>NW_028232004.1:0-600000 GCF_054491065.1 Syngnathus leptorhynchus
ATGGAAGTATGGAGCTATGGAGGTATGGAAGTATGGAGCTATGGAAGTATGGAGCTATGGAGCTCTGGAAGTATGGAGCTATGGAGCTCTGGAGGTATGGAGCCCTGGAGCTATGGAGCCCTGGAGCTATGGAAGTATGGAGCTCTGGTGCTATGGAGCTATGGAGCTCTGGTGCTATGGAGCTATGGAGCTATGGAGCTCTGGAGCTATGGAGCTCTGGAGGTATGCAGCTATGGAGCTATGGAGCTCTGGAGGTATGGAGCTATGGAGCTATGGAAGTATGGAGCTCTGGTGCTATGGAGCTATGGAGCTCTGGTGCTATGGAGCTATGGAGCTCTGGTGCTATGGAGCTATGGAGCTATGGAGCTCTGGAAGTATGGAGCTCTGGTGCTATGGAGCTATGGAGCTCTGGTGCTATGGAGCTATGGAGCTCTGGTGCTATGGAGCTATGGAGCTCTGGTGCTATGGAGCTCTGGTGCTATGGAGCTCTGGTGCTATGGAGCTATGGAGCTCTGGTGCTATGGAGCTATGGAGCTCTGGAGGTATGGAGCTCTGGAGGTATGGAGCTCTGGAGGTATGGAGCTATGGAGCCCTGGAGCTCTGGAGGTATGGAGCTATGGTGCTATGGAGCTCTGAAGCCATGGAGCTCTGGTGCTATGGAGCTCTGGAGCTCTGGAGGTATGGAGCTCTGGAGGTATGGAGCTATGGAGCCCTGGAGCTCTGGAGGTATGGAGCTATGGAGCTCTGAAGCCATGGAGCTCTGGTGCTATGGAGCTCTGGAGCTCTGGAGGTATGGAGCTCTGGAGGTATGGAGCTCTGGAGGTATGGAGCCCTGGAGCTCTGGAGGTATGGAGCTATGGTGCTATGGAGCTCTGAAGCCATGGAGCTCTGGTGCTATGGAGCTCTGGAGGTATGGAGCTCTGGAGGTATGGAGCTCTGGAGGTATGGAGCTATGGAGCCCTGGAGCTCTGGAGGTATGGAGCTATGGTGCTATGGAGCTCTGAAGCCATGGAGCTCTGGTGCTATGGAGCTCTGGAGGTATGGAGCTCTGGAGGTATGGAGCTCTGGAGGTATGGAGCTATGGAGCCCTGGAGCTCTGGAGGTATGGAGCTATGGTGCTATGGAGCTCTGAAGCCATGGAGCTCTGGTGCTATGGAGCTATGGAGCTCTGGTGCTATGGAGCTATGGAGGTATGGAGCCACCAGCCAGCACCCTCCGTGGCTGGATCAATGGAAGTGTTTTAGGTACCAGGCAGCCAAAGGGCCGAGGCCTCACGCTCGACCACGCCGGCGCAGAGTTCCAGCCGCTCGGATAAGCTCTGTCACTCACCCGCCGCGCAGCCACCGGTAACGGGGAAATGTCGCCGCCTGGCGGAAACGCCGTTGTAATTGAATGGGCTTTCGCACTTAGTGCAATTTTCGCCAACTCTCTGACTTAGAGCTATGGAAGTATGGAGCTATGGAGGCACCAGCCACCCAGGCTGGAGCTATGGAGCTCTGGAGGTATGGAGCTCAGGTGCTATGGAAGTATGGAGCTATGGAGCTATGGAAGTATGGAGCTATGGAGCTATGGAGCTCTGGAAGTATGGAGCTATGGAGCTCTGGAGGTATGGAGCTATGGAGCCCTGGAGCCCTGGAGCTATGGAGCTCTGGTGCTATGGAGGTATGGAGCTCTGGAGGTATGGAGCTCTGGAGGTATGGAGCTATGGAGCTATGGAGCCCTGGAGCTATGGAGCTATGGAGCCCTGGAGCTATGGAGCTATGGAGCCCTGGAGCTATGGAGCTATGGAGCTCTGGTGCTATGGAGCTATGGAGCTCTGGTGCTATGGAGCTATGGAGCTCTGGTGCTATGGAGCTATGGAGCTCTGGTGCTATGGAGCTATGGAGCTCTGGAAGTATGGAGCTATGGAGCTCTGGAGGTATGGAGCTATGGAGCCCTGGAGCTATGGAGCCCTGGAGCTATGGAAGTATGGAGCTCTGGTGCTATGGAGCTCTGGTGCTATGGAGCTATGGAGCTCTGGAGCTATGGAGCTCTGGAGGTATGGAGCTATGGAGCTATGGAGCTCTGGAGGTATGGAGCTATGGAGCTATGGAAGTATGGAGCTCTGGTGCTATGGAGCTATGGAGCTCTGGTGCTATGGAGCTATGGAGCTCTGGTGCTATGGAGCTATGGAGCTATGGAGCTCTGGAAGTATGGAGCTCTGGTGCTATGGAGCTATGGAGCTCTGGTGCTATGGAGCTATGGAGCTCTGGTGCTATGGAGCTATGGAGCTCTGGTGCTATGGAGCTCTGGTGCTATGGAGCTCTGGTGCTATGGAGCTATGGAGCTCTGGTGCTATGGCGCTATGGAGCTCTGGAGGTATGGAGCTCTGGAGGTATGGAGCTCTGGAGGTATGGAGCTTTGGAGCCCTGGAGCTCTGGAGGTATGGAGCTATGGTGCTATGGAGCTCTGAAGCCATGGAGCTCTGGTGCTATGGAGCTCTGGAGCTCTGGAGGTATGGAGCTCTGGAGGTATGGAGCTATGGAGCCCTGGAGCTCTGGAGGTATGGAGCTATGGTGCTATGGAGCTCTGAAGCCATGGAGCTCTGGTGCTATGGAGCTCTGGAGCTCTGGAGGTATGGAGCTCTGGAGGTATGGAGCTATGGAGCCCTGGAGCTCTGGAGGTATGGAGCTATGGAAGTATGGAGCTATGGAGCTATGGAAGTATGGAGCTATGGAGCTATGGAGCTCTGGAAGTATGGAGCTATGGAGCTCTGGAGGTATGGAGCTATGGAGCCCTGGAGCCCTGGAGCTATGGAGCCCTGGAGCTATGGAGCTATGGAGCCCTGGAGCTATGGAGCTATGGAGCCCTGGAGCTATGGAGCTATGGAGCTCTGGTGCTATGGAGCTATGGAGCTCTGGTGCTATGGAGCTATGGAGCTCTGGTGCTATGGAGCTATGGAGCTCTGGTGCTATGGAGCTATGGAGCTCTGGAAGTATGGAGCTATGGAGCTCTGGAGGTATGGAGCTATGGAGCTCTGGAGGTATGGAGCTATGGAGCCCTGGAGCTATGGAGCCCTGGAGCTATGGAAGTATGGAGCTCTGGTGCTATGGAGCTATGGAGCTCTGGTGCTATGGAGCTATGGAGCTCTGGAGCTATGGAGCTCTGGAGGTATGGAGCTATGGAGCTCTGGAGGTATGGAGCTATGGAGCTATGGAAGTATGGAGCTCTGGTGCTATGGAGCTCTGGAGCTATGGAGCTCTGGAGGTATGGAGCTATGGAGCTCTGGAGGTATGGAGCTATGGAGCTATGGAAGTATGGAGCTCTGGTGCTATGGAGCTATGGAGCTCTGGTGCTATGGAGCTATGGAGCTCTGGTGCTATGGAGCTATGGAGCTATGGAGCTCTGGAAGTATGGAGCTCTGGTGCTATGGAGCTATGGAGCTCTGGTGCTATGGAGCTATGGAGCTCTGGTGCTATGGAGCTATGGAGCTCTGGTGCTATGGAGCTATGGTGCTATGGAGCTCTGGTGCTATGGAGCTATGGAGCTCTGGTGCTATGGAGCTATGGAGCTCTGGAGGTATGGAGCTCTGGAGGTATGGAGCTCTGGAGGTATGGAGCTTTGGAGCCCTGGAGCTCTGGAGGTATGGAGCTATGGTGCTATGGAGCTCTGAAGCCATGGAGCTCTGGTGCTATGGAGCTATGGAGCTCTGGTGCTATGGAGCTATGGAGGTATGGAGCTATGGAGCCCTGGAGCTCTGGAGGTATGGAGCTATGGTGCTATGGAGCTCTGAAGCCATGGAGCTCTGGTGCTATGGAGCTCTGGAGCTCTGGAGGTATGGAGCTCTGGAGGTATGGAGCTATGGAGCCCTGGAGCTCTGGAGGTATGGAGCTATGGTGCTATGGAGCTCTGAAGCCATGGAGCTCTGGTGCTATGGAGCTCTGGAGCTCTGGAGGTATGGAGCTCTGGAGGTATGGAGCTCTGGAGGTATGGAGCTATGGAGCCCTGGAGCTCTGGAGGTATGGAGCTATGGTGCTATGGAGCTCTGAAGCCATGGAGCTCTGGTGCTATGGAGCTCTGGAGGTATGGAGCTCTGGAGGTATGGAGCTCTGGAGGTATGGAGCTATGGAGCCCTGGAGCTCTGGAGGTATGGAGCTATGGTGCTATGGAGCTCTGAAGCCATGGAGCTCTGGTGCTATGGAGCTATGGAGCTCTGGTGCTATGGAGCTATGGAGGTATGGAGCCACCAGCCAGCACCCTCCGTGGCTGGATCAATGGAAGTGTTTTAGGTACCAGGCAGCCAAAGGGCCGAGGCCTCACGCTCGACCACGCCGGCGCAGAGTTCCAGCCGCTCGGATAAGCTCTGTCACTCACCCGCCGCGCAGCCACCGGTAACGGGGAAATGTCGCCGCCTTGTGGACACGCCGTTGTAAATGAATGGGCTTTCGCACTTAGTGCAATTTTCGCCAACTCTCTGACTTAGAGCTATGGAAGTATGGAGCTATGGAGCCACCAGCCACCCAGGCTGGAGCTCTGGAGCTCTGGAGGTATGGAGCTCTGGTGCTATGGAAGTATGGAGCTCTGGTGCTATGGAAGTATGGAGCTATGGAGGTATGGAAGTATGGAGCTATGGAAGTATGGAGCTATGGAGCTCTGGAAGTATGGAGCTATGGAGCTCTGGAGGTATGGAGCCCTGGAGCTATGGAGCCCTGGAGCTATGGAAGTATGGAGCTCTGGTGCTATGGAGCTATGGAGCTCTGGTGCTATGGAGCTATGGAGCTATGGAGCTCTGGAGCTATGGAGCTCTGGAGGTATGGAGCTATGGAGCTATGGAGCTCTGGAGGTATGGAGCTATGGAGCTATGGAAGTATGGAGCTCTGGTGCTATGGAGCTATGGAGCTCTGGTGCTATGGAGCTATGGAGCTCTGGTGCTATGGAGCTATGGAGCTATGGAGCTCTGGAAGTATGGAGCTCTGGTGCTATGGAGCTATGGAGCTCTGGTGCTATGGAGCTATGGAGCTCTGGTGCTATGGAGCTCTGGTGCTATGGAGCTCTGGTGCTATGGAGCTATGGAGCTCTGGTGCTATGGAGCTCTGGAGGTATGGAGCTCTGGAGGTATGGAGCTCTGGAGGTATGGAGCTATGGAGCCCTGGAGCTCTGGAGGTATGGAGCTATGGTGCTATGGAGCTCTGAAGCCATGGAGCTCTGGTGCTATGGAGCTATGGAGCTCTTGTGCTATGGAGCTATGGAGCTATGGAGCTCTGGAAGTATGGAGCTCTGGTGCTATGGAGCTATGGAGCTCTGGTGCTATGGAGCTATGGAGCTCTGGTGCTATGGAGCTATGGAGCTCTGGTGCTATGGAGCTCTGGTGCTATGGAGCTCTGGTGCTATGGAGCTATGGAGCTCTGGTGCTATGGAGCTATGGAGCTCTGGAGGTATGGAGCTCTGGAGGTATGGAGCTCTGGAGGTATGGAGCTATGGAGCCCTGGAGCTCTGGAGGTATGGAGCTATGGTGCTATGGAGCTCTGAAGCCATGGAGCTCTGGTGCTATGGAGCTCTGGAGCTCTGGAGGTATGGAGCTCTGGAGGTATGGAGCTATGGAGCCCTGGAGCTCTGGAGGTATGGAGCTATGGTGCTATGGAGCTCTGAAGCCATGGAGCTCTGGTGCTATGGAGCTCTGGAGGTATGGAGCTCTGGAGGTATGGAGCTCTGGAGGTATGGAGCTATGGAGCCCTGGAGCTCTGGAGGTATGGAGCTATGGTGCTATGGAGCTCTGAAGCCATGGAGCTCTGGTGCTATGGAGCTCTGGAGGTATGGAGCTCTGGAGGTATGGAGCTCTGGAGGTATGGAGCTATGGAGCCCTGGAGCTCTGGAGGTATGGAGCTATGGTGCTATGGAGCTCTGAAGCCATGGAGCTCTGGTGCTATGGAGCTATGGAGCTCTGGTGCTATGGAGCTATGGAGGTATGGAGCCACCAGCCAGCACCCTCCGTGGCTGGATCAATGGAAGTGTTTTAGGTACCAGGCAGCCAAAGGGCCGAGGCCTCACGCTCGACCACGCCGGCGCAGAGTTCCAGCCGCTCGGATAAGCTCTGTCACTCACCCGCCGCGCAGCCACCGGTAACGGGGAAATGTCGCCGCCTTGTGGACACGCCGTTGTAAATGAATGGGCTTTCGCACTTAGTGCAATTTTCGCCAACTCTCTGACTGGAGCTATGGAAGTATGGAGCTATGGAGCCACCAGCCACCCAGGCTGGAGCTATGGAGCTCTGGAGGTATGGAGCTCTGGTGCTATGGAAGTATGGAGCTATGGAGCTATGGAAGTATGGAGCTATGGAGCTATGGAGCTCTGGAAGTATGGAGCTATGGAGCTCTGGAGGTATGGAGCTATGGAGCCCTGGAGCCCTGGAGCTATGGAGCCCTGGAGCTATGGAGCTATGGAGCCCTGGAGCTATGGAGCTATGGAGCCCTGGAGCTATGGAGCTATGGAGCTCTGGTGCTATGGAGCTATGGAGCTCTGGTGCTATGGAGCTATGGAGCTCTGGTGCTATGGAGCTATGGAGCTCTGGTGCTATGGAGCTATGGAGCTCTGGAAGTATGGAGCTATGGAGCTCTGGAGGTATGGAGCTATGGAGCTCTGGAGGTATGGAGCTATGGAGCCCTGGAGCTATGGAGCCCTGGAGCTATGGAAGTATGGAGCTCTGGTGCTATGGAGCTATGGAGCTCTGGTGCTATGGAGCTATGGAGCTCTGGAGCTATGGAGCTCTGGAGGTATGGAGCTATGGAGCTCTGGAGGTATGGAGCTATGGAGCTATGGAAGTATGGAGCTCTGGTGCTATGGAGCTCTGGAGCTATGGAGCTCTGGAGGTATGGAGCTATGGAGCTCTGGAGGTATGGAGCTATGGAGCTATGGAAGTATGGAGCTCTGGTGCTATGGAGCTATGGAGCTCTGGTGCTATGGAGCTATGGAGCTCTGGTGCTATGGAGCTATGGAGCTATGGAGCTCTGGAAGTATGGAGCTCTGGTGCTATGGAGCTATGGAGCTCTGGTGCTATGGAGCTATGGAGCTCTGGTGCTATGGAGCTATGGAGCTCTGGTGCTATGGAGCTATGGTGCTATGGAGCTCTGGTGCTATGGAGCTATGGAGCTCTGGTGCTATGGAGCTATGGAGCTCTGGAGGTATGGAGCTCTGGAGGTATGGAGCTCTGGAGGTATGGAGCTTTGGAGCCCTGGAGCTCTGGAGGTATGGAGCTATGGTGCTATGGAGCTCTGAAGCCATGGAGCTCTGGTGCTATGGAGCTATGGAGCTCTGGTGCTATGGAGCTATGGAGGTATGGAGCTATGGAGCCCTGGAGCTCTGGAGGTATGGAGCTATGGTGCTATGGAGCTCTGAAGCCATGGAGCTCTGGTGCTATGGAGCTCTGGAGCTCTGGAGGTATGGAGCTCTGGAGGTATGGAGCTATGGAGCCCTGGAGCTCTGGAGGTATGGAGCTATGGTGCTATGGAGCTCTGAAGCCATGGAGCTCTGGTGCTATGGAGCTCTGGAGCTCTGGAGGTATGGAGCTCTGGAGGTATGGAGCTCTGGAGGTATGGAGCTATGGAGCCCTGGAGCTCTGGAGGTATGGAGCTATGGTGCTATGGAGCTCTGAAGCCATGGAGCTCTGGTGCTATGGAGCTCTGGAGGTATGGAGCTCTGGAGGTATGGAGCTCTGGAGGTATGGAGCTATGGAGCCCTGGAGCTCTGGAGGTATGGAGCTATGGTGCTATGGAGCTCTGAAGCCATGGAGCTCTGGTGCTATGGAGCTATGGAGCTCTGGTGCTATGGAGCTATGGAGGTATGGAGCCACCAGCCAGCACCCTCCGTGGCTGGATCAATGGAAGTGTTTTAGGTACCAGGCAGCCAAAGGGCCGAGGCCTCACGCTCGACCACGCCGGCGCAGAGTTCCAGCCGCTCGGATAAGCTCTGTCACTCACCCGCCGCGCAGCCACCGGTAACGGGGAAATGTCGCCGCCTTGTGGACACGCCGTTGTAAATGAATGGGCTTTCGCACTTAGTGCAATTTTCGCCAACTCTCTGACTTAGAGCTATGGAAGTATGGAGCTATGGAGCCACCAGCCACCCAGGCTGGAGCTCTGGAGCTCTGGAGGTATGGAGCTCTGGTGCTATGGAAGTATGGAGCTCTGGTGCTATGGAAGTATGGAGCTATGGAGGTATGGAAGTATGGAGCTATGGAAGTATGGAGCTATGGAGCTCTGGAAGTATGGAGCTATGGAGCTCTGGAGGTATGGAGCCCTGGAGCTATGGAGCCCTGGAGCTATGGAAGTATGGAGCTCTGGTGCTATGGAGCTATGGAGCTCTGGTGCTATGGAGCTATGGAGCTATGGAGCTCTGGAGCTATGGAGCTCTGGAGGTATGGAGCTATGGAGCTATGGAGCTCTGGAGGTATGGAGCTATGGAGCTATGGAAGTATGGAGCTCTGGTGCTATGGAGCTATGGAGCTCTGGTGCTATGGAGCTATGGAGCTCTGGTGCTATGGAGCTATGGAGCTATGGAGCTCTGGAAGTATGGAGCTCTGGTGCTATGGAGCTATGGAGCTCTGGTGCTATGGAGCTATGGAGCTCTGGTGCTATGGAGCTCTGGTGCTATGGAGCTCTGGTGCTATGGAGCTATGGAGCTCTGGTGCTATGGAGCTCTGGAGGTATGGAGCTCTGGAGGTATGGAGCTCTGGAGGTATGGAGCTATGGAGCCCTGGAGCTCTGGAGGTATGGAGCTATGGTGCTATGGAGCTCTGAAGCCATGGAGCTCTGGTGCTATGGAGCTATGGAGCTCTTGTGCTATGGAGCTATGGAGCTATGGAGCTCTGGAAGTATGGAGCTCTGGTGCTATGGAGCTATGGAGCTCTGGTGCTATGGAGCTATGGAGCTCTGGTGCTATGGAGCTATGGAGCTCTGGTGCTATGGAGCTCTGGTGCTATGGAGCTCTGGTGCTATGGAGCTATGGAGCTCTGGTGCTATGGAGCTATGGAGCTCTGGAGGTATGGAGCTCTGGAGGTATGGAGCTCTGGAGGTATGGAGCTATGGAGCCCTGGAGCTCTGGAGGTATGGAGCTATGGTGCTATGGAGCTCTGAAGCCATGGAGCTCTGGTGCTATGGAGCTCTGGAGCTCTGGAGGTATGGAGCTCTGGAGGTATGGAGCTATGGAGCCCTGGAGCTCTGGAGGTATGGAGCTATGGTGCTATGGAGCTCTGAAGCCATGGAGCTCTGGTGCTATGGAGCTCTGGAGGTATGGAGCTCTGGAGGTATGGAGCTCTGGAGGTATGGAGCTATGGAGCCCTGGAGCTCTGGAGGTATGGAGCTATGGTGCTATGGAGCTCTGAAGCCATGGAGCTCTGGTGCTATGGAGCTCTGGAGGTATGGAGCTCTGGAGGTATGGAGCTCTGGAGGTATGGAGCTATGGAGCCCTGGAGCTCTGGAGGTATGGAGCTATGGTGCTATGGAGCTCTGAAGCCATGGAGCTCTGGTGCTATGGAGCTATGGAGCTCTGGTGCTATGGAGCTATGGAGGTATGGAGCCACCAGCCAGCACCCTCCGTGGCTGGATCAATGGAAGTGTTTTAGGTACCAGGCAGCCAAAGGGCCGAGGCCTCACGCTCGACCACGCCGGCGCAGAGTTCCAGCCGCTCGGATAAGCTCTGTCACTCACCCGCCGCGCAGCCACCGGTAACGGGGAAATGTCGCCGCCTTGTGGACACGCCGTTGTAAATGAATGGGCTTTCGCACTTAGTGCAATTTTCGCCAACTCTCTGACTGGAGCTATGGAAGTATGGAGCTATGGAGCCACCAGCCACCCAGGCTGGAGCTATGGAGCTCTGGAGGTATGGAGCTCTGGTGCTATGGAAGTATGGAGCTATGGAGCTATGGAAGTATGGAGCTATGGAGCTATGGAGCTCTGGAAGTATGGAGCTATGGAGCTCTGGAGGTATGGAGCTATGGAGCCCTGGAGCCCTGGAGCTATGGAGCCCTGGAGCTATGGAGCTATGGAGCCCTGGAGCTATGGAGCTATGGAGCCCTGGAGCTATGGAGCTATGGAGCTCTGGTGCTATGGAGCTATGGAGCTCTGGTGCTATGGAGCTATGGAGCTCTGGTGCTATGGAGCTATGGAGCTCTGGTGCTATGGAGCTATGGAGCTCTGGAAGTATGGAGCTATGGAGCTCTGGAGGTATGGAGCTATGGAGCTCTGGAGGTATGGAGCTATGGAGCCCTGGAGCTATGGAGCCCTGGAGCTATGGAAGTATGGAGCTCTGGTGCTATGGAGCTATGGAGCTCTGGTGCTATGGAGCTATGGAGCTCTGGAGCTATGGAGCTCTGGAGGTATGGAGCTATGGAGCTCTGGAGGTATGGAGCTATGGAGCTATGGAAGTATGGAGCTCTGGTGCTTTGGAGCCCTGGAGCTCTGGAGGTATGGAGCTATGGTGCTATGGAGCTCTGAAGCCATGGAGCTCTGGTGCTATGGAGCTATGGAGCTCTGGTGCTATGGAGCTATGGAGGTATGGAGCCACCAGCCAGCACCCTCCGTGGCTGGATCAATGGAAGTGTTTTAGGTACCAGGCAGCCAAAGGGCCGAGGCCTCACGCTCGACCACGCCGGCGCAGAGTTCCAGCCGCTCGGATAAGCTCTGTCACTCACCCGCCGCGCAGCCACCGGTAACGGGGAAATGTCGCCGCCTTGTGGACACGCCGTTGTAAATGAATGGGCTTTCGCACTTAGTGCAATTTTCGCCAACTCTCTGACTTAGAGCTATGGAAGTATGGAGCTATGGAGCCACCAGCCACCCAGGCTGGAGCTCTGGAGCTCTGGAGGTATGGAGCTCTGGTGCTATGGAAGTATGGAGCTCTGGTGCTATGGAAGTATGGAGCTATGGAGGTATGGAAGTATGGAGCTATGGAAGTATGGAGCTATGGAGCTCTGGAAGTATGGAGCTATGGAGCTCTGGAGGTATGGAGCCCTGGAGCTATGGAGCCCTGGAGCTATGGAAGTATGGAGCTCTGGTGCTATGGAGCTATGGAGCTCTGGTGCTATGGAGCTATGGAGCTATGGAGCTCTGGAGCCATGGAGCTCTGGAGGTATGGAGCTATGGAGCTATGGAGCTCTGGAGGTATGGAGCTATGGAGCTATGGAAGTATGGAGCTCTGGTGCTATGGAGCTATGGAGCTCTGGTGCTATGGAGCTATGGAGCTCTGGTGCTATGGAGCTATGGAGCTCTGGAAGTATGGAGCTCTGGTGCTATGGAGCTATGGAGCTCTGGTGCTATGGAGCTATGGAGCTCTGGTGCTATGGAGCTCTGGTGCTATGGAGCTCTGGTGCTATGGAGCTATGGAGCTCTGGTGCTATGGAGCTCTGGAGGTATGGAGCTCTGGAGGTATGGTGCTCTGGAGGTATGGAGCTATGGAGCCCTGGAGCTCTGGAGGTATGGAGCTATGGTGCTATGGAGCTCTGAAGCCATGGAGCTCTGGTGCTATGGAGCTATGGAGCTCTGGTGCTATGGAGCTATGGAGCTATGGAGCTCTGGAAGTATGGAGCTCTGGTGCTATGGAGCTATGGAGCTCTGGTGCTATGGAGCTATGGAGCTCTGGTGCTATGGAGCTATGGAGCTCTGGTGCTATGGAGCTCTGGTGCTATGGAGCTCTGGTGCTATGGAGCTCTGGAGGTATGGAGCTCTGGAGGTATGGAGCTCTGGAGGTATGGAGCTATGGAGCCCTGGAGCTCTGGAGGTATGGAGCTATGGTGCTATGGAGCTCTGAAGCCATGGAGCTCTGGTGCTATGGAGCTATGGAGCTCTGGTGCTATGGAGCTATGGAGGTATGGAGCCACCAGCCAGCACCCTCCGTGGCTGGATCAATGGAAGTGTTTTAGGTACCAGGCAGCCAAAGGGCCGAGGCCTCACGCTCGACCACGCCGGCGCAGAGTTCCAGCAGCTCGGATAAGCTCTGTCACTCACCCGCCGCGCAGCCACCGGTAACGGGGAAATGTCGCCGCCTTGTGGACACGCCGTTGTAAATGAATGGGCTTTCGCACTTAGTGCAATTTTCGCCAACTCTCTGACTTAGAGCTATGGAAGTATGGAGCTATGGAGCCACCAGCCACCCAGGCTGGAGCTCTGGAGCTCTGGAGGTATGGAGCTCTGGTGCTATGGAAGTATGGAGCTCTGGTGCTATGGAAGTATGGAGCTATGGAGCTATGGAGCTCTGGAAGTATGGAGCTATGGAGCTCTGGAGGTATGGAGCTATGGAGCCCTGGAGCCCTGGAGCTATGGAGCTCTGGTGCTATGGAGGTATGGAGCTCTGGAGGTATGGAGCTCTGGAGGTATGGAGCTATGGAGCTATGGAGCCCTGGAGCTATGGAGCTATGGAGCCCTGGAGCTATGGAGCTATGGAGCCCTGGAGCTATGGAGCTATGGAGCTCTGGTGCTATGGAGCTATGGAGCTCTGGTGCTATGGAGCTATGGAGCTCTGGTGCTATGGAGCTATGGAGCTCTGGTGCTATGGAGCTATGGAGCTCTGGAAGTATGGAGCTATGGAGCTCTGGAGGTATGGAGCTATGGAGCCCTGGAGCTATGGAGCCCTGGAGCTATGGAAGTATGGAGCTCTGGTGCTATGGAGCTCTGGTGCTATGGAGCTATGGAGCTCTGGAGCTATGGAGCTCTGGAGGTATGGAGCTATGGAGCTATGGAGCTCTGGAGGTATGGAGCTATGGAGCTATGGAAGTATGGAGCTCTGGTGCTATGGAGCTATGGAGCTCTGGTGCTATGGAGCTATGGAGCTCTGGTGCTATGGAGCTATGGAGCTATGGAGCTCTGGAAGTATGGAGCTCTGGTGCTATGGAGCTATGGAGCTCTGGTGCTATGGAGCTATGGAGCTCTGGTGCTATGGAGCTATGGAGCTCTGGTGCTATGGAGCTCTGGTGCTATGGAGCTCTGGTGCTATGGAGCTATGGAGCTCTGGTGCTATGGCGCTATGGAGCTCTGGAGGTATGGAGCTCTGGAGGTATGGAGCTCTGGAGGTATGGAGCTTTGGAGCCCTGGAGCTCTGGAGGTATGGAGCTATGGTGCTATGGAGCTCTGAAGCCATGGAGCTCTGGTGCTATGGAGCTCTGGAGCTCTGGAGGTATGGAGCTCTGGAGGTATGGAGCTATGGAGCCCTGGAGCTCTGGAGGTATGGAGCTATGGTGCTATGGAGCTCTGAAGCCATGGAGCTCTGGTGCTATGGAGCTCTGGAGCTCTGGAGGTATGGAGCTCTGGAGGTATGGAGCTATGGAGCCCTGGAGCTCTGGAGGTATGGAGCTATGGAAGTATGGAGCTATGGAGCTATGGAAGTATGGAGCTATGGAGCTATGGAGCTCTGGAAGTATGGAGCTATGGAGCTCTGGAGGTATGGAGCTATGGAGCCCTGGAGCCCTGGAGCTATGGAGCCCTGGAGCTATGGAGCTATGGAGCCCTGGAGCTATGGAGCTATGGAGCCCTGGAGCTATGGAGCTATGGAGCTCTGGTGCTATGGAGCTATGGAGCTCTGGTGCTATGGAGCTATGGAGCTCTGGTGCTATGGAGCTATGGAGCTCTGGTGCTATGGAGCTATGGAGCTCTGGAAGTATGGAGCTATGGAGCTCTGGAGGTATGGAGCTATGGAGCTCTGGAGGTATGGAGCTATGGAGCCCTGGAGCTATGGAGCCCTGGAGCTATGGAAGTATGGAGCTCTGGTGCTATGGAGCTATGGAGCTCTGGTGCTATGGAGCTATGGAGCTCTGGAGCTATGGAGCTCTGGAGGTATGGAGCTATGGAGCTCTGGAGGTATGGAGCTATGGAGCTATGGAAGTATGGAGCTCTGGTGCTATGGAGCTCTGGAGCTATGGAGCTCTGGAGGTATGGAGCTATGGAGCTCTGGAGGTATGGAGCTATGGAGCTATGGAAGTATGGAGCTCTGGTGCTATGGAGCTATGGAGCTCTGGTGCTATGGAGCTATGGAGCTCTGGTGCTATGGAGCTATGGAGCTATGGAGCTCTGGAAGTATGGAGCTCTGGTGCTATGGAGCTATGGAGCTCTGGTGCTATGGAGCTATGGAGCTCTGGTGCTATGGAGCTATGGAGCTCTGGTGCTATGGAGCTATGGTGCTATGGAGCTCTGGTGCTATGGAGCTATGGAGCTCTGGTGCTATGGAGCTATGGAGCTCTGGAGGTATGGAGCTCTGGAGGTATGGAGCTTTGGAGCCCTGGAGCTCTGGAGGTATGGAGCTATGGTGCTATGGAGCTCTGAAGCCATGGAGCTCTGGTGCTATGGAGCTATGGAGCTCTGGTGCTATGGAGCTATGGAGGTATGGAGCTATGGAGCCCTGGAGCTCTGGAGGTATGGAGCTATGGTGCTATGGAGCTCTGAAGCCATGGAGCTCTGGTGCTATGGAGCTCTGGAGCTCTGGAGGTATGGAGCTCTGGAGGTATGGAGCTATGGAGCCCTGGAGCTCTGGAGGTATGGAGCTATGGTGCTATGGAGCTCTGAAGCCATGGAGCTCTGGTGCTATGGAGCTCTGGAGCTCTGGAGGTATGGAGCTCTGGAGGTATGGAGCTCTGGAGGTATGGAGCTATGGAGCCCTGGAGCTCTGGAGGTATGGAGCTATGGTGCTATGGAGCTCTGAAGCCATGGAGCTCTGGTGCTATGGAGCTCTGGAGGTATGGAGCTCTGGAGGTATGGAGCTCTGGAGGTATGGAGCTATGGAGCCCTGGAGCTCTGGAGGTATGGAGCTATGGTGCTATGGAGCTCTGAAGCCATGGAGCTCTGGTGCTATGGAGCTATGGAGCTCTGGTGCTATGGAGCTATGGAGGTATGGAGCCACCAGCCAGCACCCTCCGTGGCTGGATCAATGGAAGTGTTTTAGGTACCAGGCAGCCAAAGGGCCGAGGCCTCACGCTCGACCACGCCGGCGCAGAGTTCCAGCCGCTCGGATAAGCTCTGTCACTCACCCGCCGCGCAGCCACCGGTAACGGGGAAATGTCGCCGCCTTGTGGACACGCCGTTGTAAATGAATGGGCTTTCGCACTTAGTGCAATTTTCGCCAACTCTCTGACTTAGAGCTATGGAAGTATGGAGCTATGGAGCCACCAGCCACCCAGGCTGGAGCTCTGGAGCTCTGGAGGTATGGAGCTCTGGTGCTATGGTAGTATGGAGCTCTGGTGCTATGGAAGTATGGAGCTATGGAGGTATGGAAGTATGGAGCTATGGAAGTATGGAGCTATGGAGCTCTGGAAGTATGGAGCTATGGAGCTCTGGAGGTATGGAGCCCTGGAGCTATGGAGCCCTGGAGCTATGGAAGTATGGAGCTCTGGTGCTATGGAGCTATGGAGCTCTGGTGCTATGGAGCTATGGAGCTATGGAGCTCTGGAGCTATGGAGCTCTGGAGGTATGGAGCTATGGAGCTATGGAGCTCTGGAGGTATGGAGCTATGGAGCTATGGAAGTATGGAGCTCTGGTGCTATGGAGCTATGGAGCTCTGGTGCTATGGAGCTATGGAGCTCTGGTGCTATGGAGCTATGGAGCTATGGAGCTCTGGAAGTATGGAGCTCTGGTGCTATGGAGCTATGGAGCTCTGGTGCTATGGAGCTATGGAGCTCTGGTGCTATGGAGCTCTGGTGCTATGGAGCTCTGGTGCTATGGAGCTATGGAGCTCTGGTGCTATGGAGCTCTGGAGGTATGGAGCTCTGGAGGTATGGAGCTCTGGAGGTATGGAGCTATGGAGCCCTGGAGCTCTGGAGGTATGGAGCTATGGTGCTATGGAGCTCTGAAGCCATGGAGCTCTGGTGCTATGGAGCTATGGAGCTCTGGTGCTATGGAGCTATGGAGCTATGGAGCTCTGGAAGTATGGAGCTCTGGTGCTATGGAGCTATGGAGCTCTGGTGCTATGGAGCTATGGAGCTCTGGTGCTATGGAGCTATGGAGCTCTGGTGCTATGGAGCT
The DNA here is from genome assembly GCF_054491065.1 of Syngnathus leptorhynchus. Classification (NCBI taxonomy): domain Eukaryota; kingdom Metazoa; phylum Chordata; class Actinopteri; order Syngnathiformes; family Syngnathidae; genus Syngnathus; species Syngnathus leptorhynchus. Next base: position 15,975 of record NW_028232004.1, read on the forward strand.
CTGGTGCTATGGAGCTCTGGTGCTATGGAGCTATGGAGCTCTGGTGCTATGGAGCTATGGAGCTCTGGAGGTATGGAGCTCTGGAGGTATGGAGCTCTGGAGGTATGGAGCTATGGAGCCCTGGAGCTCTGGAGGTATGGAGCTATGGTGCTATGGAGCTCTGAAGCCATGGAGCTCTGGTGCTATGGAGCTCTGGAGCTCTGGAGGTATGGAGCTCTGGAGGTATGGAGCTATGGAGCCCTGGAGCTCTGGAGGTATGGAGCTATGGTGCTATGGAGCTCTGAAGCCATGGAGCTCTGGTGCTATGGAGCTCTGGAGGTATGGAGCTCTGGAGGTATGGAGCTCTGGAGGTATGGAGCTATGGAGCCCTGGAGCTCTGGAGGTATGGAGCTATGGTGCTATGGAGCTCTGAAGCCATGGAGCTCTGGTGCTATGGAGCTCTGGAGGTATGGAGCTCTGGAGGTATGGAGCTCTGGAGGTATGGAGCTATGGAGCCCTGGAGCTCTGGAGGTATGGAGCTATGGTGCTATGGAGCTCTGAAGCCATGGAGCTCTGGTGCTATGGAGCTCTGGAGGTATGGAGCTCTGGAGGTATGGAGCTCTGGAGGTATGGAGCTATGGAGCCCTGGAGCTCTGGAGGTATGGAGCTATGGTGCTATGGAGCTCTGAAGCCATGGAGCTCTGGTGCTATGGAGCTATGGAGCTCTGGTGCTATGGAGCTATGGAGGTATGGAGCCACCAGCCAGCACCCTCCGTGGCTGGATCAATGGAAGTGTTTTAGGTACCAGGCAGCCAAAGGGCCGAGGCCTCACGCTCGACCACGCCGGCGCAGAGTTCCAGCCGCTCGGATAAGCTCTGTCACTCACCCGCCGCGCAGCCACCGGTAACGGGGAAATGTCGCCGCCTTGTGGACACGCCGTTGTAAATGAATGGGCTTTCGCACTTAGTGCAATTTTCGCCAACTCTCTGACTGGAGCTATGGAAGTATGGAGCTATGGAGCCACCAGCCACCCAGGCTGGAGCTATGGAGCTCTGGAGGTATGGAGCTCTGGTGCTATGGAAGTATGGAGCTATGGAGCTATGGAAGTATGGAGCTATGGAGCTATGGAGCTCTGGAAGTATGGAGCTATGGAGCTCTGGAGGTATGGAGCTATGGAGCCCTGGAGCCCTGGAGCTATGGAGCCCTGGAGCTATGGAGCTATGGAGCCCTGGAGCTATGGAGCTATGGAGCCCTGGAGCTATGGAGCTATGGAGCTCTGGTGCTATGGAGCTATGGAGCTCTGGTGCTATGGAGCTATGGAGCTCTGGTGCTATGGAGCTATGGAGCTCTGGTGCTATGGAGCTATGGAGCTCTGGAAGTATGGAGCTATGGAGCTCTGGAGGTATGGAGCTATGGAGCTCTGGAGGTATGGAGCTATGGAGCCCTGGAGCTATGGAGCCCTGGAGCTATGGAAGTATGGAGCTCTGGTGCTATGGAGCTATGGAGCTCTGGTGCTATGGAGCTATGGAGCTCTGGAGCTATGGAGCTCTGGAGGTATGGAGCTATGGAGCTCTGGAGGTATGGAGCTATGGAGCTATGGAAGTATGGAGCTCTGGTGCTTTGGAGCCCTGGAGCTCTGGAGGTATGGAGCTATGGTGCTATGGAGCTCTGAAGCCATGGAGCTCTGGTGCTATGGAGCTATGGAGCTCTGGTGCTATGGAGCTATGGAGGTATGGAGCCACCAGCCAGCACCCTCCGTGGCTGGATCAATGGAAGTGTTTTAGGTACCAGGCAGCCAAAGGGCCGAGGCCTCACGCTCGACCACGCCGGCGCAGAGTTCCAGCCGCTCGGATAAGCTCTGTCACTCACCCGCCGCGCAGCCACCGGTAACGGGGAAATGTCGCCGCCTTGTGGACACGCCGTTGTAAATGAATGGGCTTTCGCACTTAGTGCAATTTTCGCCAACTCTCTGACTTAGAGCTATGGAAGTATGGAGCTATGGAGCCACCAGCCACCCAGGCTGGAGCTCTGGAGCTCTGGAGGTATGGAGCTCTGGTGCTATGGAAGTATGGAGCTCTGGTGCTATGGAAGTATGGAGCTATGGAGGTATGGAAGTATGGAGCTATGGAAGTATGGAGCTATGGAGCTCTGGAAGTATGGAGCTATGGAGCTCTGGAGGTATGGAGCCCTGGAGCTATGGAGCCCTGGAGCTATGGAAGTATGGAGCTCTGGTGCTATGGAGCTATGGAGCTCTGGTGCTATGGAGCTATGGAGCTATGGAGCTCTGGAGCTATGGAGCTCTGGAGGTATGGAGCTATGGAGCTATGGAGCTCTGGAGGTATGGAGCTATGGAGCTATGGAAGTATGGAGCTCTGGTGCTATGGAGCTATGGAGCTCTGGTGCTATGGAGCTATGGAGCTCTGGTGCTATGGAGCTATGGAGCTCTGGAAGTATGGAGCTCTGGTGCTATGGAGCTATGGAGCTCTGGTGCTATGGAGCTATGGAGCTCTGGTGCTATGGAGCTCTGGTGCTATGGAGCTCTGGTGCTATGGAGCTATGGAGCTCTGGTGCTATGGAGCTCTGGAGGTATGGAGCTCTGGAGGTATGGTGCTCTGGAGGTATGGAGCTATGGAGCCCTGGAGCTCTGGAGGTATGGAGCTATGGTGCTATGGAGCTCTGAAGCCATGGAGCTCTGGTGCTATGGAGCTATGGAGCTCTGGTGCTATGGAGCTATGGAGCTATGGAGCTCTGGAAGTATGGAGCTCTGGTGCTATGGAGCTATGGAGCTCTGGTGCTATGGAGCTATGGAGCTCTGGTGCTATGGAGCTATGGAGCTCTGGTGCTATGGAGCTCTGGTGCTATGGAGCTCTGGTGCTATGGAGCTCTGGAGGTATGGAGCTCTGGAGGTATGGAGCTCTGGAGGTATGGAGCTATGGAGCCCTGGAGCTCTGGAGGTATGGAGCTATGGTGCTATGGAGCTCTGAAGCCATGGAGCTCTGGTGCTATGGAGCTATGGAGCTCTGGTGCTATGGAGCTATGGAGGTATGGAGCCACCAGCCAGCACCCTCCGTGGCTGGATCAATGGAAGTGTTTTAGGTACCAGGCAGCCAAAGGGCCGAGGCCTCACGCTCGACCACGCCGGCGCAGAGTTCCAGCAGCTCGGATAAGCTCTGTCACTCACCCGCCGCGCAGCCACCGGTAACGGGGAAATGTCGCCGCCTTGTGGACACGCCGTTGTAAATGAATGGGCTTTCGCACTTAGTGCAATTTTCGCCAACTCTCTGACTTAGAGCTATGGAAGTATGGAGCTATGGAGCCACCAGCCACCCAGGCTGGAGCTCTGGAGCTCTGGAGGTATGGAGCTCTGGTGCTATGGAAGTATGGAGCTCTGGTGCTATGGAAGTATGGAGCTATGGAGGTATGGAAGTATGGAACTATGGAAGTATGGAGCTATGGAGCTCTGGAAGTATGGAGCTATGGAGCTCTGGAGGTATGGAGCCCTGGAGCTATGGAGCCCTGGAGCTATGGAAGTATGGAGCTCTGGTGCTATGGAGCTATGGAGCTCTGGTGCTATGGAGCTATGGAGCTATGGAGCTCTGGAGCTATGGAGCTCTGGAGGTATGCAGCTATGGAGCTATGGAGCTCTGGAGGTATGGAGCTATGGAGCTATGGAAGTATGGAGCTCTGGTGCTATGGAGCTATGGAGCTCTGGTGCTATGGAGCTATGGAGCTCTGGTGCTATGGAGCTATGGAGCTATGGAGCTCTGGAAGTATGGAGCTCTGGTGCTATGGAGCTATGGAGCTCTGGTGCTATGGAGCTATGGAGCTCTGGTGCTATGGAGCTATGGAGCTCTGGTGCTATGGAGCTCTGGTGCTATGGAGCTCTGGTGCTATGGAGCTATGGAGCTCTGGTGCTATGGAGCTATGGAGCTCTGGAGGTATGGAGCTCTGGAGGTATGGAGCTCTGGAGGTATGGAGCTATGGAGCCCTGGAGCTCTGGAGGTATGGAGCTATGGTGCTATGGAGCTCTGAAGCCATGGAGCTCTGGTGCTATGGAGCTCTGGAGCTCTGGAGGTATGGAGCTCTGGAGGTATGGAGCTATGGAGCCCTGGAGCTCTGGAGGTATGGAGCTATGGAGCTCTGAAGCCATGGAGCTCTGGTGCTATGGAGCTCTGGAGCTCTGGAGGTATGGAGCTCTGGAGGTATGGAGCTCTGGAGGTATGGAGCTATGGAGCCCTGGAGCTCTGGAGGTATGGAGCTATGGTGCTATGGAGCTCTGAAGCCATGGAGCTCTGGTGCTATGGAGCTCTGGAGGTATGGAGCTCTGGAGGTATGGAGCTCTGGAGGTATGGAGCTATGGAGCCCTGGAGCTCTGGAGGTATGGAGCTATGGTGCTATGGAGCTCTGAAGCCATGGAGCTCTGGTGCTATGGAGCTCTGGAGGTATGGAGCTCTGGAGGTATTGAGCTCTGGAGGTATGGAGCTATGGAGCCCTGGAGCTCTGGAGGTATGGAGCTATGGTGCTATGGAGCTCTGAAGCCATGGAGCTCTGGTGCTATGGAGCTATGGAGCTCTGGTGCTATGGAGCTATGGAGGTATGGAGCCACCAGCCAGCACCCTCCGTGGCTGGATCAATGGAAGTGTTTTAGGTACCAGGCAGCCAAAGGGCCGAGGCCTCACGCTCGACCACGCCGGCGCAGAGTTCCAGCCGCTCGGATAAGCTCTGTCACTCACCCGCCGCGCAGCCACCGGTAACGGGGAAATGTCGCCGCCTGGCGGACACGCCGTTGTAAATGAATGGGCTTTCGCACTTAGTGCAATTTTCGCCAACTCTCTGACTTAGAGCTATGGAAGTATGGAGCTATGGAGCCACCAGCCACCCAGGCTGGAGCTATGGAGCTCTGGAGGTATGGAGCTCAGGTGCTATGGAAGTATGGAGCTATGGAGCTATGGAAGTATGGAGCTATGGAGCTATGGAGCTCTGGAAGTATGGAGCTATGGAGCTCTGGAGGTATGGAGCTATGGAGCCCTGGAGCCCTGGAGCTATGGAGCTCTGGTGCTATGGAGGTATGGAGCTCTGGAGGTATGGAGCTCTGGAGGTATGGAGCTATGGAGCTATGGAGCCCTGGAGCTATGGAGCCCTGGAGCTATGGAGCTATGGAGCTCTGGTGCTATGGAGCTATGGAGCTCTGGTGCTATGGAGCTATGGAGCTCTGGTGCTATGGAGCTATGGAGCTCTGGTGCTATGGAGCTATGGAGCTCTGGAAGTATGGAGCTATGGAGCTCTGGAGGTATGGAGCTATGGAGCCCTGGAGCTATGGAGCCCTGGAGCTATGGAAGTATGGAGCTCTGGTGCTATGGAGCTATGGAGCTCTGGTGCTATGGAGCTATGGAGCTCTGGAGCTATGGAGCTCTGGAGGTATGGAGCTATGGAGCCCTGGAGCTCTGGAGGTATGGAGCTATGGTGCTATGGAGCTCTGAAGCCATGGAGCTCTGGTGCTATGGAGCTCTGGAGGTATGGAGCTCTGGAGGTATGGAGCTCTGGAGGTATGGAGCTATGGAGCCCTGGAGCTCTGGAGGTATGGAGCTATGGTGCTATGGAGCTCTGAAGCCATGGAGCTCTGGTGCTATGGAGCTCTGGAGGTATGGAGCTCTGGAGGTATGGAGCTCTGGAGGTATGGAGCTATGGAGCCCTGGAGCTCTGGAGGTATGGAGCTATGGTGCTATGGAGCTCTGAAGCCATGGAGCTCTGGTGCTATGGAGCTATGGAGCTCTGGTGCTATGGAGCTATGGAGGTATGGAGCCACCAGCCAGCACCCTCCGTGGCTGGATCAATGGAAGTGTTTTAGGTACCAGGCAGCCAAAGGGCCGAGGCCTCACGCTCGACCACGCCGGCGCAGAGTTCCAGCCGCTCGGATAAGCTCTGTCACTCACCCGCCGCGCAGCCACCGGTAACGGGGAAATGTCGCCGCCTTGTGGACACGCCGTTGTAAATGAATGGGCTTTCGCACTTAGTGCAATTTTCGCCAACTCTCTGACTGGAGCTATGGAAGTATGGAGCTATGGAGCCACCAGCCACCCAGGCTGGAGCTATGGAGCTCTGGAGGTATGGAGCTCTGGTGCTATGGAAGTATGGAGCTATGGAGCTATGGAAGTATGGAGCTATGGAGCTATGGAGCTCTGGAAGTATGGAGCTATGGAGCTCTGGAGGTATGGAGCTATGGAGCCCTGGAGCCCTGGAGCTATGGAGCCCTGGAGCTATGGAGCTATGGAGCCCTGGAGCTATGGAGCTATGGAGCCCTGGAGCTATGGAGCTATGGAGCTCTGGTGCTATGGAGCTATGGAGCTCTGGTGCTATGGAGCTATGGAGCTCTGGTGCTATGGAGCTATGGAGCTCTGGTGCTATGGAGCTATGGAGCTCTGGAAGTATGGAGCTATGGAGCTCTGGAGGTATGGAGCTATGGAGCTCTGGAGGTATGGAGCTATGGAGCCCTGGAGGTATGGAGCCCTGGAGCTATGGAAGTATGGAGCTCTGGTGCTATGGAGCTATGGAGCTCTGGTGCTATGGAGCTATGGAGCTCTGGAGCTATGGAGCTCTGGAGGTATGGAGCTATGGAGCTATGGAGGTATGGAGCTATGGAGCTATGGAAGTATGGAGCTCTGGTGCTATGGAGCTATGGAGCTCTGGTGCTATGGAGCTATGGAGCTCTGGTGCTATGGAGCTATGGAGCTATGGCGCTCTGGAAGTATGGAGCTCTGGTGCTATGGAGCTATGGAGCTCTGGTGCTATGGAGCTATGGAGCTCTGGTGCTATGGAGCTATGGAGCTCTGGTGCTATGGAGCTATGGTGCTATGGAGCTCTGGTGCTATGGAGCTATGGAGCTCTGGTGCTATGGAGCTATGGAGCTCTGGAGGTATGGAGTTCTGGAGGTATGGAGCTCTGGAGGTATGGAGCTTTGGAGCCCTGGAGCTCTGGAGGTATGGAGCTATGGTGCTATGGAGCTCTGAAGCCATGGAGCTCTGGTGCTATGGAGCTATGGAGCTCTGGTGCTATGGAGCTATGGAGGTATGGAGCCACCAGCCAGCACCCTCCGTGGCTGGATCAATGGAAGTGTTTTAGGTACCAGGCAGCCAAAGGGCCGAGGCCTCACGCTCGACCACGCCGGCGCAGAGTTCCAGCCGCTCGGATAAGCTCTGTCACTCACCCGCCGCGCAGCCACCGGTAACGGGGAAATGTCGCCGCCTTGTGGACACGCCGTTGTAAATGAATGGGCTTTCGCACTTAGTGCAATTTTCGCCAACTCTCTGACTTAGAGCTATGGAAGTATGGAGCTATGGAGCCACCAGCCACCCAGGCTGGAGCTCTGGAGCTCTGGAGGTATGGAGCTCTGGTGCTATGGAAGTATGGAGCTCTGGTGCTATGGAAGTATGGAGCTATGGAGGTATGGAAGTATGGAGCTATGGAAGTATGGAGCTATGGAGCTCTGGAAGTATGGAGCTATGGAGCTCTGGAGGTATGGAGCCCTGGAGCTATGGAGCCCTGGAGCTATGGAAGTATGGAGCTCTGGTGCTATGGAGCTATGGAGCTCTGGTGCTATGGAGCTATGGAGCTATGGAGCTCTGGAGCTATGGAGCTCTGGAGGTATGGAGCTATGGAGCTATGGAGCTCTGGAGGTATGGAGCTATGGAGCTATGGAAGTATGGAGCTCTGGTGCTATGGAGCTATGGAGCTCTGGTGCTATGGAGCTATGGAGCTCTGGTGCTATGGAGCTATGGAGCTATGGAGCTCTGGAAGTATGGAGCTCTGGTGCTATGGAGCTATGGAGCTCTGGTGCTATGGAGCTATGGAGCTCTGGTGCTATGGAGCTCTGGTGCTATGGAGCTATGGAGCTCTGGTGCTATGGAGCTATGGAGGTATGGAGCTCTGGAGGTATGGAGCTCTGGAGGTATGGAGCTATGGAGCCCTGGAGCTCTGGAGGTATGGAGCTATGGTGCTATGGAGCTCTGAAGCCATGGAGCTCTGGTGCTATGGAGCTATGGAGCTCTGGTGCTATGGAGCTATGGAGCTATGGAGCTCTGGAAGTATGGAGCTCTGGTGCTATGGAGCTATGGAGCTCTGGTGCTATGGAGCTATGGAGCTCTGGTGCTATGGAGCTATGGAGCTCTGGTGCTATGGAGCTCTGGTGCTATGGAGCTCTGGTGCTATGGAGCTATGGAGCTCTGGTGCTATGGAGCTATGGAGTTCTGGAGGTATGGAGCTCTGGAGGTATGGAGCTCTGGAGGTATGGAGCTATGGAGCCCTGGAGCTCTGGAGGTATGGAGCTATGGTGCTATGGAGCTCTGAAGCCATGGAGCTCTGGTGCTATGGAGCTCTGGAGCTCTGGAGGTATGGAGCTCTGGAGGTATGGAGCTATGGAGCCCTGGAGCTCTGGAGGTATGGAGCTATGGTGCTATGGAGCTCTGAAGCCATGGAGCTCTGGTGCTATGGAGCTCTGGAGCTCTGGAGGTATGGAGCTCTGGAGGTATGGAGCTCTGGAGGTATGGAGCTATGGAGCCCTGGAGCTCTGGAGGTATGGAGCTATGGTGCTATGGAGCTCTGAAGCCATGGAGCTCTGGTGCTATGGAGCTCTGGAGGTATGGAGCTCTGGAGGTATGGAGCTCTGGAGGTATGGAGCTATGGAGCCCTGGAGCTCTGGAGGTATGGAGCTATGGTGCTATGGAGCTCTGAAGCCATGGAGCTCTGGTGCTATGGAGCTCTGGTGCTATGGAGCTCTGGAGGTATGGAGCTCTGGAGGTATGGAGCTCTGGAGGTATGGAGCTATGGAGCCCTGGAGCTCTGGAGGTATGGAGCTATGGTGCTATGGAGCTCTGAAGCCATGGAGCTCTGGTGCTATGGAGCTCTGGAGGTATGGAGCTCTGGAGGTATGGAGCTCTGGAGGTATGGAGCTATGGAGCCCTGGAGCTCTGGAGGTATGGAGCTATGGTGCTATGGAGCTCTGAAGCCATGGAGCTCTGGTGCTATGGAGCTCTGGAGGTATGGAGCTCTGGAGGTATGGAGCTCTGGAGGTATGGAGCTATGGAGCCCTGGAGCTCTGGAGGTATGGAGCTATGGTGCTATGGAGCTCTGAAGCCATGGAGCTCTGGTGCTATGGAGCTATGGAGCTCTGGTGCTATGGAGCTATGGAGGTATGGAGCCACCAGCCAGCACCCTCCGTGGCTGGATCAATGGAAGTGTTTTAGGTACCAGGCAGCCAAAGGGCCGAGGCCTCACGCTCGACCACGCCGGCGCAGAGTTCCAGCCGCTCGGATAAGCTCTGTCACTCACCCGCCGCGCAGCCACCGGTAACGGGGAAATGTCGCCGCCTTGTGGACACGCCGTTGTAAATGAATGGGCTTTCGCACTTAGTGCAATTTTCGCCAACTCTCTGACTTAGAGCTATGGAAGTATGGAGCTATGGAGCCACCAGCCACCCAGGCTGGAGCTCTGGAGCTCTGGAGGTATGGAGCTCTGGTGCTATGGAAGTATGGAGCTCTGGTGCTATGGAAGTATGGAGCTATGGAGGTATGGAAGTATGGAGCTATGGAAGTATGGAGCTATGGAGCTCTGGAAGTATGGAGCTATGGAGCTCTGGAGGTATGGAGCCCTGGAGCTATGGAGCCCTGGAGCTATGGAAGTATGGAGCTCTGGTGCTATGGAGCTATGGAGCTCTGGTGCTATGGAGCTATGGAGCTATGGAGCTCTGGAGCTATGGAGCTCTGGAGGTATGCAGCTATGGAGCTATGGAGCTCTGAAGCCATGGAGCTCTGGTGCTATGGAGCTCTGGAGGTATGGAGCTATGGAGCCCTGGAGCTCTGGAGGTATGGAGCTATGGAGCTCTGAAGCCATGGAGCTCTGGTGCTATGGAGCTCTGGAGCTCTGGAGGTATGGAGCTCTGGAGGTATGGAGCTCTGGAGGTATGGAGCTATGGAGCCCTGGAGCTCTGGAGGTATGGAGCTATGGTGCTATGGAGCTCTGAAGCCATGGAGCTCTGGTGCTATGGAGCTCTGGAGGTATGGAGCTCTGGAGGTATGGAGCTCTGGAGGTATGGAGCTATGGAGCCCTGGAGCTCTGGAGGTATGGAGCTATGGTGCTATGGAGCTCTGAAGCCATGGAGCTCTGGTGCTATGGAGCTCTGGAGGTATGGAGCTCTGGAGGTATGGAGCTCTGGAGGTATGGAGCTATGGAGCCCTGGAGCTCTGGAGGTATGGAGCTATGGTGCTATGGAGCTCTGAAGCCATGGAGCTCTGGTGCTATGGAGCTATGGAGCTCTGGTGCTATGGAGCTATGGAGGTATGGAGCCACCAGCCAGCACCCTCCGTGGCTGGATCAATGGAAGTGTTTTAGGTACCAGGCAGCCAAAGGGCCGAGGCCTCACGCTCGACCACGCCGGCGCAGAGTTCCAGCCGCTCGGATAAGCTCTGTCACTCACCCGCCGCGCAGCCACCGGTAACGGGGAAATGTCGCCGCCTGGCGGAAACGCCGTTGTAAATGAATGGGCTTTCGCACTTAGTGCAATTTTCGCCAACTCTCTGACTTAGAGCTATGGAAGTATGGAGCTATGGAGGCACCAGCCACCCAGGCTGGAGCTATGGAGCTCTGGAGGTATGGAGCTCAGGTGCTATGGAAGTATGGAGCTATGGAGCTATGGAAGTATGGAGCTATGGAGCTATGGAGCTCTGGAAGTATGGAGCTATGGAGCTCTGGAGGTATGGAGCTATGGAGCCCTGGAGCCCTGGAGCTATGGAGCTCTGGTGCTATGGAGGTATGGAGCTCTGGAGGTATGGAGCTCTGGAGGTATGGAGCTATGGAGCTATGGAGCCCTGGAGCTATGGAGCTATGGAGCCCTGGAGCTATGGAGCTATGGAGCCCTGGAGCTATGGAGCTATGGAGCTCTGGTGCTATGGAGCTATGGAGCTCTGGTGCTATGGAGCTATGGAGCTCTGGTGCTATGGAGCTATGGAGCTCTGGTGCTATGGAGCTATGGAGCTCTGGAAGTATGGAGCTATGGAGCTCTGGAGGTATGGAGCTATGGAGCCCTGGAGCTATGGAGCCCTGGAGCTATGGAAGTATGGAGCTCTGGTGCTATGGAGCTCTGGTGCTATGGAGCTATGGAGCTCTGGAGCTATGGAGCTCTGGAGGTATGGAGCTATGGAGCTATGGAGCTCTGGAGGTATGGAGCTATGGAGCTATGGAAGTATGGAGCTCTGGTGCTATGGAGCTATGGAGCTCTGGTGCTATGGAGCTATGGAGCTCTGGTGCTATGGAGCTATGGAGCTATGGAGCTCTGGAAGTATGGAGCTCTGGTGCTATGGAGCTATGGAGCTCTGGTGCTATGGAGCTATGGAGCTCTGGTGCTATGGAGCTATGGAGCTCTGGTGCTATGGAGCTCTGGTGCTATGGAGCTCTGGTGCTATGGAGCTATGGAGCTCTGGTGCTATGGAGCTATGGAGCTCTGGAGGTATGGAGCTCTGGAGGTATGGAGCTCTGGAGGTATGGAGCTTTGGAGCCCTGGAGCTCTGGAGGTATGGAGCTATGGTGCTATGGAGCTCTGAAGCCATGGAGCTCTGGTGCTATGGAGCTCTGGAGCTCTGGAGGTATGGAGCTCTGGAGGTATGGAGCTATGGAGCCCTGGAGCTCTGGAGGTATGGAGCTATGGTGCTATGGAGCTCTGAAGCCATGGAGCTCTGGTGCTATGGAGCTCTGGAGCTCTGGAGGTATGGAGCTATGGAGCCCTGGAGCTCTGGAGGTATGGAGCTATGGAAGTATGGAGCTATGGAGCTATGGAAGTATGGAGCTATGGAGCTATGGAGCTCTGGAAGTATGGAGCTATGGAGTTCTGGAGGTATGGAGCTATGGAGCCCTGGAGCCCTGGAGCTATGGAGCCCTGGAGCTATGGAGCTATGGAGCCCTGGAGCTATGGAGCTATGGAGCCCTGGAGCTATGGAGCTATGGAGCTCTGGTGCTATGGAGCTATGGAGCTCTGGTGCTATGGAGCTATGGAGCTCTGGTGCTATGGAGCTATGGAGCTCTGGTGCTATGGAGCTATGGAGCTCTGGAAGTATGGAGCTATGGAGCTCTGGAGGTATTGAGCTATGGAGCTCTGGAGGTATGGAGCTATGGAGCCCTGGAGCTATGGAGCCCTGGAGCTATGGAAGTATGGAGCTCTGGTGCTATGGAGCTATGGAGCTCTGGTGCTATGGAGCTATGGAGCTCTGGAGCTATGGAGCTCTGGAGGTATGGAGCTATGGAGCTCTGGAGGTATGGAGCTATGGAGCTATGGAAGTATGGAGCTCTGGTGCTATGGAGCTCTGGAGCTATGGAGCTCTGGAGGTATGGAGCTATGGAGCTCTGGAGGTATGGAGCTATGGAGCTATGGAAGTATGGAGCTCTGGTGCTATGGAGCTATGGAGCTCTGGTGCTATGGAGCTATGGAGCTCTGGTGCTATGGAGCTATGGAGCTATGGAGCTCTGGAAGTATGGAGCTCTGGTGCTATGGAGCTATGGAGCTCTGGTGCTATGGAGCTATGGAGCTCTGGTGCTATGGAGCTATGGAGCTCTGGTGCTATGGAGCTATGGTGCTATGGAGCTCTGGTGCTATGGAGCTATGGAGCTCTGGTGCTATGGAGCTATGGAGCTCTGGAGGTATGGAGCTCTGGAGGTATGGAGCTCTGGAGGTATGGAGCTTTGGAGCCCTGGAGCTCTGGAGGTATGGAGCTATGGTGCTATGGAGCTCTGAAGCCATGGAGCTCTGGTGCTATGGAGCTATGGAGCTCTGGTGCTATGGAGCTATGGAGGTATGGAGCTATGGAGCCCTGGAGCTCTGGAGGTATGGAGCTATGGTGCTATGGAGCTCTGAAGCCATGGAGCTCTGGTGCTATGGAGCTCTGGAGGTATGGAGCTCTGGAGGTATGGAGCTATGGAGCCCTGGAGCTCTGGAGGTATGGAGCTATGGTGCTATGGAGCTCTGAAGCCATGGAGCTCTGGTGCTATGGAGCTCTGGAGCTCTGGAGGTATGGAGCTCTGGAGGTATGGAGCTCTGGAGGTATGGAGCTATGGAGCCCTGGAGCTCTGGAGGTATGGAGCTATGGTGCTATGGAGCTCTGAAGCCATGGAGCTCTGGTGCTATGGAGCTCTGGAGGTATGGAGCTCTGGAGGTATGGAGCTCTGGAGGTATGGAGCTATGGAGCCCTGGAGCTCTGGAGGTATGGAGCTATGGTGCTATGGAGCTCTGAAGCCATGGAGCTCTGGTGCTATGGAGCTATGGAGCTCTGGTGCTATGGAGCTATGGAGGTATGGAGCCACCAGCCAGCACCCTCCGTGGCTGGATCAATGGAAGTGTTTTAGGTACCAGGCAGCCAAAGGGCCGAGGCCTCACGCTCGACCACGCCGGCGCAGAGTTCCAGCCGCTCGGATAAGCTCTGTCACTCACCCGCCGCGCAGCCACCGGTAACGGGGAAATGTCGCCGCCTTGTGGACACGCCGTTGTAAATGAATGGGCTTTCGCACTTAGTGCAATTTTCGCCAACTCTCTGACTTAGAGCTATGGAAGTATGGAGCTATGGAGCCACCAGCCACCCAGGCTGGAGCTCTGGAGCTCTGGAGGTATGGAGCTCTGGTGCTATGGAAGTATGGAGCTCTGGTGCTATGGAAGTATGGAGCTATGGAGGTATGGAAGTATGGAGCTATGGAAGTATGGAGCTATGGAGCTCTGGAAGTATGGAGCTATGGAGCTCTGGAGGTATGGAGCCCTGGAGCTATGGAGCCCTGGAGCTATGGAAGTATGGAGCTCTGGTGCTATGGAGCTATGGAGCTCTGGTGCTATGGAGCTCTGGTGCTATGGAGCTCTGGTGCTATGGAGCTATGGAGCTCTGGTGCTATGGAGCTATGGAGCTCTGGAGGTATAGAGCTCTGGAGGTATGGAGCTCTGGAGGTATGGAGCTATGGAGCCCTGGAGCTCTGGAGGTATGGAGCTATGGTGCTATGGAGCTCTGAAGCCATGGAGCTCTGGTGCTATGGAGCTCTGGAGCTCTGGAGGTATGGAGCTCTGGAGGTATGGAGCTATGGAGCCCTGGAGCTCTGGAGGTATGGAGCTATGGAGCTCTGAAGCCATGGAGCTCTGGTGCTATGGAGCTCTGGAGCTCTGGAGGTATGGAGCTCTGGAGGTATGGAGCTCTGGAGGTATGGAGCTATGGAGCCCTGGAGCTCTGGAGGTATGGAGCTATGGTGCTATGGAGCTCTGAAGCCATGGAGCTCTGGTGCTATGGAGCTCTGGAGGTATGGAGCTCTGGAGGTATGGAGCTCTGGAGGTATGGAGCTATGGAGCCCTGGAGCTCTGGAGGTATGGAGCTATGGTGCTATGGAGCTCTGAAGCCATGGAGCTCTGGTGCTATGGAGCTCCGGAGGTATGGAGCTCTGGAGGTATGGAGCTCTGGAGGTATGGAGCTATGGAGCCCTGGAGCTCTGGAGGTATGGAGCTATGGTGCTATGGAGCTCTGAAGCCATGGAGCTCTGGTGCTATGGAGCTATGGAGCTCTGGTGCTATGGAGCTATGGAGGTATGGAGCCACCAGCCAGCACCCTCCGTGGCTGGATCAATGGAAGTGTTTTAGGTACCAGGCAGCCAAAGGGCCGAGGCCTCACGCTCGACCACGCCGGCGCAGAGTTCCAGCCGCTCGGATAAGCTCTGTCACTCACCCGCCGCGCAGCCACCGGTAACGGGGAAATGTCGCCGCCTGGCGGACACGCCGTTGTAAATGAATGGGCTTTCGCACTTAGTGCAATTTTCGCCAACTCTCTGACTTAGAGCTATGGAAGTATGGAGCTATGGAGGCACCAGCCACCCAGGCTGGAGCTATGGAGCTCTGGAGGTATGGAGCTCAGGTGCTATGGAAGTATGGAGCTATGGAGCTATGGAAGTATGGAGCTATGGAGCTATGGAGCTCTGGAAGTATGGAGCTATGGAGCTCTGGAGGTATGGAGCTATGGAGCCCTGGAGCCCTGGAGCTATGGAGCTCTGGTGCTATGGAGGTATGGAGCTCTGGAGGTATGGAGCTCTGGAGGTATGGAGCTATGGAGCTATGGAGCCCTGGAGCTATGGAGCTATGGAGCCCTGGAGCTATGGAGCTATGGAGCCCTGGAGCTATGGAGCTATGGAGCTCTGGTGCTATGGAGCTATGGAGCTCTGGTGCTATGGAGCTATGGAGCTCTGGTGCTATGGAGCTATGGAGCTCTGGTGCTATGGAGCTATGGAGCTCTGGAAGTATGGAGCTATGGAGCTCTGGAGGTATGGAGCTATGGAGCCCTGGAGCTATGGAGCCCTGGAGCTATGGAAGTATGGAGCTCTGGTGCTATGGAGCTCTGGTGCTATGGAGCTATGGAGCTCTGGAGCTATGGAGCTCTGGAGGTATGGAGCTATGGAGCTATGGAGCTCTGGAGGTATGGAGCTATGGAGCTATGGAAGTATGGAGCTCTGGTGCTATGGAGCTATGGAGCTCTGGTGCTATGGAGCTATGGAGCTCTGGTGCTATGGAGCTATGGAGCTATGGAGCTCTGGAAGTATGGAGCTCTGGTGCTATGGAGCTATGGAGCTCTGGTGCTATGGAGCTATGGAGCTCTGGTGCTATGGAGCTATGGAGCTCTGGTGCTATGGAGCTCTGGTGCTATGGAGCTCTGGTGCTATGGAGCTATGGAGCTCTGGTGCTATGGAGCTATGGAGCTCTGGAGGTATGGAGCTCTGGAGGTATGGAGCTCTGGAGGTATGGAGCTTTGGAGCCCTGGAGCTCTGGAGGTATGGAGCTATGGTGCTATGGAGCTCTGAAGCCATGGAGCTCTGGTGCTATGGAGCTCTGGAGCTCTGGAGGTATGGAGCTCTGGAGGTATGGAGCTATGGAGCCCTGGAGCTCTGGAGGTATGGAGCTATGGTGCTATGGAGCTCTGAAGCCATGGAGCTCTGGTGCTATGGAGCTCTGGAGCTCTGGAGGTATGGAGCTCTGGAGGTATGGAGCTATGGAGCCCTGGAGCTCTGGAGGTATGGAGCTATGGAAGTATGGAGCTATGGAGCTATGGAAGTATGGAGCTATGGAGCTATGGAGCTCTGGAAGTATGGAGCTATGGAGCTCTGGAGGTATGGAGCTATGGAGCCCTGGAGCCCTGGAGCTATGGAGCCCTGGAGCTATGGAGCTATGGAGCCCTGGAGCTATGGAGCTATGGAGCCCTGGAGCTATGGAGCTATGGAGCTCTGGTGCTATGGAGCTATGGAGCTCTGGTGCTATGGAGCTATGGAGCTCTGGTGCTATGGAGCTATGGAGCTCTGGTGCTATGGAGCTATGGAGCTCTGGAAGTATGGAGCTATGGAGCTCTGGAGGTATGGAGCTATGGAGCTCTGGAGGTATGGAGCTATGGAGCCCTGGAGCTATGGAGCCCTGGAGCTATGGAAGTATGGAGCTCTGGTGCTATGGAGCTATGGAGCTCTGGTGCTATGGAGCTATGGAGCTCTGGAGCTATGGAGCTCTGGAGGTATGGAGCTATGGAGCTCTGGAGGTATGGAGCTATGGAGCTATGGAAGTATGGAGCTCTGGTGCTATGGAGCTCTGGAGCTATGGAGCTCTGGAGGTATGGAGCTATGGAGCTCTGGAGGTATGGAGCTATGGAGCTATGGAAGTATGGAGCTCTGGTGCTATGGAGCTATGGAGCTCTGGTGCTATGGAGCTATGGAGCTCTGGTGCTATGGAGCTATGGAGCTATGGAGCTCTGGAAGTATGGAGCTCTGGTGCTATGGAGCTATGGAGCTCTGGTGCTATGGAGCTATGGAGCTCTGGTGCTATGGAGCTATGGAGCTCTGGTGCTATGGAGCTATGGTGCTATGGAGCTCTGGTGCTATGGAGCTATGGAGCTCTGGTGCTATGGAGCTATGGAGCTCTGGAGGTATGGAGCTCTGGAGGTATGGAGCTCTGGAGGTATGGAGCTTTGGAGCCCTGGAGCTCTGGAGGTATGGAGCTATGGTGCTATGGAGCTCTGAAGCCATGGAGCTCTGGTGCTATGGAGCTATGGAGCTCTGGTGCTATGGAGCTATGGAGGTATGGAGCTATGGAGCCCTGGAGCTCTGGAGGTATGGAGCTATGGTGCTATGGAGCTCTGAAGCCATGGAGCTCTGGTGCTATGGAGCTCTGGAGCTCTGGAGGTATGGAACTCTGGAGGTATGGAGCTATGGAGCCCTGGAGCTCTGGAGGTATGGAGCTATGGTGCTATGGAGCTCTGAAGCCATGGAGCTCTGGTGCTATGGAGCTCTGGAGCTCTGGAGGTATGGAGCTATGGAGCTCTGGTGCTATGGAGCTATGGAGCTCTGGAGCTATGGAGCTCTGGAGGTATGGAGCTATGGAGCTATGGAGCTATGGAGCTATGGAGCTCTGGTGCTATGGAGCTATGGAGGTATGGAGCCACCAGCCAGCACCCTCCGTGGCTGGATCAATGGAAGTGTTTTAGGTACCAGGCAGCCAAAGGGCCGAGGCCTCACGCTCGACCACGCCGGCGCAGAGTTCCAGCCGCTCGGATAAGCTCTGTCACTCACCCGCCGCGCAGCCACCGGTAACGGGGAAATGTCGCCGCCTTGTGGACACGCCGTTGTAAATGAATGGGCTTTCGCACTTAGTGCAATTTTCGCCAACTCTCTGACTTAGAGCTATGGAAGTATGGAGCTATGGAGCCACCAGCCACCCAGGCTGGAGCTCTGGAGCTCTGGAGGTATGGAGCTCTGGTGCTATGGAAGTATGGAGCTCTGGTGCTATGGAAGTATGGAGCTATGGAGGTATGGAAGTATGGAGCTATGGAAGTATGGAGCTATGGAGCTCTGGAAGTATGGAGCTATGGAGCTCTGGAGGTATGGAGCCCTGGAGCTATGGAGCCCTGGAGCTATGGAAGTATGGAGCTCTGGTGCTATGGAGCTATGGAGCTCTGGTGCTATGGAGCTATGGAGCTATGGAGCTCTGGAGCTATGGAGCTCTGGAGGTATGGAGCTATGGAGCTATGGAGCTCTGGAGGTATGGAGCTATGGAGCTATGGAAGTATGGAGCTCTGGTGCTATGGAGCTATGGAGCTCTGGTGCTATGGAGCTATGGAGCTCTGGTGCTATGGAGCTATGGAGCTATGGAGCTCTGGAAGTATGGAGCTCTGGTGCTATGGAGCTATGGAGCTCTGGTGCTATGGAGCTATGGAGCTCTGGTGCTATGGAGCTCTGGTGCTATGGAGCTCTGGTGCTATGGAGCTATGGAGCTCTGGTGCTATGGAGCTCTGGAGGTATGGAGCTCTGGAGGTATGGAGCTCTGGAGGTATGGAGCTATGGAGCCCTGGAGCTCTGGAGGTATGGAGCTATGGTGCTATGGAGCTCTGAAGCCATGGAGCTCTGGTGCTATGGACCTATGGAGCTCTGGTGCTATGGAGCTATGGAGCTATGGAGCTCTGGAAGTATGGAGCTCTGGTGCTATGGAGCTATGGAGCTCTGGTGCTATGGAGCTATGGAGCTCTGGTGCTATGGAGCTATGGAGCTCTGGTGCTATGGAGCTCTGGTGCTATGGAGCTCTGGTGCTATGGAGCTATGGAGCTCTGGTGCTATGGAGCTATGGAGCTCTGGAGGTATGGAGCTCTGGAGGTACTGAGCTCTGGAGGTATGGAGCTATGGAGCCCTGGAGCTCTGGAGGTATGGAGCTATGGTGCTATGGAGCTCTGAAGCCATGGAGCTCTGGTGCTATGGAGCTCTGGAGCTCTGGAGGTATGGAGCTCTGGAGGTATGGAGCTATGGAGCCCTGGAGCTCTGGAGGTATGGAGCTATGGTGCTATGGAGCTCTGAAGCCATGGAGCTCTGGTGCTATGGAGCTCTGGAGGTATGGAGCTCTGGAGGTATGGAGCTCTGGAGGTATGGAGCTATGGAGCCCTGGAGCTCTGGAGGTATGGAGCTATGGTGCTATGGAGCTCTGAAGCCATGGAGCTCTGGTGCTATGGAGCTCTGGAGGTATGGAGCTCTGGAGGTATGGAGCTCTGGAGGTATGGAGCTATGGAGCCCTGGAGCTCTGGAGGTATGGAGCTATGGTGCTATGGAGCTCTGAAGCCATGGAGCTCTGGTGCTATGGAGCTCTGGAGGTATGGAGCTCTGGAGGTATGGAGCTCTGGAGGTATGGAGCTATGGAGCCCTGGAGCTCTGGAGGTATGGAGCTATGGTGCTATGGAGCTCTGAAGCCATGGAGCTCTGGTGCTATGGAGCTATGGAGCTCTGGTGCTATGGAGCTATGGAGGTATGGAGCCACCAGCCAGCACCCTCCGTGGCTGGATCAATGGAAGTGTTTTAGGTACCAGGTAGCCAAAGGGCCGAGGCCTCACGCTCGACCACGCCGGCGCAGAGTTCCAGCCGCTCGGATAAGCTCTGTCACTCACCCGCCGCGCAGCCACCGGTAACGGGGAAATGTCGCCGCCTTGTGGACACGCCGTTGTAAATGAATGGGCTTTCGCACTTAGTGCAATTTTCGCCAACTCTCTGACTGGAGCTATGGAAGTATGGAGCTATGGAGCCACCAGCCACCCAGGCTGGAGCTATGGAGCTCTGGAGGTATGGAGCTCTGGTGCTATGGAAGTATGGAGCTATGGAGCTATGGAAGTATGGAGCTATGGAGCTATGGAGCTCTGGAAGTATGGAGCTATGGAGCTCTGGAGGTATGGAGCTATGGAGCCCTGGAGCCCTGGAGCTATGGAGCCCTGGAGCTATGGAGCTATGGAGCCCTGGAGCTATGGAGCTATGGAGCCCTGGAGCTATGGAGCTATGGAGCTCTGGTGCTATGGAGCTATGGAGCTCTGGTGCTATGGAGCTATGGAGCTCTGGTGCTATGGAGCTATGGAGCTCTGGTGCTATGGAGCTATGGAGCTCTGGAAGTATGGAGCTATGGAGCTCTGGAGGTATGGAGCTATGGAGCTCTGGAGGTATGGAGCTATGGAGCCCTGGAGCTATGGAGCCCTGGAGCTATGGAAGTATGGAGCTCTGGTGCTATGGAGCTATGGAGCTCTGGTGCTATGGAGCTATGGAGCTCTGGAGCTATGGAGCTCTGGAGGTATGGAGCTATGGAGCTCTGGAGGTATGGAGCTATGGAGCTATGGAAGTATGGAGCTCTGGTGCTTTGGAGCCCTGGAGCTCTGGAGGTATGGAGCTATGGTGCTATGGAGCTCTGAAGCCATGGAGCTCTGGTGCTATGGAGCTATGGAGCTCTGGTGCTATGGAGCTATGGAGGTATGGAGCCACCAGCCAGCACCCTCCGTGGCTGGATCAATGGAAGTGTTTTAGGTACCAGGCAGCCAAAGGGCCGAGGCCTCACGCTCGACCACGCCGGCGCAGAGTTCCAGCCGCTCGGATAAGCTCTGTCACTCACCCGACGCGCAGCCACCGGTAACGGGGAAATGTCGCCGCCTTGTGGACACGCCGTTGTAAATGAATGGGCTTTCGCACTTAGTGCAATTTTCGCCAACTCTCTGACTTAGAGCTATGGAAGTATGGAGCTATGGAGCCACCAGCCACCCAGGCTGGAGCTCTGGAGCTCTGGAGGTATGGAGCTCTGGTGCTATGGAAGTATGGAGCTCTGGTGCTATGGAAGTATGGAGCTATGGAGGTATGGAAGTATGGAGCTATGGAAGTATGGAGCTATGGAGCTCTGGAAGTATGGAGCTATGGAGCTCTGGAGGTATGGAGCCCTGGAGCTATGGAGCCCTGGAGCTATGGAAGTATGGAGCTCTGGTGCTATGGAGCTATGGAGCTCTGGTGCTATGGAGCTATGGAGCTATGGAGCTCTGGAGCTATGGAGCTCTGGAGGTATGGAGCTATGGAGCTATGGAGCTCTGGAGGTATGGAGCTATAGAGCTATGGAAGTATGGAGCTCTGGTGCTATGGAGCTATGGAGCTCTGGTGCTATGGAGCTATGGAGCTCTGGTGCTATGGAGCTATGGAGCTATGGAGCTCTGGAAGTATGGAGCTCTGGTGCTATGGAGCTATGGAGCTCTGGTGCTATGGAGCTATGGAGCTCTGGTGCTATGGAGCTCTGGTGCTATGGAGCTCTGGTGCTATGGAGCTATGGAGCTCTGGTGCTATGGAGCTATGGAGCTCTGGAGGTATGGAGCTCTGGAGGTATGGAGCTCTGGAGGTATGGAGCTATGGAGCCCTGGAGCTCTGGAGGTATGGAGCTATGGTGCTATGGAGCTCTGAAGCCATGGAGCTCTGGTGCTATGGAGCTCTGGAGCTCTGGAGGTATGGAGCTCTGGAGGTATGGAGCTATGGAGCCCTGGAGCTCTGGAGGTATGGAGCTATGGAGCTCTGAAGCCATGGAGCTCTGGTGCTATGGAGCTCTGGAGCTCTGGAGGTATGGAGCTCTGGAGGTATGGAGCTCTGGAGGTATGGAGCTATGGAGCCCTGGAGCTCTGGAGGTATGGAGCTATGGTGCTATGGAGCTCTGAAGCCATGGAGCTCTGGTGCTATGGAGCTCTGGAGGTATGGAGCTCTGGAGGTATGGAGCTCTGGAGGTATGGAGCTATGGAGCCCTGGAGCTCTGGAGGTATGGAGCTATGGTGCTATGGAGCTCTGAAGCCATGGAGCTCTGGTGCTATGGAGCTCTGGAGGTATGGAGCTCTGGAGGTATGGAGCTCTGGAGGTATGGAGCTATGGAGCCCTGGAGCTCTGGAGGTATGGAGCTATGGTGCTATGGAGCTCTGAAGCCATGGAGCTCTGGTGCTATGGAGCTATGGAGCTCTGGTGCTATGGAGCTATGGAGGTATGGAGCCACCAGCCAGCACCCTCCGTGGCTGGATCAATGGAAGTGTTTTAGGTACCAGGCAGCCAAAGGGCCGAGGCCTCACGCTCGACCACGCCGGCGCAGAGTTCCAGCCGCTCGGATAAGCTCTGTCACTCACCCGCCGCGCAGCCACCGGTAACGGGGAAATGTCGCCGCCTGGCGGACACGCCGTTGTAAATGAATGGGCTTTCGCACTTAGTGCAATTTTCGCCAACTCTCTGACTTAGAGCTATGGAAGTATGGAGCTATGGAGCCACCAGCCACCCAGGCTGGAGCTATGGAGCTCTGGAGGTATGGAGCTCAGGTGCTATGGAAGTATGGAGCTATGGAGCTATGGAAGTATGGAGCTATGGAGCTATGGAGCTCTGGAAGTATGGAGCTATGGAGCTCTGGAGGTATGGAGCTATGGAGCCCTGGAGCCCTGGAGCTATGGAGCTCTGGTGCTATGGAGGTATGGAGCTCTGGAGGTATGGAGCTCTGGAGGTATGGAGCTATGGAGCTATGGAGCCCTGGAGCTATGGAGCTATGGAGCCCTGGAGCTATGGAGCTATGGAGCCCTGGAGCTATGGAGCTATGGAGCTCTGGTGCTATGGAGCTATGGAGCTCTGGTGCTATGGAGCTATGGAGCTCTGGTGCTATGGAGCTATGGAGCTCTGGTGCTATGGAGCTATGGAGCTCTGGAAGTATGGAGCTATGGAGCTCTGGAGGTATGGAGCTATGGAGCCCTGGAGCTATGGAGCCCTGGAGCTATGGAAGTATGGAGCTCTGGTGCTATGGAGCTATGGAGCTCTGGTGCTATGGAGCTATGGAGCTCTGGAGCTATGGAGCTCTGGAGGTATGGAGCTATGGAGCTATGGAGCTCTGGAGGTATGGAGCTATGGAGCTATGGAAGTATGGAGCTCTGGTGCTATGGAGCTATGGAGCTCTGGTGCTATGGAGCTATGGAGCTCTGGTGCTATGGAGCTATGGAGCTATGGAGCTCTGGAAGTATGGAGCTCTGGTGCTATGGAGCTATGGAGCTCTGGTGCTATGGAGCTATGGAGCTCTGGTGCTATGGAGCTATGGAGCTCTGGTGCTATGGAGCTCTGGAGGTATGGAGCTCTGGAGGTATGGAGCTATGGAGCCCTGGAGCTCTGGAGGTATGGAGCTATGGTGCTATGGAGCTCTGAAGCCATGGAGCTCTGGTGCTATGGAGCTCTGGAGCTCTGGAGGTATGGAGCTCTGGAGGTATGGAGCTATGGAGCCCTGGAGCTCTGGAGGTATGGAGCTATGGTGCTATGGAGCTCTGAAGCCATGGAGCTCTGGTGCTATGGAGCTCTGGAGCTCTGGAGGTATGGAGCTCTGGAGGTATGGAGCTCTGGAGGTATGGAGCTATGGAGCCCTGGAGCTCTGGAGGTATGGAGCTATGGTGCTATGGAGCTCTGAAGCCATGGAGCTCTGGTGCTATGGAGCTCTGGAGGTATGGAGCTCTGGAGGTATGGAGCTCTGGAGGTATGGAGCTATGGAGCCCTGGAGCTCTGGAGGTATGGAGCTATGGTGCTATGGAGCTCTGAAGCCATGGAGCTCTGGTGCTATGGAGCTATGGAGCTCTGGTGCTATGGAGCTATGGAGGTATGGAGCCACCAGCCAGCACCCTCCGTGGCTGGATCAATGGAAGTGTTTTAGGTACCAGGCAGCCAAAGGGCCGAGGCCTCACGCTCGACCACGCCGGCGCAGAGTTCCAGCAGCTCGGATAAGCTCTGTCACTCACCCGCCGCGCAGCCACCGGTAACGGGGAAATGTCGCCGCCTTGTGGACACGCCGTTGTAAATGAATGGGCTTTCGCACTTAGTGCAATTTTCGCCAACTCTCTGACTTAGAGCTATGGAAGTATGGAGCTATGGAGCCACCAGCCACCCAGGCTGGAGCTATGGAGCTCTGGAGGTATGGAGCTCAGGTGCTATGGAAGTATGGAGCTATGGAGCTATGGAAGTATGGAGCTATGGAGCTATGGAGCTCTGGAAGTATGGAGCTATGGAGCTCTGGAGGTATGGAGCTATGGAGCCCTGGAGCCCTGGAGCTATGGAGCTCTGGTGCTATGGAGGTATGGAGCTCTGGAGGTATGGAGCTCTGGAGGTATGGAGCTATGGAGCTATGGAGCCCTGGAGCTATGGAGCTATGGAGCCCTGGAGCTATGGAGCTATGGAGCCCTGGAGCTATGGAGCTATGGAGCTCTGGTGCTATGGAGCTATGGAGCTCTGGTGCTATGGAGCTATGGAGCTCTGGTGCTATGGAGCTATGGAGCTCTGGTGCTATGGAGCTATGGAGCTCTGGAAGTATGGAGCTATGGAGCTCTGGAGGTATGGAGCTATGGAGCCCTGGAGCTATGGAGCCCTGGAGCTATGGAAGTATGGAGCTCTGGTGCTATGGAGCTATGGAGCTCTGGTGCTATGGAGCTATGGAGCTCTGGAGCTATGGAGCTCTGGAGGTATGGAGCTATGGAGCTATGGAGCTCTGGAGGTATGGAGCTATGGAGCTATGGAAGTATGGAGCTCTGGTGCTATGGAGCTATGGAGCTCTGGTGCTATGGAGCTATGGAGCTCTGGAGGTATGGAGCTATGGAGCTATGGAGCTCTGGAGGTATGGAGCTATGGAGCTATGGAAGTATGGAGCTCTGGTGCTATGGAGCTATGGAGCTCTGGTGCTATGGAGCTATGGAGCTCTGGTGCTATGGAGCTATGGAGCTATGGAGCTCTGGAAGTATGGAGCTCTGGTGCTATGGAGCTATGGAGCTCTGGTGCTATGGAGCTATGGAGCTCTGGTGCTATGGAGCTCTGGTGCTATGGAGCTCTGGTGCTATGGAGCTCTGGTGCTATGGAGCTATGGAGCTCTGGTGCTATGGAGCTCTGGAGGTATGGAGCTCTGGAGGTATGGAGCTCTGGAGGTATGGAGCTATGGAGCCCTGGAGCTCTGGAGGTATGGAGCTATGGTGCTATGGAGCTCTGAAGCCATGGAGCTCTGGTGCTATGGAGCTATGGAGCTCTGGTGCTATGGAGCTATGGAGCTATGGAGCTCTGGAAGTATGGAGCTCTGGTGCTATGGAGCTATGGAGCTCTGGTGCTATGGAGCTATGGAGCTCTGGTGCTATGGAGCTATGGAGCTCTGGTGCTATGGTGCTATGGAGCTCTGAAGCCATGGAGCTCTGGTGCTATGGAGCTCTGGAGCTCTGGAGGTATGGAGCTCTGGAGGTATGGAGCTCTGGAGGTATGGAGCTATGGAGCCCTGGAGCTCTGGAGGTATGGAGCTATGGTGCTATGGAGCTCTGAAGCCATGGAGCTCTGGTGCTATGGAGCTCTGGAGGTATGGAGCTCTGGAGGTATGGAGCTCTGGAGGTATGGAGCTATGGAGCCCTGGAGCTCTGGAGGTATGGAGCTATGGTGCTATGGAGCTCTGAAGCCATGGAGCTCTGGTGCTATGGAGCTATGGAGCTCTGGTGCTATGGAGCTATGGAGGTATGGAGCCACCAGCCAGCACCCTCCGTGGCTGGATCAATGGAAGTGTTTTAGGTACCAGGCAGCCAAAGGGCCGAGGCCTCACGCTCGACCACGCCGGCGCAGAGTTCCAGCCGCTCGGATAAGCTCTGTCACTCACCCGCCGCGCAGCCACCGGTAACGGGGAAATGTCGCCGCCTTGTGGACACGCCGTTGTAAATGAATGGGCTTTCGCACTTAGTGCAATTTTCGCCAACTCTCTGACTTAGAGCTATGGAAGTATGGAGCTATGGAGCCACCAGCCACCCAGGCTGGAGCTCTGGAGCTCTGGAGGTATGGAGCTCTGGTGCTATGGAAGTATGGAGCTCTGGTGCTATGGAAGTATGGAGCTATGGAGGTATGGAAGTATGGAGCTATGGAAGTATGGAGCTATGGAGCTCTGGAAGTATGGAGCTATGGAGCTCTGGAGGTATGGAGCCCTGGAGCTATGGAGCCCTGGAGCTATGGAAGTATGGAGCTCTGGTGCTATGGAGCTATGGAGCTCTGGTGCTATGGAGCTATGGAGCTATGGAGCTCTGGAGCTATGGAGCTCTGGAGGTATGGAGCTATGGAGCTATGGAGCTCTGGAGGTATGGAGCTATGGAGCTATGGAAGTATGGAGCTCTGGTGCTATGGAGCTATGGAGCTCTGGTGCTATGGAGCTATGGAGCTCTGGTGCTATGGAGCTATGGAGCTCTGGAAGTATGGAGCTCTGGTGCTATTGAGCTATGGAGCTCTGGTGCTATGGAGCTATGGAGCTCTGGTGCTATGGAGCTCTGGTGCTATGGAGCTCTGGTGCTATGGAGCTATGGAGCTCTGGTGCTATGGAGCTCTGGAGGTATGGAGCTCTGGAGGTATGGTGCTCTGGAGGTATGGAGCTATGGAGCCCTGGAGCTCTGGAGGTATGGAGCTATGGTGCTATGGAGCTCTGAAGCCATGGAGCTCTGGTGCTATGGAGCTATGGAGCTCTGGTGCTATGGAGCTATGGAGCTATGGAGCTCTGGAAGTATGGAGCTCTGGTGCTATGGAGCTATGGAGCTCTGGTGCTATGGAGCTATGGAGCTCTGGTGCTATGGAGCTATGGAGCTCTGGTGCTATGGAGCTCTGGTGCTATGGAGCTCTGGTGCTATGGAGCTCTGGAGGTATGGAGCTCTGGAGGTATGGAGCTCTGGAGGTATGGAGCTATGGAGCCCTGGAGCTCTGGAGGTATGGAGCTATGGTGCTATGGAGCTCTGAAGCCATGGAGCTCTGGTGCTATGGAGCTATGGAGGTATGGAGCCACCAGCCAGCACCCTCCGTGGCTGGATCAATGGAAGTGTTTTAGGTACCAGGCAGCCAAAGGGCCGAGGCCTCACGCTCGACCACGCCGGCGCAGAGTTCCAGCAGCTCGGATAAGCTCTGTCACTCACCCGCCGCGCAGCCACCGGTAACGGGGAAATGTCGCCGCCTTGTGGACACGCCGTTGTAAATGAATGGGCTTTCGCACTTAGTGCAATTTTCGCCAACTCTCTGACTTAGAGCTATGGAAGTATGGAGCTATGGAGCCACCAGCCACCCAGGCTGGAGCTCTGGAGCTCTGGAGGTATGGAGCTCTGGTGCTATGGAAGTATGGAGCTCTGGTGCTATGGAAGTATGGAGCTATGGAGGTATGGAAGTATGGAGCTATGGAAGTATGGAGCTATGGAGCTCTGGAAGTATGGAGCTATGGAGCTCTGGAGGTATGGAGCCCTGGAGCTATGGAGCCCTGGAGCTATGGAAGTATGGAGCTCTGGTGCTATGGAGCTATGGAGCTCTGGTGCTATGGAGCTATGGAGCTATGGAGCTCTGGAGCTATGGAGCTCTGGAGGTATGCAGCTATGGAGCTATGGAGCTCTGGAGGTATGGAGCTATGGAGCTATGGAAGTATGGAGCTCTGGTGCTATGGAGCTATGGAGCTCTGGTGCTATGGAGCTATGGAGCTCTGGTGCTATGGAGCTATGGAGCTATGGAGCTCTGGAAGTATGGAGCTCTGGTGCTATGGAGCTATGGAGCTCTGGTGCTATGGAGCTATGGAGCTCTGGTGCTATGGAGCTATGGAGCTCTGGTGCTATGGAGCTCTGGTGCTATGGAGCTCTGGTGCTATGGAGCTATGGAGCTCTGGTGCTATGGAGCTATGGAGCTCTGGAGGTATGGAGCTCTGGAGGTATGGAGCTCTGGAGGTATGGAGCTATGGAGCCCTGGAGCTCTGGAGGTATGGAGCTATGGTGCTATGGAGCTCTGAAGCCATGGAGCTCTGGTGCTATGGAGCTCTGGAGCTCTGGAGGTATGGAGCTCTGGAGGTATGGAGCTATGGAGCCCTGGAGCTCTGGAGGTATGGAGCTATGGAGCTCTGAAGCCATGGAGCTCTGGTGCTATGGAGCTCTGGAGCTCTGGAGGTATGGAGCTCTGGAGGTATGGAGCTCTGGAGGTATGGAGCTATGGAGCCCTGGAGCTCTGGAGGTATGGAGCTATGGTGCTATGGAGCTCTGAAGCCATGGAGCTCTGGTGCTATGGAGCTCTGGAGGTATGGAGCTCTGGAGGTATGGAGCTCTGGAGGTATGGAGCTATGGAGCCCTGGAGCTCTGGAGGTATGGAGCTATGGTGCTATGGAGCTCTGAAGCCATGGAGCTCTGGTGCTATGGAGCTCTGGAGGTATGGAGCTCTGGAGGTATGGAGCTCTGGAGGTATGGAGCTATGGAGCCCTGGAGCTCTGGAGGTATGGAGCTATGGTGCTATGGAGCTCTGAAGCCATGGAGCTCTGGTGCTATGGAGCTATGGAGCTCTGGTGCTATGGAGCTATGGAGGTATGGAGCCACCAGCCAGCACCCTCCGTGGCTGGATCAATGGAAGTGTTTTAGGTACCAGGCAGCCAAAGGGCCGAGGCCTCACGCTCGACCACGCCGGCGCAGAGTTCCAGCCGCTCGGATAAGCTCTGTCACTCACCCGCCGCGCAGCCACCGGTAACGGGGAAATGTCGCCGCCTGGCGGACACGCCGTTGTAAATAAATGGGCTTTCGCACTTAGTGCAATTTTCGCCAACTCTCTGACTTAGAGCTATGGAAGTATGGAGCTATGGAGCCACCAGCCACCCAGGCTGGAGCTATGGAGCTCTGGAGGTATGGAGCTCAGGTGCTATGGAAGTATGGAGCTATGGAGCTATGGAAGTATGGAGCTATGGAGCTATGGAGCTCTGGAAGTATGGAGCTATGGAGCTCTGGAGGTATGGAGCTATGGAGCCCTGGAGCCCTGGAGCTATGGAGCTCTGGTGCTATGGAGGTATGGAGCTCTGGAGGTATGGAGCTCTGGAGGTATGGAGCTATGGAGCTATGGAGCCCTGGAGCTATGGAGCTATGGAGCCCTGGAGCTATGGAGCTATGGAGCTCTGGTGCTATGGAGCTATGGAGCTCTGGTGCTATGGAGCTATGGAGCTCTGGTGCTATGGAGCTATGGAGCTCTGGTGCTATGGAGCTATGGAGCTCTGGAAGTATGGAGCTATGGAGCTCTGGAGGTATGGAGCTATGGAGCCCTGGAGCTATGGAGCCCTGGAGCTATGGAAGTATGGAGCTCTGGTGCTATGGAGCTATGGAGCTCTGGTGCTATGGAGCTATGGAGCTCTGGAGCTCTGGAGCTATGGAGCTCTGGAGGTATGGAGCTATGGAGCTCTGGAGGTATGGAGCTATGGAGCTATGGAAGTATGGAGCTCTGGTGCTATGGAGCTATGGAGCTCTGGTGCTATGGAGCTATGGAGCTCTGGTGCTATGGAGCTATGGAGCTATGGAGCTCTGGAAGTATGGAGCTCTGGTGCTATGGAGCTATGGAGCTCTGGTGCTATGGAGCTATGGAGCTCTGGTGCTATGGAGCTATGGAGCTCTGGTGCTATGGAGCTCTGGTGCTATGGAGCTCTGGTGCTATGGAGCTATGGAGCTCTGGTGCTATGGAGCTATGGAGCTCTGGAGGTATGGAGCTCTGGAGGTATGGAGCTCTGGAGGTATGGAGCTTTGGAGCCCTGGAGCTCTGGAGGTATGGAGCTATGGTGCTATGGAGCTCTGAAGCCATGGAGCTCTGGTGCTATGGAGCTCTGGAGCTCTGGAGGTATGGAGCTCTGGAGGTATGGAGCTATGGAGCCCTGGAGCTCTGGAGGTATGGAGCTATGGTGCTATGGAGCTCTGAAGCCATGGAGCTCTGGTGCTATGGAGCTCTGGAGCTCTGGAGGTATGGAGCTCTGGAGGTATGGAGCTATGGAGCCCTGGAGCTCTGGAGGTATGGAGCTATGGTGCTATGGAGCTCTGAAGCCATGGAGCTCTGGTGCTATGGAGCTCTGGAGCTCTGGAGGTATGGAGCTCTGGAGGTATGGAGCTATGGAGCCCTGGAGCTCTGGAGGTATGGAGCTATGGTGCTATGGAGCTCTGAAGCCATGGAGCTCTGGTGCTATGGAGCTCTGGAGGTATGGAGCTCTGGAGGTATGGAGCTCTGGAGGTATGGAGCTATGGAGCCCTGGAGCTCTGGAGGTATGGAGCTATGGTGCTATGGAGCTCTGAAGCCATGGAGCTCTGGTGCTATGGACCTATGGAGCTCTGGTGCTATGGAGCTATGGAGGTATGGAGCCACCAGCCAGCACCCTCCGTGGCTGGATCAATGGAAGTGTTTTAGGTACCAGGCAGCCAAAGGGCCGAGGCCTCACGCTCGACCACGCCGGCGCAGAGTTCCAGCCGCTCGGATAAGCTCTGTCACTCACCCGCCGCGCAGCCACCGGTAACGGGGAAATGTCGCCGCCTTGTGGACACGCCGTTGTAAATGAATGGGCTTTCGCACTTAGTGCAATTTTCGCCAACTCTCTGACTTAGAGCTATGGAAGTATGGAGCTATGGAGCCACCAGCCACCCAGGCTGGAGCTCTGGAGCTCTGGAGGTATGGAGCTCTGGTGCTATGGAAGTATGGAGCTATGGAGCTATGGAAGTATGGAGCTATGGAGCTATGGAGCTCTGGAAGTATGGAGCTATGGAGCTCTGGAGGTATGGAGCTATGGAGCCCTGGAGCCCTGGAGCTATGGAGCTCTGGTGCTATGGAGGTATGGAGCTCTGGAGGTATGGAGCTCTGGAGGTATGGAGCTATGGAGCTATGGAGCCCTGGAGCTATGGAGCTATGGAGCCCTGGAGCTATGGAGCTATGGAGCCCTGGAGCTATGGAGCTATGGAGCTCTGGTGCTATGGAGCTATGGAGCTCTGGTGCTATGGAGCTATGGAGCTCTGGTGCTATGGAGCTATGGAGCTCTGGTGCTATGGAGCTATGGAGCTCTGGAAGTATGGAGCTATGGAGCTCTGGAGGTATGGAGCTATGGAGCCCTGGAGCTATGGAGCCCTGGAGCTATGGAAGTATGGAGCTCTGGTGCTATGGAGCTATGGAGCTCTGGTGCTATGGAGCTATGGAGCTCTGGAGCTATGGAGCTCTGGAGGTATGGAGCTATGGAGCTATGGAGCTCTGGAGGTATGGAGCTATGGAGCTATGGAAGTATGGAGCTCTGGTGCTATGGAGCTATGGAGCTCTGGTGCTATGGAGCTATGGAGCTCTGGAGGTATGGAGCTATGGAGCTATGGAGCTCTGGAGGTATGGAGCTATGGAGCTATGGAAGTATGGAGCTCTGGTGCTATGGAGCTATGGAGCTCTGGTGCTATGGAGCTATGGAGCTCTGGTGCTATGGAGCTATGGAGCTATGGAGCTCTGGAAGTATGGAGCTCTGGTGCTATGGAGCTATGGAGCTCTGGTGCTATGGAGCTATGGAGCTCTGGTGCTATGGAGCTCTGGTGCTATGGAGCTCTGGTGCTATGGAGCTCTGGTGCTATGGAGCTATGGAGCTCTGGTGCTATGGAGCTCTGGAGGTATGGAGCTCTGGAGGTATGGAGCTCTGGAGGTATGGAGCTATGGAGCCCTGGAGCTCTGGAGGTATGGAGCTATGGTGCTATGGAGCTCTGAAGCCATGGAGCTCTGGTGCTATGGAGCTATGGAGCTCTGGTGCTATGGAGCTATGGAGCTATGGAGCTCTGGAAGTATGGAGCTCTGGTGCTATGGAGCTATGGAGCTCTGGTGCTATGGAGCTATGGAGCTCTGGTGCTATGGAGCTATGGAGCTCTGGTGCTATGGTGCTATGGAGCTCTGAAGCCATGGAGCTCTGGTGCTATGGAGCTCTGGAGCTCTGGAGGTATGGAGCTCTGGAGGTATGGAGCTCTGGAGGTATGGAGCTATGGAGCCCTGGAGCTCTGGAGGTATGGAGCTATGGTGCTATGGAGCTCTGAAGCCATGGAGCTCTGGTGCTATGGAGCTCTGGAGGTATGGAGCTCTGGAGGTATGGAGCTCTGGAGGTATGGAGCTATGGAGCCCTGGAGCTCTGGAGGTATGGAGCTATGGTGCTATGGAGCTCTGAAGCCATGGAGCTCTGGTGCTATGGAGCTATGGAGCTCTGGTGCTATGGAGCTATGGAGGTATGGAGCCACCAGCCAGCACCCTCCGTGGCTGGATCAATGGAAGTGTTTTAGGTACCAGGCAGCCAAAGGGCCGAGGCCTCACGCTCGACCACGCCGGCGCAGAGTTCCAGCCGCTCGGATAAGCTCTGTCACTCACCCGACGCGCAGCCACCGGTAACGGGGAAATGTCGCCGCCTTGTGGACACGCCGTTGTAAATGAATGGGCTTTCGCACTTAGTGCAATTTTCGCCAACTCTCTGACTTAGAGCTATGGAAGTATGGAGCTATGGAGCCACCAGCCACCCAGGCTGGAGCTCTGGAGCTCTGGAGGTATGGAGCTCTGGTGCTATGGAAGTATGGAGCTCTGGTGCTATGGAAGTATGGAGCTATGGAGGTATGGAAGTATGGAGCTATGGAAGTATGGAGCTATGGAGCTCTGGAAGTATGGAGCTATGGAGCTCTGGAGGTATGGAGCCCTGGAGCTATGGAGCCCTGGAGCTATGGAAGTATGGAGCTCTGGTGCTATGGAGCTATGGAGCTCTGGTGCTATGGAGCTATGGAGCTATGGAGCTCTGGAGCTATGGAGCTCTGGAGGTATGGAGCTATGGAGCTATGGAGCTCTGGAGGTATGGAGCTATGGAGCTATGGAAGTATGGAGCTCTGGTGCTATGGAGCTATGGAGCTCTGGTGCTATGGAGCTATGGAGCTCTGGTGCTATGGAGCTATGGAGCTCTGGAAGTATGGAGCTCTGGTGCTATGGAGCTATGGAGCTCTGGTGCTATGGAGCTATGGAGCTCTGGTGCTATGGAGCTCTGGTGCTATGGAGCTCTGGTGCTATGGAGCTATGGAGCTCTGGTGCTATGGAGCTCTGGAGGTATGGAGCTCTGGAGGTATGGTGCTCTGGAGGTATGGAGCTATGGAGCCCTGGAGCTCTGGAGGTATGGAGCTATGGTGCTATGGAGCTCTGAAGCCATGGAGCTCTGGTGCTATGGAGCTATGGAGCTCTGGTGCTATGGAGCTATGGAGCTATGGAGCTCTGGAAGTATGGAGCTCTGGTGCTATGGAGCTATGGAGCTCTGGTGCTATGGAGCTATGGAGCTCTGGTGCTATGGAGCTATGGAGCTCTGGTGCTATGGAGCTCTGGTGCTATGGAGCTCTGGTGCTATGGAGCTCTGGAGGTATGGAGCTCTGGAGGTATGGAGCTCTGGAGGTATGGAGCTATGGAGCCCTGGAGCTCTGGAGGTATGGAGCTATGGTGCTATGGAGCTCTGAAGCCATGGAGCTCTGGTGCTATGGAGCTATGGAGCTCTGGTGCTATGGAGCTATGGAGGTATGGAGCCACCAGCCAGCACCCTCCGTGGCTGGATCAATGGAAGTGTTTTAGGTACCAGGCAGCCAAAGGGCCGAGGCCTCACGCTCGACCACGCCGGCGCAGAGTTCCAGCAGCTCGGATAAGCTCTGTCACTCACCCGCCGCGCAGCCACCGGTAACGGGGAAATGTCGCCGCCTTGTGGACACGCCGTTGTAAATGAATGGGCTTTCGCACTTAGTGCAATTTTCGCCAACTCTCTGACTTAGAGCTATGGAAGTATGGAGCTATGGAGCCACCAGCCACCCAGGCTGGAGCTCTGGAGCTCTGGAGGTATGGAGCTCTGGTGCTATGGAAGTATGGAGCTCTGGTGCTATGGAAGTATGGAGCTATGGAGGTATGGAAGTATGGAGCTATGGAAGTATGGAGCTATGGAGCTCTGGAAGTATGGAGCTATGGAGCTCTGGAGGTATGGAGCCCTGGAGCTATGGAGCCCTGGAGCTATGGAAGTATGGAGCTCTGGTGCTATGGAGCTATGGAGCTCTGGTGCTATGGAGCTATGGAGCTATGGAGCTCTGGAGCTATGGAGCTCTGGAGGTATGCAGCTATGGAGCTATGGAGCTCTGGAGGTATGGAGCTATGGAGCTATGGAAGTATGGAGCTCTGGTGCTATGGAGCTATGGAGCTCTGGTGCTATGGAGCTATGGAGCTCTGGTGCTATGGAGCTATGGAGCTATGGAGCTCTGGAAGTATGGAGCTCTGGTGCTATGGAGCTATGGAGCTCTGGTGCTATGGAGCTATGGAGCTCTGGTGCTATGGAGCTATGGAGCTCTGGTGCTATGGAGCTCTGGTGCTATGGAGCTCTGGTGCTATGGAGCTATGGAGCTCTGGTGCTATGGAGCTATGGAGCTCTGGAGGTATGGAGCTCTGGAGGTATGGAGCTCTGGAGGTATGGAGCTATGGAGCCCTGGAGCTCTGGAGGTATGGAGCTATGGTGCTATGGAGCTCTGAAGCCATGGAGCTCTGGTGCTATGGAGCTCTGGAGCTCTGGAGGTATGGAGCTCTGGAGGTATGGAGCTATGGAGCCCTGGAGCTCTGGAGGTATGGAGCTATGGAGCTCTGAAGCCATGGAGCTCTGGTGCTATGGAGCTCTGGAGCTCTGGAGGTATGGAGCTCTGGAGGTATGGAGCTCTGGAGGTATGGAGCTATGGAGCCCTGGAGCTCTGGAGGTATGGAGCTATGGTGCTATGGAGCTCTGAAGCCATGGAGCTCTGGTGCTATGGAGCTCTGGAGGTATGGAGCTCTGGAGGTATGGAGCTCTGGAGGTATGGAGCTATGGAGCCCTGGAGCTCTGGAGGTATGGAGCTATGGTGCTATGGAGCTCTGAAGCCATGGAGCTCTGGTGCTATGGAGCTCTGGAGGTATGGAGCTCTGGAGGTATGGAGCTCTGGAGGTATGGAGCTATGGAGCCCTGGAGCTCTGGAGGTATGGAGCTATGGTGCTATGGAGCTCTGAAGCCATGGAGCTCTGGTGCTATGGAGCTATGGAGCTCTGGTGCTATGGAGCTATGGAGGTATGGAGCCACCAGCCAGCACCCTCCGTGGCTGGATCAATGGAAGTGTTTTAGGTACCAGGCAGCCAAAGGGCCGAGGCCTCACGCTCGACCACGCCGGCGCAGAGTTCCAGCCGCTCGGATAAGCTCTGTCACTCACCCGCCGCGCAGCCACCGGTAACGGGGAAATGTCGCCGCCTGGCGGACACGCCGTTGTAAATAAATGGGCTTTCGCACTTAGTGCAATTTTCGCCAACTCTCTGACTTAGAGCTATGGAAGTATGGAGCTATGGAGCCACCAGCCACCCAGGCTGGAGCTATGGAGCTCTGGAGGTATGGAGCTCAGGTGCTATGGAAGTATGGAGCTATGGAGCTATGGAAGTATGGAGCTATGGAGCTATGGAGCTCTGGAAGTATGGAGCTATGGAGCTCTGGAGGTATGGAGCTATGGAGCCCTGGAGCCCTGGAGCCCTGGAGCTATGGAGCTCTGGTGCTATGGAGGTATGGAGCTCTGGAGGTATGGAGCTCTGGAGGTATGGAGCTATGGAGCTATGGAGCCCTGGAGCTATGGAGCTATGGAGCCCTGGAGCTATGGAGCTATGGAGCTCTGGTGCTATGGAGCTATGGAGCTCTGGTGCTATGGAGCTATGGAGCTCTGGTGCTATGGAGCTATGGAGCTCTGGTGCTATGGAGCTATGGAGCTCTGGAAGTATGGAGCTATGGAGCTCTGGAGGTATGGAGCTATGGAGCCCTGGAGCTATGGAGCCCTGGAGCTATGGAAGTATGGAGCTCTGGTGCTATGGAGCTATGGAGCTCTGGTGCTATGGAGCTATGGAGCTCTGGAGCTATGGAGCTCTGGAGGTATGGAGCTATGGAGCTATGGAGCTCTGGAGGTATGGAGCTATGGAGCTATGGAAGTATGGAGCTCTGGTGCTATGGAGCTATGGAGCTCTGGTGCTATGGAGCTATGGAGCTCTGGTGCTATGGAGCTATGGAGCTATGGAGCTCTGGAAGTATGGAGCTCTGGTGCTATGGAGCTATGGAGCTCTGGTGCTATGGAGCTATGGAGCTCTGGTGCTATGGAGCTATGGAGCTCTGGTGCTATGGAGCTCTAGTGCTATGGAGCTCTGGTGCTATGGAGCTATGGAGCTCTGGTGCTATGGAGCTATGGAGCTCTGGAGGTATGGAGCTCTGGAGGTATGGAGCTCTGGAGGTATGGAGCTTTGGAGCCCTGGAGCTCTGGAGGTATGGAGCTATGGTGCTATGGAGCTCTGAAGCCATGGAGCTCTGGTGCTATGGAGCTCTGGAGCTCTGGAGGTATGGAGCTCTGGAGGTATGGAGCTATGGAGCCCTGGAGCTCTGGAGGTATGGAGCTATGGTGCTATGGAGCTCTGAAGCCATGGAGCTCTGGTGCTATGGAGCTCTGGAGCTCTGGAGGTATGGAGCTCTGGAGGTATGGAGCTATGGAGCCCTGGAGCTCTGGAGGTATGGAGCTATGGTGCTATGGAGCTCTGAAGCCATGGAGCTCTGGTGCTATGGAGCTCTGGAGCTCTGGAGGTATGGAGCTCTGGAGGTATGGAGCTATGGAGCCCTGGAGCTCTGGAGGTATGGAGCTATGGTGCTATGGAGCTCTGAAGCCATGGAGCTCTGGTGCTATGGAGCTCTGGAGGTATGGAGCTCTGGAGGTATGGAGCTCTGGAGGTATGGAGCTATGGAGCCCTGGAGCTCTGGAGGTATGGAGCTATGGTGCTATGGAGCTCTGAAGCCATGGAGCTCTGGTGCTATGGACCTATGGAGCTCTGGTGCTATGGAGCTATGGAGGTATGGAGCCACCAGCCAGCACCCTCCGTGGCTGGATCAATGGAAGTGTTTTAGGTACCAGGCAGCCAAAGGGCCGAGGCCTCACGCTCGACCACGCCGGCGCAGAGTTCCAGCCGCTCGGATAA
Source organism: Syngnathus leptorhynchus (assembly GCF_054491065.1). Lineage (NCBI taxonomy): Eukaryota > Metazoa > Chordata > Actinopteri > Syngnathiformes > Syngnathidae > Syngnathus > Syngnathus leptorhynchus. The sequence goes on from NW_028232004.1 coordinate 52,599, forward strand.
GCTCTGTCACTCACCCGCCGCGCAGCCACCGGTAACGGGGAAATGTCGCCGCCTTGTGGACACGCCGTTGTAAATGAATGGGCTTTCGCACTTAGTGCAATTTTCGCCAACTCTCTGACTTAGAGCTATGGAAGTATGGAGCTATGGAGCCACCAGCCACCCAGGCTGGAGCTCTGGAGCTCTGGAGGTATGGAGCTCTGGTGCTATGGAAGTATGGAGCTATGGAGCTATGGAAGTATGGAGCTATGGAGCTATGGAGCTCTGGAAGTATGGAGCTATGGAGCTCTGGAGGTATGGAGCTATGGAGCCCTGGAGCCCTGGAGCTATGGAGCTCTGGTGCTATGGAGGTATGGAGCTCTGGAGGTATGGAGCTCTGGAGGTATGGAGCTATGGAGCTATGGAGCCCTGGAGCTATGGAGCTATGGAGCCCTGGAGCTATGGAGCTATGGAGCCCTGGAGCTATGGAGCTATGGAGCTCTGGTGCTATGGAGCTATGGAGCTCTGGTGCTATGGAGCTATGGAGCTCTGGTGCTATGGAGCTATGGAGCTCTGGTGCTATGGAGCTATGGAGCTCTGGAAGTATGGAGCTATGGAGCTCTGGAGGTATGGAGCTATGGAGCCCTGGAGCTATGGAGCCCTGGAGCTATGGAAGTATGGAGCTCTGGTGCTATGGAGCTATGGAGCTCTGGTGCTATGGAGCTATGGAGCTCTGGAGCTATGGAGCTCTGGAGGTATGGAGCTATGGAGCTATGGAGCTCTGGAGGTATGGAGCTATGGAGCTATGGAAGTATGGAGCTCTGGTGCTATGGAGCTATGGAGCTCTGGTGCTATGGAGCTATGGAGCTCTGGAGGTATGGAGCTATGGAGCTATGGAGCTCTGGAGGTATGGAGCTATGGAGCTATGGAAGTATGGAGCTCTGGTGCTATGGAGCTATGGAGCTCTGGTGCTATGGAGCTATGGAGCTCTGGTGCTATGGAGCTATGGAGCTATGGAGCTCTGGAAGTATGGAGCTCTGGTGCTATGGAGCTATGGAGCTCTGGTGCTATGGAGCTATGGAGCTCTGGTGCTATGGAGCTCTGGTGCTATGGAGCTCTGGTGCTATGGAGCTCTGGTGCTATGGAGCTATGGAGCTCTGGTGCTATGGAGCTCTGGAGGTATGGAGCTCTGGAGGTATGGAGCTCTGGAGGTATGGAGCTATGGAGCCCTGGAGCTCTGGAGGTATGGAGCTATGGTGCTATGGAGCTCTGAAGCCATGGAGCTCTGGTGCTATGGAGCTATGGAGCTCTGGTGCTATGGAGCTATGGAGCTATGGAGCTCTGGAAGTATGGAGCTCTGGTGCTATGGAGCTATGGAGCTCTGGTGCTATGGAGCTATGGAGCTCTGGTGCTATGGAGCTATGGAGCTCTGGTGCTATGGTGCTATGGAGCTCTGAAGCCATGGAGCTCTGGTGCTATGGAGCTCTGGAGCTCTGGAGGTATGGAGCTCTGGAGGTATGGAGCTCTGGAGGTATGGAGCTATGGAGCCCTGGAGCTCTGGAGGTATGGAGCTATGGTGCTATGGAGCTCTGAAGCCATGGAGCTCTGGTGCTATGGAGCTCTGGAGGTATGGAGCTCTGGAGGTATGGAGCTCTGGAGGTATGGAGCTATGGAGCCCTGGAGCTCTGGAGGTATGGAGCTATGGTGCTATGGAGCTCTGAAGCCATGGAGCTCTGGTGCTATGGAGCTATGGAGCTCTGGTGCTATGGAGCTATGGAGGTATGGAGCCACCAGCCAGCACCCTCCGTGGCTGGATCAATGGAAGTGTTTTAGGTACCAGGCAGCCAAAGGGCCGAGGCCTCACGCTCGACCACGCCGGCGCAGAGTTCCAGCCGCTCGGATAAGCTCTGTCACTCACCCGCCGCGCAGCCACCGGTAACGGGGAAATGTCGCCGCCTTGTGGACACGCCGTTGTAAATGAATGGGCTTTCGCACTTAGTGCAATTTTCGCCAACTCTCTGACTTAGAGCTATGGAAGTATGGAGCTATGGAGCCACCAGCCACCCAGGCTGGAGCTCTGGAGCTCTGGAGGTATGGAGCTCTGGTGCTATGGAAGTATGGAGCTCTGGTGCTATGGAAGTATGGAGCTATGGAGGTATGGAAGTATGGAGCTATGGAAGTATGGAGCTATGGAGCTCTGGAAGTATGGAGCTATGGAGCTCTGGAGGTATGGAGCCCTGGAGCTATGGAGCCCTGGAGCTATGGAAGTATGGAGCTCTGGTGCTATGGAGCTATGGAGCTCTGGTGCTATGGAGCTATGGAGCTATGGAGCTCTGGAGCTATGGAGCTCTGGAGGTATGGAGCTATGGAGCTATGGAGCTCTGGAGGTATGGAGCTATGGAGCTATGGAAGTATGGAGCTCTGGTGCTATGGAGCTATGGAGCTCTGGTGCTATGGAGCTATGGAGCTCTGGTGCTATGGAGCTATGGAGCTCTGGAAGTATGGAGCTCTGGTGCTATGGAGCTATGGAGCTCTGGTGCTATGGAGCTATGGAGCTCTGGTGCTATGGAGCTCTGGTGCTATGGAGCTCTGGTGCTATGGAGCTATGGAGCTCTGGTGCTATGGAGCTCTGGAGGTATGGAGCTCTGGAGGTATGGTGCTCTGGAGGTATGGAGCTATGGAGCCCTGGAGCTCTGGAGGTATGGAGCTATGGTGCTATGGAGCTCTGAAGCCATGGAGCTCTGGTGCTATGGAGCTATGGAGCTCTGGTGCTATGGAGCTATGGAGCTATGGAGCTCTGGAAGTATGGAGCTCTGGTGCTATGGAGCTATGGAGCTCTGGTGCTATGGAGCTATGGAGCTCTGGTGCTATGGAGCTATGGAGCTCTGGTGCTATGGAGCTCTGGTGCTATGGAGCTCTGGTGCTATGGAGCTCTGGAGGTATGGAGCTCTGGAGGTATGGAGCTCTGGAGGTATGGAGCTATGGAGCCCTGGAGCTCTGGAGGTATGGAGCTATGGTGCTATGGAGCTCTGAAGCCATGGAGCTCTGGTGCTATGGAGCTATGGAGCTCTGGTGCTATGGAGCTATGGAGGTATGGAGCCACCAGCCAGCACCCTCCGTGGCTGGATCAATGGAAGTGTTTTAGGTACCAGGCAGCCAAAGGGCCGAGGCCTTACGCTCGACCACGCCGGCGCAGAGTTCCAGCAGCTCGGATAAGCTCTGTCACTCACCCGCCGCGCAGCCACCGGTAACGGGGAAATGTCGCCGCCTTGTGGACACGCCGTTGTAAATGAATGGGCTTTCGCACTTAGTGCAATTTTCGCCAACTCTCTGACTTAGAGCTATGGAAGTATGGAGCTATGGAGCCACCAGCCACCCAGGCTGGAGCTCTGGAGCTCTGGAGGTATGGAGCTCTGGTGCTATGGAAGTATGGAGCTCTGGTGCTATGGAAGTATGGAGCTATGGAGGTATGGAAGTATGGAGCTATGGAAGTATGGAGCTATGGAGCTCTGGAAGTATGGAGCTATGGAGCTCTGGAGGTATGGAGCCCTGGAGCTATGGAGCCCTGGAGCTATGGAAGTATGGAGCTCTGGTGCTATGGAGCTATGGAGCTCTGGTGCTATGGAGCTATGGAGCTATGGAGCTCTGGAGCTATGGAGCTCTGGAGGTATGCAGCTATGGAGCTATGGAGCTCTGGAGGTATGGAGCTATGGAGCTATGGAAGTATGGAGCTCTGGTGCTATGGAGCTATGGAGCTCTGGTGCTATGGAGCTATGGAGCTCTGGTGCTATGGAGCTATGGAGCTATGGAGCTCTGGAAGTATGGAGCTCTGGTGCTATGGAGCTATGGAGCTCTGGTGCTATGGAGCTATGGAGCTCTGGTGCTATGGAGCTATGGAGCTCTGGTGCTATGGAGCTCTGGTGCTATGGAGCTCTGGTGCTATGGAGCTATGGAGCTCTGGTGCTATGGAGCTATGGAGCTCTGGAGGTATGGAGCTCTGGAGGTATGGAGCTCTGGAGGTATGGAGCTATGGAGCCCTGGAGCTCTGGAGGTATGGAGCTATGGTGCTATGGAGCTCTGAAGCCATGGAGCTCTGGTGCTATGGAGCTCTGGAGCTCTGGAGGTATGGAGCTCTGGAGGTATGGAGCTATGGAGCCCTGGAGCTCTGGAGGTATGGAGCTATGGAGCTCTGAAGCCATGGAGCTCTGGTGCTATGGAGCTCTGGAGCTCTGGAGGTATGGAGCTCTGGAGGTATGGAGCTCTGGAGGTATGGAGCTATGGAGCCCTGGAGCTCTGGAGGTATGGAGCTATGGTGCTATGGAGCTCTGAAGCCATGGAGCTCTGGTGCTATGGAGCTCTGGAGGTATGGAGCTCTGGAGGTATGGAGCTCTGGAGGTATGGAGCTATGGAGCCCTGGAGCTCTGGAGGTATGGAGCTATGGTGCTATGGAGCTCTGAAGCCATGGAGCTCTGGTGCTATGGAGCTCTGGAGGTATGGAGCTCTGGAGGTATGGAGCTCTGGAGGTATGGAGCTATGGAGCCCTGGAGCTCTGGAGGTATGGAGCTATGGTGCTATGGAGCTCTGAAGCCATGGAGCTCTGGTGCTATGGAGCTATGGAGCTCTGGTGCTATGGAGCTATGGAGGTATGGAGCCACCAGCCAGCACCCTCCGTGGCTGGATCAATGGAAGTGTTTTAGGTACCAGGCAGCCAAAGGGCCGAGGCCTCACGCTCGACCACGCCGGCGCAGAGTTCCAGCCGCTCGGATAAGCTCTGTCACTCACCCGCCGCGCAGCCACCGGTAACGGGGAAATGTCGCCGCCTGGCGGACACGCCGTTGTAAATAAATGGGCTTTCGCACTTAGTGCAATTTTCGCCAACTCTCTGACTTAGAGCTATGGAAGTATGGAGCTATGGAGCCACCAGCCACCCAGGCTGGAGCTATGGAGCTCTGGAGGTATGGAGCTCAGGTGCTATGGAAGTATGGAGCTATGGAGCTATGGAAGTATGGAGCTATGGAGCTATGGAGCTCTGGAAGTATGGAGCTATGGAGCTCTGGAGGTATGGAGCTATGGAGCCCTGGAGCCCTGGAGCTATGGAGCTCTGGTGCTATGGAGGTATGGAGCTCTGGAGGTATGGAGCTCTGGAGGTATGGAGCTATGGAGCTATGGAGCCCTGGAGCTATGGAGCTATGGAGCCCTGGAGCTATGGAGCTATGGAGCTCTGGTGCTATGGAGCTATGGAGCTCTGGTGCTATGGAGCTATGGAGCTCTGGTGCTATGGAGCTATGGAGCTCTGGTGCTATGGAGCTATGGAGCTCTGGAAGTATGGAGCTATGGAGCTCTGGAGGTATGGAGCTATGGAGCCCTGGAGCTATGGAGCCCTGGAGCTATGGAAGTATGGAGCTCTGGTGCTATGGAGCTATGGAGCTCTGGTGCTATGGAGCTATGGAGCTCTGGAGCTATGGAGCTCTGGAGGTATGGAGCTATGGAGCTATGGAGCTCTGGAGGTATGGAGCTATGGAGCTATGGAAGTATGGAGCTCTGGTGCTATGGAGCTATGGAGCTCTGGTGCTATGGAGCTATGGAGCTCTGGTGCTATGGAGCTATGGAGCTATGGAGCTCTGGAAGTATGGAGCTCTGGTGCTATGGAGCTATGGAGCTCTGGTGCTATGGAGCTATGGAGCTCTGGTGCTATGGAGCTATGGAGCTCTGGTGCTATGGAGCTCTGGTGCTATGGAGCTCTGGTGCTATGGAGCTATGGAGCTCTGGTGCTATGGAGCTATGGAGCTCTGGAGGTATGGAGCTCTGGAGGTATGGAGCTCTGGAGGTATGGAGCTTTGGAGCCCTGGAGCTCTGGAGGTATGGAGCTATGGTGCTATGGAGCTCTGAAGCCATGGAGCTCTGGTGCTATGGAGCTCTGGAGCTCTGGAGGTATGGAGCTCTGGAGGTATGGAGCTATGGAGCCCTGGAGCTCTGGAGGTATGGAGCTATGGTGCTATGGAGCTCTGAAGCCATGGAGCTCTGGTGCTATGGAGCTCTGGAGCTCTGGAGGTATGGAGCTCTGGAGGTATGGAGCTATGGAGCCCTGGAGCTCTGGAGGTATGGAGCTATGGTGCTATGGAGCTCTGAAGCCATGGAGCTCTGGTGCTATGGAGCTCTGGAGCTCTGGAGGTATGGAGCTCTGGAGGTATGGAGCTATGGAGCCCTGGAGCTCTGGAGGTATGGAGCTATGGTGCTATGGAGCTCTGAAGCCTTGGAGCTCTGGTGCTATGGAGCTCTGGAGGTATGGAGCTCTGGAGGTATGGAGCTCTGGAGGTATGGAGCTATGGAGCCCTGGAGCTCTGGAGGTATGGAGCTATGGTGCTATGGAGCTCTGAAGCCATGGAGCTCTGGTGCTATGGACCTATGGAGCTCTGGTGCTATGGAGCTATGGAGGTATGGAGCCACCAGCCAGCACCCTCCGTGGCTGGATCAATGGAAGTGTTTTAGGTACCAGGCAGCCAAAGGGCCGAGGCCTCACGCTCGACCACGCCGGCGCAGAGTTCCAGCCGCTCGGATAAGCTCTGTCACTCACCCGCCGCGCAGCCACCGGTAACGGGGAAATGTCGCCGCCTTGTGGACACGCCGTTGTAAATGAATGGGCTTTCGCACTTAGTGCAATTTTCGCCAACTCTCTGACTTAGAGCTATGGAAGTATGGAGCTATGGAGCCACCAGCCACCCAGGCTGGAGCTCTGGAGCTCTGGAGGTATGGAGCTCTGGTGCTATGGAAGTATGGAGCTCTGGTGCTATGGAAGTATGGAGCTATGGAGGTATGGAAGTATGGAGCTATGGAAGTATGGAGCTATGGAGCTCTGGAAGTATGGAGCTATGGAGCTCTGGAGGTATGGAGCCCTGGAGCTATGGAGCCCTGGAGCTATGGAAGTATGGAGCTCTGGTGCTATGGAGCTATGGAGCTCTGGTGCTATGGAGCTATGGAGCTATGGAGCTCTGGAGCTATGGAGCTCTGGAGGTATGGAGCTATGGAGCTATGGAGCTCTGGAGGTATGGAGCTATGGAGCTATGGAAGTATGGAGCTCTGGTGCTATGGAGCTATGGAGCTCTGGTGCTATGGAGCTATGGAGCTCTGGTGCTATGGAGCTATGGAGCTCTGGAAGTATGGAGCTCTGGTGCTATGGAGCTATGGAGCTCTGGTGCTATGGAGCTATGGAGCTCTGGTGCTATGGAGCTCTGGTGCTATGGAGCTCTGGTGCTATGGAGCTATGGAGCTCTGGTGCTATGGAGCTCTGGAGGTATGGAGCTCTGGAGGTATGGAGCTCTGGAGGTATGGAGCTATGGAGCCCTGGAGCTCTGGAGGTATGGAGCTATGGTGCTATGGAGCTCTGAAGCCATGGAGCTCTGGTGCTATGGAGCTATGGAGCTCTGGTGCTATGGAGCTATGGAGCTATGGAGCTCTGGAAGTATGGAGCTCTGGTGCTATGGAGCTATGGAGCTCTGGTGCTATGGAGCTATGGAGCTCTGGTGCTATGGAGCTATGGAGCTCTGGTGCTATGGAGCTCTGGTGCTATGGAGCTCTGGTGCTATGGAGCTATGGAGCTCTGGTGCTATGGAGCTATGGAGCTCTGGAGGTATGGAGCTCTGGAGGTATGGAGCTCTGGAGGTATGGAGCTATGGAGCCCTGGAGCTCTGGAGGTATGGAGCTATGGTGCTATGGAGCTCTGAAGCCATGGAGCTCTGGTGCTATGGAGCTCTGGAGCTCTGGAGGTATGGAGCTCTGGAGGTATGGAGCTATGGAGCCCTGGAGCTCTGGAGGTATGGAGCTATGGTGCTATGGAGCTCTGAAGCCATGGAGCTCTGGTGCTATGGAGCTCTGGAGCTCTGGAGGTATGGAGCTCTGGAGGTATGGAGCTCTGGAGGTATGGAGCTATGGAGCCCTGGAGCTCTGGAGGTATGGAGCTATGGTGCTATGGAGCTCTGAAGCCATGGAGCTCTGGTGCTATGGAGCTCTGGAGGTATGGAGCTCTGGAGGTATGGAGCTCTGGAGGTATGGAGCTATGGAGCCCTGGAGCTCTGGAGGTATGGAGCTATGGTGCTATGGAGCTCTGAAGCCATGGAGCTCTGGTGCTATGGAGCTCTGGAGGTATGGAGCTCTGGAGGTATGGAGCTCTGGAGGTATGGAGCTATGGAGCCCTGGAGCTCTGGAGGTATGGAGCTATGGTGCTATGGAGCTCTGAAGCCATGGAGCTCTGGTGCTATGGAGCTATGGAGCTCTGGTGCTATGGAGCTATGGAGGTATGGAGCCACCAGCCAGCACCCTCCGTGGCTGGATCAATGGAAGTGTTTTAGGTACCAGGCAGCCAAAGGGCCGAGGCCTCACGCTCGACCACGCCGGCGCAGAGTTCCAGCCGCTCGGATAAGCTCTGTCACTCACCCGCCGCGCAGCCACCGGTAACGGGGAAATGTCGCCGCCTGGCGGACACGCCGTTGTAAATGAATGGGCTTTCGCACTTAGTGCAATTTTCGCCAACTCTCTGACTTAGAGCTATGGAAGTATGGAGCTATGGAGCCACCAGCCACCCAGGCTGGAGCTATGGAGCTCTGGAGGTATGGAGCTCAGGTGCTATGGAAGTATGGAGCTATGGAGCTATGGAAGTATGGAGCTATGGAGCTATGGAGCTCTGGAAGTATGGAGCTATGGAGCTCTGGAGGTATGGAGCTATGGAGCCCTGGAGCCCTGGAGCTATGGAGCTCTGGTGCTATGGAGGTATGGAGCTCTGGAGGTATGGAGCTCTGGAGGTATGGAGCTATGGAGCTATGGAGCCCTGGAGCTATGGAGCTATGGAGCCCTGGAGCTATGGAGCCCTGGAGCTATGGAGCTATGGAGCTCTGGTGCTATGGAGCTATGGAGCTCTGGTGCTATGGAGCTATGGAGCTCTGGTGCTATGGAGCTATGGAGCTCTGGTGCTATGGAGCTATGGAGCTCTGGAAGTATGGAGCTATGGAGCTCTGGAGGTATGGAGCTATGGAGCCCTGGAGCTATGGAGCCCTGGAGCTATGGAAGTATGGAGCTCTGGTGCTATGGAGCTATGGAGCTCTGGTGCTATGGAGCTATGGAGCTCTGGAGCTATGGAGCTCTGGAGGTATGGAGCTATGGAGCTATGGAGCTCTGGAGGTATGGAGCTATGGAGCTATGGAAGTATGGAGCTCTGGTGCTATGGAGCTATGGAGCTCTGGTGCTATGGAGCTATGGAGCTCTGGTGCTATGGAGCTATGGAGCTCTGGAAGTATGGAGCTCTGGTGCTATGGAGCTATGGAGCTCTGGTGCTATGGAGCTATGGAGCTCTGGTGCTATGGAGCTATGGAGCTCTGGTGCTATGGAGCTCTGGTGCTATGGAGCTCTGGTGCTATGGAGCTATGGAGCTCTGGTGCTATGGAGCTATGGAGCTCTGGAGGTATGGAGCTCTGGAGGTATGGAGCTTTGGAGCCCTGGAGCTCTGGAGGTATGGAGCTATGGTGCTATGGAGCTCTGAAGCCATGGAGCTCTGGTGCTATGGAGCTCTGGAGCTCTGGAGGTATGGAGCTCTGGAGGTATGGAGCTATGGAGCCCTGGAGCTCTGGAGGTATGGAGCTATGGTGCTATGGAGCTCTGAAGCCATGGAGCTCTGGTGCTATGGAGCTCTGGAGCTCTGGAGGTATGGAGCTCTGGAGGTATGGAGCTATGGAGCCCTGGAGCTCTGGAGGTATGGAGCTATGGTGCTATGGAGCTCTGAAGCCATGGAGCTCTGGTGCTATGGAGCTCTGGAGCTCTGGAGGTATGGAGCTCTGGAGGTATGGAGCTCTGGAGGTATGGAGTTATGGAGCCCTGGAGCTCTGGAGGTATGGAGCTATGGTGCTATGGAGCTCTGAAGCCATGGAGCTCTGGTGCTATGGAGCTCTGGAGGTATGGAGCTCTGGAGGTATGGAGCTCTGGAGGTATGGAGCTATGGAGCCCTGGAGCTCTGGAGGTATGGAGCTATGGTGCTATGGAGCTCTGAAGCCATGGAGCTCTGGTGCTATGGAGCTCTGGAGGTATGGAGCTCTGGAGGTATGGAGCTCTGGAGGTATGGAGCTATGGAGCCCTGGAGCTCTGGAGGTATGGAGCTATGGTGCTATGGAGCTCTGAAGCCATGGAGCTCTGGTGCTATGGAGCTCTGGAGGTATGGAGCTCTGGAGGTATGGAGCTCTGGAGGTATGGAGCTATGGAGCCCTGGAGCTCTGGAGGTATGGAGCTATGGTGCTATGGAGCTCTGAAGCCATGGAGCTCTGGTGCTATGGAGCTATGGAGCTCTGGTGCTATGGAGCTATGGAGCTCTGGTGCTATGGAGCTATGGAGCTCTGGAAGTATGGAGCTATGGAGCTCTGGAGGTATGGAGCTATGGAGCCCTGGAGCTATGGAGCCCTGGAGCTATGGAAGTATGGAGCTCTGGTGCTATGGAGCTCTGGTGCTATGGAGCTATGGAGCTCTGGAGCTATGGAGCTCTGGAGGTATGGAGCTATGGAGCTATGGAGCTCTGGAGGTATGGAGCTATGGAGCTATGGAAGTATGGAGCTCTGGTGCTATGGAGCTATGGAGCTCTGGTGCTATGGAGCTATGGAGCTCTGGTGCTATGGAGCTATGGAGCTATGGAGCTCTGGAAGTATGGAGCTCTGGTGCTATGGAGCTATGGAGCTCTGGTGCTATGGAGCTATGGAGCTCTGGTGCTATGGAGCTATGGAGCTCTGGTGCTATGGAGCTCTGGTGCTATGGAGCTCTGGTGCTATGGAGCTATGGAGCTCTGGTGCTATGGAGCTATGGAGCTCTGGAGGTATGGAGCTCTGGAGGTATGGAGCTCTGGAGGTATGGAGCTTTGGAGCCCTGGAGCTCTGGAGGTATGGAGCTATGGTGCTATGGAGCTCTGAAGCCATGGAGCTCTGGTGCTATGGAGCTCTGGAGCTCTGGAGGTATGGAGCTCTGGAGGTATGGAGCTATGGAGCCCTGGAGCTCTGGAGGTATGGAGCTATGGTGCTATGGAGCTCTGAAGCCATGGAGCTCTGGTGCTATGGAGCTCTGGAGCTCTGGAGGTATGGAGCTCTGGAGGTATGGAGCTATGGAGCCCTGGAGCTCTGGAGGTATGGAGCTATGGAAGTATGGAGCTATGGAGCTATGGAAGTATGGAGCTATGGAGCTATGGAGCTCTGGAAGTATGGAGCTATGGAGCTCTGGAGGTATGGAGCTATGGAGCCCTGGAGCCCTGGAGCTATGGAGCCCTGGAGCTATGGAGCTATGGAGCCCTGGAGCTATGGAGCTATGGAGCCCTGGAGCTATGGAGCTATGGAGCTCTGGTGCTATGGAGCTATGGAGCTCTGGTGCTATGGAGCTATGGAGCTCTGGTGCTATGGAGCTATGGAGCTCTGGTGCTATGGAGCTATGGAGCTCTGGAAGTATGGAGCTATGGAGCTCTGGAGGTATGGAGCTATGGAGCTCTGGAGGTATGGAGCTATGGAGCCCTGGAGCTATGGAGCCCTGGAGCTATGGAAGTATGGAGCTCTGGTGCTATGGAACTATGGAGCTCTGGTGCTATGGAGCTATGGAGCTCTGGAGCTATGGAGCTCTGGAGGTATGGAGCTATGGAGCTCTGGAGGTATGGAGCTATGGAGCTATGGAAGTATGGAGCTCTGGTGCTATGGAGCTCTGGAGCTATGGAGCTCTGGAGGTATGGAGCTATGGAGCTCTGGAGGTATGGAGCTATGGAGCTATGGAAGTATGGAGCTCTGGTGCTATGGAGCTATGGAGCTCTGGTGCTATGGAGCTATGGAGCTCTGGTGCTATGGAGCTATGGAGCTATGGAGCTCTGGAAGTATGGAGCTCTGGTGCTATGGAGCTATGGAGCTCTGGTGCTATGGAGCTATGGAGCTCTGGTGCTATGGAGCTATGGAGCTCTGGTGCTATGGAGCTATGGTGCTATGGAGCTCTGGTGCTATGGAGCTATGGAGCTCTGGTGCTATGGAGCTATGGAGCTCTGGAGGTATGGAGCTCTGGAGGTATGGAGCTCTGGAGGTATGGAGCTTTGGAGCCCTGGAGCTCTGGAGGTATGGAGCTATGGTGCTATGGAGCTCTGAAGCCATGGAGCTCTGGTGCTATGGAGCTATGGAGCTCTGGTGCTATGGAGCTATGGAGGTATGGAGCTATGGAGCCCTGGAGCTCTGGAGGTATGGAGCTATGGTGCTATGGAGCTCTGAAGCCATGGAGCTCTGGTGCTATGGAGCTCTGGAGCTCTGGAGCTCTGGAGGTATGGAGCTCTGGAGGTATGGAGCTATGGAGCCCTGGAGCTCTGGAGGTATGGAGCTATGGTGCTATGGAGCTCTGAAGCCATGGAGCTCTGGTGCTATGGAGCTCTGGAGCTCTGGAGGTATGGAGCTCTGGAGGTATGGAGCTATGGAGCCCTGGAGCTCTGGAGGTATGGAGCTATGGAGCTCTGAAGCCATGGAGCTCTGGTGCTATGGAGCTCTGGAGCTCTGGAGCTCTGGAGGTATGGAGCTCTGGAGGTATGGAGCTCTGGAGGTATGGAGCTATGGAGCCCTGGAGCTCTGGAGGTATGGAGCTATGGTGCTATGGAGCTCTGAAGCCATGGAGCTCTGGTGCTATGGAGCTCTGGAGGTATGGAGCTCTGGAGGTATGGAGCTCTGGAGGTATGGAGCTATGGAGCCCTGGAGCTCTGGAGGTATGGAGGTATGGTGCTATGGAGCTCTGAAGCCATGGAGCTCTGGTGCTATGGAGCTCTGGAGGTATGGAGCTCTGGAGGTATGGAGCTCTGGAGGTATGGAGCTATGGAGCCCTGGAGCTCTGGAGGTATGGAGCTATGGTGCTATGGAGCTCTGAAGCCATGGAGCTCTGGTGCTATGGAGCTATGGAGCTCTGGTGCTTTGGAGCTATGGAGGTATGGAGCCACCAGCCAGCACCCTCCGTGGCTGGATCAATGGAAGTGTTTTAGGTACCAGGCAGCCAAAGGGCCGAGGCCTCACGCTCGACCACGCCGGCGCAGAGTTCCAGCCGCTCGGATAAGCTCTGTCACTCACCCGCCGCGCAGCCACCGGTAACGGGGAAATGTCGCCGCCTGGCGGACACGCCGTTGTAAATGAATGGGCTTTCGCACTTAGTGCAATTTTCGCCAACTCTCTGACTTAGAGCTATGGAAGTATGGAGCTATGGAGCCACCAGCCACCCAGGCTGGAGCTATGGAGCTCTGGAGGTATGGAGCTCAGGTGCTATGGAAGTATGGAGCTATGGAGCTATGGAAGTATGGAGCTATGGAGCTATGGAGCTCTGGAAGTATGGAGCTATGGAGCTCTGGAGGTATGGAGCTATGGAGCCCTGGAGCCCTGGAGCTATGGAGCTCTGGTGCTATGGAGGTATGGAGCTCTGGAGGTATGGAGCTCTGGAGGTATGGAGCTATGGAGCTATGGAGCCCTGGAGCTATGGAGCTATGGAGCCCTGGAGCTATGGAGCTATGGAGCTCTGGTGCTATGGAGCTATGGAGCTCTGGTGCTATGGAGCTATGGAGCTCTGGTGCTATGGAGCTATGGAGCTCTGGTGCTATGGAGCTATGGAGCTCTGGTGCTATGGAGCTATGGAGCTCTGGAAGTATGGAGCTATGGAGCTCTGGAGGTATGGAGCTATGGAGCCCTGGAGCTATGAAGCCCTGGAGCTATGGAAGTATGGAGCTCTGGTGCTATGGAGCTATGGAGCTCTGGTGCTATGGAGCTATGGAGCTCTGGAGCTATGGAGCTCTGGAGGTATGGAGCTATGGAGCTCTGGAGGTATGGAGCTATGGAGCTATGGAAGTATGGAGCTCTGGTGCTATGGAGCTATGGAGCTCTGGTGCTATGGAGCTATGGAGCTCTGGTGCTATGGAGCTATGGAGCTATGGAGCTCTGGAAGTATGGAGCTCTGGTGCTATGGAGCTATGGAGCTCTGGTGCTATGGAGCTATGGAGCTCTGGTGCTATGGAGCTATGGAGCTCTGGTGCTATGGAGCTCTGGTGCTATGGAGCTATGGAGCTCTGGTGCTATGGAGCTATGGAGCTCTGGAGGTATGGAGCTCTGGAGGTATGGAGCTCTGGAGGTATGGAGCTTTGGAGCCCTGGAGCTCTGGAGGTATGGAGCTATGGTGCTATGGAGCTCTGAAGCCATGGAGCTCTGGTGCTATGGAGCTCTGGAGCTCTGGAGGTATGGAGCTCTGGAGGTATGGAGCTATGGAGCCCTGGAGCTCTGGAGGTATGGAGCTATGGTGCTATGGAGCTCTGAAGCCATGGAGCTCTGGTGCTATGGAGCTCTGGAGCTCTGGAGGTATGGAGCTCTGGAGGTATGGAGCTCTGGAGGTATGGAGCTATGGAGCCCTGGAGCTCTGGAGGTATGGAGCTATGGTGCTATGGAGCTCTGAAGCCATGGAGCTCTGGTGCTATGGAGCTCTGGAGGTATGGAGCTCTGGAGGTATGGAGCTCTGGAGGTATGGAGCTATGGAGCCCTGGAGCTCTGGAGGTATGGAGCTATGGTGCTATGGAGCTCTGAAGCCATGGAGCTCTGGTGCTATGGAGCTCTGGTGCTATGGAGCTCTGGAGGTATGGAGCTCTGGAGGTATGGAGCTCTGGAGGTATGGAGCTATGGAGCCCTGGAGCTCTGGAGGTATGGAGCTATGGTGCTATGGAGCTCTGAAGCCATGGAGCTCTGGTGCTATGGAGCTCTGGAGGTATGGAGCTCTGGAGGTATGGAGCTCTGGAGGTATGGAGCTATGGAGCCCTGGAGCTCTGGAGGTATGGAGCTATGGTGCTATGGAGCTCTGAAGCCATGGAGCTCTGGTGCTATGGAGCTCTGGAGGTATGGAGCTCTGGAGGTATGGAGCTCTGGAGGTATGGAGCTATGGAGCCCTGGAGCTCTGGAGGTATGGAGCTATGGTGCTATGGAGCTCTGAAGCCATGGAGCTCTGGTGCTATGGAGCTATGGAGCTCTGGTGCTATGGAGCTATGGAGGTATGGAGCCACCAGCCAGCACCCTCCGTGGCTGGATCAATGGAAGTGTTTTAGGTACCAGGCAGCCAAAGGGCCGAGGCCTCACGCTCGACCACGCCGGCGCAGAGTTCCAGCCGCTCGGATAAGCTCTGTCACTCACCCGCCGCGCAGCCACCGGTAACGGGGAAATGTCGCCGCCTTGTGGACACGCCGTTGTAAATGAATGGGCTTTCGCACTTAGTGCAATTTTCGCCAACTCTCTGACTTAGAGCTATGGAAGTATGGAGCTATGGAGCCACCAGCCACCCAGGCTGGAGCTCTGGAGCTCTGGAGGTATGGAGCTCTGGTGCTATGGAAGTATGGAGCTCTGGTGCTATGGAAGTATGGAGCTATGGAGGTATGGAAGTATGGAGCTATGGAAGTATGGAGCTATGGAGCTCTGGAAGTATGGAGCTATGGAGCTCTGGAGGTATGGAGCCCTGGAGCTATGGAGCCCTGGAGCTATGGAAGTATGGAGCTCTGGTGCTATGGAGCTATGGAGCTCTGGTGCTATGGAGCTATGGAGCTATGGAGCTCTGGAGCTATGGAGCTCTGGAGGTATGCAGCTATGGAGCTATGGAGCTCTGAAGCCATGGAGCTCTGGTGCTATGGAGCTCTGGAGGTATGGAGCTATGGAGCCCTGGAGCTCTGGAGGTATGGAGCTATGGAGCTCTGAAGCCATGGAGCTCTGGTGCTATGGAGCTCTGGAGCTCTGGAGGTATGGAGCTCTGGAGGTATGGAGCTCTGGAGGTATGGAGCTATGGAGCCCTGGAGCTCTGGAGGTATGGAGCTATGGTGCTATGGAGCTCTGAAGCCATGGAGCTCTGGTGCTATGGAGCTCTGGAGGTATGGAGCTCTGGAGGTATGGAGCTCTGGAGGTATGGAGCTATGGAGCCCTGGAGCTCTGGAGGTATGGAGCTATGGTGCTATGGAGCTCTGAAGCCATGGAGCTCTGGTGCTATGGAGCTCTGGAGGTATGGAGCTCTGGAGGTATGGAGCTCTGGAGGTATGGAGCTATGGAGCCCTGGAGCTCTGGAGGTATGGAGCTATGGTGCTATGGAGCTCTGAAGCCATGGAGCTCTGGTGCTATGGAGCTATGGAGCTCTGGTGCTATGGAGCTATGGAGGTATGGAGCCACCAGCCAGCACCCTCCGTGGCTGGATCAATGGAAGTGTTTTAGGTACCAGGCAGCCAAAGGGCCGAGGCCTCACGCTCGACCACGCCGGCGCAGAGTTCCAGCCGCTCGGATAAGCTCTGTCACTCACCCGCCGCGCAGCCACCGGTAACGGGGAAATGTCGCCGCCTGGCGGAAACGCCGTTGTAAATGAATGGGCTTTCGCACTTAGTGCAATTTTCGCCAACTCTCTGACTTAGAGCTATGGAAGTATGGAGCTATGGAGGCACCAGCCACCCAGGCTGGAGCTATGGAGCTCTGGAGGTATGGAGCTCAGGTGCTATGGAAGTATGGAGCTATGGAGCTATGGAAGTATGGAGCTATGGAGCTATGGAGCTCTGGAAGTATGGAGCTATGGAGCTCTGGAGGTATGGAGCTATGGAGCCCTGGAGCCCTGGAGCTATGGAGCTCTGGTGCTATGGAGGTATGGAGCTCTGGAGGTATGGAGCTCTGGAGGTATGGAGCTATGGAGCTATGGAGCCCTGGAGCTATGGAGCTATGGAGCCCTGGAGCTATGGAGCTATGGAGCCCTGGAGCTATGGAGCTATGGAGCTCTGGTGCTATGGAGCTATGGAGCTCTGGTGCTATGGAGCTATGGAGCTCTGGTGCTATGGAGCTATGGAGCTCTGGTGCTATGGAGCTATGGAGCTCTGGAAGTATGGAGCTATGGAGCTCTGGAGGTATGGAGCTATGGAGCCCTGGAGCTATGGAGCCCTGGAGCTATGGAAGTATGGAGCTCTGGTGCTATGGAGCTCTGGTGCTATGGAGCTATGGAGCTCTGGAGCTATGGAGCTCTGGAGGTATGGAGCTATGGAGCTATGGAGCTCTGGAGGTATGGAGCTATGGAGCTATGGAAGTATGGAGCTCTGGTGCTATGGAGCTATGGAGCTCTGGTGCTATGGAGCTATGGAGCTCTGGTGCTATGGAGCTATGGAGCTATGGAGCTCTGGAAGTATGGAGCTCTGGTGCTATGGAGCTATGGAGCTCTGGTGCTATGGAGCTATGGAGCTCTGGTGCTATGGAGCTATGGAGCTCTGGTGCTATGGAGCTCTGGTGCTATGGAGCTCTGGTGCTATGGAGCTATGGAGCTCTGGTGCTATGGAGCTATGGAGCTCTGGAGGTATGGAGCTCTGGAGGTATGGAGCTCTGGAGGTATGGAGCTTTGGAGCCCTGGAGCTCTGGAGGTATGGAGCTATGGTGCTATGGAGCTCTGAAGCCATGGAGCTCTGGTGCTATGGAGCTCTGGAGCTCTGGAGGTATGGAGCTCTGGAGGTATGGAGCTATGGAGCCCTGGAGCTCTGGAGGTATGGAGCTATGGTGCTATGGAGCTCTGAAGCCATGGAGCTCTGGTGCTATGGAGCTCTGGAGCTCTGGAGGTATGGAGCTATGGAGCCCTGGAGCTCTGGAGGTATGGAGCTATGGAAGTATGGAGCTATGGAGCTATGGAAGTATGGAGCTATGGAGCTATGGAGCTCTGGAAGTATGGAGCTATGGAGTTCTGGAGGTATGGAGCTATGGAGCCCTGGAGCCCTGGAGCTATGGAGCCCTGGAGCTATGGAGCTATGGAGCCCTGGAGCTATGGAGCTATGGAGCCCTGGAGCTATGGAGCTATGGAGCTCTGGTGCTATGGAGCTATGGAGCTCTGGTGCTATGGAGCTATGGAGCTCTGGTGCTATGGAGCTATGGAGCTCTGGTGCTATGGAGCTATGGAGCTCTGGAAGTATGGAGCTATGGAGCTCTGGAGGTATTGAGCTATGGAGCTCTGGAGGTATGGAGCTATGGAGCCCTGGAGCTATGGAGCCCTGGAGCTATGGAAGTATGGAGCTCTGGTGCTATGGAGCTATGGAGCTCTGGTGCTATGGAGCTATGGAGCTCTGGAGCTATGGAGCTCTGGAGGTATGGAGCTATGGAGCTCTGGAGGTATGGAGCTATGGAGCTATGGAAGTATGGAGCTCTGGTGCTATGGAGCTCTGGAGCTATGGAGCTCTGGAGGTATGGAGCTATGGAGCTCTGGAGGTATGGAGCTATGGAGCTATGGAAGTATGGAGCTCTGGTGCTATGGAGCTATGGAGCTCTGGTGCTATGGAGCTATGGAGCTCTGGTGCTATGGAGCTATGGAGCTATGGAGCTCTGGAAGTATGGAGCTCTGGTGCTATGGAGCTATGGAGCTCTGGTGCTATGGAGCTATGGAGCTCTGGTGCTATGGAGCTATGGAGCTCTGGTGCTATGGAGCTATGGTGCTATGGAGCTCTGGTGCTATGGAGCTATGGAGCTCTGGTGCTATGGAGCTATGGAGCTCTGGAGGTATGGAGCTCTGGAGGTATGGAGCTCTGGAGGTATGGAGCTTTGGAGCCCTGGAGCTCTGGAGGTATGGAGCTATGGTGCTATGGAGCTCTGAAGCCATGGAGCTCTGGTGCTATGGAGCTATGGAGCTCTGGTGCTATGGAGCTATGGAGGTATGGAGCTATGGAGCCCTGGAGCTCTGGAGGTATGGAGCTATGGTGCTATGGAGCTCTGAAGCCATGGAGCTCTGGTGCTATGGAGCTCTGGAGCTCTGGAGGTATGGAGCTCTGGAGGTATGGAGCTATGGAGCCCTGGAGCTCTGGAGGTATGGAGCTATGGTGCTATGGAGCTCTGAAGCCATGGAGCTCTGGTGCTATGGAGCTCTGGAGCTCTGGAGGTATGGAGCTCTGGAGGTATGGAGCTCTGGAGGTATGGAGCTATGGAGCCCTGGAGCTCTGGAGGTATGGAGCTATGGTGCTATGGAGCTCTGAAGCCATGGAGCTCTGGTGCTATGGAGCTCTGGAGGTATGGAGCTCTGGAGGTATGGAGCTCTGGAGGTATGGAGCTATGGAGCCCTGGAGCTCTGGAGGTATGGAGCTATGGTGCTATGGAGCTCTGAAGCCATGGAGCTCTGGTGCTATGGAGCTATGGAGCTCTGGTGCTATGGAGCTATGGAGGTATGGAGCCACCAGCCAGCACCCTCCGTGGCTGGATCAATGGAAGTGTTTTAGGTACCAGGCAGCCAAAGGGCCGAGGCCTCACGCTCGACCACGCCGGCGCAGAGTTCCAGCCGCTCGGATAAGCTCTGTCACTCACCCGCCGCGCAGCCACCGGTAACGGGGAAATGTCGCCGCCTTGTGGACACGCCGTTGTAAATGAATGGGCTTTCGCACTTAGTGCAATTTTCGCCAACTCTCTGACTTAGAGCTATGGAAGTATGGAGCTATGGAGCCACCAGCCACCCAGGCTGGAGCTCTGGAGCTCTGGAGGTATGGAGCTCTGGTGCTATGGAAGTATGGAGCTCTGGTGCTATGGAAGTATGGAGCTATGGAGGTATGGAAGTATGGAGCTATGGAAGTATGGAGCTATGGAGCTCTGGAAGTATGGAGCTATGGAGCTCTGGAGGTATGGAGCCCTGGAGCTATGGAGCCCTGGAGCTATGGAAGTATGGAGCTCTGGTGCTATGGAGCTATGGAGCTCTGGTGCTATGGAGCTCTGGTGCTATGGAGCTCTGGTGCTATGGAGCTATGGAGCTCTGGTGCTATGGAGCTATGGAGCTCTGGAGGTATAGAGCTCTGGAGGTATGGAGCTCTGGAGGTATGGAGCTATGGAGCCCTGGAGCTCTGGAGGTATGGAGCTATGGTGCTATGGAGCTCTGAAGCCATGGAGCTCTGGTGCTATGGAGCTCTGGAGCTCTGGAGGTATGGAGCTCTGGAGGTATGGAGCTATGGAGCCCTGGAGCTCTGGAGGTATGGAGCTATGGAGCTCTGAAGCCATGGAGCTCTGGTGCTATGGAGCTCTGGAGCTCTGGAGGTATGGAGCTCTGGAGGTATGGAGCTCTGGAGGTATGGAGCTATGGAGCCCTGGAGCTCTGGAGGTATGGAGCTATGGTGCTATGGAGCTCTGAAGCCATGGAGCTCTGGTGCTATGGAGCTCTGGAGGTATGGAGCTCTGGAGGTATGGAGCTCTGGAGGTATGGAGCTATGGAGCCCTGGAGCTCTGGAGGTATGGAGCTATGGTGCTATGGAGCTCTGAAGCCATGGAGCTCTGGTGCTATGGAGCTCCGGAGGTATGGAGCTCTGGAGGTATGGAGCTCTGGAGGTATGGAGCTATGGAGCCCTGGAGCTCTGGAGGTATGGAGCTATGGTGCTATGGAGCTCTGAAGCCATGGAGCTCTGGTGCTATGGAGCTATGGAGCTCTGGTGCTATGGAGCTATGGAGGTATGGAGCCACCAGCCAGCACCCTCCGTGGCTGGATCAATGGAAGTGTTTTAGGTACCAGGCAGCCAAAGGGCCGAGGCCTCACGCTCGACCACGCCGGCGCAGAGTTCCAGCCGCTCGGATAAGCTCTGTCACTCACCCGCCGCGCAGCCACCGGTAACGGGGAAATGTCGCCGCCTGGCGGACACGCCGTTGTAAATGAATGGGCTTTCGCACTTAGTGCAATTTTCGCCAACTCTCTGACTTAGAGCTATGGAAGTATGGAGCTATGGAGGCACCAGCCACCCAGGCTGGAGCTATGGAGCTCTGGAGGTATGGAGCTCAGGTGCTATGGAAGTATGGAGCTATGGAGCTATGGAAGTATGGAGCTATGGAGCTATGGAGCTCTGGAAGTATGGAGCTATGGAGCTCTGGAGGTATGGAGCTATGGAGCCCTGGAGCCCTGGAGCTATGGAGCTCTGGTGCTATGGAGGTATGGAGCTCTGGAGGTATGGAGCTCTGGAGGTATGGAGCTATGGAGCTATGGAGCCCTGGAGCTATGGAGCTATGGAGCCCTGGAGCTATGGAGCTATGGAGCCCTGGAGCTATGGAGCTATGGAGCTCTGGTGCTATGGAGCTATGGAGCTCTGGTGCTATGGAGCTATGGAGCTCTGGTGCTATGGAGCTATGGAGCTCTGGTGCTATGGAGCTATGGAGCTCTGGAAGTATGGAGCTATGGAGCTCTGGAGGTATGGAGCTATGGAGCCCTGGAGCTATGGAGCCCTGGAGCTATGGAAGTATGGAGCTCTGGTGCTATGGAGCTCTGGTGCTATGGAGCTATGGAGCTCTGGAGCTATGGAGCTCTGGAGGTATGGAGCTATGGAGCTATGGAGCTCTGGAGGTATGGAGCTATGGAGCTATGGAAGTATGGAGCTCTGGTGCTATGGAGCTATGGAGCTCTGGTGCTATGGAGCTATGGAGCTCTGGTGCTATGGAGCTATGGAGCTATGGAGCTCTGGAAGTATGGAGCTCTGGTGCTATGGAGCTATGGAGCTCTGGTGCTATGGAGCTATGGAGCTCTGGTGCTATGGAGCTATGGAGCTCTGGTGCTATGGAGCTCTGGTGCTATGGAGCTCTGGTGCTATGGAGCTATGGAGCTCTGGTGCTATGGAGCTATGGAGCTCTGGAGGTATGGAGCTCTGGAGGTATGGAGCTCTGGAGGTATGGAGCTTTGGAGCCCTGGAGCTCTGGAGGTATGGAGCTATGGTGCTATGGAGCTCTGAAGCCATGGAGCTCTGGTGCTATGGAGCTCTGGAGCTCTGGAGGTATGGAGCTCTGGAGGTATGGAGCTATGGAGCCCTGGAGCTCTGGAGGTATGGAGCTATGGTGCTATGGAGCTCTGAAGCCATGGAGCTCTGGTGCTATGGAGCTCTGGAGCTCTGGAGGTATGGAGCTCTGGAGGTATGGAGCTATGGAGCCCTGGAGCTCTGGAGGTATGGAGCTATGGAAGTATGGAGCTATGGAGCTATGGAAGTATGGAGCTATGGAGCTATGGAGCTCTGGAAGTATGGAGCTATGGAGCTCTGGAGGTATGGAGCTATGGAGCCCTGGAGCCCTGGAGCTATGGAGCCCTGGAGCTATGGAGCTATGGAGCCCTGGAGCTATGGAGCTATGGAGCCCTGGAGCTATGGAGCTATGGAGCTCTGGTGCTATGGAGCTATGGAGCTCTGGTGCTATGGAGCTATGGAGCTCTGGTGCTATGGAGCTATGGAGCTCTGGTGCTATGGAGCTATGGAGCTCTGGAAGTATGGAGCTATGGAGCTCTGGAGGTATGGAGCTATGGAGCTCTGGAGGTATGGAGCTATGGAGCCCTGGAGCTATGGAGCCCTGGAGCTATGGAAGTATGGAGCTCTGGTGCTATGGAGCTATGGAGCTCTGGTGCTATGGAGCTATGGAGCTCTGGAGCTATGGAGCTCTGGAGGTATGGAGCTATGGAGCTCTGGAGGTATGGAGCTATGGAGCTATGGAAGTATGGAGCTCTGGTGCTATGGAGCTCTGGAGCTATGGAGCTCTGGAGGTATGGAGCTATGGAATTCTGGAGGTATGGAGCTATGGAGCTATGGAAGTATGGAGCTCTGGTGCTATGGAGCTATGGAGCTCTGGTGCTATGGAGCTATGGAGCTCTGGTGCTATGGAGCTATGGAGCTATGGAGCTCTGGAAGTATGGAGCTCTGGTGCTATGGAGCTATGGAGCTCTGGTGCTATGGAGCTATGGAGCTCTGGTGCTATGGAGCTATGGAGCTCTGGTGCTATGGAGCTATGGTGCTATGGAGCTCTGGTGCTATGGAGCTATGGAGCTCTGGTGCTATGGAGCTATGGAGCTCTGGAGGTATGGAGCTCTGGAGGTATGGAGCTCTGGAGGTATGGAGCTTTGGAGCCCTGGAGCTCTGGAGGTATGGAGCTATGGTGCTATGGAGCTCTGAAGCCATGGAGCTCTGGTGCTATGGAGCTATGGAGCTCTGGTGCTATGGAGCTATGGAGGTATGGAGCTATGGAGCCCTGGAGCTCTGGAGGTATGGAGCTATGGTGCTATGGAGCTCTGAAGCCATGGAGCTCTGGTGCTATGGAGCTCTGGAGCTCTGGAGGTATGGAACTCTGGAGGTATGGAGCTATGGAGCCCTGGAGCTCTGGAGGTATGGAGCTATGGTGCTATGGAGCTCTGAAGCCATGGAGCTCTGGTGCTATGGAGCTCTGGAGCTCTGGAGGTATGGAGCTATGGAGCTCTGGTGCTATGGAGCTATGGAGCTCTGGAGCTATGGAGCTCTGGAGGTATGGAGCTATGGAGCTATGGAGCTATGGAGCTATGGAGCTCTGGTGCTATGGAGCTATGGAGGTATGGAGCCACCAGCCAGCACCCTCCGTGGCTGGATCAATGGAAGTGTTTTAGGTACCAGGCAGCCAAAGGGCCGAGGCCTCACGCTCGACCACGCCGGCGCAGAGTTCCAGCCGCTCGGATAAGCTCTGTCACTCACCCGCCGCGCAGCCACCGGTAACGGGGAAATGTCGCCGCCTTGTGGACACGCCGTTGTAAATGAATGGGCTTTCGCACTTAGTGCAATTTTCGCCAACTCTCTGACTTAGAGCTATGGAAGTATGGAGCTATGGAGCCACCAGCCACCCAGGCTGGAGCTCTGGAGCTCTGGAGGTATGGAGCTCTGGTGCTATGGAAGTATGGAGCTCTGGTGCTATGGAAGTATGGAGCTATGGAGGTATGGAAGTATGGAGCTATGGAAGTATGGAGCTATGGAGCTCTGGAAGTATGGAGCTATGGAGCTCTGGAGGTATGGAGCCCTGGAGCTATGGAGCCCTGGAGCTATGGAAGTATGGAGCTCTGGTGCTATGGAGCTATGGAGCTCTGGTGCTATGGAGCTATGGAGCTATGGAGCTCTGGAGCTATGGAGCTCTGGAGGTATGGAGCTATGGAGCTATGGAGCTCTGGAGGTATGGAGCTATGGAGCTATGGAAGTATGGAGCTCTGGTGCTATGGAGCTATGGAGCTCTGGTGCTATGGAGCTATGGAGCTCTGGTGCTATGGAGCTATGGAGCTATGGAGCTCTGGAAGTATGGAGCTCTGGTGCTATGGAGCTATGGAGCTCTGGTGCTATGGAGCTATGGAGCTCTGGTGCTATGGAGCTCTGGTGCTATGGAGCTCTGGTGCTATGGAGCTATGGAGCTCTGGTGCTATGGAGCTCTGGAGGTATGGAGCTCTGGAGGTATGGAGCTCTGGAGGTATGGAGCTATGGAGCCCTGGAGCTCTGGAGGTATGGAGCTATGGTGCTATGGAGCTCTGAAGCCATGGAGCTCTGGTGCTATGGACCTATGGAGCTCTGGTGCTATGGAGCTATGGAGCTATGGAGCTCTGGAAGTATGGAGCTCTGGTGCTATGGAGCTATGGAGCTCTGGTGCTATGGAGCTATGGAGCTCTGGTGCTATGGAGCTATGGAGCTCTGGTGCTATGGAGCTCTGGTGCTATGGAGCTCTGGTGCTATGGAGCTATGGAGCTCTGGTGCTATGGAGCTATGGAGCTCTGGAGGTATGGAGCTCTGGAGGTACTGAGCTCTGGAGGTATGGAGCTATGGAGCCCTGGAGCTCTGGAGGTATGGAGCTATGGTGCTATGGAGCTCTGAAGCCATGGAGCTCTGGTGCTATGGAGCTCTGGAGCTCTGGAGGTATGGAGCTCTGGAGGTATGGAGCTATGGAGCCCTGGAGCTCTGGAGGTATGGAGCTATGGTGCTATGGAGCTCTGAAGCCATGGAGCTCTGGTGCTATGGAGCTCTGGAGGTATGGAGCTCTGGAGGTATGGAGCTCTGGAGGTATGGAGCTATGGAGCCCTGGAGCTCTGGAGGTATGGAGCTATGGTGCTATGGAGCTCTGAAGCCATGGAGCTCTGGTGCTATGGAGCTCTGGAGGTATGGAGCTCTGGAGGTATGGAGCTCTGGAGGTATGGAGCTATGGAGCCCTGGAGCTCTGGAGGTATGGAGCTATGGTGCTATGGAGCTCTGAAGCCATGGAGCTCTGGTGCTATGGAGCTCTGGAGGTATGGAGCTCTGGAGGTATGGAGCTCTGGAGGTATGGAGCTATGGAGCCCTGGAGCTCTGGAGGTATGGAGCTATGGTGCTATGGAGCTCTGAAGCCATGGAGCTCTGGTGCTATGGAGCTATGGAGCTCTGGTGCTATGGAGCTATGGAGGTATGGAGCCACCAGCCAGCACCCTCCGTGGCTGGATCAATGGAAGTGTTTTAGGTACCAGGTAGCCAAAGGGCCGAGGCCTCACGCTCGACCACGCCGGCGCAGAGTTCCAGCCGCTCGGATAAGCTCTGTCACTCACCCGCCGCGCAGCCACCGGTAACGGGGAAATGTCGCCGCCTTGTGGACACGCCGTTGTAAATGAATGGGCTTTCGCACTTAGTGCAATTTTCGCCAACTCTCTGACTGGAGCTATGGAAGTATGGAGCTATGGAGCCACCAGCCACCCAGGCTGGAGCTATGGAGCTCTGGAGGTATGGAGCTCTGGTGCTATGGAAGTATGGAGCTATGGAGCTATGGAAGTATGGAGCTATGGAGCTATGGAGCTCTGGAAGTATGGAGCTATGGAGCTCTGGAGGTATGGAGCTATGGAGCCCTGGAGCCCTGGAGCTATGGAGCCCTGGAGCTATGGAGCTATGGAGCCCTGGAGCTATGGAGCTATGGAGCCCTGGAGCTATGGAGCTATGGAGCTCTGGTGCTATGGAGCTATGGAGCTCTGGTGCTATGGAGCTATGGAGCTCTGGTGCTATGGAGCTATGGAGCTCTGGTGCTATGGAGCTATGGAGCTCTGGAAGTATGGAGCTATGGAGCTCTGGAGGTATGGAGCTATGGAGCTCTGGAGGTATGGAGCTATGGAGCCCTGGAGCTATGGAGCCCTGGAGCTATGGAAGTATGGAGCTCTGGTGCTATGGAGCTATGGAGCTCTGGTGCTATGGAGCTATGGAGCTCTGGAGCTATGGAGCTCTGGAGGTATGGAGCTATGGAGCTCTGGAGGTATGGAGCTATGGAGCTATGGAAGTATGGAGCTCTGGTGCTTTGGAGCCCTGGAGCTCTGGAGGTATGGAGCTATGGTGCTATGGAGCTCTGAAGCCATGGAGCTCTGGTGCTATGGAGCTATGGAGCTCTGGTGCTATGGAGCTATGGAGGTATGGAGCCACCAGCCAGCACCCTCCGTGGCTGGATCAATGGAAGTGTTTTAGGTACCAGGCAGCCAAAGGGCCGAGGCCTCACGCTCGACCACGCCGGCGCAGAGTTCCAGCCGCTCGGATAAGCTCTGTCACTCACCCGACGCGCAGCCACCGGTAACGGGGAAATGTCGCCGCCTTGTGGACACGCCGTTGTAAATGAATGGGCTTTCGCACTTAGTGCAATTTTCGCCAACTCTCTGACTTAGAGCTATGGAAGTATGGAGCTATGGAGCCACCAGCCACCCAGGCTGGAGCTCTGGAGCTCTGGAGGTATGGAGCTCTGGTGCTATGGAAGTATGGAGCTCTGGTGCTATGGAAGTATGGAGCTATGGAGGTATGGAAGTATGGAGCTATGGAAGTATGGAGCTATGGAGCTCTGGAAGTATGGAGCTATGGAGCTCTGGAGGTATGGAGCCCTGGAGCTATGGAGCCCTGGAGCTATGGAAGTATGGAGCTCTGGTGCTATGGAGCTATGGAGCTCTGGTGCTATGGAGCTATGGAGCTATGGAGCTCTGGAGCTATGGAGCTCTGGAGGTATGGAGCTATGGAGCTATGGAGCTCTGGAGGTATGGAGCTATAGAGCTATGGAAGTATGGAGCTCTGGTGCTATGGAGCTATGGAGCTCTGGTGCTATGGAGCTATGGAGCTCTGGTGCTATGGAGCTATGGAGCTATGGAGCTCTGGAAGTATGGAGCTCTGGTGCTATGGAGCTATGGAGCTCTGGTGCTATGGAGCTATGGAGCTCTGGTGCTATGGAGCTCTGGTGCTATGGAGCTCTGGTGCTATGGAGCTATGGAGCTCTGGTGCTATGGAGCTATGGAGCTCTGGAGGTATGGAGCTCTGGAGGTATGGAGCTCTGGAGGTATGGAGCTATGGAGCCCTGGAGCTCTGGAGGTATGGAGCTATGGTGCTATGGAGCTCTGAAGCCATGGAGCTCTGGTGCTATGGAGCTCTGGAGCTCTGGAGGTATGGAGCTCTGGAGGTATGGAGCTATGGAGCCCTGGAGCTCTGGAGGTATGGAGCTATGGAGCTCTGAAGCCATGGAGCTCTGGTGCTATGGAGCTCTGGAGCTCTGGAGGTATGGAGCTCTGGAGGTATGGAGCTCTGGAGGTATGGAGCTATGGAGCCCTGGAGCTCTGGAGGTATGGAGCTATGGTGCTATGGAGCTCTGAAGCCATGGAGCTCTGGTGCTATGGAGCTCTGGAGGTATGGAGCTCTGGAGGTATGGAGCTCTGGAGGTATGGAGCTATGGAGCCCTGGAGCTCTGGAGGTATGGAGCTATGGTGCTATGGAGCTCTGAAGCCATGGAGCTCTGGTGCTATGGAGCTCTGGAGGTATGGAGCTCTGGAGGTATGGAGCTCTGGAGGTATGGAGCTATGGAGCCCTGGAGCTCTGGAGGTATGGAGCTATGGTGCTATGGAGCTCTGAAGCCATGGAGCTCTGGTGCTATGGAGCTATGGAGCTCTGGTGCTATGGAGCTATGGAGGTATGGAGCCACCAGCCAGCACCCTCCGTGGCTGGATCAATGGAAGTGTTTTAGGTACCAGGCAGCCAAAGGGCCGAGGCCTCACGCTCGACCACGCCGGCGCAGAGTTCCAGCCGCTCGGATAAGCTCTGTCACTCACCCGCCGCGCAGCCACCGGTAACGGGGAAATGTCGCCGCCTGGCGGACACGCCGTTGTAAATGAATGGGCTTTCGCACTTAGTGCAATTTTCGCCAACTCTCTGACTTAGAGCTATGGAAGTATGGAGCTATGGAGCCACCAGCCACCCAGGCTGGAGCTATGGAGCTCTGGAGGTATGGAGCTCAGGTGCTATGGAAGTATGGAGCTATGGAGCTATGGAAGTATGGAGCTATGGAGCTATGGAGCTCTGGAAGTATGGAGCTATGGAGCTCTGGAGGTATGGAGCTATGGAGCCCTGGAGCCCTGGAGCTATGAAGCTCTGGTGCTATGGAGGTATGGAGCTCTGGAGGTATGGAGCTCTGGAGGTATGGAGCTATGGAGCTATGGAGCCCTGGAGCTATGGAGCTATGGAGCCCTGGAGCTATGGAGCTATGGAGCCCTGGAGCTATGGAGCTATGGAGCTCTGGTGCTATGGAGCTATGGAGCTCTGGTGCTATGGAGCTATGGAGCTCTGGTGCTATGGAGCTATGGAGCTCTGGTGCTATGGAGCTATGGAGCTCTGGAAGTATGGAGCTATGGAGCTCTGGAGGTATGGAGCTATGGAGCCCTGGAGCTATGGAGCCCTGGAGCTATGGAAGTATGGAGCTCTGGTGCTATGGAGCTATGGAGCTCTGGTGCTATGGAGCTATGGAGCTCTGGAGCTATGGAGCTCTGGAGGTATGGAGCTATGGAGCTATGGAGCTCTGGAGGTATGGAGCTATGGAGCTATGGAAGTATGGAGCTCTGGTGCTATGGAGCTATGGAGCTCTGGTGCTATGGAGCTATGGAGCTCTGGTGCTATGGAGCTATGGAGCTATGGAGCTCTGGAAGTATGGAGCTCTGGTGCTATGGAGCTATGGAGCTCTGGTGCTATGGAGCTATGGAGCTCTGGTGCTATGGAGCTATGGAGCTCTGGTGCTATGGAGCTCTGGAGGTATGGAGCTCTGGAGGTATGGAGCTATGGAGCCCTGGAGCTCTGGAGGTATGGAGCTATGGTGCTATGGAGCTCTGAAGCCATGGAGCTCTGGTGCTATGGAGCTCTGGAGCTCTGGAGGTATGGAGCTCTGGAGGTATGGAGCTATGGAGCCCTGGAGCTCTGGAGGTATGGAGCTATGGTGCTATGGAGCTCTGAAGCCATGGAGCTCTGGTGCTATGGAGCTCTGGAGCTCTGGAGGTATGGAGCTCTGGAGGTATGGAGCTCTGGAGGTATGGAGCTATGGAGCCCTGGAGCTCTGGAGGTATGGAGCTATGGTGCTATGGAGCTCTGAAGCCATGGAGCTCTGGTGCTATGGAGCTCTGGAGGTATGGAGCTCTGGAGGTATGGAGCTCTGGAGGTATGGAGCTATGGAGCCCTGGAGCTCTGGAGGTATGGAGCTATGGTGCTATGGAGCTCTGAAGCCATGGAGCTCTGGTGCTATGGAGCTATGGAGCTCTGGTGCTATGGAGCTATGGAGGTATGGAGCCACCAGCCAGCACCCTCCGTGGCTGGATCAATGGAAGTGTTTTAGGTACCAGGCAGCCAAAGGGCCGAGGCCTCACGCTCGACCACGCCGGCGCAGAGTTCCAGCAGCTCGGATAAGCTCTGTCACTCACCCGCCGCGCAGCCACCGGTAACGGGGAAATGTCGCCGCCTTGTGGACACGCCGTTGTAAATGAATGGGCTTTCGCACTTAGTGCAATTTTCGCCAACTCTCTGACTTAGAGCTATGGAAGTATGGAGCTATGGAGCCACCAGCCACCCAGGCTGGAGCTATGGAGCTCTGGAGGTATGGAGCTCAGGTGCTATGGAAGTATGGAGCTATGGAGCTATGGAAGTATGGAGCTATGGAGCTATGGAGCTCTGGAAGTATGGAGCTATGGAGCTCTGGAGGTATGGAGCTATGGAGCCCTGGAGCCCTGGAGCTATGGAGCTCTGGTGCTATGGAGGTATGGAGCTCTGGAGGTATGGAGCTCTGGAGGTATGGAGCTATGGAGCTATGGAGCCCTGGAGCTATGGAGCTATGGAGCCCTGGAGCTATGGAGCTATGGAGCCCTGGAGCTATGGAGCTATGGAGCTCTGGTGCTATGGAGCTATGGAGCTCTGGTGCTATGGAGCTATGGAGCTCTGGTGCTATGGAGCTATGGAGCTCTGGTGCTATGGAGCTATGGAGCTCTGGAAGTATGGAGCTATGGAGCTCTGGAGGTATGGAGCTATGGAGCCCTGGAGCTATGGAGCCCTGGAGCTATGGAAGTATGGAGCTCTGGTGCTATGGAGCTATGGAGCTCTGGTGCTATGGAGCTATGGAGCTCTGGAGCTATGGAGCTCTGGAGGTATGGAGCTATGGAGCTATGGAGCTCTGGAGGTATGGAGCTATGGAGCTATGGAAGTATGGAGCTCTGGTGCTATGGAGCTATGGAGCTCTGGTGCTATGGAGCTATGGAGCTCTGGAGGTATGGAGCTATGGAGCTATGGAGCTCTGGAGGTATGGAGCTATGGAGCTATGGAAGTATGGAGCTCTGGTGCTATGGAGCTATGGAGCTCTGGTGCTATGGAGCTATGGAGCTCTGGTGCTATGGAGCTATGGAGCTATGGAGCTCTGGAAGTATGGAGCTCTGGTGCTATGGAGCTATGGAGCTCTGGTGCTATGGAGCTATGGAGCTCTGGTGCTATGGAGCTCTGGTGCTATGGAGCTCTGGTGCTATGGAGCTCTGGTGCTATGGAGCTATGGAGCTCTGGTGCTATGGAGCTCTGGAGGTATGGAGCTCTGGAGGTATGGAGCTCTGGAGGTATGGAGCTATGGAGCCCTGGAGCTCTGGAGGTATGGAGCTATGGTGCTATGGAGCTCTGAAGCCATGGAGCTCTGGTGCTATGGAGCTATGGAGCTCTGGTGCTATGGAGCTATGGAGCTATGGAGCTCTGGAAGTATGGAGCTCTGGTGCTATGGAGCTATGGAGCTCTGGTGCTATGGAGCTATGGAGCTCTGGTGCTATGGAGCTATGGAGCTCTGGTGCTATGGTGCTATGGAGCTCTGAAGCCATGGAGCTCTGGTGCTATGGAGCTCTGGAGCTCTGGAGGTATGGAGCTCTGGAGGTATGGAGCTCTGGAGGTATGGAGCTATGGAGCCCTGGAGCTCTGGAGGTATGGAGCTATGGTGCTATGGAGCTCTGAAGCCATGGAGCTCTGGTGCTATGGAGCTCTGGAGGTATGGAGCTCTGGAGGTATGGAGCTCTGGAGGTATGGAGCTATGGAGCCCTGGAGCTCTGGAGGTATGGAGCTATGGTGCTATGGAGCTCTGAAGCCATGGAGCTCTGGTGCTATGGAGCTATGGAGCTCTGGTGCTATGGAGCTATGGAGGTATGGAGCCACCAGCCAGCACCCTCCGTGGCTGGATCAATGGAAGTGTTTTAGGTACCAGGCAGCCAAAGGGCCGAGGCCTCACGCTCGACCACGCCGGCGCAGAGTTCCAGCCGCTCGGATAAGCTCTGTCACTCACCCGCCGCGCAGCCACCGGTAACGGGGAAATGTCGCCGCCTTGTGGACACGCCGTTGTAAATGAATGGGCTTTCGCACTTAGTGCAATTTTCGCCAACTCTCTGACTTAGAGCTATGGAAGTATGGAGCTATGGAGCCACCAGCCACCCAGGCTGGAGCTCTGGAGCTCTGGAGGTATGGAGCTCTGGTGCTATGGAAGTATGGAGCTCTGGTGCTATGGAAGTATGGAGCTATGGAGGTATGGAAGTATGGAGCTATGGAAGTATGGAGCTATGGAGCTCTGGAAGTATGGAGCTATGGAGCTCTGGAGGTATGGAGCCCTGGAGCTATGGAGCCCTGGAGCTATGGAAGTATGGAGCTCTGGTGCTATGGAGCTATGGAGCTCTGGTGCTATGGAGCTATGGAGCTATGGAGCTCTGGAGCTATGGAGCTCTGGAGGTATGGAGCTATGGAGCTATGGAGCTCTGGAGGTATGGAGCTATGGAGCTATGGAAGTATGGAGCTCTGGTGCTATGGAGCTATGGAGCTCTGGTGCTATGGAGCTATGGAGCTCTGGTGCTATGGAGCTATGGAGCTCTGGAAGTATGGAGCTCTGGTGCTATTGAGCTATGGAGCTCTGGTGCTATGGAGCTATGGAGCTCTGGTGCTATGGAGCTCTGGTGCTATGGAGCTCTGGTGCTATGGAGCTATGGAGCTCTGGTGCTATGGAGCTCTGGAGGTATGGAGCTCTGGAGGTATGGTGCTCTGGAGGTATGGAGCTATGGAGCCCTGGAGCTCTGGAGGTATGGAGCTATGGTGCTATGGAGCTCTGAAGCCATGGAGCTCTGGTGCTATGGAGCTATGGAGCTCTGGTGCTATGGAGCTATGGAGCTCTGGAAGTATGGAGCTCTGGTGCTATGGAGCTATGGAGCTCTGGTGCTATGGAGCTATGGAGCTCTGGTGCTATGGAGCTATGGAGCTCTGGTGCTATGGAGCTCTGGTGCTATGGAGCTCTGGTGCTATGGAGCTCTGGAGGTATGGAGCTCTGGAGGTATGGAGCTCTGGAGGTATGGAGCTATGGAGCCCTGGAGCTCTGGAGGTATGGAGCTATGGTGCTATGGAGCTCTGAAGCCATGGAGCTCTGGTGCTATGGAGCTATGGAGGTATGGAGCCACCAGCCAGCACCCTCCGTGGCTGGATCAATGGAAGTGTTTTAGGTACCAGGCAGCCAAAGGGCCGAGGCCTCACGCTCGACCACGCCGGCGCAGAGTTCCAGCAGCTCGGATAAGCTCTGTCACTCACCCGCCGCGCAGCCACCGGTAACGGGGAAATGTCGCCGCCTTGTGGACACGCCGTTGTAAATGAATGGGCTTTCGCACTTAGTGCAATTTTCGCCAACTCTCTGACTTAGAGCTATGGAAGTATGGAGCTATGGAGCCACCAGCCACCCAGGCTGGAGCTCTGGAGCTCTGGAGGTATGGAGCTCTGGTGCTATGGAAGTATGGAGCTCTGGTGCTATGGAAGTATGGAGCTATGGAGGTATGGAAGTATGGAGCTATGGAAGTATGGAGCTATGGAGCTCTGGAAGTATGGAGCTATGGAGCTCTGGAGGTATGGAGCCCTGGAGCTATGGAGCCCTGGAGCTATGGAAGTATGGAGCTCTGGTGCTATGGAGCTATGGAGCTCTGGTGCTATGGAGCTATGGAGCTATGGAGCTCTGGAGCTATGGAGCTCTGGAGGTATGCAGCTATGGAGCTATGGAGCTCTGGAGGTATGGAGCTATGGAGCTATGGAAGTATGGAGCTCTGGTGCTATGGAGCTATGGAGCTCTGGTGCTATGGAGCTATGGAGCTCTGGTGCTATGGAGCTATGGAGCTATGGAGCTCTGGAAGTATGGAGCTCTGGTGCTATGGAGCTATGGAGCTCTGGTGCTATGGAGCTATGGAGCTCTGGTGCTATGGAGCTATGGAGCTCTGGTGCTATGGAGCTCTGGTGCTATGGAGCTCTGGTGCTATGGAGCTATGGAGCTCTGGTGCTATGGAGCTATGGAGCTCTGGAGGTATGGAGCTCTGGAGGTATGGAGCTCTGGAGGTATGGAGCTATGGAGCCCTGGAGCTCTGGAGGTATGGAGCTATGGTGCTATGGAGCTCTGAAGCCATGGAGCTCTGGTGCTATGGAGCTCTGGAGCTCTGGAGGTATGGAGCTCTGGAGGTATGGAGCTATGGAGCCCTGGAGCTCTGGAGGTATGGAGCTATGGAGCTCTGAAGCCATGGAGCTCTGGTGCTATGGAGCTCTGGAGCTCTGGAGGTATGGAGCTCTGGAGGTATGGAGCTCTGGAGGTATGGAGCTATGGAGCCCTGGAGCTCTGGAGGTATGGAGCTATGGTGCTATGGAGCTCTGAAGCCATGGAGCTCTGGTGCTATGGAGCTCTGGAGGTATGGAGCTCTGGAGGTATGGAGCTCTGGAGGTATGGAGCTATGGAGCCCTGGAGCTCTGGAGGTATGGAGCTATGGTGCTATGGAGCTCTGAAGCCATGGAGCTCTGGTGCTATGGAGCTCTGGAGGTATGGAGCTCTGGAGGTATGGAGCTCTGGAGGTATGGAGCTATGGAGCCCTGGAGCTCTGGAGGTATGGAGCTATGGTGCTATGGAGCTCTGAAGCCATGGAGCTCTGGTGCTATGGAGCTATGGAGCTCTGGTGCTATGGAGCTATGGAGGTATGGAGCCACCAGCCAGCACCCTCCGTGGCTGGATCAATGGAAGTGTTTTAGGTACCAGGCAGCCAAAGGGCCGAGGCCTCACGCTCGACCACGCCGGCGCAGAGTTCCAGCCGCTCGGATAAGCTCTGTCACTCACCCGCCGCGCAGCCACCGGTAACGGGGAAATGTCGCCGCCTGGCGGACACGCCGTTGTAAATAAATGGGCTTTCGCACTTAGTGCAATTTTCGCCAACTCTCTGACTTAGAGCTATGGAAGTATGGAGCTATGGAGCCACCAGCCACCCAGGCTGGAGCTATGGAGCTCTGGAGGTATGGAGCTCAGGTGCTATGGAAGTATGGAGCTATGGAGCTATGGAAGTATGGAGCTATGGAGCTATGGAGCTCTGGAAGTATGGAGCTATGGAGCTCTGGAGGTATGGAGCTATGGAGCCCTGGAGCCCTGGAGCTATGGAGCTCTGGTGCTATGGAGGTATGGAGCTCTGGAGGTATGGAGCTCTGGAGGTATGGAGCTATGGAGCTATGGAGCCCTGGAGCTATGGAGCTATGGAGCCCTGGAGCTATGGAGCTATGGAGCTCTGGTGCTATGGAGCTATGGAGCTCTGGTGCTATGGAGCTATGGAGCTCTGGTGCTATGGAGCTATGGAGCTCTGGTGCTATGGAGCTATGGAGCTCTGGAAGTATGGAGCTATGGAGCTCTGGAGGTATGGAGCTATGGAGCCCTGGAGCTATGGAGCCCTGGAGCTATGGAAGTATGGAGCTCTGGTGCTATGGAGCTATGGAGCTCTGGTGCTATGGAGCTATGGAGCTCTGGAGCTATGGAGCTCTGGAGGTATGGAGCTATGGAGCTCTGGAGGTATGGAGCTATGGAGCTATGGAAGTATGGAGCTCTGGTGCTATGGAGCTATGGAGCTCTGGTGCTATGGAGCTATGGAGCTCTGGTGCTATGGAGCTATGGAGCTATGGAGCTCTGGAAGTATGGAGCTCTGGTGCTATGGAGCTATGGAGCTCTGGTGCTATGGAGCTATGGAGCTCTGGTGCTATGGAGCTATGGAGCTCTGGTGCTATGGAGCTCTGGTGCTATGGAGCTCTGGTGCTATGGAGCTATGGAGCTCTGGTGCTATGGAGCTATGGAGCTCTGGAGGTATGGAGCTCTGGAGGTATGGAGCTCTGGAGGTATGGAGCTTTGGAGCCCTGGAGCTCTGGAGGTATGGAGCTATGGTGCTATGGAGCTCTGAAGCCATGGAGCTCTGGTGCTATGGAGCTCTGGAGCTCTGGAGGTATGGAGCTCTGGAGGTATGGAGCTATGGAGCCCTGGAGCTCTGGAGGTATGGAGCTATGGTGCTATGGAGCTCTGAAGCCATGGAGCTCTGGTGCTATGGAGCTCTGGAGCTCTGGAGGTATGGAGCTCTGGAGGTATGGAGCTATGGAGCCCTGGAGCTCTGGAGGTATGGAGCTATGGTGCTATGGAGCTCTGAAGCCATGGAGCTCTGGTGCTATGGAGCTCTGGAGCTCTGGAGGTATGGAGCTCTGGAGGTATGGAGCTATGGAGCCCTGGAGCTCTGGAGGTATGGAGCTATGGTGCTATGGAGCTCTGAAGCCATGGAGCTCTGGTGCTATGGAGCTCTGGAGGTATGGAGCTCTGGAGGTATGGAGCTCTGGAGGTATGGAGCTATGGAGCCCTGGAGCTCTGGAGGTATGGAGCTATGGTGCTATGGAGCTCTGAAGCCATGGAGCTCTGGTGCTATGGACCTATGGAGCTCTGGTGCTATGGAGCTATGGAGGTATGGAGCCACCAGCCAGCACCCTCCGTGGCTGGATCAATGGAAGTGTTTTAGGTACCAGGCAGCCAAAGGGCCGAGGCCTCACGCTCGACCACGCCGGCGCAGAGTTCCAGCCGCTCGGATAAGCTCTGTCACTCACCCGCCGCGCAGCCACCGGTAACGGGGAAATGTCGCCGCCTTGTGGACACGCCGTTGTAAATGAATGGGCTTTCGCACTTAGTGCAATTTTCGCCAACTCTCTGACTTAGAGCTATGGAAGTATGGAGCTATGGAGCCACCAGCCACCCAGGCTGGAGCTCTGGAGCTCTGGAGGTATGGAGCTCTGGTGCTATGGAAGTATGGAGCTATGGAGCTATGGAAGTATGGAGCTATGGAGCTATGGAGCTCTGGAAGTATGGAGCTATGGAGCTCTGGAGGTATGGAGCTATGGAGCCCTGGAGCCCTGGAGCTATGGAGCTCTGGTGCTATGGAGGTATGGAGCTCTGGAGGTATGGAGCTCTGGAGGTATGGAGCTATGGAGCTATGGAGCCCTGGAGCTATGGAGCTATGGAGCCCTGGAGCTATGGAGCTATGGAGCCCTGGAGCTATGGAGCTATGGAGCTCTGGTGCTATGGAGCTATGGAGCTCTGGTGCTATGGAGCTATGGAGCTCTGGTGCTATGGAGCTATGGAGCTCTGGTGCTATGGAGCTATGGAGCTCTGGAAGTATGGAGCTATGGAGCTCTGGAGGTATGGAGCTATGGAGCCCTGGAGCTATGGAGCCCTGGAGCTATGGAAGTATGGAGCTCTGGTGCTATGGAGCTATGGAGCTCTGGTGCTATGGAGCTATGGAGCTCTGGAGCTATGGAGCTCTGGAGGTATGGAGCTATGGAGCTATGGAGCTCTGGAGGTATGGAGCTATGGAGCTATGGAAGTATGGAGCTCTGGTGCTATGGAGCTATGGAGCTCTGGTGCTATGGAGCTATGGAGCTCTGGAGGTATGGAGCTATGGAGCTATGGAGCTCTGGAGGTATGGAGCTATGGAGCTATGGAAGTATGGAGCTCTGGTGCTATGGAGCTATGGAGCTCTGGTGCTATGGAGCTATGGAGCTCTGGTGCTATGGAGCTATGGAGCTATGGAGCTCTGGAAGTATGGAGCTCTGGTGCTATGGAGCTATGGAGCTCTGGTGCTATGGAGCTATGGAGCTCTGGTGCTATGGAGCTCTGGTGCTATGGAGCTCTGGTGCTATGGAGCTCTGGTGCTATGGAGCTATGGAGCTCTGGTGCTATGGAGCTCTGGAGGTATGGAGCTCTGGAGGTATGGAGCTCTGGAGGTATGGAGCTATGGAGCCCTGGAGCTCTGGAGGTATGGAGCTATGGTGCTATGGAGCTCTGAAGCCATGGAGCTCTGGTGCTATGGAGCTATGGAGCTCTGGTGCTATGGAGCTATGGAGCTATGGAGCTCTGGAAGTATGGAGCTCTGGTGCTATGGAGCTATGGAGCTCTGGTGCTATGGAGCTATGGAGCTCTGGTGCTATGGAGCTATGGAGCTCTGGTGCTATGGTGCTATGGAGCTCTGAAGCCATGGAGCTCTGGTGCTATGGAGCTCTGGAGCTCTGGAGGTATGGAGCTCTGGAGGTATGGAGCTCTGGAGGTATGGAGCTATGGAGCCCTGGAGCTCTGGAGGTATGGAGCTATGGTGCTATGGAGCTCTGAAGCCATGGAGCTCTGGTGCTATGGAGCTCTGGAGGTATGGAGCTCTGGAGGTATGGAGCTCTGGAGGTATGGAGCTATGGAGCCCTGGAGCTCTGGAGGTATGGAGCTATGGTGCTATGGAGCTCTGAAGCCATGGAGCTCTGGTGCTATGGACCTATGGAGCTCTGGTGCTATGGAGCTATGGAGGTATGGAGCCACCAGCCAGCACCCTCCGTGGCTGGATCAATGGAAGTGTTTTAGGTACCAGGCAGCCAAAGGGCCGAGGCCTCACGCTCGACCACGCCGGCGCAGAGTTCCAGCCGCTCGGATAAGCTCTGTCACTCACCCGACGCGCAGCCACCGGTAACGGGGAAATGTCGCCGCCTTGTGGACACGCCGTTGTAAATGAATGGGCTTTCGCACTTAGTGCAATTTTCGCCAACTCTCTGACTTAGAGCTATGGAAGTATGGAGCTATGGAGCCACCAGCCACCCAGGCTGG
Source organism: Syngnathus leptorhynchus (assembly GCF_054491065.1). Lineage (NCBI taxonomy): Eukaryota > Metazoa > Chordata > Actinopteri > Syngnathiformes > Syngnathidae > Syngnathus > Syngnathus leptorhynchus. Next base: position 90,575 of record NW_028232004.1, read on the forward strand.
AGCTCTGGAGCTCTGGAGGTATGGAGCTCTGGTGCTATGGAAGTATGGAGCTCTGGTGCTATGGAAGTATGGAGCTATGGAGGTATGGAAGTATGGAGCTATGGAAGTATGGAGCTATGGAGCTCTGGAAGTATGGAGCTATGGAGCTCTGGAGGTATGGAGCCCTGGAGCTATGGAGCCCTGGAGCTATGGAAGTATGGAGCTCTGGTGCTATGGAGCTATGGAGCTCTGGTGCTATGGAGCTATGGAGCTATGGAGCTCTGGAGCTATGGAGCTCTGGAGGTATGGAGCTATGGAGCTATGGAGCTCTGGAGGTATGGAGCTATGGAGCTATGGAAGTATGGAGCTCTGGTGCTATGGAGCTATGGAGCTCTGGTGCTATGGAGCTATGGAGCTCTGGTGCTATGGAGCTATGGAGCTCTGGAAGTATGGAGCTCTGGTGCTATGGAGCTATGGAGCTCTGGTGCTATGGAGCTATGGAGCTCTGGTGCTATGGAGCTCTGGTGCTATGGAGCTCTGGTGCTATGGAGCTATGGAGCTCTGGTGCTATGGAGCTCTGGAGGTATGGAGCTCTGGAGGTATGGTGCTCTGGAGGTATGGAGCTATGGAGCCCTGGAGCTCTGGAGGTATGGAGCTATGGTGCTATGGAGCTCTGAAGCCATGGAGCTCTGGTGCTATGGAGCTATGGAGCTCTGGTGCTATGGAGCTATGGAGCTATGGAGCTCTGGAAGTATGGAGCTCTGGTGCTATGGAGCTATGGAGCTCTGGTGCTATGGAGCTATGGAGCTCTGGTGCTATGGAGCTATGGAGCTCTGGTGCTATGGAGCTCTGGTGCTATGGAGCTCTGGTGCTATGGAGCTCTGGAGGTATGGAGCTCTGGAGGTATGGAGCTCTGGAGGTATGGAGCTATGGAGCCCTGGAGCTCTGGAGGTATGGAGCTATGGTGCTATGGAGCTCTGAAGCCATGGAGCTCTGGTGCTATGGAGCTATGGAGCTCTGGTGCTATGGAGCTATGGAGGTATGGAGCCACCAGCCAGCACCCTCCGTGGCTGGATCAATGGAAGTGTTTTAGGTACCAGGCAGCCAAAGGGCCGAGGCCTCACGCTCGACCACGCCGGCGCAGAGTTCCAGCAGCTCGGATAAGCTCTGTCACTCACCCGCCGCGCAGCCACCGGTAACGGGGAAATGTCGCCGCCTTGTGGACACGCCGTTGTAAATGAATGGGCTTTCGCACTTAGTGCAATTTTCGCCAACTCTCTGACTTAGAGCTATGGAAGTATGGAGCTATGGAGCCACCAGCCACCCAGGCTGGAGCTCTGGAGCTCTGGAGGTATGGAGCTCTGGTGCTATGGAAGTATGGAGCTCTGGTGCTATGGAAGTATGGAGCTATGGAGGTATGGAAGTATGGAGCTATGGAAGTATGGAGCTATGGAGCTCTGGAAGTATGGAGCTATGGAGCTCTGGAGGTATGGAGCCCTGGAGCTATGGAGCCCTGGAGCTATGGAAGTATGGAGCTCTGGTGCTATGGAGCTATGGAGCTCTGGTGCTATGGAGCTATGGAGCTATGGAGCTCTGGAGCTATGGAGCTCTGGAGGTATGCAGCTATGGAGCTATGGAGCTCTGGAGGTATGGAGCTATGGAGCTATGGAAGTATGGAGCTCTGGTGCTATGGAGCTATGGAGCTCTGGTGCTATGGAGCTATGGAGCTCTGGTGCTATGGAGCTATGGAGCTATGGAGCTCTGGAAGTATGGAGCTCTGGTGCTATGGAGCTATGGAGCTCTGGTGCTATGGAGCTATGGAGCTCTGGTGCTATGGAGCTATGGAGCTCTGGTGCTATGGAGCTCTGGTGCTATGGAGCTCTGGTGCTATGGAGCTATGGAGCTCTGGTGCTATGGAGCTATGGAGCTCTGGAGGTATGGAGCTCTGGAGGTATGGAGCTCTGGAGGTATGGAGCTATGGAGCCCTGGAGCTCTGGAGGTATGGAGCTATGGTGCTATGGAGCTCTGAAGCCATGGAGCTCTGGTGCTATGGAGCTCTGGAGCTCTGGAGGTATGGAGCTCTGGAGGTATGGAGCTATGGAGCCCTGGAGCTCTGGAGGTATGGAGCTATGGAGCTCTGAAGCCATGGAGCTCTGGTGCTATGGAGCTCTGGAGCTCTGGAGGTATGGAGCTCTGGAGGTATGGAGCTCTGGAGGTATGGAGCTATGGAGCCCTGGAGCTCTGGAGGTATGGAGCTATGGTGCTATGGAGCTCTGAAGCCATGGAGCTCTGGTGCTATGGAGCTCTGGAGGTATGGAGCTCTGGAGGTATGGAGCTCTGGAGGTATGGAGCTATGGAGCCCTGGAGCTCTGGAGGTATGGAGCTATGGTGCTATGGAGCTCTGAAGCCATGGAGCTCTGGTGCTATGGAGCTCTGGAGGTATGGAGCTCTGGAGGTATGGAGCTCTGGAGGTATGGAGCTATGGAGCCCTGGAGCTCTGGAGGTATGGAGCTATGGTGCTATGGAGCTCTGAAGCCATGGAGCTATGGTGCTATGGAGCTATGGAGCTCTGGTGCTATGGAGCTATGGAGGTATGGAGCCACCAGCCAGCACCCTCCGTGGCTGGATCAATGGAAGTGTTTTAGGTACCAGGCAGCCAAAGGGCCGAGGCCTCACGCTCGACCACGCCGGCGCAGAGTTCCAGCCGCTCGGATAAGCTCTGTCACTCACCCGCCGCGCAGCCACCGGTAACGGGGAAATGTCGCCGCCTGGCGGACACGCCGTTGTAAATAAATGGGCTTTCGCACTTAGTGCAATTTTCGCCAACTCTCTGACTTAGAGCTATGGAAGTATGGAGCTATGGAGCCACCAGCCACCCAGGCTGGAGCTATGGAGCTCTGGAGGTATGGAGCTCAGGTGCTATGGAAGTATGGAGCTATGGAGCTATGGAAGTATGGAGCTATGGAGCTATGGAGCTCTGGAAGTATGGAGCTATGGAGCTCTGGAGGTATGGAGCTATGGAGCCCTGGAGCCCTGGAGCTATGGAGCTCTGGTGCTATGGAGGTATGGAGCTCTGGAGGTATGGAGCTCTGGAGGTATGGAGCTATGGAGCTATGGAGCCCTGGAGCTATGGAGCTATGGAGCCCTGGAGCTATGGAGCTATGGAGCTCTGGTGCTATGGAGCTATGGAGCTCTGGTGCTATGGAGCTATGGAGCTCTGGTGCTATGGAGCTATGGAGCTCTGGTGCTATGGAGCTATGGAGCTCTGGAAGTATGGAGCTATGGAGCTCTGGAGGTATGGAGCTATGGAGCCCTGGAGCTATGGAGCCCTGGAGCTATGGAAGTATGGAGCTCTGGTGCTATGGAGCTATGGAGCTCTGGTGCTATGGAGCTATGGAGCTCTGGAGCTATGGAGCTCTGGAGGTATGGAGCTATGGAGCTATGGAGCTCTGGAGGTATGGAGCTATGGAGCTATGGAAGTATGGAGCTCTGGTGCTATGGAGCTATGGAGCTCTGGTGCTATGGAGCTATGGAGCTCTGGTGCTATGGAGCTATGGAGCTATGGAGCTCTGGAAGTATGGAGCTCTGGTGCTATGGAGCTATGGAGCTCTGGTGCTATGGAGCTATGGAGCTCTGGTGCTATGGAGCTATGGAGCTCTGGTGCTATGGAGCTCTAGTGCTATGGAGCTCTGGTGCTATGGAGCTATGGAGCTCTGGTGCTATGGAGCTATGGAGCTCTGGAGGTATGGAGCTCTGGAGGTATGGAGCTCTGGAGGTATGGAGCTTTGGAGCCCTGGAGCTCTGGAGGTATGGAGCTATGGTGCTATGGAGCTCTGAAGCCATGGAGCTCTGGTGCTATGGAGCTCTGGAGCTCTGGAGGTATGGAGCTCTGGAGGTATGGAGCTATCGAGCCCTGGAGCTCTGGAGGTATGGAGCTATGGTGCTATGGAGCTCTGAAGCCATGGAGCTCTGGTGCTATGGAGCTCTGGAGCTCTGGAGGTATGGAGCTCTGGAGGTATGGAGCTATGGAGCCCTGGAGCTCTGGAGGTATGGAGCTATGGTGCTATGGAGCTCTGAAGCCATGGAGCTCTGGTGCTATGGAGCTCTGGAGCTCTGGAGGTATGGAGCTCTGGAGGTATGGAGCTATGGAGCCCTGGAGCTCTGGAGGTATGGAGCTATGGTGCTATGGAGCTCTGAAGCCATGGAGCTCTGGTGCTATGGAGCTCTGGAGGTATGGAGCTCTGGAGGTATGGAGCTCTGGAGGTATGGAGCTATGGAGCCCTGGAGCTCTGGAGGTATGGAGCTATGGTGCTATGGAGCTCTGAAGCCATGGAGCTCTGGTGCTATGGACCTATGGAGCTCTGGTGCTATGGAGCTATGGAGGTATGGAGCCACCAGCCAGCACCCTCCGTGGCTGGATCAATGGAAGTGTTTTAGGTACCAGGCAGCCAAAGGGCCGAGGCCTCACGCTCGACCACGCCGGCGCAGAGTTCCAGCCGCTCGGATAAGCTCTGTCACTCACCCGCCGCGCAGCCACCGGTAACGGGGAAATGTCGCCGCCTTGTGGACACGCCGTTGTAAATGAATGGGCTTTCGCACTTAGTGCAATTTTCGCCAACTCTCTGACTTAGAGCTATGGAAGTATGGAGCTATGGAGCCACCAGCCACCCAGGCTGGAGCTCTGGAGCTCTGGAGGTATGGAGCTCTGGTGCTATGGAAGTATGGAGCTATGGAGCTATGGAAGTATGGAGCTATGGAGCTATGGAGCTCTGGAAGTATGGAGCTATGGAGCTCTGGAGGTATGGAGCTATGGAGCCCTGGAGCCCTGGAGCTATGGAGCTCTGGTGCTATGGAGGTATGGAGCTCTGGAGGTATGGAGCTCTGGAGGTATGGAGCTATGGAGCTATGGAGCCCTGGAGCTATGGAGCTATGGAGCCCTGGAGCTATGGAGCTATGGAGCCCTGGAGCTATGGAGCTATGGAGCTCTGGTGCTATGGAGCTATGGAGCTCTGGTGCTATGGAGCTATGGAGCTCTGGTGCTATGGAGCTATGGAGCTCTGGTGCTATGGAGCTATGGAGCTCTGGAAGTATGGAGCTATGGAGCTCTGGAGGTATGGAGCTATGGAGCCCTGGAGCTATGGAGCCCTGGAGCTATGGAAGTATGGAGCTCTGGTGCTATGGAGCTATGGAGCTCTGGTGCTATGGAGCTATGGAGCTCTGGAGCTATGGAGCTCTGGAGGTATGGAGCTATGGAGCTATGGAGCTCTGGAGGTATGGAGCTATGGAGCTATGGAAGTATGGAGCTCTGGTGCTATGGAGCTATGGAGCTCTGGTGCTATGGAGCTATGGAGCTCTGGAGGTATGGAGCTATGGAGCTATGGAGCTCTGGAGGTATGGAGCTATGGAGCTATGGAAGTATGGAGCTCTGGTGCTATGGAGCTATGGAGCTCTGGTGCTATGGAGCTATGGAGCTCTGGTGCTATGGAGCTATGGAGCTATGGAGCTCTGGAAGTATGGAGCTCTGGTGCTATGGAGCTATGGAGCTCTGGTGCTATGGAGCTATGGAGCTCTGGTGCTATGGAGCTCTGGTGCTATGGAGCTCTGGTGCTATGGAGCTCTGGTGCTATGGAGCTATGGAGCTCTGGTGCTATGGAGCTCTGGAGGTATGGAGCTCTGGAGGTATGGAGCTCTGGAGGTATGGAGCTATGGAGCCCTGGAGCTCTGGAGGTATGGAGCTATGGTGCTATGGAGCTCTGAAGCCATGGAGCTCTGGTGCTATGGAGCTATGGAGCTCTGGTGCTATGGAGCTATGGAGCTATGGAGCTCTGGAAGTATGGAGCTCTGGTGCTATGGAGCTATGGAGCTCTGGTGCTATGGAGCTATGGAGCTCTGGTGCTATGGAGCTATGGAGCTCTGGTGCTATGGTGCTATGGAGCTCTGAAGCCATGGAGCTCTGGTGCTATGGAGCTCTGGAGCTCTGGAGGTATGGAGCTCTGGAGGTATGGAGCTCTGGAGGTATGGAGCTATGGAGCCCTGGAGCTCTGGAGGTATGGAGCTATGGTGCTATGGAGCTCTGAAGCCATGGAGCTCTGGTGCTATGGAGCTCTGGAGGTATGGAGCTCTGGAGGTATGGAGCTCTGGAGGTATGGAGCTATGGAGCCCTGGAGCTCTGGAGGTATGGAGCTATGGTGCTATGGAGCTCTGAAGCCATGGAGCTCTGGTGCTATGGAGCTATGGAGCTCTGGTGCTATGGAGCTATGGAGGTATGGAGCCACCAGCCAGCACCCTCCGTGGCTGGATCAATGGAAGTGTTTTAGGTACCAGGCAGCCAAAGGGCCGAGGCCTCACGCTCGACCACGCCGGCGCAGAGTTCCAGCCGCTCGGATAAGCTCTGTCACTCACCCGCCGCGCAGCCACCGGTAACGGGGAAATGTCGCCGCCTTGTGGACACGCCGTTGTAAATGAATGGGCTTTCGCACTTAGTGCAATTTTCGCCAACTCTCTGACTTAGAGCTATGGAAGTATGGAGCTATGGAGCCACCAGCCACCCAGGCTGGAGCTCTGGAGCTCTGGAGGTATGGAGCTCTGGTGCTATGGAAGTATGGAGCTCTGGTGCTATGGAAGTATGGAGCTATGGAGGTATGGAAGTATGGAGCTATGGAAGTATGGAGCTATGGAGCTCTGGAAGTATGGAGCTATGGAGCTCTGGAGGTATGGAGCCCTGGAGCTATGGAGCCCTGGAGCTATGGAAGTATGGAGCTCTGGTGCTATGGAGCTATGGAGCTCTGGTGCTATGGAGCTATGGAGCTATGGAGCTCTGGAGCTATGGAGCTCTGGAGGTATGGAGCTATGGAGCTATGGAGCTCTGGAGGTATGGAGCTATGGAGCTATGGAAGTATGGAGCTCTGGTGCTATGGAGCTATGGAGCTCTGGTGCTATGGAGCTATGGAGCTCTGGTGCTATGGAGCTATGGAGCTCTGGAAGTATGGAGCTCTGGTGCTATGGAGCTATGGAGCTCTGGTGCTATGGAGCTATGGAGCTCTGGTGCTATGGAGCTCTGGTGCTATGGAGCTCTGGTGCTATGGAGCTATGGAGCTCTGGTGCTATGGAGCTCTGGAGGTATGGAGCTCTGGAGGTATGGTGCTCTGGAGGTATGGAGCTATGGAGCCCTGGAGCTCTGGAGGTATGGAGCTATGGTGCTATGGAGCTCTGAAGCCATGGAGCTCTGGTGCTATGGAGCTATGGAGCTCTGGTGCTATGGAGCTATGGAGCTATGGAGCTCTGGAAGTATGGAGCTCTGGTGCTATGGAGCTATGGAGCTCTGGTGCTATGGAGCTATGGAGCTCTGGTGCTATGGAGCTATGGAGCTCTGGTGCTATGGAGCTCTGGTGCTATGGAGCTCTGGTGCTATGGAGCTCTGAAGCCATGGAGCTCTGGTGCTATGGAGCTCTGGAGGTATGGAGCTCTGGAGGTATGGAGCTCTGGAGGTATGGAGCTATGGAGCCCTGGAGCTCTGGAGGTATGGAGCTATGGTGCTATGGAGCTCTGAAGCCATGGAGCTCTGGTGCTATGGAGCTCTGGAGGTATGGAGCTCTGGAGGTATGGAGCTCTGGAGGTATGGAGCTATGGAGCCCTGGAGCTCTGGAGGTATGGAGCTATGGTGCTATGGAGCTCTGAAGCCATGGAGCTCTGGTGCTATGGAGCTATGGAGCTCTGGTGCTATGGAGCTATGGAGGTATGGAGCCACCAGCCAGCACCCTCCGTGGCTGGATCAATGGAAGTGTTTTAGGTACCAGGCAGCCAAAGGGCCGAGGCCTCACGCTCGACCACGCCGGCGCAGAGTTCCAGCCGCTCGGATAAGCTCTGTCACTCACCCGCCGCGCAGCCACCGGTAACGGGGAAATGTCGCCGCCTGGCGGACACGCCGTTGTAAATGAATGGGCTTTCGCACTTAGTGCAATTTTCGCCAACTCTCTGACTTAGAGCTATGGAAGTATGGAGCTATGGAGGCACCAGCCACCCAGGCTGGAGCTCTGGAGCTCTGGAGGTATGGAGCTCTGGTGCTATGGAAGTATGGAGCTCTGGTGCTATGGAAGTATGGAGCTATGGAGGTATGGAAGTATGGAGCTATGGAAGTATGGAGCTATGGAGCTCTGGAAGTATGGAGCTATGGAGCTCTGGAGGTATGGAGCTATGGAGCCCTGGAGCTATGGAGCCCTGGAGCTATGGAAGTATGGAGCTCTGGTGCTATGGAGCTATGGAGCTCTGGTGCTATGGAGCTATGGAGCTCTGGAGCTATGGAGCTCTGGAGGTATGGAGCTATGGAGCTCTGGAGGTATGGAGCTATGGAGCTATGGAAGTATGGAGCTCTGGTGCTATGGAGCTATGGAGCTCTGGTGCTATGGAGCTATGGAGCTCTGGTGCTATGGAGCTATGGAGCTATGGAGCTCTGGAAGTATGGAGCTCTGGTGCTATGGAGCTATGGAGCTCTGGTGCTATGGAGCTATGGAGCTCTGGTGCTATGGAGCTATGGAGCTCTGGTGCTATGGAGCTCTGGTGCTATGGAGCTATGGAGCTCTGGTGCTATGGAGCTATGGAGCTCTGGAGGTATGGAGCTCTGGAGGTATGGAGCTCTGGAGGTATGGAGCTTTGGAGCCCTGGAGCTCTGGAGGTATGGAGCTATGGTGCTATGGAGCTCTGAAGCCATGGAGCTCTGGTGCTATGGAGCTCTGGAGCTCTGGAGGTATGGAGCTCTGGAGGTATGGAGCTATGGAGCCCTGGAGCTCTGGAGGTATGGAGCTATGGTGCTATGGAGCTCTGAAGCCATGGAGCTCTGGTGCTATGGAGCTCTGGAGCTCTGGAGGTATGGAGCTCTGGAGGTATGGAGCTATGGAGCCCTGGAGCTCTGGAGGTATGGAGCTATGGTGCTATGGAGCTCTGAAGCCATGGAGCTCTGGTGCTATGGAGCTCTGGAGCTCTGGAGGTATGGAGCTCTGGAGGTATGGAGCTCTGGAGGTATGGAGCTATGGAGCCCTGGAGCTCTGGAGGTATGGAGCTATGGTGCTATGGAGCTCTGAAGCCATGGAGCTCTGGTGCTATGGAGCTCTGGAGGTATGGAGCTCTGGAGGTATGGAGCTATGGAGCCCTGGAGCTCTGGAGGTATGGAGCTATGGTGCTATGGAGCTCTGAAGCCATGGAGCTCTGGTGCTATGGAGCTCTGGAGGTATGGAGCTCTGGAGGTATGGAGCTCTGGAGGTATGGAGCTATGGAGCCCTGGAGCTCTGGAGGTATGGAGCTATGGTGCTATGGAGCTCTGAAGCCATGGAGCTCTGGTGCTATGGAGCTCTGGAGGTATGGAGCTCTGGAGGTATGGAGCTCTGGAGGTATGGAGCTATGGAGCCCTGGAGCTCTGGAGGTATGGAGCTATGGTGCTATGGAGCTCTGAAGCCATGGAGCTCTGGTGCTATGGAGCTATGGAGCTCTGGTGCTATGGAGCTATGGAGGTATGGAGCCACCAGCCAGCACCCTCCGTGGCTGGATCAATGGAAGTGTTTTAGGTACCAGGCAGCCAAAGGGCCGAGGCCTCACGCTCGACCACGCCGGCGCAGAGTTCCAGCCGCTCGGATAAGCTCTGTCACTCACCCGCCGCGCAGCCACCGGTAACGGGGAAATGTCGCCGCCTTGTGGACACGCCGTTGTAAATGAATGGGCTTTCGCACTTAGTGCAATTTTCGCCAACTCTCTGACTTAGAGCTATGGAAGTATGGAGCTATGGAGCCACCAGCCACCCAGGCTGGAGCTCTGGAGCTCTGGAGGTATGGAGCTCTGGTGCTATGGAAGTATGGAGCTCTGGTGCTATGGAAGTATGGAGCTATGGAGGTATGGAAGTATGGAGCTATGGAAGTATGGAGCTATGGAGCTCTGGAAGTATGGAGCTATGGAGCTCTGGAGGTATGGAGCCCTGGAGCTATGGAGCCCTGGAGCTATGGAAGTATGGAGCTCTGGTGCTATGGAGCTATGGAGCTCTGGTGCTATGGAGCTATGGAGCTATGGAGCTCTGGAGCTATGGAGCTCTGGAGGTATGCAGCTATGGAGCTATGGAGCTCTGGAGGTATGGAGCTATGGAGCTATGGAAGTATGGAGCTCTGGTGCTATGGAGCTATGGAGCTCTGGTGCTATGGAGCTATGGAGCTCTGGTGCTATGGAGCTATGGAGCTATGGAGCTCTGGAAGTATGGAGCTCTGGTGCTATGGAGCTATGGAGCTCTGGTGCTATGGAGCTATGGAGCTCTGGTGCTATGGAGCTATGGAGCTCTGGTGCTATGGAGCTCTGGTGCTATGGAGCTCTGGTGCTATGGAGCTATGGAGCTCTGGTGCTATGGAGCTATGGAGCTCTGGAGGTATGGAGCTCTGGAGGTATGGAGCTCTGGAGGTATGGAGCTATGGAGCCCTGGAGCTCTGGAGGTATGGAGCTATGGTGCTATGGAGCTCTGAAGCCATGGAGCTCTGGTGCTATGGAGCTCTGGAGCTCTGGAGGTATGGAGCTCTGGAGGTATGGAGCTATGGAGCCCTGGAGCTCTGGAGGTATGGAGCTATGGAGCTCTGAAGCCATGGAGCTCTGGTGCTATGGAGCTCTGGAGCTCTGGAGGTATGGAGCTCTGGAGGTATGGAGCTCTGGAGGTATGGAGCTATGGAGCCCTGGAGCTCTGGAGGTATGGAGCTATGGTGCTATGGAGCTCTGAAGCCATGGAGCTCTGGTGCTATGGAGCTCTGGAGGTATGGAGCTCTGGAGGTATGGAGCTCTGGAGGTATGGAGCTATGGAGCCCTGGAGCTCTGGAGGTATGGAGCTATGGTGCTATGGAGCTCTGAAGCCATGGAGCTCTGGTGCTATGGAGCTCTGGAGGTATGGAGCTCTGGAGGTATGGAGCTCTGGAGGTATGGAGCTATGGAGCCCTGGAGCTCTGGAGGTATGGAGCTATGGTGCTATGGAGCTCTGAAGCCATGGAGCTCTGGTGCTATGGAGCTATGGAGCTCTGGTGCTATGGAGCTATGGAGGTATGGAGCCACCAGCCAGCACCCTCCGTGGCTGGATCAATGGAAGTGTTTTAGGTACCAGGCAGCCAAAGGGCCGAGGCCTCACGCTCGACCACGCCGGCGCAGAGTTCCAGCCGCTCGGATAAGCTCTGTCACTCACCCGCCGCGCAGCCACCGGTAACGGGGAAATGTCGCCGCCTGGCGGAAACGCCGTTGTAAATGAATGGGCTTTCGCACTTAGTGCAATTTTCGCCAACTCTCTGACTTAGAGCTATGGAAGTATGGAGCTATGGAGGCACCAGCCACCCAGGCTGGAGCTATGGAGCTCTGGAGGTATGGAGCTCAGGTGCTATGGAAGTATGGAGCTATGGAGCTATGGAAGTATGGAGCTATGGAGCTATGGAGCTCTGGAAGTATGGAGCTATGGAGCTCTGGAGGTATGGAGCTATGGAGCCCTGGAGCCCTGGAGCTATGGAGCTCTGGTGCTATGGAGGTATGGAGCTCTGGAGGTATGGAGCTCTGGAGGTATGGAGCTATGGAGCCCTGGAGCTATGGAGCTATGGAGCCCTGGAGCTATGGAGCTATGGAGCCCTGGAGCTATGGAGCTATGGAGCTCTGGTGCTATGGAGCTATGGAGCTCTGGTGCTATGGAGCTATGGAGCTCTGGTGCTATGGAGCTATGGAGCTCTGGTGCTATGGAGCTATGGAGCTCTGGAAGTATGGAGCTATGGAGCTCTGGAGGTATGGAGCTATGGAGCCCTGGAGCTATGGAGCCCTGGAGCTATGGAAGTATGGAGCTCTGGTGCTATGGAGCTCTGGTGCTATGGAGCTATGGAGCTCTGGAGCTATGGAGCTCTGGAGGTATGGAGCTATGGAGCTATGGAGCTCTGGAGGTATGGAGCTATGGAGCTATGGAAGTATGGAGCTCTGGTGCTATGGAGCTATGGAGCTCTGGTGCTATGGAGCTATGGAGCTCTGGTGCTATGGAGCTATGGAGCTATGGAGCTCTGGAAGTATGGAGCTCTGGTGCTATGGAGCTATGGAGCTCTGGTGCTATGGAGCTATGGAGCTCTGGTGCTATGGAGCTATGGAGCTCTGGTGCTATGGAGCTCTGGTGCTATGGAGCTCTGGTGCTATGGAGCTATGGAGCTCTGGTGCTATGGAGCTATGGAGCTCTGGAGGTATGGAGCTCTGGAGGTATGGAGCTCTGGAGGTATGGAGCTCTGGAGGTATGGAGCTTTGGAGCCCTGGAGCTCTGGAGGTATGGAGCTATGGTGCTATGGAGCTCTGAAGCCATGGAGCTCTGGTGCTATGGAGCTCTGGAGCTCTGGAGGTATGGAGCTCTGGAGGTATGGAGCTATGGAGCCCTGGAGCTCTGGAGGTATGGAGCTATGGTGCTATGGAGCTCTGAAGCCATGGAGCTCTGGTGCTATGGAGCTCTGGAGCTCTGGAGGTATGGAGCTATGGAGCCCTGGAGCTCTGGAGGTATGGAGCTATGGAAGTATGGAGCTATGGAGCTATGGAAGTATGGAGCTATGGAGCTATGGAGCTCTGGAAGTATGGAGCTATGGAGTTCTGGAGGTATGGAGCTATGGAGCCCTGGAGCCCTGGAGCTATGGAGCCCTGGAGCTATGGAGCTATGGAGCCCTGGAGCTATGGAGCTATGGAGCCCTGGAGCTATGGAGCTATGGAGCTCTGGTGCTATGGAGCTATGGAGCTCTGGTGCTATGGAGCTATGGAGCTCTGGTGCTATGGAGCTATGGAGCTCTGGTGCTATGGAGCTATGGAGCTCTGGAAGTATGGAGCTATGGAGCTCTGGAGGTATTGAGCTATGGAGCTCTGGAGGTATGGAGCTATGGAGCCCTGGAGCTATGGAGCCCTGGAGCTATGGAAGTATGGAGCTCTGGTGCTATGGAGCTATGGAGCTCTGGTGCTATGGAGCTATGGAGCTCTGGAGCTATGGAGCTCTGGAGGTATGGAGCTATGGAGCTCTGGAGGTATGGAGCTATGGAGCTATGGAAGTATGGAGCTCTGGTGCTATGGAGCTCTGGAGCTATGGAGCTCTGGAGGTATGGAGCTATGGAGCTCTGGAGGTATGGAGCTATGGAGCTATGGAAGTATGGAGCTCTGGTGCTATGGAGCTATGGAGCTCTGGTGCTATGGAGCTATGGAGCTCTGGTGCTATGGAGCTATGGAGCTATGGAGCTCTGGAAGTATGGAGCTCTGGTGCTATGGAGCTATGGAGCTCTGGTGCTATGGAGCTATGGAGCTCTGGTGCTATGGAGCTATGGAGCTCTGGTGCTATGGAGCTATGGTGCTATGGAGCTCTGGTGCTATGGAGCTATGGAGCTCTGGTGCTATGGAGCTATGGAGCTCTGGAGGTATGGAGCTCTGGAGGTATGGAGCTCTGGAGGTATGGAGCTTTGGAGCCCTGGAGCTCTGGAGGTATGGAGCTATGGTGCTATGGAGCTCTGAAGCCATGGAGCTCTGGTGCTATGGAGCTATGGAGCTCTGGTGCTATGGAGCTATGGAGGTATGGAGCTATGGAGCCCTGGAGCTCTGGAGGTATGGAGCTATGGTGCTATGGAGCTCTGAAGCCATGGAGCTCTGGTGCTATGGAGCTCTGGAGCTCTGGAGGTATGGAGCTCTGGAGGTATGGAGCTATGGAGCCCTGGAGCTCTGGAGGTATGGAGCTATGGTGCTATGGAGCTCTGAAGCCATGGAGCTCTGGTGCTATGGAGCTCTGGAGCTCTGGAGGTATGGAGCTCTGGAGGTATGGAGCTCTGGAGGTATGGAGCTATGGAGCCCTGGAGCTCTGGAGGTATGGAGCTATGGTGCTATGGAGCTCTGAAGCCATGGAGCTCTGGTGCTATGGAGCTCTGGAGGTATGGAGCTCTGGAGGTATGGAGCTCTGGAGGTATGGAGCTATGGAGCCCTGGAGCTCTGGAGGTATGGAGCTATGGTGCTATGGAGCTCTGAAGCCATGGAGCTCTGGTGCTATGGAGCTATGGAGCTCTGGTGCTATGGAGCTATGGAGGTATGGAGCCACCAGCCAGCACCCTCCGTGGCTGGATCAATGGAAGTGTTTTAGGTACCAGGCAGCCAAAGGGCCGAGGCCTCACGCTCGACCACGCCGGCGCAGAGTTCCAGCCGCTCGGATAAGCTCTGTCACTCACCCGCCGCGCAGCCACCGGTAACGGGGAAATGTCGCCGCCTTGTGGACACGCCGTTGTAAATGAATGGGCTTTCGCACTTAGTGCAATTTTCGCCAACTCTCTGACTTAGAGCTATGGAAGTATGGAGCTATGGAGCCACCAGCCACCCAGGCTGGAGCTCTGGAGCTCTGGAGGTATGGAGCTCTGGTGCTATGGAAGTATGGAGCTCTGGTGCTATGGAAGTATGGAGCTATGGAGGTATGGAAGTATGGAGCTATGGAAGTATGGAGCTATGGAGCTCTGGAAGTATGGAGCTATGGAGCTCTGGAGGTATGGAGCCCTGGAGCTATGGAGCCCTGGAGCTATGGAAGTATGGAGCTCTGGTGCTATGGAGCTATGGAGCTCTGGTGCTATGGAGCTATGGAGCTATGGAGCTCTGGAGCTATGGAGCTCTGGAGGTATGCAGCTATGGAGCTATGGAGCTCTGGAGGTATGGAGCTATGGAGCTATGGAAGTATGGAGCTCTGGTGCTATGGAGCTATGGAGCTCTGGTGCTATGGAGCTATGGAGCTCTGGTGCTATGGAGCTATGGAGCTATGGAGCTCTGGAAGTATGGAGCTCTGGTGCTATGGAGCTATGGAGCTCTGGTGCTATGGAGCTATGGAGCTCTGGTGCTATGGAGCTATGGAGCTCTGGTGCTATGGAGCTCTGGTGCTATGGAGCTCTGGTGCTATGGAGCTATGGAGCTCTGGTGCTATGGAGCTATGGAGCTCTGGAGGTATGGAGCTCTGGAGGTATGGAGCTCTGGAGGTATGGAGCTATGGAGCCCTGGAGCTCTGGAGGTATGGAGCTATGGTGCTATGGAGCTCTGAAGCCATGGAGCTCTGGTGCTATGGAGCTCTGGAGCTCTGGAGGTATGGAGCTCTGGAGGTATGGAGCTATGGAGCCCTGGAGCTCTGGAGGTATGGAGCTATGGAGCTCTGAAGCCATGGAGCTCTGGTGCTATGGAGCTCTGGAGCTCTGGAGGTATGGAGCTCTGGAGGTATGGAGCTCTGGAGGTATGGAGCTATGGAGCCCTGGAGCTCTGGAGGTATGGAGCTATGGTGCTATGGAGCTCTGAAGCCATGGAGCTCTGGTGCTATGGAGCTCTGGAGGTATGGAGCTCTGGAGGTATGGAGCTCTGGAGGTATGGAGCTATGGAGCCCTGGAGCTCTGGAGGTATGGAGCTATGGTGCTATGGAGCTCTGAAGCCATGGAGCTCTGGTGCTATGGAGCTCTGGAGGTATGGAGCTCTGGAGGTATGGAGCTCTGGAGGTATGGAGCTATGGAGCCCTGGAGCTCTGGAGGTATGGAGCTATGGTGCTATGGAGCTCTGAAGCCATGGAGCTCTGGTGCTATGGAGCTATGGAGCTCTGGTGCTATGGAGCTATGGAGGTATGGAGCCACCAGCCAGCACCCTCCGTGGCTGGATCAATGGAAGTGTTTTAGGTACCAGGCAGCCAAAGGGCCGAGGCCTCACGCTCGACCACGCCGGCGCAGAGTTCCAGCCGCTCGGATAAGCTCTGTCACTCACCCGCCGCGCAGCCACCGGTAACGGGGAAATGTCGCCGCCTGGCGGAAACGCCGTTGTAAATGAATGGGCTTTCGCACTTAGTGCAATTTTCGCCAACTCTCTGACTTAGAGCTATGGAAGTATGGAGCTATGGAGGCACCAGCCACCCAGGCTGGAGCTATGGAGCTCTGGAGGTATGGAGCTCAGGTGCTATGGAAGTATGGAGCTATGGAGCTATGGAAGTATGGAGCTATGGAGCTATGGAGCTCTGGAAGTATGGAGCTATGGAGCTCTGGAGGTATGGAGCTATGGAGCCCTGGAGCCCTGGAGCTATGGAGCTCTGGTGCTATGGAGGTATGGAGCTCTGGAGGTATGGAGCTCTGGAGGTATGGAGCTATGGAGCCCTGGAGCTATGGAGCTATGGAGCCCTGGAGCTATGGAGCTATGGAGCCCTGGAGCTATGGAGCTATGGAGCTCTGGTGCTATGGAGCTATGGAGCTCTGGTGCTATGGAGCTATGGAGCTCTGGTGCTATGGAGCTATGGAGCTCTGGTGCTATGGAGCTATGGAGCTCTGGAAGTATGGAGCTATGGAGCTCTGGAGGTATGGAGCTATGGAGCCCTGGAGCTATGGAGCCCTGGAGCTATGGAAGTATGGAGCTCTGGTGCTATGGAGCTCTGGTGCTATGGAGCTATGGAGCTCTGGAGCTATGGAGCTCTGGAGGTATGGAGCTATGGAGCTATGGAGCTCTGGAGGTATGGAGCTATGGAGCTATGGAAGTATGGAGCTCTGGTGCTATGGAGCTATGGAGCTCTGGTGCTATGGAGCTATGGAGCTCTGGTGCTATGGAGCTATGGAGCTATGGAGCTCTGGAAGTATGGAGCTCTGGTGCTATGGAGCTATGGAGCTCTGGTGCTATGGAGCTATGGAGCTCTGGTGCTATGGAGCTATGGAGCTCTGGTGCTATGGAGCTCTGGTGCTATGGAGCTCTGGTGCTATGGAGCTATGGAGCTCTGGTGCTATGGAGCTATGGAGCTCTGGAGGTATGGAGCTCTGGAGGTATGGAGCTCTGGAGGTATGGAGCTCTGGAGGTATGGAGCTTTGGAGCCCTGGAGCTCTGGAGGTATGGAGCTATGGTGCTATGGAGCTCTGAAGCCATGGAGCTCTGGTGCTATGGAGCTCTGGAGCTCTGGAGGTATGGAGCTCTGGAGGTATGGAGCTATGGAGCCCTGGAGCTCTGGAGGTATGGAGCTATGGTGCTATGGAGCTCTGAAGCCATGGAGCTCTGGTGCTATGGAGCTCTGGAGCTCTGGAGGTATGGAGCTATGGAGCCCTGGAGCTCTGGAGGTATGGAGCTATGGAAGTATGGAGCTATGGAGCTATGGAAGTATGGAGCTATGGAGCTATGGAGCTCTGGAAGTATGGAGCTATGGAGTTCTGGAGGTATGGAGCTATGGAGCCCTGGAGCCCTGGAGCTATGGAGCCCTGGAGCTATGGAGCTATGGAGCCCTGGAGCTATGGAGCTATGGAGCCCTGGAGCTATGGAGCTATGGAGCTCTGGTGCTATGGAGCTATGGAGCTCTGGTGCTATGGAGCTATGGAGCTCTGGTGCTATGGAGCTATGGAGCTCTGGTGCTATGGAGCTATGGAGCTCTGGAAGTATGGAGCTATGGAGCTCTGGAGGTATTGAGCTATGGAGCTCTGGAGGTATGGAGCTATGGAGCCCTGGAGCTATGGAGCCCTGGAGCTATGGAAGTATGGAGCTCTGGTGCTATGGAGCTATGGAGCTCTGGTGCTATGGAGCTATGGAGCTCTGGAGCTATGGAGCTCTGGAGGTATGGAGCTATGGAGCTCTGGAGGTATGGAGCTATGGAGCTATGGAAGTATGGAGCTCTGGTGCTATGGAGCTCTGGAGCTATGGAGCTCTGGAGGTATGGAGCTATGGAGCTCTGGAGGTATGGAGCTATGGAGCTATGGAAGTATGGAGCTCTGGTGCTATGGAGCTATGGAGCTCTGGTGCTATGGAGCTATGGAGCTCTGGTGCTATGGAGCTATGGAGCTATGGAGCTCTGGAAGTATGGAGCTCTGGTGCTATGGAGCTATGGAGCTCTGGTGCTATGGAGCTATGGAGCTCTGGTGCTATGGAGCTATGGAGCTCTGGTGCTATGGAGCTATGGTGCTATGGAGCTCTGGTGCTATGGAGCTATGGAGCTCTGGTGCTATGGAGCTATGGAGCTCTGGAGGTATGGAGCTCTGGAGGTATGGAGCTCTGGAGGTATGGAGCTTTGGAGCCCTGGAGCTCTGGAGGTATGGAGCTATGGTGCTATGGAGCTCTGAAGCCATGGAGCTCTGGTGCTATGGAGCTATGGAGCTCTGGTGCTATGGAGCTATGGAGGTATGGAGCTATGGAGCCCTGGAGCTCTGGAGGTATGGAGCTATGGTGCTATGGAGCTCTGAAGCCATGGAGCTCTGGTGCTATGGAGCTCTGGAGCTCTGGAGGTATGGAGCTCTGGAGGTATGGAGCTATGGAGCCCTGGAGCTCTGGAGGTATGGAGCTATGGTGCTATGGAGCTCTGAAGCCATGGAGCTCTGGTGCTATGGAGCTCTGGAGCTCTGGAGGTATGGAGCTCTGGAGGTATGGAGCTCTGGAGGTATGGAGCTATGGAGCCCTGGAGCTCTGGAGGTATGGAGCTATGGTGCTATGGAGCTCTGAAGCCATGGAGCTCTGGTGCTATGGAGCTCTGGAGGTATGGAGCTCTGGAGGTATGGAGCTCTGGAGGTATGGAGCTATGGAGCCCTGGAGCTCTGGAGGTATGGAGCTATGGTGCTATGGAGCTCTGAAGCCATGGAGCTCTGGTGCTATGGAGCTATGGAGCTCTGGTGCTATGGAGCTATGGAGGTATGGAGCCACCAGCCAGCACCCTCCGTGGCTGGATCAATGGAAGTGTTTTAGGTACCAGGCAGCCAAAGGGCCGAGGCCTCACGCTCGACCACGCCGGCGCAGAGTTCCAGCCGCTCGGATAAGCTCTGTCACTCACCCGCCGCGCAGCCACCGGTAACGGGGAAATGTCGCCGCCTTGTGGACACGCCGTTGTAAATGAATGGGCTTTCGCACTTAGTGCAATTTTCGCCAACTCTCTGACTTAGAGCTATGGAAGTATGGAGCTATGGAGCCACCAGCCACCCAGGCTGGAGCTCTGGAGCTCTGGAGGTATGGAGCTCTGGTGCTATGGAAGTATGGAGCTCTGGTGCTATGGAAGTATGGAGCTATGGAGGTATGGAAGTATGGAGCTATGGAAGTATGGAGCTATGGAGCTCTGGAAGTATGGAGCTATGGAGCTCTGGAGGTATGGAGCCCTGGAGCTATGGAGCCCTGGAGCTATGGAAGTATGGAGCTCTGGTGCTATGGAGCTATGGAGCTCTGGTGCTATGGAGCTCTGGTGCTATGGAGCTCTGGTGCTATGGAGCTATGGAGCTCTGGTGCTATGGAGCTATGGAGCTCTGGAGGTATGGAGCTCTGGAGGTATGGAGCTCTGGAGGTATGGAGCTATGGAGCCCTGGAGCTCTGGAGGTATGGAGCTATGGTGCTATGGAGCTCTGAAGCCATGGAGCTCTGGTGCTATGGAGCTCTGGAGCTCTGGAGGTATGGAGCTCTGGAGGTATGGAGCTATGGAGCCCTGGAGCTCTGGAGGTATGGAGCTATGGAGCTCTGAAGCCATGGAGCTCTGGTGCTATGGAGCTCTGGAGCTCTGGAGGTATGGAGCTCTGGAGGTATGGAGCTCTGGAGGTATGGAGCTATGGAGCCCTGGAGCTCTGGAGGTATGGAGCTATGGTGCTATGGAGCTCTGAAGCCATGGAGCTCTGGTGCTATGGAGCTCTGGAGGTATGGAGCTCTGGAGGTATGGAGCTCTGGAGGTATGGAGCTATGTAGCCCTGGAGCTCTGGAGGTATGGAGCTATGGTGCTATGGAGCTCTGAAGCCATGGAGCTCTGGTGCTATGGAGCTCCGGAGGTATGGAGCTCTGGAGGTATGGAGCTCTGGAGGTATGGAGCTATGGAGCCCTGGAGCTCTGGAGGTATGGAGCTATGGTGCTATGGAGCTCTGAAGCCATGGAGCTCTGGTGCTATGGAGCTATGGAGCTCTGGTGCTATGGAGCTATGGAGGTATGGAGCCACCAGCCAGCACCCTCCGTGGCTGGATCAATGGAAGTGTTTTAGGTACCAGGCAGCCAAAGGGCCGAGGCCTCACGCTCGACCACGCCGGCGCAGAGTTCCAGCCGCTCGGATAAGCTCTGTCACTCACCCGCCGCGCAGCCACCGGTAACGGGGAAATGTCGCCGCCTGGCGGACACGCCGTTGTAAATGAATGGGCTTTCGCACTTAGTGCAATTTTCGCCAACTCTCTGACTTAGAGCTATGGAAGTATGGAGCTATGGAGGCACCAGCCACCCAGGCTGGAGCTATGGAGCTCTGGAGGTATGGAGCTCAGGTGCTATGGAAGTATGGAGCTATGGAGCTATGGAAGTATGGAGCTATGGAGCTATGGAGCTCTGGAAGTATGGAGCTATGGAGCTCTGGAGGTATGGAGCTATGGAGCCCTGGAGCCCTGGAGCTATGGAGCTCTGGTGCTATGGAGGTATGGAGCTCTGGAGGTATGGAGCTCTGGAGGTATGGAGCTATGGAGCTATGGAGCCCTGGAGCTATGGAGCTATGGAGCCCTGGAGCTATGGAGCTATGGAGCCCTGGAGCTATGGAGCTATGGAGCTCTGGTGCTATGGAGCTATGGAGCTCTGGTGCTATGGAGCTATGGAGCTCTGGTGCTATGGAGCTATGGAGCTCTGGTGCTATGGAGCTATGGAGCTCTGGAAGTATGGAGCTATGGAGCTCTGGAGGTATGGAGCTATGGAGCCCTGGAGCTATGGAGCCCTGGAGCTATGGAAGTATGGAGCTCTGGTGCTATGGAGCTCTGGTGCTATGGAGCTATGGAGCTCTGGAGCTATGGAGCTCTGGAGGTATGGAGCTATGGAGCTATGGAGCTCTGGAGGTATGGAGCTATGGAGCTATGGAAGTATGGAGCTCTGGTGCTATGGAGCTATGGAGCTCTGGTGCTATGGAGCTATGGAGCTCTGGTGCTATGGAGCTATGGAGCTATGGAGCTCTGGAAGTATGGAGCTCTGGTGCTATGGAGCTATGGAGCTCTGGTGCTATGGAGCTATGGAGCTCTGGTGCTATGGAGCTATGGAGCTCTGGTGCTATGGAGCTCTGGTGCTATGGAGCTCTGGTGCTATGGAGCTATGGAGCTCTGGTGCTATGGAGCTATGGAGCTCTGGAGGTATGGAGCTCTGGAGGTATGGAGCTCTGGAGGTATGGAGCTTTGGAGCCCTGGAGCTCTGGAGGTATGGAGCTATGGTGCTATGGAGCTCTGAAGCCATGGAGCTCTGGTGCTATGGAGCTCTGGAGCTCTGGAGGTATGGAGCTCTGGAGGTATGGAGCTATGGAGCCCTGGAGCTCTGGAGGTATGGAGCTATGGTGCTATGGAGCTCTGAAGCCATGGAGCTCTGGTGCTATGGAGCTCTGGAGCTCTGGAGGTATGGAGCTCTGGAGGTATGGAGCTATGGAGCCCTGGAGCTCTGGAGGTATGGAGCTATGGAAGTATGGAGCTATGGAGCTATGGAAGTATGGAGCTATGGAGCTATGGAGCTCTGGAAGTATGGAGCTATGGAGCTCTGGAGGTATGGAGCTATGGAGCCCTGGAGCCCTGGAGCTATGGAGCCCTGGAGCTATGGAGCTATGGAGCCCTGGAGCTATGGAGCTATGGAGCCCTGGAGCTATGGAGCTATGGAGCTCTGGTGCTATGGAGCTATGGAGCTCTGGTGCTATGGAGCTATGGAGCTCTGGTGCTATGGAGCTATGGAGCTCTGGTGCTATGGAGCTATGGAGCTCTGGAAGTATGGAGCTATGGAGCTCTGGAGGTATGGAGCTATGGAGCTCTGGAGGTATGGAGCTATGGAGCCCTGGAGCTATGGAGCCCTGGAGCTATGGAAGTATGGAGCTCTGGTGCTATGGAGCTATGGAGCTCTGGTGCTATGGAGCTATGGAGCTCTGGAGCTATGGAGCTCTGGAGGTATGGAGCTATGGAGCTCTGGAGGTATGGAGCTATGGAGCTATGGAAGTATGGAGCTCTGGTGCTATGGAGCTCTGGAGCTATGGAGCTTTGGAGGTATGGAGCTATGGAGCTCTGGAGGTATGGAGCTATGGAGCTATGGAAGTATGGAGCTCTGGTGCTATGGAGCTATGGAGCTCTGGTGCTATGGAGCTATGGAGCTCTGGTGCTATGGAGCTATGGAGCTATGGAGCTCTGGAAGTATGGAGCTCTGGTGCTATGGAGCTATGGAGCTCTGGTGCTATGGAGCTATGGAGCTCTGGTGCTATGGAGCTATGGAGCTCTGGTGCTATGGAGCTATGGTGCTATGGAGCTCTGGTGCTATGGAGCTATGGAGCTCTGGTGCTATGGAGCTATGGAGCTCTGGAGGTATGGAGCTCTGGAGGTATGGAGCTCTGGAGGTATGGAGCTTTGGAGCCCTGGAGCTCTGGAGGTATGGAGCTATGGTGCTATGGAGCTCTGAAGCCATGGAGCTCTGGTGCTATGGAGCTATGGAGCTCTGGTGCTATGGAGCTATGGAGGTATGGAGCTATGGAGCCCTGGAGCTCTGGAGGTATGGAGCTATGGTGCTATGGAGCTCTGAAGCCATGGAGCTCTGGTGCTATGGAGCTCTGGAGCTCTGGAGGTATGGAGCTCTGGAGGTATGGAGCTATGGAGCCCTGGAGCTCTGGAGGTATGGAGCTATGGTGCTATGGAGCTCTGAAGCCATGGAGCTCTGGTGCTATGGAGCTCTGGAGCTCTGGAGGTATGGAGCTCTGGAGGTATGGAGCTCTGGAGGTATGGAGCTATGGAGCCCTGGAGCTCTGGAGGTATGGAGCTATGGTGCTATGGAGCTCTGAAGCCATGGAGCTCTGGTGCTATGGAGCTCTGGAGGTATGGAGCTCTGGAGGTATGGAGCTCTGGAGGTATGGAGCTATGGAGCCCTGGAGCTCTGGAGGTATGGAGCTATGGTGCTATGGAGCTCTGAAGCCATGGAGCTCTGGTGCTATGGAGCTATGGAGCTCTGGTGCTATGGAGCTATGGAGGTATGGAGCCACCAGCCAGCACCCTCCGTGGCTGGATCAATGGAAGTGTTTTAGGTACCAGGCAGCCAAAGGGCCGAGGCCTCACGCTCGACCACGCCGGCGCAGAGTTCCAGCCGCTCGGATAAGCTCTGTCACTCACCCGCCGCGCAGCCACCGGTAACGGGGAAATGTCGCCGCCTTGTGGACACGCCGTTGTAAATGAATGGGCTTTCGCACTTAGTGCAATTTTCGCCAACTCTCTGACTTAGAGCTATGGAAGTATGGAGCTATGGAGCCACCAGCCACCCAGGCTGGAGCTCTGGAGCTCTGGAGGTATGGAGCTCTGGTGCTATGGAAGTATGGAGCTCTGGTGCTATGGAAGTATGGAGCTATGGAGGTATGGAAGTATGGAGCTATGGAAGTATGGAGCTATGGAGCTCTGGAAGTATGGAGCTATGGAGCTCTGGAGGTATGGAGCCCTGGAGCTATGGAGCCCTGGAGCTATGGAAGTATGGAGCTCTGGTGCTATGGAGCTATGGAGCTCTGGTGCTATGGAGCTATGGAGCTATGGAGCTCTGGAGCTATGGAGCTCTGGAGGTATGGAGCTATGGAGCTATGGAGCTCTGGAGGTATGGAGCTATGGAGCTATGGAAGTATGGAGCTCTGGTGCTATGGAGCTATGGAGCTCTGGTGCTATGGAGCTATGGAGCTCTGGTGCTATGGAGCTATGGAGCTATGGAGCTCTGGAAGTATGGAGCTCTGGTGCTATGGAGCTATGGAGCTCTGGTGCTATGGAGCTATGGAGCTCTGGTGCTATGGAGCTCTGGTGCTATGGAGCTCTGGTGCTATGGAGCTATGGAGCTCTGGTGCTATGGAGCTCTGGAGGTATGGAGCTCTGGAGGTATGGAGCTCTGGAGGTATGGAGCTATGGAGCCCTGGAGCTCTGGAGGTATGGAGCTATGGTGCTATGGAGCTCTGAAGCCATGGAGCTCTGGTGCTATGGAGCTATGGAGCTCTGGTGCTATGGAGCTATGGAGCTATGGAGCTCTGGAAGTATGGAGCTCTGGTGCTATGGAGCTATGGAGCTCTGGTGCTATGGAGCTATGGAGCTCTGGTGCTATGGAGCTATGGAGCTCTGGTGCTATGGAGCTCTGGTGCTATGGAGCTCTGGTGCTATGGAGCTATGGAGCTCTGGTGCTATGGAGCTATGGAGCTCTGGAGGTATGGAGCTCTGGAGGTACTGAGCTCTGGAGGTATGGAGCTATGGAGCCCTGGAGCTCTGGAGGTATGGAGCTATGGTGCTATGGAGCTCTGAAGCCATGGAGCTCTGGTGCTATGGAGCTCTGGAGCTCTGGAGGTATGGAGCTCTGGAGGTATGGAGCTATGGAGCCCTGGAGCTCTGGAGGTATGGAGCTATGGTGCTATGGAGCTCTGAAGCCATGGAGCTCTGGTGCTATGGAGCTCTGGAGGTATGGAGCTCTGGAGGTATGGAGCTCTGGAGGTATGGAGCTATGGAGCCCTGGAGCTCTGGAGGTATGGAGCTATGGTGCTATGGAGCTCTGAAGCCATGGAGCTCTGGTGCTATGGAGCTCTGGAGGTATGGAGCTCTGGAGGTATGGAGCTCTGGAGGTATGGAGCTATGGAGCCCTGGAGCTCTGGAGGTATGGAGCTATGGTGCTATGGAGCTCTGAAGCCATGGAGCTCTGGTGCTATGGAGCTCTGGAGGTATGGAGCTCTGGAGGTATGGAGCTCTGGAGGTATGGAGCTATGGAGCCCTGGAGCTCTGGAGGTATGGAGCTATGGTGCTATGGAGCTCTGAAGCCATGGAGCTCTGGTGCTATGGAGCTATGGAGCTCTGGTGCTATGGAGCTATGGAGGTATGGAGCCACCAGCCAGCACCCTCCGTGGCTGGATCAATGGAAGTGTTTTAGGTACCAGGCAGCCAAAGGGCCGAGGCCTCACGCTCGACCACGCCGGCGCAGAGTTCCAGCCGCTCGGATAAGCTCTGTCACTCACCCGCCGCGCAGCCACCGGTAACGGGGAAATGTCGCCGCCTTGTGGACACGCCGTTGTAAATGAATGGGCTTTCGCACTTAGTGCAATTTTCGCCAACTCTCTGACTGGAGCTATGGAAGTATGGAGCTATGGAGCCACCAGCCACCCAGGCTGGAGCTATGGAGCTCTGGAGGTATGGAGCTCTGGTGCTATGGAAGTATGGAGCTATGGAGCTATGGAAGTATGGAGCTATGGAGCTATGGAGCTCTGGAAGTATGGAGCTATGGAGCTCTGGAGGTATGGAGCTATGGAGCCCTGGAGCCCTGGAGCTATGGAGCCCTGGAGCTATGGAGCTATGGAGCCCTGGAGCTATGGAGCTATGGAGCCCTGGAGCTATGGAGCTATGGAGCTCTGGTGCTATGGAGCTATGGAGCTCTGGTGCTATGGAGCTATGGAGCTCTGGTGCTATGGAGCTATGGAGCTCTGGTGCTATGGAGCTATGGAGCTCTGGAAGTATGGAGCTATGGAGCTCTGGAGGTATGGAGCTATGGAGCTCTGGAGGTATGGAGCTATGGAGCCCTGGAGCTATGGAGCCCTGGAGCTATGGAAGTATGGAGCTCTGGTGCTATGGAGCTATGGAGCTCTGGTGCTATGGAGCTATGGAGCTCTGGAGCTATGGAGCTCTGGAGGTATGGAGCTATGGAGCTCTGGAGGTATGGAGCTATGGAGCTATGGAAGTATGGAGCTCTGGTGCTTTGGAGCCCTGGAGCTCTGGAGGTATGGAGCTATGGTGCTATGGAGCTCTGAAGCCATGGAGCTCTGGTGCTATGGAGCTATGGAGCTCTGGTGCTATGGAGCTATGGAGGTATGGAGCCACCAGCCAGCACCCTCCGTGGCTGGATCAATGGAAGTGTTTTAGGTACCAGGCAGCCAAAGGGCCGAGGCCTCACGCTCGACCACGCCGGCGCAGAGTTCCAGCCGCTCGGATAAGCTCTGTCACTCACCCGACGCGCAGCCACCGGTAACGGGGAAATGTCGCCGCCTTGTGGACACGCCGTTGTAAATGAATGGGCTTTCGCACTTAGTGCAATTTTCGCCAACTCTCTGACTTAGAGCTATGGAAGTATGGAGCTATGGAGCCACCAGCCACCCAGGCTGGAGCTCTGGAGCTCTGGAGGTATGGAGCTCTGGTGCTATGGAAGTATGGAGCTCTGGTGCTATGGAAGTATGGAGCTATGGAGGTATGGAAGTATGGAGCTATGGAAGTATGGAGCTATGGAGCTCTGGAAGTATGGAGCTATGGAGCTCTGGAGGTATGGAGCCCTGGAGCTATGGAGCCCTGGAGCTATGGAAGTATGGAGCTCTGGTGCTATGGAGCTATGGAGCTCTGGTGCTATGGAGCTATGGAGCTATGGAGCTCTGGAGCTATGGAGCTCTGGAGGTATGGAGCTATGGAGCTATGGAGCTCTGGAGGTATGGAGCTATAGAGCTATGGAAGTATGGAGCTCTGGTGCTATGGAGCTATGGAGCTCTGGTGCTATGGAGCTATGGAGCTCTGGTGCTATGGAGCTATGGAGCTATGGAGCTCTGGAAGTATGGAGCTCTGGTGCTATGGAGCTATGGAGCTCTGGTGCTATGGAGCTATGGAGCTCTGGTGCTATGGAGCTCTGGTGCTATGGAGCTCTGGTGCTATGGAGCTATGGAGCTCTGGTGCTATGGAGCTATGGAGCTCTGGAGGTATGGAGCTCTGGAGGTATGGAGCTCTGGAGGTATGGAGCTATGGAGCCCTGGAGCTCTGGAGGTATGGAGCTATGGTGCTATGGAGCTCTGAAGCCATGGAGCTCTGGTGCTATGGAGCTCTGGAGCTCTGGAGGTATGGAGCTCTGGAGGTATGGAGCTATGGAGCCCTGGAGCTCTGGAGGTATGGAGCTATGGAGCTCTGAAGCCATGGAGCTCTGGTGCTATGGAGCTCTGGAGCTCTGGAGGTATGGAGCTCTGGAGGTATGGAGCTCTGGAGGTATGGAGCTATGGAGCCCTGGAGCTCTGGAGGTATGGAGCTATGGTGCTATGGAGCTCTGAAGCCATGGAGCTCTGGTGCTATGGAGCTCTGGAGGTATGGAGCTCTGGAGGTATGGAGCTCTGGAGGTATGGAGCTATGGAGCCCTGGAGCTCTGGAGGTATGGAGCTATGGTGCTATGGAGCTCTGAAGCCATGGAGCTCTGGTGCTATGGAGCTCTGGAGGTATGGAGCTCTGGAGGTATGGAGCTCTGGAGGTATGGAGCTATGGAGCCCTGGAGCTCTGGAGGTATGGAGCTATGGTGCTATGGAGCTCTGAAGCCATGGAGCTCTGGTGCTATGGAGCTATGGAGCTCTGGTGCTATGGAGCTATGGAGGTATGGAGCCACCAGCCAGCACCCTCCGTGGCTGGATCAATGGAAGTGTTTTAGGTACCAGGCAGCCAAAGGGCCGAGGCCTCACGCTCGACCACGCCGGCGCAGAGTTCCAGCCGCTCGGATAAGCTCTGTCACTCACCCGCCGCGCAGCCACCGGTAACGGGGAAATGTCGCCGCCTGGCGAACACGCCGTTGTAAATGAATGGGCTTTCGCACTTAGTGCAATTTTCGCCAACTCTCTGACTTAGAGCTATGGAAGTATGGAGCTATGGAGCCACCAGCCACCCAGGCTGGAGCTATGGAGCTCTGGAGGTATGGAGCTCAGGTGCTATGGAAGTATGGAGCTATGGAGCTATGGAAGTATGGAGCTATGGAGCTATGGAGCTCTGGAAGTATGGAGCTATGGAGCTCTGGAGGTATGGAGCTATGGAGCCCTGGAGCCCTGGAGCTATGGAGCTCTGGTGCTATGGAGGTATGGAGCTCTGGAGGTATGGAGCTCTGGAGGTATGGAGCTATGGAGCTATGGAGCCCTGGAGCTATGGAGCTATGGAGCCCTGGAGCTATGGAGCTATGGAGCCCTGGAGCTATGGAGCTATGGAGCTCTGGTGCTATGGAGCTATGGAGCTCTGGTGCTATGGAGCTATGGAGCTCTGGTGCTATGGAGCTATGGAGCTCTGGTGCTATGGAGCTATGGAGCTCTGGAAGTATGGAGCTATGGAGCTCTGGAGGTATGGAGCTATGGAGCCCTGGAGCTATGGAGCCCTGGAGCTATGGAAGTATGGAGCTCTGGTGCTATGGAGCTATGGAGCTCTGGTGCTATGGAGCTATGGAGCTCTGGAGCTATGGAGCTCTGGAGGTATGGAGCTATGGAGCTATGGAGCTCTGGAGGTATGGAGCTATGGAGCTATGGAAGTATGGAGCTCTGGTGCTATGGAGCTATGGAGCTCTGGTGCTATGGAGCTATGGAGCTCTGGAGGTATGGAGCTATGGAGCTATGGAGCTCTGGAGGTATGGAGCTATGGAGCTATGGAAGTATGGAGCTCTGGTGCTATGGAGCTATGGAGCTCTGGTGCTATGGAGCTATGGAGCTCTGGTGCTATGGAGCTATGGAGCTATGGAGCTCTGGAAGTATGGAGCTCTGGTGCTATGGAGCTATGGAGCTCTGGTGCTATGGAGCTATGGAGCTCTGGTGCTATGGAGCTCTGGTGCTATGGAGCTCTGGTGCTATGGAGCTCTGGTGCTATGGAGCTATGGAGCTCTGGTGCTATGGAGCTCTGGAGGTATGGAGCTCTGGAGGTATGGAGCTCTGGAGGTATGGAGCTATGGAGCCCTGGAGCTCTGGAGGTATGGAGCTATGGTGCTATGGAGCTCTGAAGCCATGGAGCTCTGGTGCTATGGAGCTATGGAGCTCTGGTGCTATGGAGCTATGGAGCTATGGAGCTCTGGAAGTATGGAGCTCTGGTGCTATGGAGCTATGGAGCTCTGGTGCTATGGAGCTATGGAGCTCTGGTGCTATGGAGCTATGGAGCTCTGGTGCTATGGTGCTATGGAGCTCTGAAGCCATGGAGCTCTGGTGCTATGGAGCTCTGGAGCTCTGGAGGTATGGAGCTCTGGAGGTATGGAGCTCTGGAGGTATGGAGCTATGGAGCCCTGGAGCTCTGGAGGTATGGAGCTATGGTGCTATGGAGCTCTGAAGCCATGGAGCTCTGGTGCTATGGAGCTCTGGAGGTATGGAGCTCTGGAGGTATGGAGCTCTGGAGGTATGGAGCTATGGAGCCCTGGAGCTCTGGAGGTATGGAGCTATGGTGCTATGGAGCTCTGAAGCCATGGAGCTCTGGTGCTATGGAGCTATGGAGCTCTGGTGCTATGGAGCTATGGAGGTATGGAGCCACCAGCCAGCACCCTCCGTGGCTGGATCAATGGAAGTGTTTTAGGTACCAGGCAGCCAAAGGGCCGAGGCCTCACGCTCGACCACGCCGGCGCAGAGTTCCAGCCGCTCGGATAAGCTCTGTCACTCACCCGCCGCGCAGCCACCGGTAACGGGGAAATGTCGCCGCCTTGTGGACACGCCGTTGTAAATGAATGGGCTTTCGCACTTAGTGCAATTTTCGCCAACTCTCTGACTTAGAGCTATGGAAGTATGGAGCTATGGAGCCACCAGCCACCCAGGCTGGAGCTCTGGAGCTCTGGAGGTATGGAGCTCTGGTGCTATGGAAGTATGGAGCTCTGGTGCTATGGAAGTATGGAGCTATGGAGGTATGGAAGTATGGAGCTATGGAAGTATGGAGCTATGGAGCTCTGGAAGTATGGAGCTATGGAGCTCTGGAGGTATGGAGCCCTGGAGCTATGGAGCCCTGGAGCTATGGAAGTATGGAGCTCTGGTGCTATGGAGCTATGGAGCTCTGGTGCTATGGAGCTATGGAGCTATGGAGCTCTGGAGCTATGGAGCTCTGGAGGTATGGAGCTATGGAGCTATGGAGCTCTGGAGGTATGGAGCTATGGAGCTATGGAAGTATGGAGCTCTGGTGCTATGGAGCTATGGAGCTCTGGTGCTATGGAGCTATGGAGCTATGGAGCTCTGGTGCTATGGAGCTATGGAGCTCTGGAAGTATGGAGCTCTGGTGCTATGGAGCTATGGAGCTCTGGTGCTATGGAGCTATGGAGCTCTGGTGCTATGGAGCTCTGGTGCTATGGAGCTCTGGTGCTATGGAGCTATGGAGCTCTGGTGCTATGGAGCTCTGGAGGTATGGAGCTCTGGAGGTATGGTGCTCTGGAGGTATGGAGCTATGGAGCCCTGGAGCTCTGGAGGTATGGAGCTATGGTGCTATGGAGCTCTGAAGCCATGGAGCTCTGGTGCTATGGAGCTATGGAGCTCTGGTGCTATGGAGCTATGGAGCTATGGAGCTCTGGAAGTATGGAGCTCTGGTGCTATGGAGCTATGGAGCTCTGGTGCTATGGAGCTATGGAGCTCTGGTGCTATGGAGCTATGGAGCTCTGGTGCTATGGAGCTCTGGTGCTATGGAGCTCTGGTGCTATGGAGCTCTGGAGGTATGGAGCTCTGGAGGTATGGAGCTCTGGAGGTATGGAGCTATGGAGCCCTGGAGCTCTGGAGGTATGGAGCTATGGTGCTATGGAGCTCTGAAGCCATGGAGCTCTGGTGCTATGGAGCTATGGAGCTCTGGTGCTATGGAGCTATGGAGGTATGGAGCCACCAGCCAGCACCCTCCGTGGCTGGATCAATGGAAGTGTTTTAGGTACCAGGCAGCCAAAGGGCCGAGGCCTCACGCTCGACCACGCCGGCGCAGAGTTCCAGCAGCTCGGATAAGCTCTGTCACTCACCCGCCGCGCAGCCACCGGTAACGGGGAAATGTCGCCGCCTTGTGGACACGCCGTTGTAAATGAATGGGCTTTCGCACTTAGTGCAATTTTCGCCAACTCTCTGACTTAGAGCTATGGAAGTATGGAGCTATGGAGCCACCAGCCACCCAGGCTGGAGCTCTGGAGCTCTGGAGGTATGGAGCTCTGGTGCTATGGAAGTATGGAGCTCTGGTGCTATGGAAGTATGGAGCTATGGAGGTATGGAAGTATGGAGCTATGGAAGTATGGAGCTATGGAGCTCTGGAAGTATGGAGCTATGGAGCTCTGGAGGTATGGAGCCCTGGAGCTATGGAGCCCTGGAGCTATGGAAGTATGGAGCTCTGGTGCTATGGAGCTATGGAGCTCTGGTGCTATGGAGCTATGGAGCTATGGAGCTCTGGAGCTATGGAGCTCTGGAGGTATGCAGCTATGGAGCTATGGAGCTCTGGAGGTATGGAGCTATGGAGCTATGGAAGTATGGAGCTCTGGTGCTATGGAGCTATGGAGCTCTGGTGCTATGGAGCTATGGAGCTCTGGTGCTATGGAGCTATGGAGCTATGGAGCTCTGGAAGTATGGAGCTCTGGTGCTATGGAGCTATGGAGCTCTGGTGCTATGGAGCTATGGAGCTCTGGTGCTATGGAGCTATGGAGCTCTGGTGCTATGGAGCTCTGGTGCTATGGAGCTCTGGTGCTATGGAGCTATGGAGCTCTGGTGCTATGGAGCTATGGAGCTCTGGAGGTATGGAGCTCTGGAGGTATGGAGCTCTGGAGGTATGGAGCTATGGAGCCCTGGAGCTCTGGAGGTATGGAGCTATGGTGCTATGGAGCTCTGAAGCCATGGAGCTCTGGTGCTATGGAGCTCTGGAGCTCTGGAGGTATGGAGCTCTGGAGGTATGGAGCTATGGAGCCCTGGAGCTCTGGAGGTATGGAGCTATGGAGCTCTGAAGCCATGGAGCTCTGGTGCTATGGAGCTCTGGAGCTCTGGAGGTATGGAGCTCTGGAGGTATGGAGCTCTGGAGGTATGGAGCTATGGAGCCCTGGAGCTCTGGAGGTATGGAGCTATGGTGCTATGGAGCTCTGAAGCCATGGAGCTCTGGTGCTATGGAGCTCTGGAGGTATGGAGCTCTGGAGGTATGGAGCTCTGGAGGTATGGAGCTATGGAGCCCTGGAGCTCTGGAGGTATGGAGCTATGGTGCTATGGAGCTCTGAAGCCATGGAGCTCTGGTGCTATGGAGCTCTGGAGGTATGGAGCTCTGGAGGTATGGAGCTCTGGAGGTATGGAGCTATGGAGCCCTGGAGCTCTGGAGGTATGGAGCTATGGTGCTATGGAGCTCTGAAGCCATGGAGCTCTGGTGCTATGGAGCTATGGAGCTCTGGTGCTATGGAGCTATGGAGGTATGGAGCCACCAGCCAGCACCCTCCGTGGCTGGATCAATGGAAGTGTTTTAGGTACCAGGCAGCCAAAGGGCCGAGGCCTCACGCTCGACCACGCCGGCGCAGAGTTCCAGCCGCTCGGATAAGCTCTGTCACTCACCCGCCGCGCAGCCACCGGTAACGGGGAAATGTCGCCGCCTGGCGGACACGCCGTTGTAAATAAATGGGCTTTCGCACTTAGTGCAATTTTCGCCAACTCTCTGACTTAGAGCTATGGAAGTATGGAGCTATGGAGCCACCAGCCACCCAGGCTGGAGCTATGGAGCTCTGGAGGTATGGAGCTCAGGTGCTATGGAAGTATGGAGCTATGGAGCTATGGAAGTATGGAGCTATGGAGCTATGGAGCTCTGGAAGTATGGAGCTATGGAGCTCTGGAGGTATGGAGCTATGGAGCCCTGGAGCCCTGGAGCTATGGAGCTCTGGTGCTATGGAGGTATGGAGCTCTGGAGGTATGGAGCTCTGGAGGTATGGAGCTATGGAGCTATGGAGCCCTGGAGCTATGGAGCTATGGAGCCCTGGAGCTATGGAGCTATGGAGCTCTGGTGCTATGGAGCTATGGAGCTCTGGTGCTATGGAGCTATGGAGCTCTGGTGCTATGGAGCTATGGAGCTCTGGTGCTATGGAGCTATGGAGCTCTGGAAGTATGGAGCTATGGAGCTCTGGAGGTATGGAGCTATGGAGCCCTGGAGCTATGGAGCCCTGGAGCTATGGAAGTATGGAGCTCTGGTGCTATGGAGCTATGGAGCTCTGGTGCTATGGAGCTATGGAGCTCTGGAGCTATGGAGCTCTGGAAGTATGGAGCTATGGAGCTCTGGTGCTATGGAGCTATGGAGCTCTGGTGCTATGGAGCTATGGAGCTCTGGAAGTATGGAGCTCTGGTGCTATGGAGCTATGGAGCTCTGGTGCTATGGAGCTATGGAGCTCTGGTGCTATGGAGCTCTGGTGCTATGGAGCTCTGGTGCTATGGAGCTATGGAGCTCTGGTGCTATGGAGCTCTGGAGGTATGGAGCTCTGGAGGTATGGAGCTCTGGAGGTATGGAGCTATGGAGCCCTGGAGCTCTGGAGGTATGGAGCTATGGTGCTATGGAGCTCTGAAGCCATGGAGCTCTGGTGCTATGGAGCTATGGAGCTCTGGTGCTATGGAGCTATGGAGCTATGGAGCTCTGGAAGTATGGAGCTCTGGTGCTATGGAGCTATGGAGCTCTGGTGCTATGGAGCTATGGAGCTCTGGTGCTATGGAGCTATGGAGCTCTGGTGCTATGGAGCTCTGGTGCTATGGAGCTCTGGTGCTATGGAGCTATGGAGCTCTGGTGCTATGGAGCTATGGAGCTCTGGAGGTATGGAGCTCTGGAGGTATGGAGCTCTGGAGGTATGGAGCTATGGAGCCCTGGAGCTCTGGAGGTATGGAGCTATGGTGCTATGGAGCTCTGAAGCCATGGAGCTCTGGTGCTATGGAGCTCTGGAGCTCTGGAGGTATGGAGCTCTGGAGGTATGGAGCTATGGAGCCCTGGAGCTCTGGAGGTATGGAGCTATGGTGCTATGGAGCTCTGAAGCCATGGAGCTCTGGTGCTATGGAGCTCTGGAGCTCTGGAGGTATGGAGCTCTGGAGGTATGGAGCTCTGGAGGTATGGAGCTATGGAGCCCTGGAGCTCTGGAGGTATGGAGCTATGGTGCTATGGAGCTCTGAAGCCATGGAGCTCTGGTGCTATGGAGCTCTGGAGGTATGGAGCTCTGGAGGTATGGAGCTCTGGAGGTATGGAGCTATGGAGCCCTGGAGCTCTGGAGGTATGGAGCTATGGTGCTATGGAGCTCTGAAGCCATGGAGCTCTGGTGCTATGGAGCTCTGGAGGTATGGAGCTCTGGAGGTATGGAGCTATGGAGCCCTGGAGCTCTGGAGGTATGGAGCTATGGTGCTATGGAGCTCTGAAGCCATGGAGCTCTGGTGCTATGGAGCTATGGAGCTCTGGTGCTATGGAGCTATGGAGGTATGGAGCCACCAGCCAGCACCCTCCGTGGCTGGATCAATGGAAGTGTTTTAGGTACCAGGCAGCCAAAGGGCCGAGGCCTCACGCTCGACCACGCCGGCGCAGAGTTCCAGCCGCTCGGATAAGCTCTGTCACTCACCCGCCGCGCAGCCACCGGTAACGGGGAAATGTCGCCGCCTGGCGGACACGCCGTTGTAAATGAATGGGCTTTCGCACTTAGTGCAATTTTCGCCAACTCTCTGACTTAGAGCTATGGAAGTATGGAGCTATGGAGCCACCAGCCACCCAGGCTGGAGCTATGGAGCTCTGGAGGTATGGAGCTCAGGTGCTATGGAAGTATGGAGCTATGGAGCTATGGAAGTATGGAGCTATGGAGCTATGGAGCTCTGGAAGTATGGAGCTATGGAGCTCTGGAGGTATGGAGCTATGGAGCCCTGGAGCCCTGGAGCTATGGAGCTCTGGTGCTATGGAGGTATGGAGCTCTGGAGGT
The DNA here is from genome assembly GCF_054491065.1 of Syngnathus leptorhynchus. Lineage (NCBI taxonomy): Eukaryota > Metazoa > Chordata > Actinopteri > Syngnathiformes > Syngnathidae > Syngnathus > Syngnathus leptorhynchus. Next base: position 125,114 of record NW_028232004.1, read on the forward strand.
ATGGAGCTCTGGAGGTATGGAGCTATGGAGCTATGGAGCCCTGGAGCTATGGAGCTATGGAGCCCTGGAGCTATGGAGCCCTGGAGCTATGGAGCTATGGAGCTCTGGTGCTATGGAGCTATGGAGCTCTGGTGCTATGGAGCTATGGAGCTCTGGTGCTATGGAGCTATGGAGCTCTGGTGCTATGGAGCTATGGAGCTCTGGAAGTATGGAGCTATGGAGCTCTGGAGGTATGGAGCTATGGAGCCCTGGAGCTATGGAGCCCTGGAGCTATGGAAGTATGGAGCTCTGGTGCTATGGAGCTATGGAGCTCTGGTGCTATGGAGCTATGGAGCTCTGGAGCTATGGAGCTCTGGAGGTATGGAGCTATGGAGCTCTGGAGGTATGGAGCTATGGAGCTATGGAAGTATGGAGCTCTGGTGCTATGGAGCTATGGAGCTCTGGTGCTATGGAGCTATGGAGCTCTGGTGCTATGGAGCTATGGAGCTCTGGAAGTATGGAGCTCTGGTGCTATGGAGCTATGGAGCTCTGGTGCTATGGAGCTATGGAGCTCTGGTGCTATGGAGCTATGGAGCTCTGGTGCTATGGAGCTCTGGTGCTATGGAGCTCTGGTGCTATGGAGCTATGGAGCTCTGGTGCTATGGAGCTATGGAGCTCTGGAGGTATGGAGCTCTGGAGGTATGGAGCTTTGGAGCCCTGGAGCTCTGGAGGTATGGAGCTATGGTGCTATGGAGCTCTGAAGCCATGGAGCTCTGGTGCTATGGAGCTCTGGAGCTCTGGAGGTATGGAGCTCTGGAGGTATGGAGCTATGGAGCCCTGGAGCTCTGGAGGTATGGAGCTATGGTGCTATGGAGCTCTGAAGCCATGGAGCTCTGGTGCTATGGAGCTCTGGAGCTCTGGAGGTATGGAGCTCTGGAGGTATGGAGCTATGGAGCCCTGGAGCTCTGGAGGTATGGAGCTATGGTGCTATGGAGCTCTGAAGCCATGGAGCTCTGGTGCTATGGAGCTCTGGAGCTCTGGAGGTATGGAGCTCTGGAGGTATGGAGCTCTGGAGGTATGGAGCTATGGAGCCCTGGAGCTCTGGAGGTATGGAGCTATGGTGCTATGGAGCTCTGAAGCCATGGAGCTCTGGTGCTATGGAGCTCTGGAGGTATGGAGCTCTGGAGGTATGGAGCTCTGGAGGTATGGAGCTATGGAGCCCTGGAGCTCTGGAGGTATGGAGCTATGGTGCTATGGAGCTCTGAAGCCATGGAGCTCTGGTGCTATGGAGCTCTGGAGGTATGGAGCTCTGGAGGTATGGAGCTCTGGAGGTATGGAGCTATGGAGCCCTGGAGCTCTGGAGGTATGGAGCTATGGTGCTATGGAGCTCTGAAGCCATGGAGCTCTGGTGCTATGGAGCTCTGGAGGTATGGAGCTCTGGAGGTATGGAGCTCTGGAGGTATGGAGCTATGGAGCCCTGGAGCTCTGGAGGTATGGAGCTATGGTGCTATGGAGCTCTGAAGCCATGGAGCTCTGGTGCTATGGAGCTATGGAGCTCTGGTGCTATGGAGCTATGGAGGTATGGAGCCACCAGCCAGCACCCTCCGTGGCTGGATCAATGGAAGTGTTTTAGGTACCAGGCAGCCAAAGGGCCGAGGCCTCACGCTCGACCACGCCGGCGCAGAGTTCCAGCCGCTCGGATAAGCTCTGTCACTCACCCGCCGCGCAGCCACCGGTAACGGGGAAATGTCGCCGCCTTGTGGACACGCCGTTGTAAATGAATGGGCTTTCGCACTTAGTGCAATTTTCGCCAACTCTCTGACTTAGAGCTATGGAAGTATGGAGCTATGGAGCCACCAGCCACCCAGGCTGGAGCTCTGGAGCTCTGGAGGTATGGAGCTCTGGTGCTATGGAAGTATGGAGCTCTGGTGCTATGGAAGTATGGAGCTATGGAGGTATGGAAGTATGGAGCTATGGAAGTATGGAGCTATGGAGCTCTGGAAGTATGGAGCTATGGAGCTCTGGAGGTATGGAGCCCTGGAGCTATGGAGCCCTGGAGCTATGGAAGTATGGAGCTCTGGTGCTATGGAGCTATGGAGCTCTGGTGCTATGGAGCTATGGAGCTATGGAGCTCTGGAGCTCTGGAGCTCTGGAGGTATGCAGCTATGGAGCTATGGAGCTCTGGAGGTATGGAGCTATGGAGCTATGGAAGTATGGAGCTCTGGTGCTATGGAGCTATGGAGCTCTGGTGCTATGGAGCTATGGAGCTCTGGTGCTATGGAGCTATGGAGCTATGGAGCTTTGGAAGTATGGAGCTCTGGTGCTATGGAGCTATGGAGCTCTGGTGCTATGGAGCTATGGAGCTCTGGTGCTATGGAGCTATGGAGCTCTGGTGCTATGGAGCTCTGGTGCTATGGAGCTCTGGTGCTATGGAGCTATGGAGCTCTGGTGCTATGGAGCTATGGAGCTCTGGAGGTATGGAGCTCTGGAGGTATGGAGCTCTGGAGGTATGGAGCTATGGAGCCCTGGAGCTCTGGAGGTATGGAGCTATGGTGCTATGGAGCTCTGAAGCCATGGAGCTCTGGTGCTATGGAGCTCTGGAGCTCTGGAGGTATGGAGCTCTGGAGGTATGGAGCTATGGAGCCCTGGAGCTCTGGAGGTATGGAGCTATGGAGCTCTGAAGCCATGGAGCTCTGGTGCTATGGAGCTCTGGAGCTCTGGAGGTATGGAGCTCTGGAGGTATGGAGCTATGGAGCCCTGGAGCTCTGGAGGTATGGAGCTATGGTGCTATGGAGCTCTGAAGCCATGGAGCTCTGGTGCTATGGAGCTCTGGAGGTATGGAGCTCTGGAGGTATGGAGCTCTGGAGGTATGGAGCTATGGAGCCCTGGAGCTCTGGAGGTATGGAGCTATGGTGCTATGGAGCTCTGAAGCCATGGAGCTCTGGTGCTATGGAGCTCTGGAGGTATGGAGCTCTGGAGGTATGGAGCTCTGGAGGTATGGAGCTATGGAGCCCTGGAGCTCTGGAGGTATGGAGCTATGGTGCTATGGAGCTCTGAAGCCATGGAGCTCTGGTGCTATGGAGCTATGGAGCTCTGGTGCTATGGAGCTATGGAGGTATGGAGCCACCAGCCAGCACCCTCCGTGGCTGGATCAATGGAAGTGTTTTAGGTACCAGGCAGCCAAAGGGCCGAGGCCTCACGCTCGACCACGCCGGCGCAGAGTTCCAGCCGCTCGGATAAGCTCTGTCACTCACCCGCCGCGCAGCCACCGGTAACGGGGAAATGTCGCCGCCTGGCGGACACGCCGTTGTAAATGAATGGGCTTTCGCACTTAGTGCAATTTTCGCCAACTCTCTGACTTAGAGCTATGGAAGAATGGAGCTATGGAGGCACCAGCCACCCAGGCTGGAGCTATGGAGCTCTGGAGGTATGGAGCTCAGGTGCTATGGAAGTATGGAGCTATGGAGCTATGGAAGTATGGAGCTATGGAGCTATGGAGCTCTGGAAGTATGGAGCTATGGAGCTCTGGAGGTATGGAGCTATGGAGCCCTGGAGCCCTGGAGCTATGGAGCTCTGGTGCTATGGAGGTATGGAGCTCTGGAGGTATGGAGCTCTGGAGGTATGGAGCTATGGAGCTATGGAGCCCTGGAGCTATGGAGCTATGGAGCCCTGGAGCTATGGAGCTATGGAGCCCTGGAGCTATGGAGCTATGGAGCTCTGGTGCTATGGAGCTATGGAGCTCTGGTGCTATGGAGCTATGGAGCTCTGGTGCTATGGAGCTATGGAGCTCTGGTGCTATGGAGCTATGGAGCTCTGGAAGTATGGAGCTATGGAGCTCTGGAGGTATGGAGCTATGGAGCCCTGGAGCTATGGAGCCCTGGAGCTATGGAAGTATGGAGCTCTGGTGCTATGGAGCTCTGGTGCTATGGAGCTATGGAGCTCTGGAGCTATGGAGCTCTGGAGGTATGGAGCTATGGAGCTATGGAGCTCTGGAGGTATGGAGCTATGGAGCTATGGAAGTATGGAGCTCTGGTGCTATGGAGCTATGGAGCTCTGGTGCTATGGAGCTATGGAGCTCTGGTGCTATGGAGCTATGGAGCTATGGAGCTCTGGAAGTATGGAGCTCTGGTGCTATGGAGCTATGGAGCTCTGGTGCTATGGAGCTATGGAGCTCTGGTGCTATGGAGCTATGGAGCTCTGGTGCTATGGAGCTCTGGTGCTATGGAGCTCTGGTGCTATGGAGCTATGGAGCTCTGGTGCTATGGAGCTATGGAGCTCTGGAGGTATGGAGCTCTGGAGGTATGGAGCTCTGGAGGTATGGAGCTTTGGAGCCCTGGAGCTCTGGAGGTATGGAGCTATGGTGCTATGGAGCTCTGAAGCCATGGAACTCTGGTGCTATGGAGCTCTGGAGGTATGGAGCTCTGGAGGTATGGAGCTTTGGAGCCCTGGAGCTCTGGAGGTATGGAGCTATGGTGCTATGGAGCTCTGAAGCCATGGAGCTCTGGTGCTATGGAGCTCTGGAGGTATGGAGCTCTGGAGGTATGGAGCTATGGAGCCCTGGAGCTCTGGAGGTATGGAGCTATGGTGCTATGGAGCTCTGAAGCCATGGAGCTCTGGTGCTATGGAGCTCTGGAGCTCTGGAGGTATGGAGCTCTGGAGGTATGGAGCTCTGGTGCTATGGAGCTATGGAGCTCTGGTGCTATGGAGCTATGGAGCTATGGAGCTCTGGAAGTATGGAGCTCTGGTGCTATGGAGCTATGGAGCTCTGGTGCTATGGAGCTATGGAGCTCTGGTGCTATGGAGCTATGGAGCTCTGGTGCTATGGTGCTATGGAGCTCTGAAGCCATGGAGCTCTGGTGCTATGGAGCTCTGGAGCTCTGGAGGTATGGAGCTCTGGAGGTATGGAGCTCTGGAGGTATGGAGCTATGGAGCCCTGGAGCTCTGGAGGTATGGAGCTATGGTGCTATGGAGCTCTGAAGCCATGGAGCTCTGGTGCTATGGAGCTCTGGAGGTATGGAGCTCTGGAGGTATGGAGCTCTGGAGGTATGGAGCTATGGAGCCCTGGAGCTCTGGAGGTATGGAGCTATGGTGCTATGGAGCTCTGAAGCCATGGAGCTCTGGTGCTATGGAGCTATGGAGCTCTGGTGCTATGGAGCTATGGAGGTATGGAGCCACCAGCCAGCACCCTCCGTGGCTGGATCAATGGAAGTGTTTTAGGTACCAGGCAGCCAAAGGGCCGAGGCCTCACGCTCGACCACGCCGGCGCAGAGTTCCAGCCGCTCGGATAAGCTCTGTCACTCACCCGCCGCGCAGCCACCGGTAACGGGGAAATGTCGCCGCCTTGTGGACACGCCGTTGTAAATGAATGGGCTTTCGCACTTAGTGCAATTTTCGCCAACTCTCTGACTTAGAGCTATGGAAGTATGGAGCTATGGAGCCACCAGCCACCCAGGCTGGAGCTCTGGAGCTCTGGAGGTATGGAGCTCTGGTGCTATGGAAGTATGGAGCTCTGGTGCTATGGAAGTATGGAGCTATGGAGGTATGGAAGTATGGAGCTATGGAAGTATGGAGCTATGGAGCTCTGGAAGTATGGAGCTATGGAGCTCTGGAGGTATGGAGCCCTGGAGCTATGGAGCCCTGGAGCTATGGAAGTATGGAGCTCTGGTGCTATGGAGCTATGGAGCTCTGGTGCTATGGAGCTATGGAGCTATGGAGCTCTGGAGCTATGGAGCTCTGGAGGTATGGAGCTATGGAGCTATGGAGCTCTGGAGGTATGGAGCTATGGAGCTATGGAAGTATGGAGCTCTGGTGCTATGGAGCTATGGAGCTCTGGTGCTATGGAGCTATGGAGCTCTGGTGCTATGGAGCTATGGAGCTCTGGAAGTATGGAGCTCTGGTGCTATGGAGCTATGGAGCTCTGGTGCTATGGAGCTATGGAGCTCTGGTGCTATGGAGCTCTGGTGCTATGGAGCTCTGGTGCTATGGAGCTATGGAGCTCTGGTGCTATGGAGCTCTGGAGGTATGGAGCTCTGGAGGTATGGTGCTCTGGAGGTATGGAGCTATGGAGCCCTGGAGCTCTGGAGGTATGGAGCTATGGTGCTATGGAGCTCTGAAGCCATGGAGCTCTGGTGCTATGGAGCTATGGAGCTCTGGTGCTATGGAGCTATGGAGCTATGGAGCTCTGGAAGTATGGAGCTCTGGTGCTATGGAGCTATGGAGCTCTGGTGCTATGGAGCTATGGAGCTCTGGTGCTATGGAGCTATGGAGCTCTGGTGCTATGGAGCTCTGGTGCTATGGAGCTCTGGTGCTATGGAGCTCTGGAGGTATGGAGCTCTGGAGGTATGGAGCTCTGGAGGTATGGAGCTATGGAGCCCTGGAGCTCTGGAGGTATGGAGCTATGGTGCTATGGAGCTCTGAAGCCATGGAGCTCTGGTGCTATGGAGCTATGGAGCTCTGGTGCTATGGAGCTATGGAGGTATGGAGCCACCAGCCAGCACCCTCCGTGGCTGGATCAATGGAAGTGTTTTAGGTACCAGGCAGCCAAAGGGCCGAGGCCTCACGCTCCACCACGCCGGCGCAGAGTTCCAGCAGCTCGGATAAGCTCTGTCACTCACCCGCCGCGCAGCCACCGGTAACGGGGAAATGTCGCCGCCTTGTGGACACGCCGTTGTAAATGAATGGGCTTTCGCACTTAGTGCAATTTTCGCCAACTCTCTGACTTAGAGCTATGGAAGTATGGAGCTATGGAGCCACCAGCCACCCAGGCTGGAGCTCTGGAGCTCTGGAGGTATGGAGCTCTGGTGCTATGGAAGTATGGAGCTCTGGTGCTATGGAAGTATGGAGCTATGGAGGTATGGAAGTATGGAGCTATGGAAGTATGGAGCTATGGAGCTCTGGAAGTATGGAGCTATGGAGCTCTGGAGGTATGGAGCCCTGGAGCTATGGAGCCCTGGAGCTATGGAAGTATGGAGCTCTGGTGCTATGGAGCTATGGAGCTCTGGTGCTATGGAGCTATGGAGCTATGGAGCTCTGGAGCTATGGAGCTCTGGAGGTATGCAGCTATGGAGCTATGGAGCTCTGGAGGTATGGAGCTATGGAGCTATGGAAGTATGGAGCTCTGGTGCTATGGAGCTATGGAGCTCTGGTGCTATGGAGCTATGGAGCTCTGGTGCTATGGAGCTATGGAGCTATGGAGCTCTGGAAGTATGGAGCTCTGGTGCTATGGAGCTATGGAGCTCTGGTGCTATGGAGCTATGGAGCTCTGGTGCTATGGAGCTATGGAGCTCTGGTGCTATGGAGCTCTGGTGCTATGGAGCTCTGGTGCTATGGAGCTATGGAGCTCTGGTGCTATGGAGCTATGGAGCTCTGGAGGTATGGAGCTCTGGAGGTATGGAGCTCTGGAGGTATGGAGCTATGGAGCCCTGGAGCTCTGGAGGTATGGAGCTATGGTGCTATGGAGCTCTGAAGCCATGGAGCTCTGGTGCTATGGAGCTCTGGAGCTCTGGAGGTATGGAGCTCTGGAGGTATGGAGCTATGGAGCCCTGGAGCTCTGGAGGTATGGAGCTATGGAGCTCTGAAGCCATGGAGCTCTGGTGCTATGGAGCTCTGGAGCTCTGGAGCTCTGGAGGTATGGAGCTCTGGAGGTATGGAGCTCTGGAGGTATGGAGCTATGGAGCCCTGGAGCTCTGGAGGTATGGAGCTATGGTGCTATGGAGCTCTGAAGCCATGGAGCTCTGGTGCTATGGAGCTCTGGAGGTATGGAGCTCTGGAGGTATGGAGCTCTGGAGGTATGGAGCTATGGAGCCCTGGAGCTCTGGAGGTATGGAGGTATGGTGCTATGGAGCTCTGAAGCCATGGAGCTCTGGTGCTATGGAGCTCTGGAGGTATGGAGCTCTGGAGGTATGGAGCTCTGGAGGTATGGAGCTATGGAGCCCTGGAGCTCTGGAGGTATGGAGCTATGGTGCTATGGAGCTCTGAAGCCATGGAGCTCTGGTGCTATGGAGCTATGGAGCTCTGGTGCTATGGAGCTATGGAGGTATGGAGCCACCAGCCAGCACCCTCCGTGGCTGGATCAATGGAAGTGTTTTAGGTACCAGGCAGCCAAAGGGCCGAGGCCTCACGCTCGACCACGCCGGCGCAGAGTTCCAGCCGCTCGGATAAGCTCTGTCACTCACCCGCCGCGCAGCCACCGGTAACGGGGAAATGTCGCCGCCTGGCGGACACGCCGTTGTAAATGAATGGGCTTTCGCACTTCGTGCAATTTTCGCCAACTCTCTGACTTAGAGCTATGGAAGTATGGAGCTATGGAGCCACCAGCCACCCAGGCTGGAGCTATGGAGCTCTGGAGGTATGGAGCTCAGGTGCTATGGAAGTATGGAGCTATGGAGCTATGGAAGTATGGAGCTATGGAGCTATGGAGCTCTGGAAGTATGGAGCTATGGAGCTCTGGAGGTATGGAGCTATGGAGCCCTGGAGCCCTGGAGCTATGGAGCTCTGGTGCTATGGAGGTATGGAGCTCTGGAGGTATGGAGCTCTGGAGGTATGGAGCTATGGAGCTATGGAGCCCTGGAGCTATGGAGCTATGGAGCCCTGGAGCTATGGAGCTATGGAGCTCTGGTGCTATGGAGCTATGGAGCTCTGGTGCTATGGAGCTATGGAGCTCTGGTGCTATGGAGCTATGGAGCTCTGGAGCTCTGGTGCTATGGAGCTATGGAGCTCTGGTGCTATGGAGCTATGGAGGTATGGAGCCACCAGCCAGCACCCTCCGTGGCTGGATCAATGGAAGTGTTTTAGGTACCAGGCAGCCAAAGGGCCGAGGCCTCACGCTCGACCACGCCGGCGCAGAGTTATGGAGCTCTGGAGCTATGGAGCTCTGGTGCTATGGAGCTCTGGTGCTATGGAGCTATGGAGCTCTGGTGCTATGGAGCTATGGAGCTCTGGAGGTATGGAGCTCTGGAGGTATGGAGCTCTGGAGGTATGGAGCTTTGGAGCCCTGGAGCTCTGGAGGTATGGAGCTATGGTGCTATGGAGCTCTGAAGCCATGGAACTCTGGTGCTATGGAGCTCTGGAGGTATGGAGCTCTGGAGGTATGGAGCTTTGGAGCCCTGGAGCTCTGGAGGTATGGAGCTATGGTGCTATGGAGCTCTGAAGCCATGGAGCTCTGGTGCTATGGAGCTCTGGAGGTATGGAGCTCTGGAGGTATGGAGCTATGGAGCCCTGGAGCTCTGGAGGTATGGAGCTATGGTGCTATGGAGCTCTGAAGCCATGGAGCTCTGGTGCTATGGAGCTCTGGAGCTCTGGAGGTATGGAGCTCTGGAGGTATGGAGCTCTGGTGCTATGGAGCTATGGAGCTCTGGTGCTATGGAGCTATGGAGCTATGGAGCTCTGGAAGTATGGAGCTCTGGTGCTATGGAGCTATGGAGCTCTGGTGCTATGGAGCTATGGAGCTCTGGTGCTATGGAGCTATGGAGCTCTGGTGCTATGGTGCTATGGAGCTCTGAAGCCATGGAGCTCTGGTGCTATGGAGCTCTGGAGCTCTGGAGGTATGGAGCTCTGGAGGTATGGAGCTCTGGAGGTATGGAGCTATGGAGCCCTGGAGCTCTGGAGGTATGGAGCTATGGTGCTATGGAGCTCTGAAGCCATGGAGCTCTGGTGCTATGGAGCTCTGGAGGTATGGAGCTCTGGAGGTATGGAGCTCTGGAGGTATGGAGCTATGGAGCCCTGGAGCTCTGGAGGTATGGAGCTATGGTGCTATGGAGCTCTGAAGCCATGGAGCTCTGGTGCTATGGAGCTATGGAGCTCTGGTGCTATGGAGCTATGGAGGTATGGAGCCACCAGCCAGAACCCTCCGTGGCTGGATCAATGGAAGTGTTTTAGGTACCAGGCAGCCAAAGGGCCGAGGCCTCACGCTCGACCACGCCGGCGCAGAGTTCCAGCCGCTCGGATAAGCTCTGTCACTCACCCGCCGCGCAGCCACCGGTAACGGGGAAATGTCGCCGCCTTGTTGACACGCCGTTGTAAATGAATGGGCTTTCGCACTTAGTGCAATTTTCGCCAACTCTCTGACTTAGAGCTATGGAAGTATGGAGCTATGGAGCCACCAGCCACCCAGGCTGGAGCTCTGGAGCTCTGGAGGTATGGAGCTCTGGTGCTATGGAAGTATGGAGCTCTGGTGCTATGGAAGTATGGAGCTATGGAGGTATGGAAGTATGGAGCTATGGAAGTATGGAGCTATGGAGCTCTGGAAGTATGGAGCTATGGAGCTCTGGAGGTATGGAGCCCTGGAGCTATGGAGCCCTGGAGCTATGGAAGTATGGAGCTCTGGTGCTATGGAGCTATGGAGCTCTGGTGCTATGGAGCTATGGAGCTATGGAGCTCTGGAGCTATGGAGCTCTGGAGGTATGGAGCTATGGAGCTATGGAGCTCTGGAGGTATGGAGCTATGGAGCTATGGAAGTATGGAGCTCTGGTGCTATGGAGCTATGGAGCTCTGGTGCTATGGAGCTATGGAGCTCTGGTGCTATGGAGCTATGGAGCTCTGGAAGTATGGAGCTCTGGTGCTATGGAGCTATGGAGCTCTGGTGCTATGGAGCTATGGAGCTCTGGTGCTATGGAGCTCTGGTGCTATGGAGCTCTGGTGCTATGGAGCTATGGAGCTCTGGTGCTATGGAGCTCTGGAGGTATGGAGCTCTGGAGGTATGGTGCTCTGGAGGTATGGAGCTATGGAGCCCTGGAGCTCTGGAGGTATGGAGCTATGGTGCTATGGAGCTCTGAAGCCATGGAGCTCTGGTGCTATGGAGCTATGGAGCTCTGGTGCTATGGAGCTATGGAGCTATGGAGCTCTGGAAGTATGGAGCTCTGGTGCTATGGAGCTATGGAGCTCTGGTGCTATGGAGCTATGGAGCTCTGGTGCTATGGAGCTATGGAGCTCTGGAGGTATGGAGCTATGGTGCTATGGAGCTCTGAAGCCATGGAGCTCTGGTGCTATGGAGCTCTGGAGGTATGGAGCTCTGGAGGTATGGAGCTCTGGAGGTATGGAGCTATGGAGCCCTGGAGCTCTGGAGGTATGGAGCTATGGTGCTATGGAGCTCTGAAGCCATGGAGCTCTGGTGCTATGGAGCTCTGGAGGTATGGAGCTCTGGAGGTATGGAGCTCTGGAGGTATGGAGCTATGGAGCCCTGGAGCTCTGGAGGTATGGAGCTATGGTGCTATGGAGCTCTGAAGCCATGGAGCTCTGGTGCTATGGAGCTATGGAGCTCTGGTGCTATGGAGCTATGGAGGTATGGAGCCACCAGCCAGCACCCTCCGTGGCTGGATCAATGGAAGTGTTTTAGGTACCAGGCAGCCAAAGGGCCGAGGCCTCACGCTCGACCACGCCGGCGCAGAGTTCCAGCCGCTCGGATAAGCTCTGTCACTCACCCGCCGCGCAGCCACCGGTAACGGGGAAATGTCGCCGCCTTGTGGACACGCCGTTGTAAATGAATGGGCTTTCGCACTTAGTGCAATTTTCGCCAACTCTCTGACTGGAGCTATGGAAGTATGGAGCTATGGAGCCACCAGCCACCCAGGCTGGAGCTATGGAGCTCTGGAGGTATGGAGCTCTGGTGCTATGGAAGTATGGAGCTATGGAGCTATGGAAGTATGGAGCTATGGAGCTATGGAGCTCTGGAAGTATGGAGCTATGGAGCTCTGGAGGTATGGAGCTATGGAGCCCTGGAGCCCTGGAGCTATGGAGCCCTGGAGCTATGGAGCTATGGAGCCCTGGAGCTATGGAGCTATGGAGCCCTGGAGCTATGGAGCTATGGAGCTCTGGTGCTATGGAGCTATGGAGCTCTGGTGCTATGGAGCTATGGAGCTCTGGTGCTATGGAGCTATGGAGCTCTGGTGCTATGGAGCTATGGAGCTCTGGAAGTATGGAGCTATGGAGCTCTGGAGGTATGGAGCTATGGAGCTCTGGAGGTATGGAGCTATGGAGCCCTGGAGCTATGGAGCCCTGGAGCTATGGAAGTATGGAGCTCTGGTGCTATGGAGCTATGGAGCTCTGGTGCTATGGAGCTATGGAGCTCTGGAGCTATGGAGCTCTGGAGGTATGGAGCTATGGAGCTCTGGAGGTATGGAGCTATGGAGCTATGGAAGTATGGAGCTCTGGTGCTTTGGAGCCCTGGAGCTCTGGAGGTATGGAGCTATGGTGCTATGGAGCTCTGAAGCCATGGAGCTCTGGTGCTATGGAGCTATGGAGCTCTGGTGCTATGGAGCTATGGAGGTATGGAGCCACCAGCCAGCACCCTCCGTGGCTGGATCAATGGAAGTGTTTTAGGTACCAGGCAGCCAAAGGGCCGAGGCCTCACGCTCGACCACGCCGGCGCAGAGTTCCAGCCGCTCGGATAAGCTCTGTCACTCACCCGCCGCGCAGCCACCGGTAACGGGGAAATGTCGCCGCCTTGTGGACACGCCGTTGTAAATGAATGGGCTTTCGCACTTAGTGCAATTTTCGCCAACTCTCTGACTTAGAGCTATGGAAGTATGGAGCTATGGAGCCACCAGCCACCCAGGCTGGAGCTCTGGAGCTCTGGAGGTATGGAGCTCTGGTGCTATGGAAGTATGGAGCTCTGGTGCTATGGAAGTATGGAGCTATGGAGGTATGGAAGTATGGAGCTATGGAAGTATGGAGCTATGGAGCTCTGGAAGTATGGAGCTATGGAGCTCTGGAGGTATGGAGCCCTGGAGCTATGGAGCCCTGGAGCTATGGAAGTATGGAGCTCTGGTGCTATGGAGCTATGGAGCTCTGGTGCTATGGAGCTATGGAGCTATGGAGCTCTGGAGCTATGGAGCTCTGGAGGTATGGAGCTATGGAGCTATGGAGCTCTGGAGGTATGGAGCTATGGAGCTATGGAAGTATGGAGCTCTGGTGCTATGGAGCTATGGAGCTCTGGTGCTATGGAGCTATGGAGCTCTGGTGCTATGGAGCTATGGAGCTATGGAGCTATGGAGCTCTGGAAGTATGGAGCTCTGGTGCTATGGAGCTATGGAGCTCTGGTGCTATGGAGCTATGGAGCTCTGGTGCTATGGAGCTCTGGTGCTATGGAGCTCTGGTGCTATGGAGCTATGGAGCTCTGGTGCTATGGAGCTCTGGAGGTATGGAGCTCTGGAGGTATGGAGCTCTGGAGGTATGGAGCTATGGAGCCCTGGAGCTCTGGAGGTATGGAGCTATGGTGCTATGGAGCTCTGAAGCCATGGAGCTCTGGTGCTATGGAGCTATGGAGCTCTGGTGCTATGGAGCTATGGAGCTATGGAGCTCTGGAAGTATGGAGCTCTGGTGCTATGGAGCTATGGAGCTCTGGTGCTATGGAGCTATGGAGCTCTGGTGCTATGGAGCTATGGAGCTCTGGTGCTATGGAGCTCTGGTGCTATGGAGCTCTGGTGCTATGGAGCTATGGAGCTCTGGTGCTATGGAGCTATGGAGCTCTGGAGGTATGGAGCTCTGGAGGTATGGAGCTCTGGAGGTATGGAGCTATGGAGCCCTGGAGCTCTGGAGGTATGGAGCTATGGTGCTATGGAGCTCTGAAGCCATGGAGCTCTGGTGCTATGGAGCTCTGGAGCTCTGGAGGTATGGAGCTCTGGAGGTATGGAGCTATGGAGCCCTGGAGCTCTGGAGGTATGGAGCTATGGTGCTATGGAGCTCTGAAGCCATGGAGCTCTGGTGCTATGGAGCTCTGGAGCTCTGGAGGTATGGAGCTCTGGAGGTATGGAGCTCTGGAGGTATGGAGCTATGGAGCCCTGGAGCTCTGGAGGTATGGAGCTATGGTGCTATGGAGCTCTGAAGCCATGGAGCTCTGGTGCTATGGAGCTCTGGAGGTATGCAGCTCTGGAGGTATGGAGCTCTGGAGGTATGGAGCTATGGAGCCCTGGAGCTCTGGAGGTATGGAGCTATGGTGCTATGGAGCTCTGAAGCCATGGAGCTCTGGTGCTATGGAGCTCTGGAGGTATGGAGCTCTGGAGGTATGGAGCTCTGGAGGTATGGAGCTATGGAGCCCTGGAGCTCTGGAGGTATGGAGCTATGGTGCTATGGAGCTCTGAAGCCATGGAGCTCTGGTGCTATGGAGCTATGGAGCTCTGGTGCTATGGAGCTATGGAGGTATGGAGCCACCAGCCAGCACCCTCCGTGGCTGGATCAATGGAAGTGTTTTAGGTACCAGGCAGCCAAAGGGCCGAGGCCTCACGCTCGACCACGCCGGCGCAGAGTTCCAGCCGCTCGGATAAGCTCTGTCACTCACCCGCCGCGCAGCCACCGGTAACGGGGAAATGTCGCCGCCTTGTGGACACGCCGTTGTAAATGAATGGGCTTTCGCACTTAGTGCAATTTTCGCCAACTCTCTGACTTAGAACTATGGAAGTATGGAGCTATGGAGCCACCAGCCACCCAGGCTGGAGCTCTGGAGCTCTGGAGGTATGGAGCTCTGGTGCTATGGAAGTATGGAGCTCTGGTGCTATGGAAGTATGGAGCTATGGAGGTATGGAAGTATGGAGCTATGGAAGTATGGAGCTATGGAGCTCTGGAAGTATGGAGCTATGGAGCTCTGGAGGTATGGAGCCCTGGAGCTATGGAGCCCTGGAGCTATGGAAGTATGGAGCTCTGGTGCTATGGAGCTATGGAGCTCTGGTGCTATGGAGCTATGGAGCTATGGAGCTCTGGAGCTATGGAGCTCTGGAGGTATGGAGCTATGGAGCTATGGAGCTCTGGAGGTATGGAGCTATGGAGCTATGGAAGTATGGAGCTCTGGTGCTATGGAGCTATGGAGCTCTGGTGCTATGGAGCTATGGAGCTCTGGTGCTATGGAGCTATGGAGCTATGGAGCTCTGGAAGTATGGAGCTCTGGTGCTATGGAGCTATGGAGCTCTGGTGCTATGGAGCTATGGAGCTCTGGTGCTATGGAGCTCTGGTGCTATGGAGCTCTGGTGCTATGGAGCTATGGAGCTCTGGTGCTATGGAGCTCTGGAGGTATGGAGCTCTGGAGGTATGGAGCTCTGGAGGTATGGAGCTATGGAGCCCTGGAGCTCTGGAGGTATGGAGCTATGGTGCTATGGAGCTCTGAAGCCATGGAGCTCTGGTGCTATGGAGCTATGGAGCTCTGGTGCTATGGAGCTATGGAGCTATGGAGCTCTGGAAGTATGGAGCTCTGGTGCTATGGAGCTATGGAGCTATGGAGCTATGGAGCTATGGAGCTCTGGAAGTATGGAGCTCTGGTGCTATGGAGCTATGGAGCTATGGAGCTATGGAGCTCTGGTGCTATGGAGCTATGGAGCTCTGGTGCTATGGAGCTCTGGTGCTATGGAGCTCTGGTGCTATGGAGCTATGGAGCTCTGGTGCTATGGAGCTATGGAGCTCTGGAGGTATGGAGCTCTGGAGGTATGGAGCTCTGGAGGTATGGAGCTATGGAGCCCTGGAGCTCTGGAGGTATGGAGCTATGGTGCTATGGAGCTCTGAAGCCATGGAGCTCTGGTGCTATGGAGCTCTGGAGCTCTGGAGGTATGGAGCTCTGGAGGTATGGAGCTATGGAGCCCTGGAGCTCTGGAGGTATGGAGCTATGGTGCTATGGAGCTCTGAAGCCATGGAGCTCTGGTGCTATGGAGCTCTGGAGCTCTGGAGGTATGGAGCTCTGGAGGTATGGAGCTCTGGAGGTATGGAGCTATGGAGCCCTGGAGCTCTGGAGGTATGGAGCTATGGTGCTATGGAGCTCTGAAGCCATGGAGCTCTGGTGCTATGGAGCTCTGGAGGTATGGAGCTCTGGAGGTATGGAGCTCTGGAGGTATGGAGCTATGGAGCCCTGGAGCTCTGGAGGTATGGAGCTATGGTGCTATGGAGCTCTGAAGCCATGGAGCTCTGGTGCTATGGAGCTCTGGAGGTATGGAGCTCTGGAGGTATGGAGCTCTGGAGGTATGGAGCTATGGAGCCCTGGAGCTCTGGAGGTATGGAGCTATGGTGCTATGGAGCTCTGAAGCCATGGAGCTCTGGTGCTATGGAGCTATGGAGCTCTGGTGCTATGGAGCTATGGAGGTATGGAGCCACCAGCCAGCACCCTCCGTGGCTGGATCAATGGAAGTGATTTAGGTACCAGGCAGCCAAAGGGCCGAGGCCTCACGCTCGACCACGCCGGCGCAGAGTTCCAGCCGCTCGGATAAGCTCTGTCACTCACCCGCCGCGCAGCCACCGGTAACGGGGAAATGTCGCCGCCTGGCGGACACGCCGTTGTAAATGAATGGGCTTTCGCACTTAGTGCAATTTTCGCCAACTCTCTGACTTAGAGCTATGGAAGTATGGAGCTATGGAGCCACCAGCCACCCAGGCTGGAGCTATGGAGCTCTGGAGGTATGGAGCTCAGGTGCTATGGAAGTATGGAGCTATGGAGCTATGGAAGTATGGAGCTATGGAGCTATGGAGCTCTGGAAGTATGGAGCTATGGAGCTCTGGAGGTATGGAGCTATGGAGCCCTGGAGCCCTGGAGCTATGGAGCTCTGGTGCTATGGAGGTATGGAGCTCTGGAGGTATGGAGCTCTGGAGGTATGGAGCTATGGAGCCCTGGAGCTATGGAGCTATGGAGCCCTGGAGCTATGGAGCTATGGAGCCCTGGAGCTATGGAGCTATGGAGCTCTGGTGCTATGGAGCTATGGAGCTCTGGTGCTATGGAGCTATGGAGCTCTGGTGCTATGGAGCTATGGAGCTCTGGTGCTATGGAGCTATGGAGCTCTGGAAGTATGGAGCTATGGAGCTCTGGAGGTATGGAGCTATGGAGCCCTGGAGCTATGGAGCCCTGGAGCTATGGAAGTATGGAGCTCTGGTGCTATGGAGCTATGGAGCTCTGGTGCTATGGAGCTATGGAGCTCTGGAGCTATGGAGCTCTGGAAGTATGGAGCTATGGAGCTCTGGAGGTATGGAGCTATGGAGCCCTGGAGCTATGGAGCCTTGGAGCTATGGAAGTATGGAGCTCTGGTGCTATGGAGCTATGGAGCTCTGGTGCTATGGAGCTATGGAGCTCTGGAGCTATGGAGCTCTGGAGCTATGGAGCTATGGAGCTATGGAGCTCTGGAGGTATGGAGCTATGGAGCTATGGAAGTATGGAGCTCTGGTGCTATGGAGCTATGGAGCTCTGGTGCTATGGAGCTATGGAGCTCTGGTGCTATGGAGCTATGGAGCTATGGAGCTCTGGAAGTATGGAGCTCTGGTGCTATGGAGCTATGGAGCTCTGGTGCTATGGAGCTATGGAGCTCTGGTGCTATGGAGCTATGGAGCTCTGGTGCTATGGAGCTCTGGTGCTATGGAGCTCTGGTGCTATGGAGCTATGGAGCTCTGGTGCTATGGAGCTATGGAGCTCTGGAGGTATGGAGCTCTGGAGGTATGGAGCTCTGGAGGTATGGAGCTTTGGAGCCCTGGAGCTCTGGAGGTATGGAGCTATGGTGCTATGGAGCTCTGAAGCCATGGAGCTCTGGTGCTATGGAGCTCTGGAGCTCTGGAGGTATGGAGCTCTGGAGGTATGGAGCTATGGAGCCCTGGAGCTCTGGAGGTATGGAGCTATGGTGCTATGGAGCTCTGAAGCCATGGAGCTCTGGTGCTATGGAGCTCTGGAGCTCTGGAGGTATGGAGCTCTGGAGGTATGGAGCTATGGAGCCCTGGAGCTCTGGAGGTATGGAGCTATGGTGCTATGGAGCTCTGAAGCCATGGAGCTCTGGTGCTATGGAGCTCTGGAGCTCTGGAGGTATGGAGCTCTGGAGGTATGGAGCTCTGGAGGTATGGAGCTATGGAGCCCTGGAGCTCTGGAGGTATGGAGCTATGGTGCTATGGAGCTCTGAAGCCATGGAGCTCTGGTGCTATGGAGCTCTGGAGGTATGGAGCTCTGGAGGTATGGAGCTCTGGAGGTATGGAGCTATGGAGCCCTGGAGCTCTGGAGGTATGGAGCTATGGTGCTATGGAGCTCTGAAGCCATGGAGCTCTGGTGCTATGGAGCTCTGGAGGTATGGAGCTCTGGAGGTATGGAGCTCTGGAGGTATGGAGCTATGGAGCCCTGGAGCTCTGGAGGTATGGAGCTATGGTGCTATGGAGCTCTGAAGCCATGGAGCTCTGGTGCTATGGAGCTCTGGAGGTATGGAGCTCTGGAGGTATGGAGCTCTGGAGGTATGGAGCTATGGAGCCCTGGAGCTCTGGAGGTATGGAGCTATGGTGCTATGGAGCTCTGAAGCCATGGAGCTCTGGTGCTATGGAGCTATGGAGCTCTGGTGCTATGGAGCTATGGAGGTATGGAGCCACCAGCCAGCACCCTCCGTGGCTGGATCAATGGAAGTGTTTTAGGTACCAGGCAGCCAAAGGGCCGAGGCCTCACGCTCGACCACGCCGGCGCAGAGTTCCAGCCGCTCGGATAAGCTCTGTCACTCACCCGCCGCGCAGCCACCGGTAACGGGGAAATGTCGCCGCCTTGTGGACACGCCGTTGTAAATGAATGGGCTTTCGCACTTAGTGCAATTTTCGCCAACTCTCTGACTTAGAGCTATGGAAGTATGGAGCTATGGAGCCACCAGCCACCCAGGCTGGAGCTCTGGAGCTCTGGAGGTATGGAGCTCTGGTGCTATGGAAGTATGGAGCTCTGGTGCTATGGAAGTATGGAGCTATGGAGGTATGGAAGTATGGAGCTATGGAAGTATGGAGCTATGGAGCTCTGGAAGTATGGAGCTATGGAGCTCTGGAGGTATGGAGCCCTGGAGCTATGGAGCCCTGGAGCTATGGAAGTATGGAGCTCTGGTGCTATGGAGCTATGGAGCTCTGGTGCTATGGAGCTATGGAGCTATGGAGCTCTGGAGCTATGGAGCTCTGGAGGTATGGAGCTATGGAGCTATGGAGCTCTGGAGGTATGGAGCTATGGAGCTATGGAAGTATGGAGCTCTGGTGCTATGGAGCTATGGAGCTCTGGTGCTATGGAGCTATGGAGCTCTGGTGCTATGGAGCTATGGAGCTATGGAGCTCTGGAAGTATGGAGCTCTGGTGCTATGGAGCTATGGAGCTCTGGTGCTATGGAGCTATGGAGCTCTGGTGCTATGGAGCTCTGGTGCTATGGAGCTCTGGTGCTATGGAGCTATGGAGCTCTGGTGCTATGGAGCTCTGGAGGTATGGAGCTCTGGAGGTATGGAGCTCTGGAGGTATGGAGCTATGGAGCCCTGGAGCTCTGGAGGTATGGAGCTATTGTGCTATGGAGCTCTGAAGCCATGGAGCTCTGGTGCTATGGAGCTATGGAGCTCTGGTGCTATGGAGCTATGGAGCTATGGAGCTCTGGAAGTATGGAGCTCTGGTGCTATGGAGCTATGGAGCTCTGGTGCTGTGGAGCTATGGAGCTCTGGTGCTATGGAGCTATGGAGCTCTGGTGCTATGGAGCTCTGGTGCTATGGAGCTCTGGTGCTATGGAGCTATGGAGCTCTGGTGCTATGGAGCTATGGAGCTCTGGAGGTATGGAGCTCTGGAGGTATGGAGCTCTGGAGGTATGGAGCTATGGAGCCCTGGAGCTCTGGAGGTATGGAGCTATGGTGCTATGGAGCTCTGAAGCCATGGAGCTCTGGTGCTATGGAGCTCTGGAGCTCTGGAGGTATGGAGCTCTGGAGGTATGGAGCTATGGAGCCCTGGAGCTCTGGAGGTATGGAGCTATGGTGCTATGGAGCTCTGAAGCCATGGAGCTCTGGTGCTATGGAGCTCTGGAGCTCTGGAGGTATGGAGCTCTGGAGGTATGGAGCTCTGGAGGTATGGAGCTATGGAGCCCTGGAGCTCTGGAGGTATGGAGCTATGGTGCTATGGAGCTCTGAAGCCATGGAGCTCTGGTGCTATGGAGCTCTGGAGGTATGGAGCTCTGGAGGTATGGAGCTCTGGAGGTATGGAGCTATGGAGCCCTGGAGCTCTGGAGGTATGGAGCTATGGTGCTATGGAGCTCTGAAGCCATGGAGCTCTGGTGCTATGGAGCTCTGGAGGTATGGAGCTCTGGAGGTATGGAGCTCTGGAGTTATGGAGCTATGGAGCCCTGGAGCTCTGGAGGTATGGAGCTATGGTGCTATGGAGCTCTGAAGCCATGGAGCTCTGGTGCTATGGAGTTATGGAGCTCTGGTGCTATGGAGCTATGGAGGTATGGAGCCACCAGCCAGCACCCTCCGTGGCTGGATCAATGGAAGTGTTTTAGGTACCAGGCAGCCAAAGGGCCGAGGCCTCACGCTCGACCACGCCGGCGCAGAGTTCCAGCCGCTCGGATAAGCTCTGTCACTCAACCGCCGCGCAGCCACCGGTAACGGGGAAATGTCGCCGCCTGGCGGACACGCCGTTGTAAATGAATGGGCTTTCGCACTTAGTGCAATTTTCGCCAACTCTCTGACTTAGAGCTATGGAAGTATGGAGCTATGGAGCCACCAGCCACCCAGGCTGGAGCTATGGAGCTCTGGAGGTATGGAGCTCAGGTGCTATGGAAGTATGGAGCTATGGAGCTATGGAAGTATGGAGCTATGGAGCTATGGAGCTCTGGAAGTAAGGAGCTATGGAGCTCTGGAGGTATGGAGCTATGGAGCCCTGGAGCCCTGGAGCTATGGAGCTCTGGTGCTATGGAGGTATGGAGCTCTGGAGGTATGGAGCTCTGGAGGTATGGAGCTATGGAGCTATGGAGCCCTGGAGCTATGGAGCTATGGAGCCCTGGAGCTATGGAGCTATGGAGCCCTGGAGCTATGGAGCTATGGAGCTCTGGTGCTATGGAGCTATGGAGCTCTGGTGCTATGGAGCTATGGAGCTCTGGTGCTATGGAGCTATGGAGCTCTG
Organism: Syngnathus leptorhynchus; assembly: GCF_054491065.1. Taxonomy (NCBI): domain Eukaryota; kingdom Metazoa; phylum Chordata; class Actinopteri; order Syngnathiformes; family Syngnathidae; genus Syngnathus; species Syngnathus leptorhynchus. The sequence continues at coordinate 145,919 of NW_028232004.1, forward strand.
GTGCTATGGAGCTATGGAGCTCTGGAAGTATGGAGCTATGGAGCTCTGGAGGTATGGAGCTATGGAGCCCTGGAGCTATGGAGCCCTGGAGCTATGGAAGTATGGAGCTCTGGTGCTATGGAGCTATGGAGCTCTGGTGCTATGGAGCTATGGAGCTCTGGAGCTATGGAGCTCTGGAGGTATGGAGCTATGGAGCTATGGAGCTCTGGAGGTATGGAGCTATGGAGCTATGGAAGTATGGAGCTCTGGTGCTATGGAGCTATGGAGCTCTGGTGCTATGGAGCTATGGAGCTCTGGTGCTATGGAGCTATGGAGCTCTGGTGCTATGGAGCTATGGAGCTCTGGAGCTATGGAGCTCTGGAGGTATGGAGCTATGGAGCTATGGAGCTCTGGAGGTATGGAGCTATGGAGCTATGGAAGTATGGACCTCTGGTGCTATGGAGCTATGGAGCTCTGGTGCTATGGAGCTATGGAGCTCTGGTGCTATGGAGCTATGGAGCTCTGGAAGTATGGAGCTCTGGTGCTATGGAGCTATGGAGCTCTGGTGCTATGGAGCTATGGAGCTCTGGTGCTATGGAGCTATGGAGCTCTGGTGCTATGGAGCTCTGGTGCTATGGAGCTCTGGTGCTATGGAGCTATGGAGCTCTGGTGCTATGGAGCTATGGAGCTCTGGAGGTATGGAGCTCTGGAGGTATGGAGCTCTGGAGGTATGGAGCTTTGGAGCCCTGGAGCTCTGGAGGTATGGAGCTATGGTGCTATGGAGCTCTGAAGCCATGGAGCTCTGGTGCTATGGAGCTCTGGAGCTCTGGAGGTATGGAGCTCTGGAGGTATGGAGCTATGGAGCCCTGGAGCTCTGGAGGTATGGAGCTATGGTGCTATGGAGCTCTGAAGCCATGGAGCTCTGGTGCTATGGAGCTCTGGAGCTCTGGAGGTATGGAGCTCTGGAGGTATGGAGCTATGGAGCCCTGGAGCTCTGGAGGTATGGAGCTATGGTGCTATGGAGCTCTGAAGCCATGGAGCTCTGGTGCTATGGAGCTCTGGAGCTCTGGAGGTATGGAGCTCTGGAGGTATGGAGCTCTGGAGGTATGGAGCTATGGAGCCCTGGAGCTCTGGAGGTATGGAGCTATGGTGCTATGGAGCTCTGAAGCCATGGAGCTCTGGTGCTATGGAGCTCTGGAGGTATGGAGCTCTGGAGGTATGAAGCTCTGGAGGTATGGAGCTATGGAGCCCTGGAGCTCTGGAGGTATGGAGCTATGGTGCTATGGAGCTCTGAAGCCATGGAGCTCTGGTGCTATGGAGCTCTGGAGGTATGGAGCTCTGGAGGTATGGAGCTCTGGAGGTATGGAGCTATGGAGCCCTGGAGCTCTGGAGGTATGGAGCTATGGTGCTATGGAGCTCTGAAGCCATGGAGCTCTGGTGCTATGGAGCTCTGGAGGTATGGAGCTCTGGAGGTATGGAGCTCTGGAGGTATGGAGCTATGGAGCCCTGGAGCTCTGGAGGTATGGAGCTATGGTGCTATGGAGCTCTGAAGCCATGGAGCTCTGGTGCTATGGAGCTATGGAGCTCTGGTGCTATGGAGCTATGGAGGTATGGAGCCACCAGCCAGCACCCTCCGTGGCTGGATCAATGGAAGTGTTTTAGGTACCAGGCAGCCAAAGGGCCGAGGCCTCACGCTCGACCACGCCGGCGCAGAGTTCCAGCCGCTCGGATAAGCTCTGTCACTCACCCGCCGCGCAGCCACCGGTAACGGGGAAATGTCGCCGCCTTGTGGACACGCCGTTGTAAATGAATGGGCTTTCGCACTTAGTGCAATTTTCGCCAACTCTCTGACTTAGAGCTATGGAAGTATGGAGCTATGGAGCCACCAGCCACCCAGGCTGGAGCTCTGGAGCTCTGGAGGTATGGAGCTCTGGTGCTATGGAAGTATGGAGCTCTGGTGCTATGGAAGTATGGAGCTATGGAGGTATGGAAGTATGGAGCTATGGAAGTATGGAGCTATGGAGCTCTGGAAGTATGGAGCTATGGAGCTCTGGAGGTATGGAGCCCTGGAGCTATGGAGCCCTGGAGCTATGGAAGTATGGAGCTCTGGTGCTATGGAGCTATGGAGCTCTGGTGCTATGGAGCTATGGAGCTATGGAGCTCTGGAGCTATGGAGCTCTGGAGGTATGGAGCTATGGAGCTATGGAGCTCTGGAGGTATGGAGCTATGGAGCTATGGAAGTATGGAGCTCTGGTGCTATGGAGCTATGGAGCTCTGGTGCTATGGAGCTATGGAGCTCTGGTGCTATGGAGCTATGGAGCTATGGAGCTCTGGAAGTATGGAGCTCTGGTGCTATGGAGCTATGGAGCTCTGGTGCTATGGAGCTATGGAGCTCTGGTGCTATGGAGCTCTGGTGCTATGGAGCTCTGGTGCTATGGAGCTATGGAGCTCTGGTGCTATGGAGCTCTGGAGGTATGGAGCTCTGGAGGTATGGAGCTCTGGAGGTATGGAGCTATGGAGCCCTGGAGCTCTGGAGGTATGGAGCTATGGTGCTATGGAGCTCTGAAGCCATGGAGCTCTGGTGCTATGGAGCTATGGAGCTCTGGTGCTATGGAGCTATGGAGCTATGGAGCTCTGGAAGTATGGAGCTCTGGTGCTATGGAGCTATGGAGCTCTGGTGCTATGGAGCTATGGAGCTCTGGTGCTATGGAGCTATGGAGCTCTGGTGCTATGGAGCTCTGGTGCTATGGAGCTCTGGTGCTATGGAGCTATGGAGCTCTGGTGCTATGGAGCTATGGAGCTCTGGAGGTATGGAGCTCTGGAGGTATGGAGCTCTGGAGGTATGGAGCTATGGAGCCCTGGAGCTCTGGAGGTATGGAGCTATGGTGCTATGGAGCTCTGAAGCCATGGAGCTCTGGTGCTATGGAGCTCTGGAGCTCTGGAGGTATGGAGCTCTGGAGGTATGGAGCTATGGAGCCCTGGAGCTCTGGAGGTATGGAGCTATGGTGCTATGGAGCTCTGAAGCCATGGAGCTCTGGTGCTATGGAGCTCTGGAGCTCTGGAGGTATGGAGCTCTGGAGGTATGGAGCTCTGGAGGTATGGAGCTATGGAGCCCTGGAGCTCTGGAGGTATGGAGCTATGGTGCTATGGAGCTCTGAAGCCATGGAGCTCTGGTGCTATGGAGCTCTGGAGGTATGGAGCTCTGGAGGTATGGAGCTCTGGAGGTATGGAGCTATGGAGCCCTGGAGCTCTGGAGGTATGGAGCTATGGTGCTATGGAGCTCTGAAGCCATGGAGCTCTGGTGCTATGGAGCTCTGGAGGTATGGAGCTCTGGAGGTATGGAGCTCTGGAGGTATGGAGCTATGGAGCCCTGGAGCTCTGGAGGTATGGAGCTATGGTGCTATGGAGCTCTGAAGCCATGGAGCTCTGGTGCTATGGAGCTATGGAGCTCTGGTGCTATGGAGCTATGGAGGTATGGAGCCACCAGCCAGCACCCTCCGTGGCTGGATCAATGGAAGTGTTTTAGGTACCAGGCAGCCAAAGGGCCGAGGCCTCACGCTCGACCACGCCGGCGCAGAGTTCCAGCCGCTCGGATAAGCTCTGTCACTCACCCGCCGCGCAGCCACCGGTAACGGGGAAATGTCGCCGCCTGGCGGACACGCCGTTGTAAATGAATGGGCTTTCGCACTTAGTGCAATTTTCGCCAACTCTCTGACTTAGAGCTATGGAGGTATGGAGCTATGGAGCCACCAGCCACCCAGGCTGGAGCTATGGAGCTCTGGAGGTATGGAGCTCAGGTGCTATGGAAGTATGGAGCTATGGAGCTATGGAAGTATGGAGCTATGGAGCTATGGAGCTCTGGAAGTATGGAGCTATGGAGCTCTGGAGGTATGGAGCTATGGAGCCCTGGAGCTATGGAGCTCTGGTGCTATGGAGGTATGGAGCTCTGGAGGTATGGAGCTCTGGAGGTATGGAGCTATGGAGCTATGGAGCCCTGGAGCTATGGAGCTATGGAGCCCTGGAGCTATGGAGCTATGGAGCCCTGGAGCTATGGAGCTATGGAGCTCTGGTGCTATGGAGCTATGGAGCTCTGGTGCTATGGAGCTATGGAGGTATGGAGCTCTGGAGGTATGGAGCTCTGGAGGTATGGAGCTATGGAGCCCTGGAGCTCTGGAGGTATGGAGCTATGGTGCTATGGAGCTCTGAAGCCATGGAGCTCTGGTGCTATGGAGCTATGGAGCTCTGGTGCTATGGAGCTATGGAGGTATGGAGCCACCAGCCAGCACCCTCCGTGGCTGGATCAATGGAAGTGTTTTAGGTACCAGGCAGCCAAAGGGCCGAGGCCTCACGCTCGACCACGCCGGCGCAGAGTTCCAGCCGCTCGGATAAGCTCTGTCACTCACCCGCCGCGCAGCCACCGGTAACGGGGAAATGTCGCCGCCTTGTGGACACGCCGTTGTAAATGGAGCTCTGGTGCTATGGAGCTATGGAGCTCTGGTGCTATGGAGCTATGGAGCTCTGGTGCTATGGAGCTATGGAGCTCTGGAAGTATGGAGCTCTGGTGCTATGGAGCTATGGAGCTCTGGTGCTATGGAGCTATGGAGCTCTGGAGCTATGGAGCTCTGGAGGTATGGAGCTATGGAGCTATGGAGCTCTGGAGGTATGGAGCTATGGAGCTATGGAAGTATGGAGCTCTGGTGCTATGGAGCTATGGAGCTCTGGTGCTATGGAGCTATGGAGCTATGGAGGTATGGAGCTCTGGAGGTATGGAGCTCTGGAGGTATGGAGCTATGGAGCCCTGGAGCTCTGGAGGTATGGAGCTATGGTGCTATGGAGCTCTGAAACCATGGAGCTCTGGTGCTATGGAGCTATGGAGCTCTGGTGCTATGGAGCTATGGAGGTATGGAGCCACCAGCCAGCACCCTCCGTGGCTGGATCAATGGAAGTGTTTTAGGTACCAGGCAGCCAAAGGGCCGAGGCCTCACGCTCGACCACGCCGGCGCAGAGTTCCAGCCGCTCGGATAAGCTCTGTCACTCACCCGCCGCGCAGCCACCGGTAACGGGGAAATGTCGCCGCCTTGTGGACACGCCGTTGTAAATGGAGCTCTGGTGCTATGGAGCTATGGAGCTCTGGTGCTATGGAGCTATGGAGCTCTGGTGCTATGGAGCTATGGAGCTCTGGAAGTATGGAGCTCTGGTGCTATGGAGCTATGGAGCTCTGGTGCTATGGAGCTATGGAGCTCTGGAGCTATGGAGCTCTGGAGGTATGGAGCTATGGAGCTATGGAGCTCTGGAGGTATGGAGCTATGGAGCTATGGAAGTATGGAGCTCTGGTGCTATGGAGCTATGGAGCTCTGGTGCTATGGAGCTATGGAGCTCTGGTGCTATGGAGCTATGGAGCTATGGAGCTCTGGAAGTATGGAGCTCTGGTGCTATGGAGCTATGGAGCTCTGGTGCTATGGAGCTATGGAGCTCTGGTGCTATGGAGCTATGGAGCTCTGGTGCTATGGAGCTCTGGTGCTATGGAGCTCTGGTGCTATGGAGCTATGGAGCTCTGGTGCTATGGAGCTATGGAGCTCTGGAGGTATGGAGCTCTGGAGGTATGGAGCTCTGGAGGTATGGAGCTATGGAGCCCTGGAGCTCTGGAGGTATGGAGCTATGGTGCTATGGAGCTCTGAAGCCATGGAGCTCTGGTGCTATGGAGCTCTGGAGCTCTGGAGGTATGGAGCTCTGGAGGTATGGAGCTATGGAGCCCTGGAGCTCTGGAGGTATGGAGCTATGGTGCTATGGAGCTCTGAAGCCATGGAGCTCTGGTGCTATGGAGCTCTGGAGCTCTGGAGGTATGGAGCTCTGGAGGTATGGAGCTCTGGAGGTATGGAGCTATGGAGCCCTGGAGCTCTGGAGGTATGGAGCTATGGTGCTATGGAGCTCTGAAGCCATGGAGCTCTGGTGCTATGGAGCTCTGGAGGTATGGAGCTCTGGAGGTATGGAGCTCTGGAGGTATGGAGCTATGGAGCCCTGGAGCTCTGGAGGTATGGAGCTATGGTGCTATGGAGCTCTGAAGCCATGGAGCTCTGGTGCTATGGAGCTATGGAGCTCTGGTGCTATGGAGCTATGGAGGTATGGAGCCACCAGCCAGCACCCTCCGTGGCTGGATCAATGGAAGTGTTTTAGGTACCAGGCAGCCAAAGGGCCGAGGCCTCACGCTCGACCACGCCGGCGCAGAGTTCCAGCCGCTCGGATAAGCTCTGTCACTCACCCGCCGCGCAGCCACCGGTAACGGGGAAATGTCGCCGCCTTGTGGACACGCCGTTGTAAATGAATGGGCTTTCGCACTTAGTGCAATTTTCGCCAACTCTCTGACTTAGAGCTATGGAAGTATGGAGCTATGGAGCCACCAGCCACCCAGGCTGGAGCTCTGGAGCTCTGGAGGTATGGAGCTCTGGTGCTATGGAAGTATGGAGCTCTGGTGCTATGGAAGTATGGAGCTATGGAGGTATGGAAGTATGGAGCTATGGAAGTATGGAGCTATGGAGCTCTGGAAGTATGGAGCTATGGAGCTCTGGAGGTATGGAGCCCTGGAGCTATGAAGCCCTGGAGCTATGGAAGTATGGAGCTCTGGAGGTATGGAGCTATGGAGCTATGGAGCTCTGGAGGTATGGAGCTATGGAGCTATGGAAGTATGGAGCTCTGGTGCTATGGAGCTATGGAGCTCTGGTGCTATGGAGCTATGGAGCTCTGGTGCTATGAAGCTATGGAGCTATGGAGCTCTGGAAGTATGGAGCTCTGGTGCTATGGAGCTATGGAGCTCTGGTGCTATGGAGCTATGGAGCTCTGGTGCTATGGAGCTCTGGTGCTATGGAGCTCTGGTGCTATGGAGCTATGGAGCTCTGGTGCTATGGAGCTCTGGAGGTATGGAGCTCTGGAGGTATGGAGCTCTGGAGGTATGGAGCTATGGAGCCCTGGAGCTCTGGAGGTATGGAGCTATGGTGCTATGGAGCTCTGAAGCCATGGAGCTCTGGTGCTATGGAGCTATGGAGCTCTGGTGCTATGGAGCTATGGAGCTATGGAGCTCTGGAAGTATGGAGCTCTGGTGCTATGGAGCTATGGAGCTCTGGTGCTATGGAGCTATGGAGCTCTGGTGCTATGGAGCTATGGAGCTCTGGTGCTATGGTGCTATGGAGCTCTGAAGCCATGGAGCTCTGGTGCTATGGAGCTCTGGTGCTATGGAAGTATGGAGCTCTGGTGCTATGGAAGTATGGAGCTATGGAGGTATGGAAGTATGGAGCTATGGAAGTATGGAGCTATGGAGCTCTGGAAGTATGGAGCTATGGAGCTCTGGAGGTATGGAGCCCTGGAGCTATGGAGGTCCTGGAGCTATGGAAGTATGGAGCTCTGGTGCTATGGAGCTATGGAGCTCTGGTGCTATGGAGCTATGGAGCTATGGAGCTCTGGAGCTATGGAGCTCTGGAGGTATGCAGCTATGGAGCTATGGAGCTCTGGAGGTATGGAGCTATGGAGCTATGGAAGTATGGAGCTCTGGTGCTATGGAGCTATGGAGCTCTGGTGCTATGGAGCTATGGAGCTCTGGTGCTATGGAGCTATGGAGCTATGGAGCTCTGGAAGTATGGAGCTCTGGTGCTATGGAGCTATGGAGCTCTGGTGCTATGGAGCTATGGAGCTATGGAGCTCTGGTGCTATGGAGCTATGGAGCTCTGGTGCTATGGAGCTCTGGTGCTATGGAGCTCTGGTGCTATGGAGCTATGGAGCTCTGGTGCTATGGAGCTATGGAGCTCTGGAGGTATGGAGCTCTGGAGGTATGGAGCTCTGGAGGTATGGAGCTATGGAGCCCTGGAGCTCTGGAGGTATGGAGCTATGGTGCTATGGAGCTCTGAAGCCATGGAGCTCTGGTGCTATGGAGCTCTGGAGCTCTGGAGGTATGGAGCTCTGGAGGTATGGAGCTATGGAGCCCTGGAGCTCTGGAGGTATGGAGCTATGGAGCTCTGAAGCCATGGAGCTCTGGTGCTATGGAGCTCTGGAGCTCTGGAGGTATGGAGCTCTGGAGGTATGGAGCTCTGGAGGTATGGAGCTATGGAGCCCTGGAGCTCTGGAGGTATGGAGCTATGGTGCTATGGAGCTCTGAAGCCATGGAGCTCTGGTGCTATGGAGCTCTGGAGGTATGGAGCTCTGGAGGTATGGAGCTCTGGAGGTATGGAGCTATGGAGCCCTGGAGCTCTGGAGGTATGGAGCTATGGTGCTATGGAGCTCTGAAGCCATGGAGCTCTGGTGCTATGGAGCTCTGGAGGTATGGAGCTCTGGAGGTATGGAGCTCTGGAGGTATGGAGCTATGGAGCCCTGGAGCTCTGGAGGTATGGAGCTATGGTGCTATGGAGCTCTGAAGCCATGGAGCTCTGGTGCTATGGAGCTATGGAGCTCTGGTGCTATGGAGCTATGGAGCTCTGGTGCTATGGAGCTATGGAGGTATGGAGCCACCAGCCAGCACCCTCCGTGGCTGGATCAATGGAAGTGTTTTAGGTACCAGGCAGCCAAAGGGCCGAGGCCTCACGCTCGACCACGCCGGCGCAGAGTTCTAGCCGCTCGGATAAGCTCTGTCACTCACCCGCCGCGCAGCCACCGGTAACGGGGAAATGTCGCCGCCTGGCGGACACGCCGTTGTAAATGAATGGGCTTTCGCACTTAGTGCAATTTTCGCCAACTCTCTGACTTAGAGCTATGGAAGTATGGAGCTATGGAGCCACCAGCCACCCAGGCTGGAGCTATGGAGCTCTGGAGGTATGGAGCTCAGGTGCTATGGAAGTATGGAGCTATGGAGCTATGGAAGTATGGAGCTATGGAGCTATGGAGCTCTGGAAGTATGGAGCTATGGAGCTCTGGAGGTATGGAGCTATGGAGCCCTGGAGCCCTGGAGCTATAGAGCTCTGGTGCTATGGAGGTATGGAGCTCTGGAGGTATGGAGCTCTGGAGGTATGGAGCTATGGAGCTATGGAGCCCTGGAGCTATGGAGCTATGGAGCCCTGGAGCTATGGAGCTATGGAGCCCTGGAGCTATGGAGCTATGGAGCTCTGGTGCTATGGAGCTATGGAGCTCTGGTGCTATGGAGCTATGGAGCTCTGGTGCTATGGAGCTATGGAGCTCTGGTGCTATGGAGCTATGGAGCTCTGGAAGTATGGAGCTATGGAGCTATGGAGCTCTGGAGGTATGGAGCTATGGAGCCCTGGAGCTATGGAGCCCTGGAGCTATGGAAGTATGGAGCTCTGGTGCTATGGAGCTATGGAGCTCTGGTGCTATGGAGCTATGGAGCTCTGGAGCTATGGAGCTCTGGAGGTATGGAGCTATGGAGCTATGGAGCTCTGGAGGTATGGAGCTATGGAGCTATGGAAGTATGGAGCTCTGGTGCTATGGAGCTATGGAGCTCTGGTGCTATGGAGCTATGGAGCTCTGGTGCTATGGAGCTATGGAGCTATGGAGCTCTGGAAGTATGGAGCTCTGGTGCTATGGAGCTATGGAGCTCTGGTGCTATGGAGCTATGGAGCTCTGGTGCTATGGAGCTATGGAGCTCTGGTGCTATGGAGCTCTGGTGCTATGGAGCTCTGGTGCTATGGAGCTATGGAGCTCTGGTGCTATGGAGCTATGGAGCTCTGGAGGTATGGAGCTCTGGAGGTATGGAGCTCTGGAGGTATGGAGCTTTGGAGCCCTGGAGCTCTGGAGGTATGGAGCTATGGTGCTATGGAGCTCTGAAGCCATGGAGCTCTGGTGCTATGGAGCTCTGGAGCTCTGGAGGTATGGAGCTCTGGAGGTATGGAGCTATGGAGCCCTGGAGCTCTGGAGGTATGGAGCTATGGTGCTATGGAGCTCTGAAGCCATGGAGCTCTGGTGCTATGGAGCTCTGGAGCTCTGGAGGTATGGAGCTCTGGAGGTATGGAGCTATGGAGCCCTGGAGCTCTGGAGGTATGGAGCTATGGTGCTATGGAGCTCTGAAGCCATGGAGCTCTGGTGCTATGGAGCTCTGGAGCTCTGGAGGTATGGAGCTCTGGAGGTATGGAGCTCTGGAGGTATGGAGCTATGGAGCCCTGGAGCTCTGGAGGTATGGAGCTATGGTGCTATGGAGCTCTGAAGCCATGGAGCTCTGGTGCTATGGAGCTCTGGAGGTATGGAGCTCTGGAGGTATGGAGCTCTGGAGGTATGGAGCTATGGAGCCCTGGAGCTCTGGAGGTATGGAGCTATGGTGCTATGGAGCTCTGAAGCCATGGAGCTCTGGTGCTATGGACCTATGGAGCTCTGGTGCTATGGAGCTATGGAGGTATGGAGCCACCAGCCAGCACCCTCCGTGGCTGGATCAATGGAAGTGTTTTAGGTACCAGGCAGCCAAAGGGCCGAGGCCTCACGCTCGACCACGCCGGCGCAGAGTTCCAGCCGCTCGGATAAGCTCTGTCACTCACCCGCCGCGCAGCCACCGGTAACGGGGAAATGTCGCCGCCTTGTGGACACGCCGTTGTAAATGAATGGGCTTTCGCACTTAGTGCAATTTTCGCCAACTCTCTGACTTAGAGCTATGGAAGTATGGAGCTATGGAGCCACCAGCCACCCAGGCTGGAGCTCTGGAGCTCTGGAGGTATGGAGCTCTGGTGCTATGGAAGTATGGAGCTCTGGTGCTATGGAAGTATGGAGCTATGGAGGTATGGAAGTATGGAGCTATGGAAGTATGGAGCTATGGAGCTCTGGAAGTATGGAGCTATGGAGCTCTGGAGGTATGGAGCCCTGGAGCTATGGAGCCCTGGAGCTATGGAAGTATGGAGCTCTGGTGCTATGGAGCTATGGAGCTCTGGTGCTATGGAGCTATGGAGCTATGGAGCTCTGGAGCTATGGAGCTCTGGAGGTATGGAGCTATGGAGCTATGGAGCTCTGGAGGTATGGAGCTATGGAGCTATGGAAGTATGGAGCTCTGGTGCTATGGAGCTATGGAGCTCTGGTGCTATGGAGCTATGGAGCTCTGGTGCTATGAAGCTATGGAGCTATGGAGCTCTGGAAGTATGGAGCTCTGGTGCTATGGAGCTATGGAGCTCTGGTGCTATGGAGCTATGGAGCTCTGGTGCTATGGAGCTCTGGTGCTATGGAGCTCTGGTGCTATGGAGCTATGGAGCTCTGGTGCTATGGAGCTCTGGAGGTATGGAGCTCTGGAGGTATGGAGCTCTGGAGGTATGGAGCTATGGAGCCCTGGAGCTCTGGAGGTATGGAGCTATGGTGCTATGGAGCTCTGAAGCCATGGAGCTCTGGTGCTATGGAGCTATGGAGCTCTGGTGCTATGGAGCTATGGAGCTATGGAGCTCTGGAAGTATGGAGCTCTGGTGCTATGGAGCTATGGAGCTCTGGTGCTATGGAGCTATGGAGCTCTGGTGCTATGGAGCTATGGAGCTCTGGTGCTATGGTGCTATGGAGCTCTGAAGCCATGGAGCTCTGGTGCTATGGAGCTCTGGAGCTCTGGAGGTATGGAGCTCTGGAGGTATGGAGCTCTGGAGGTATGGAGCTATGGAGCCCTGGAGCTCTGGAGGTATGGAGCTATGGTGCTATGGTGCTATGGAGCTCTGAAGCCATGGAGCTCTGGTGCTATGGAGCTCTGGAGGTATGGAGCTCTGGAGGTATGGAGCTCTGGAGGTATGGAGCTATGGAGCCCTGGAGCTCTGGAGGTATGGAGCTATGGTGCTATGGAGCTCTGAAGCCATGGAGCTCTGGTGCTATGGAGCTATGGAGCTCTGGTGCTATGGAGCTATGGAGGTATGGAGCCACCAGCCAGCACCCTCCGTGGCTGGATCAATGGAAGTGTTTTAGGTACCAGGCAGCCAAAGGGCCGAGGCCTCACGCTCGACCACGCCGGCGCAGAGTTCCAGCCGCTCGGATAAGCTCTGTCACTCACCCGCCGCGCAGCCACCGGTAACGGGGAAATGTCGCCGCCTTGTGGACACGCCGTTGTAAATGAATGGGCTTTCGCACTTAGTGCAATTTTCGCCAACTCTCTGACTTAGAGCTATGGAAGTATGGAGCTATGGAGCCACCAGCCACCCAGGCTGGAGCTCTGGAGCTCTGGAGGTATGGAGCTCTGGTGCTATGGAAGTATGGAGCTCTGGTGCTATGGAAGTATGGAGCTATGGAGGTATGGAAGTATGGAGCTATGGAAGTATGGAGCTATGGAGCTCTGGAAGTATGGAGCTATGGAGCTCTGGAGGTATGGAGCCCTGGAGCTATGGAGCCCTGGAGCTATGGAAGTATGGAGCTCTGGTGCTATGGAGCTATGGAGCTCTGGTGCTATGGAGCTATGGAGCTATGGAGCTCTGGAGCTATGGAGCTCTGGAGGTATGGAGCTATGGAGCTATGGAGCTCTGGAGGTATGGAGCTATGGAGCTATGGAAGTATGGAGCTCTGGTGCTATGGAGCTATGGAGCTCTGGTGCTATGGAGCTATGGAGCTCTGGTGCTATGGAGCTATGGAGCTCTGGAAGTATGGAGCTCTGGTGCTATGGAGCTATGGAGCTCTGGTGCTATGGAGCTATGGAGCTCTGGTGCTATGGAGCTCTGGTGCTATGGAGCTCTGGTGCTATGGAGCTATGGAGCTCTGGTGCTATGGAGCTCTGGAGGTATGGAGCTCTGGAGGTATGGTGCTCTGGAGGTATGGAGCTATGGAGCCCTGGAGCTCTGGAGGTATGGAGCTATGGTGCTATGGAGCTCTGAAGCCATGGAGCTCTGGTGCTATGGAGCTATGGAGCTCTGGTGCTATGGAGCTATGGAGCTATGGAGCTCTGGAAGTATGGAGCTCTGGTGCTATGGAGCTATGGAGCTCTGGTGCTATGGAGCTATGGAGCTCTGGTGCTATGGAGCTATGGAGCTCTGGTGCTATGGAGCTCTGGTGCTATGGAGCTCTGGTGCTATGGAGCTCTGGAGGTATGGAGCTCTGGAGGTATGGAGCTCTGGAGGTATGGAGCTATGGAGCCCTGGAGCTCTGGAGGTATGGAGCTATGGTGCTATGGAGCTCTGAAGCCATGGAGCTCTGGTGCTATGGAGCTATGGAGCTCTGGTGCTATGGAGCTATGGAGGTATGGAGCCACCAGCCAGCACCCTCCGTGGCTGGATCAATGGAAGTGTTTTAGGTACCAGGCAGCCAAAGGGCCGAGGCCTCACGCTCGACCACGCCGGCGCAGAGTTCCAGCAGCTCGGATAAGCTCTGTCACTCACCCGCCGCGCAGCCACCGGTAACGGGGAAATGTCGCCGCCTTGTGGACACGCCGTTGTAAATGAATGGGCTTTCGCACTTAGTGCAATTTTCGCCAACTCTCTGACTTAGAGCTATGGAAGTATGGAGCTATGGAGCCACCAGCCACCCAGGCTGGAGCTCTGGAGCTCTGGAGGTATGGAGCTCTGGTGCTATGGAAGTATGGAGCTCTGGTGCTATGGAAGTATGGAGCTATGGAGGTATGGAAGTATGGAGCTATGGAAGTATGGAGCTATGGAGCTCTGGAAGTATGGAGCTATGGAGCTCTGGAGGTATGGAGCCCTGGAGCTATGGAGCCCTGGAGCTATGGAAGTATGGAGCTCTGGTGCTATGGAGCTATGGAGCTCTGGTGCTATGGAGCTATGGAGCTATGGAGCTCTGGAGCTATGGAGCTCTGGAGGTATGCAGCTATGGAGCTATGGAGCTCTGGAGGTATGGAGCTATGGAGCTATGGAAGTATGGAGCTCTGGTGCTATGGAGCTATGGAGCTCTGGTGCTATGGAGCTATGGAGCTCTGGTGCTATGGAGCTATGGAGCTATGGAGCTCTGGAAGTATGGAGCTCTGGTGCTATGGAGCTATGGAGCTCTGGTGCTATGGAGCTATGGAGCTCTGGTGCTATGGAGCTATGGAGCTCTGGTGCTATGGAGCTCTGGTGCTATGGAGCTCTGGTGCTATGGAGCTATGGAGCTCTGGTGCTATGGAGCTATGGAGCTCTGGAGGTATGGAGCTCTGGAGGTATGGAGCTCTGGAGGTATGGAGCTATGGAGCCCTGGAGCTCTGGAGGTATGGAGCTATGGTGCTATGGAGCTCTGAAGCCATGGAGCTCTGGTGCTATGGAGCTCTGGAGCTCTGGAGGTATGGAGCTCTGGAGGTATGGAGCTATGGAGCCCTGGAGCTCTGGAGGTATGGAGCTATGGAGCTCTGAAGCCATGGAGCTCTGGTGCTATGGAGCTCTGGAGCTCTGGAGGTATGGAGCTCTGGAGGTATGGAGCTCTGGAGGTATGGAGCTATGGAGCCCTGGAGCTCTGGAGGTATGGAGCTATGGTGCTATGGAGCTCTGAAGCCATGGAGCTCTGGTGCTATGGAGCTCTGGAGGTATGGAGCTCTGGAGGTATGGAGCTCTGGAGGTATGGAGCTATGGAGCCCTGGAGCTCTGGAGGTATGGAGCTATGGTGCTATGGAGCTCTGAAGCCATGGAGCTCTGGTGCTATGGAGCTCTGGAGGTATGGAGCTCTGGAGGTATGGAGCTCTGGAGGTATGGAGCTATGGAGCCCTGGAGCTCTGGAGGTATGGAGCTATGGTGCTATGGAGCTCTGAAGCCATGGAGCTCTGGTGCTATGGAGCTATGGAGCTCTGGTGCTATGGAGCTATGGAGGTATGGAGCCACCAGCCAGCACCCTCCGTGGCTGGATCAATGGAAGTGTTTTAGGTACCAGGCAGCCAAAGGGCCGAGGCCTCACGCTCGACCACGCCGGCGCAGAGTTCCAGCCGCTCGGATAAGCTCTGTCACTCACCCGCCGCGCAGCCACCGGTAATGGGGAAATGTCGCCGCCTTGTGGACACGCCGTTGTAAATGAATGGGCTTTCGCACTTAGTGCAATTTTCGCCAACTCTCTGACTTAGAGCTATGGAAGTATGGAGCTATGGAGCCACCAGCCACCCAGGCTGGAGCTCTGGAGCTCTGGAGGTATGGAGCTCTGGTGCTATGGAAGTATGGAGCTCTGGTGCTATGGAAGTATGGAGCTATGGAGGTATGGAAGTATGGAGCTATGGAAGTATGGAGCTATGGAGCTCTGGAAGTATGGAGCTATGGAGCTCTGGAGGTATGGAGCCCTGGAGCTATGGAGCCCTGGAGCTATGGAAGTATGGAGCTCTGGTGCTATGGAGCTATGGAGCTCTGGTGCTATGGAGCTATGGAGCTATGGAGCTCTGGAGCTATGGAGCTCTGGAGGTATGGAGCTATGGAGCTATGGAGCTCTGGAGGTATGGAGCTATGGAGCTATGGAAGTATGGAGCTCTGGTGCTATGGAGCTATGGAGCTCTGGTGCTATGGAGCTATGGAGCTCTGGTGCTATGGAGCTATGGAGCTATGGAGCTCTGGAAGTATGGAGCTCTGGTGCTATGGAGCTATGGAGCTCTGGTGCTATGGAGCTATGGAGCTCTGGTGCTATGGAGCTCTGGTGCTATGGAGCTCTGGTGCTATGGAGCTATGGAGCTCTGGTGCTATGGAGCTCTGGAGGTATGGAGCTCTGGAGGTATGGAGCTCTGGAGGTATGGCGCTATGGAGCCCTGGAGCTCTGGAGGTATGGAGCTATGGTGCTATGGAGCTCTGAAGCCATGGAGCTCTGGTGCTATGGAGCTATGGAGCTCTGGTGCTATGGAGCTATGGAGCTATGGAGCTCTGGAAGTATGGAGCTCTGGTGCTATGGAGCTATGGAGCTCTGGTGCTATGGAGCTATGGAGCTCTGGTGCTATGGAGCTATGGAGCTCTGGTGCTATGGAGCTCTGGTGCTATGGAGCTCTGGTGCTATGGAGCTATGGAGCTCTGGTGCTATGGAGCTATGGAGCTCTGGAGGTATGGAGCTCTGGAGGTATGGAGCTCTGGAGGTATGGAGCTATGGAGCCCTGGAGCTCTGGAGGTATGGAGCTATGGTGCTATGGAGCTCTGAAGCCATGGAGCTCTGGTGCTATGGAGCTCTGGAGCTCTGGAGGTATGGAGCTCTGGAGGTATGGAGCTATGGAGCCCTGGAGCTCTGGAGGTATGGAGCTATGGTGCTATGGAGCTCTGAAGCCATGGAGCTCTGGTGCTATGGAGCTCTGGAGCTCTGGAGGTATGGAGCTCTGGAGGTATGGAGCTCTGGAGGTATGGAGCTATGGAGCCCTGGAGCTCTGGAGGTATGGAGCTATGGTGCTATGGAGCTCTGAAGCCATGGAGCTCTGGTGCTATGGAGCTCTGGAGGTATGGAGCTCTGGAGGTATGGAGCTCTGGAGGTATGGAGCTATGGAGCCCTGGAGCTCTGGAGGTATGGAGCTATGGTGCTATGGAGCTCTGAAGCCATGGAGCTCTGGTGCTATGGAGCTCTGGAGGTATGGAGCTCTGGAGGTATGGAGCTCTGGAGGTATGGAGCTATGGAGCCCTGGAGCTCTGGAGGTATGGAGCTATGGTGCTATGGAGCTCTGAAGCCATGGAGCTCTGGTGCTATGGAGCTATGGAGCTCTGGTGCTATGGAGCTATGGAGGTATGGAGCCACCAGCCAGCACCCTCCGTGGCTGGATCAATGGAAGTGTTTTAGGTACCAGGCAGCCAAAGGGCCGAGGCCTCACGCTCGACCACGCCGGCGCAGAGTTCCAGCCGCTCGGATAAGCTCTGTCACTCACCCGCCGCGCAGCCACCGGTAACGGGGAAATGTCGCCGCCTGGCGGACACGCCGTTGTAAATGAATGGGCTTTCGCACTTAGTGCAATTTTCGCCAACTCTCTGACTGGAGCTATGGAAGTATGGAGCTATGGAGCCACCAGCCACCCAGGCTGGAGCTATGGAGCTCTGGAGGTATGGAGCTCTGGTGCTATGGAAGTATGGAGCTATGGAGCTATGGAAGTATGGAGCTATGGAGCTATGGAGCTCTGGAAGTATGGAGCTATGGAGCTCTGGAGGTATGGAGCTATGGAGCCCTGGAGCCCTGGAGCTATGGAGCCCTGGAGCTATGGAGCTATGGAGCCCTGGAGCTATGGAGCTATGGAGCCCTGGAGCTATGGAGCTATGGAGCTCTGGTGCTATGGAGCTATGGAGCTCTGGTGCTATGGAGCTATGGAGCTCTGGTGCTATGGAGCTATGGAGCTCTGGTGCTATGGAGCTATGGAGCTCTGGAAGTATGGAGCTATGGAGCTCTGGAGGTATGGAGCTATGGAGCTCTGGAGGTATGGAGCTATGGAGCCCTGGAGCTATGGAGCCCTGGAGCTATGGAAGTATGGAGCTCTGGTGCTATGGAGCTATGGAGCTCTGGTGCTATGGAGCTATGGAGCTCTGGAGCTATGGAGCTCTGGAGGTATGGAGCTATGGAGCTCTGGAGGTATGGAGCTATGGAAGTATGGAGCTCTGGTGCTATGGAGCTATGGAGCTCTGGTGCTATGGAGCTATGGAGCTCTGGTGCTATGGAGCTATGGAGCTATGGAGCTCTGGAAGTATGGAGCTCTGGTGCTATGGAGCTATGGAGCTCTGGTGCTATGGAGCTATGGAGCTCTGGTGCTATGGAGCTCTGGTGCTATGGAGCTCTGGTGCTATGGAGCTATGGAGCTCTGGTGCTATGGAGCTATGGAGCTCTGGAGGTATGGAGCTCTGGAGGTATGGAGCTCTGGAGGTATGGAGCTATGGAGCCCTGGAGCTCTGGAGGTATGGAGCTATGGTGCTATGGAGCTCTGAAGCCATGGAGCTCTGGTGCTATGGAGCTCTGGAGCTCTGGAGGTATGGAGCTCTGGAGGTATGGAGCTATGGAGCCCTGGAGCTCTGGAGGTATGGAGGTATGGAGCTATGGAGCTCTGAAGCCATGGAGCTCTGGTGCTATGGAGCTCTGGAGCTCTGGAGGTATGGAGCTCTGGAGGTATGGAGCTCTGGAGGTATGGAGCTATGGAGCCCTGGAGCTCTGGAGGTATGGAGCTATGGTGCTATGGAGCTCTGAAGCCATGGAGCTCTGGTGCTATGGAGCTCTGGAGGTATGGAGCTCTGGAGGTATGGAGCTCTGGAGGTATGGAGCTATGGAGCCCTGGAGCTCTGGAGGTATGGAGCTATGGTGCTATGGAGCTCTGGAAGTATGGAGCTATGGAGCTCTGGAGGTATGGAGCTATGGAGCCCTGGAGCTATGGAGCCCTGGAGCTATGGAAGTATGGAGCTCTGGTGCTATGGAGCTATGGAGCTCTGGTGCTATGGAGCTATGGAGCTCTGGAGCTATGGAGCTCTGGAGGTATGGAGCTATGGAGCTATGGAGCTCTGGAGGTATGGAGCTATGGAGCTATGGAAGTATGGAGCTCTGGTGCTATGGAGCTATGGAGCTCTGGTGCTATGGAGCTATGGAGCTCTGGTGCTATGGAGCTATGGAGCTATGGAGCTCTGGAAGTATGGAGCTCTGGTGCTATGGAGCTATGGAGCTCTGGTGCTATGGAGCTATGGAGCTCTGGTGCTATGGAGCTATGGAGCTCTGGTGCTATGGAGCTCTGGTGCTATGGAGCTCTGGTGCTATGGAGCTATGGAGCTCTGGTGCTATGGAGCTATGGAGCTCTGGAGGTATGGAGCTCTGGAGGTATGGAGCTCTGGAGGTATGGAGCTTTGGAGCCCTGGAGCTCTGGAGGTATGGAGCTATGGTGCTATGGAGCTCTGAAGCCATGGAGCTCTGGTGCTATGGAGCTCTGGAGGTATGGAGCTCTGGAGGTATGGAGCTCTGGAGGTATGGAGCTATGGAGCCCTGGAGCTCTGGAGGTATGGAGCTATGGTGCTATGGAGCTCTGAAGCCATGGAGCTCTGGTGCTATGGAGCTATGGAGCTCTGGTGCTATGGAGCTATGGAGCTATGGAGGTATGGAGCCACCAGCCAGCACCCTCCGTGGCTGGATCAATGGAAGTGTTTTAGGTACCAGGCAGCCAAAGGGCCGAGGCCTCACGCTCGACCACGCCGGCGCAGAGTTCCAGCCGCTCGGATAAGCTCTGTCACTCACCCGCCGCGCAGCCACCGGTAACGGGGAAATGTCGCCGCCTGGCGGACACGCCGTTGTAAATGAATGGGCTTTCGCACTTAGTGCAATTTTCGCCAACTCTCTGACTTAGAGCTATGGAAGTATGGAGCTATGGAGCCACCAGCCACCCAGGCTGGAGCTATGGAGCTCTGGAGGTATGGAGCTCAGGTGCTATGGAAGTATGGAGCTATGGAGCTATGGAAGTATGGAGCTATGGAGCTATGGAGCTCTGGAAGTATGGAGCTATGGAGCTCTGGAGGTATGGAGCTATGGAGCCCTGGAGCCCTGGAGCTATGGAGCTCTGGTGCTATGGAGGTATGGAGCTCTGGAGGTATGGAGCTCTGGAGGTATGGAGCTATGGAGCTATGGAGCCCTGGAGCTATGGAGCTATGGAGCCCTGGAGCTATGGAGCTATGGAGCCCTGGAGCTATGGAGCTATGGAGCTCTGGTGCTATGGAGCTATGGAGCTCTGGTGCTATGGAGCTATGGAGCTCTGGTGCTATGGAGCTATGGAGCTCTGGTGCTATGGAGCTATGGAGCTCTGGAAGTATGGAGCTATGGAGCTCTGGAGGTATGGAGCTATGGAGCCCTGGAGCTATGGAGCCCTGGAGCTATGGAAGTATGGAGCTCTGGTGCTATGGAGCTATGGAGCTCTGGTGCTATGGAGCTATGGAGCTCTGGAGCTATGGAGCTCTGGAGGTATGGAGCTATGGAGCTATGGAGCTCTGGAGGTATGGAGCTATGGAGCTATGGAAGTATGGAGCTCTGGTGCTATGGAGCTATGGAGCTCTGGTGCTATGGAGCTATGGAGCTCTGGTGCTATGGAGCTATGGAGCTATGGAGCTCTGGAAGTATGGAGCTCTGGTGCTATGGAGCTATGGAGCTCTGGTGCTATGGAGCTATGGAGCTCTGGTGCTATGGAGCTATGGAGCTCTGGTGCTATGGAGCTCTGGTGCTATGGAGCTCTGGTGCTATGGAGCTATGGAGCTCTGGTGCTATGGAGCTATGGAGCTCTGGAGGTATGGAGCTCTGGAGGTATGGAGCTCTGGAGGTATGGAGCTTTGGAGCCCTGGAGCTCTGGAGGTATGGAGCTATGGTGCTATGGAGCTCTGAAGCCATGGAGCTCTGGTGCTATGGAGCTCTGGAGCTCTGGAGGTATGGAGCTCTGGAGGTATGGAGCTATGGAGCCCTGGAGCTCTGGAGGTATGGAGCTATGGTGCTATGGAGCTCTGAAGCCATGGAGCTCTGGTGCTATGGAGCTCTGGAGCTCTGGAGGTATGGAGCTCTGGAGGTATGGAGCTATGGAGCCCTGGAGCTCTGGAGGTATGGAGCTATGGTGCTATGGAGCTCTGAAGCCATGGAGCTCTGGTGCTATGGAGCTCTGGAGCTCTGGAGGTATGGAGCTCTGGAGGTATGGAGCTCTGGAGGTATGGAGCTATGGAGCCCTGGAGCTCTGGAGGTATGGAGCTATGGTGCTATGGAGCTCTGAAGCCATGGAGCTCTGGTGCTATGGAGCTCTGGAGGTATGGAGCTCTGGAGGTATGGAGCTCTGGAGGTATGGAGCTATGGAGCCCTGGAGCTCTGGAGGTATGGAGCTATGGTGCTATGGAGCTCTGAAGCCATGGAGCTCTGGTGCTATGGAGCTCTGGAGGTATGGAGCTCTGGAGGTATGGAGCTATGGAGCCCTGGAGCTCTGGAGGTATGGAGCTATGGTGCTATGGAGCTCTGAAGCCATGGAGCTCTGGTGCTATGGAGCTCTGGAGGTATGGAGCTCTGGAGGTATGGAGCTCTGGAGGTATGGAGCTATGGAGCCCTGGAGCTCTGGAGGTATGGAGCTATGGTGCTATGGAGCTCTGAAGCCATGGAGCTCTGGTGCTATGGAGCTATGGAGCTCTGGTGCTATGGAGCTATGGAGCTATGGAGCTCTGGAGCTATGGAGCTCTGGAGGTATGGAGCTATGGAGCTATGGAGCTCTGGAGGTATGGAGCTATGGAGCTATGGAAGTATGGAGCTCTGGTGCTATGGAGCTATGGAGCTCTGGTGCTATGGAGCTATGGAGCTCTGGTGCTATGGAGCTATGGAGCTATGGAGCTCTGGAAGTATGGAGCTCTGGTGCTATGGAGCTATGGAGCTCTGGTGCTATGGAGCTATGGAGCTCTGGTGCTATGGAGCTCTGGTGCTATGGAGCTCTGGTGCTATGGAGCTATGGAGCTCTGGTGCTATGGAGCTCTGGAGGTATGGAGCTCTGGAGGTATGGAGCTCTGGAGGTATGGAGCTATGGAGCCCTGGAGCTCTGGAGGTATGGAGCTATGGTGCTATGGAGCTC
Organism: Syngnathus leptorhynchus; assembly: GCF_054491065.1. Classification (NCBI taxonomy): domain Eukaryota; kingdom Metazoa; phylum Chordata; class Actinopteri; order Syngnathiformes; family Syngnathidae; genus Syngnathus; species Syngnathus leptorhynchus. The sequence continues at coordinate 167,229 of NW_028232004.1, forward strand.
TGAAGCCATGGAGCTCTGGTGCTATGGAGCTATGGAGCTCTGGTGCTATGGAGCTATGGAGCTATGGAGCTCTGGAAGTATGGAGCTCTGGTGCTATGGAGCTATGGAGCTCTGGTGCTATGGAGCTATGGAGCTCTGGTGCTATGGAGCTATGGAGCTCTGGTGCTATGGAGCTCTGGTGCTATGGAGCTCTGGTGCTATGGAGCTATGGAGCTCTGGTGCTATGGAGCTATGGAGCTCTGGAGGTATGGAGCTCTGGAGGTATGGAGCTCTGGAGGTATGGAGCTATGGAGCCCTGGAGCTCTGGAGGTATGGAGCTATGGTGCTATGGAGCTCTGAAGCCATGGAGCTCTGGTGCTATGGAGCTCTGGAGCTCTGGAGGTATGGAGCTCTGGAGGTATGGAGCTATGGAGCCCTGGAGCTCTGGAGGTATGGAGCTATGGTGCTATGGAGCTCTGAAGCCATGGAGCTCTGGTGCTATGGAGCTCTGGAGCTCTGGAGGTATGGAGCTCTGGAGGTATGGAGCTCTGGAGGTATGGAGCTATGGAGCCCTGGAGCTCTGGAGGTATGGAGCTATGGTGCTATGGAGCTCTGAAACCATGGAGCTCTGGTGCTATGGAGCTCTGGAGGTATGGAGCTCTGGAGGTATGGAGCTCTGGAGGTATGGAGCTATGGAGCCCTGGAGCTCTGGAGGTATGGAGCTATGGTGCTATGGAGCTCTGAAGCCATGGAGCTCTGGTGCTATGGAGCTCTGGAGGTATGGAGCTCTGGAGGTATGGAGCTCTGGAGGTATGGAGCTATGGAGCCCTGGAGCTCTGGAGGTATGGAGCTATGGTGCTATGGAGCTCTGAAGCCATGGAGCTCTGGTGCTATGGAGCTATGGAGCTCTGGTGCTATGGAGCTATGGAGGTATGGAGCCACCAGCCAGCACCCTCCGTGGCTGGATCAATGGAAGTGTTTTAGGTACCAGGCAGCCAAAGGGCCGAGGCCTCTCGCTCGACCACGCCGGCGCAGAGTTCCAGCCGCTCGGATAAGCTCTGTCACTCACCCGCCGCGCAGCCACCGGTAACGGGGAAATGTCGCCGCCTGGCGGACACGCCGTTGTAAATGAATGGGCTTTCGCACTTAGTGCAATTTTCGCCAACTCTCTGACTTAGAGCTATGGAAGTATGGAGCTATGGAGCCACCAGCCACCCAGGCTGGAGCTCTGGAGCTCTGGAGGTATGGAGCTCTGGTGCTATGGAAGTATGGAGCTCTGGTGCTATGGAAGTATGGAGCTATGGAGGTATGGAAGTATGGAGCTATGGAAGTATGGAGCTATGGAGCTCTGGAAGTATGGAGCTATGGAGCTATGGAGGTATGGAGCCCTGGAGCTATGGAAGTATGGAGCTCTGGTGCTATGGAGCTATGGAGCTCTGGTGCTATGGAGCTATGGAGCTATGGAGCTCTGGAGCTATGGAGCTCTGGTGCTATGGAGCTATGGAGCTCTGGTGCTATGGAGCTATGGAGCTCTGGTGCTATGGAGCTCTGGAGCTCTGGAGGTATGGAGCTCTGGTGCTATGGAGCTATGGAGCTCTGGTGCTATGGAGCTATGGAGCTCTGGTGCTATGGAGCTCTGGAGGTATGGAGCTCTGGTGCTATGGAGCTATGGAAGTATAGAGCTATGGAAGTATGGAGCTCTGGAGGTATGGAGGTATGGAGCTATGGAGCTCTGCAGCTATGGAAGTATGGAGCTCTGGAGGTATGGAGCCACCAGCCAGCACCCTCCGTGGCTGGATCAATGGAAGTGTTTAGGTACCAGGCAGCCAAAGGGCCGAGGCCTCACGCTCGACCACGCCGGCGCAGAGTTCCAGCCGCTCGGATAAGCTCTGTCACTCACCCGCCGCGCAGCCACCGGTAACGGGGAAATGTCGCCGCCTGGCGGACACGCCGTTGTAAATGAATGGGCTATCCCCGGGCGCGCCCTTTACGCACGCCCGCCGTCATTCTACGGAGACTAAGTTCCGCCCCGGGGAGGCTGCCTCCTCCCCTCCGCGGCCCGGGGATGCTGCCTCATCCCCGGACGCGCCCTTTACGCACGCCCGCCGTCATTCTACGGAGACTAAGTTCCGCCCCGGGGAGGCTGCCTCCTCCCCTCCGCGGCCCAGGGATGCTGCCTCATCCCCGGGCGCGCCCGCTGTCTTCCGCCGCGGCGTAATTTCTTCAAAGTCCGATGACGCCCCTGGTAGCGGCCCACCCCGGAGGGGGGATGCCGACCGGCCCCCGGAGGTGACACCGGCCGACAAAAGGTTGGATCGAGGGCTGACTCTCAATAGATCGCAGCGATGTAGCTGCTCTGCTACTTACGAGACCCTGACCCAGAATCAGGTCGTATGCAAGTCATTTAGACCTGATAGGCTGCCTCCCTGTCGGAGGTGATAGGGCAGACATTCGAATGAGACGTCGCCGCCGCGGAGGGCCGGCGATCGGCTGGAAGTTATCGAGGATCACCAAGGGAGGCCGGGCCGGACGCGCGGAGGGCCGCGGCGCGGCGCGTGAACGCCGGCGCGACCCCTGGGCCCGCGCGCCCGGGCACCGCGTGGGTTTTGGGTCTGATAAATGCGCGCGTCCCCGGAGGTCGGCGCCCGTTTGCATGTATTAGCTCTAGAATTGCCACAGTTATCCAAGTAACTGAGGAGCGATCAAAGGAACCATAACTGATTTAATGAGCCATTCGCAGTTTCGCTGTACGGGCCGTGTGCACTTAGACTTGCATGGCTTAATCTTTGAGACAAGCATATGCTACTGGCAGGATCAACCAGGTAGGAGAGAGGGTGGCTGGGTAGCGCCTCTCGCTCGCCGGCCCGCCGGAGCGGGGGCTCGCGCGACTGTTTTCCGGACGCCGGCCGTGGTTCGCGGGGGCTCTAGGTGGTCTGAGGCTGCCGCGGGGTGAGATGGATCGGGCTGGACCCGGCGCAGCCGAAGCCGAGGACGCGGAACCTCGAACGCGACCCTCGCGGACCCCTAAACGAGAGGAGCTGCGCCCGGCCTCGTAAGACACCCCCTGTCCGGTGCTGAGTTTGACCCCGACGCCGCTGACCGCCGCCGCCGCCTTGCCGCTAGCCCTCCGCACGTGTGGGGCCGGTGCGCGACCCGTAGGACGGCCGGCAACTCGCTCGTTTGGCGGGGCGATGCAAGGTTAGGCGAACCGGGCGGTAACTCGTGCAGTCGGTTGGACGACTTTGCGGTGGACAGGGTGGTGCGAATCCGGCGGGACGGCCCTTCGATGGAGCCCGCTGCAGGGGGACGTTCGGTGGGTTGAGCCGCGCTCGCCGCGGAACCTTCGAGCGCCGCTACTCAGCAAGTAAACGAGAGGGAGCTGCGCCCGGCCTCGTAAGACGCCTCTTCTCCGGTGCGAGCGCCCCGACGCCGCTGGCCGCCGCCGCCGCCTTGCCGCTATCCCGCCGCGCGTTTGGGGCCGGAGGGCGACCCGTAGGACGGCCCGCCGACTACACGACCGTTTGGCAGAGCGAGTGCAAGGTTAGGCGAGCTGGGCGGTAACTCGGGTTAGTCTGGGGAGACTGGCGGTGGACAGGGGGGCGCGAATCCGGCCGGGCGGCCCCATCGATTAAGCATTGGTAGGGGGCCGAGGATGAGCCGTGCGAAGTGGCCTCGGAGGCGGTCCGTGGGGGACGACGGGGGGGGACGGGCGTCGGCCCTCCGGCCCGAGCAGAGAACGTTCGGTCACCCAGGCGGGAATCTGCGCCCCGGCCCGAGTCGGACTCGGTCGGTGCGGCCCGCTGAGGCCCTCAACTATTCCCGTACGCGGGGGTCGGGAGCTGCGGCGCTGCGCCGGCGACTTACCCGCGCGAGGCACGCACTGCGTGCGGCCAGGATGCGGAGTTGGATCGGCGCTGGTTGGGAACCCTCGGGGAACGAAGGCGGACGGTGGCCAGCCGGCGCCGACGAACCCGTCGGGGAGGGGGCTGGTGGCAGGCGCGATCGGCACTATTGCTGACTGCCGGGAGGGAAGCTGCGCCCCGGCCGAGTCAGACTCAGCCGTTGCGGCCCCCCCGAGCCCGCAGCGCGTAGCGCGGAAGCCATACGCCCCCCCGATGCGGAGCGACAGACGCCCCCGCGACCGCGGTTGGTCGGGAAGGCTTTTCGGATAGAGGTCGGACGGTGTGTGTGGACGGCTTCCCGTGGTGCCGCCGCTATCAAGCCGGAGGGTTTGAGAAACGTCATTCGCAGAAGGACCGGCGCGGCCGGCGGACGCTCGCACGCGCGGCGCCCGACACTCAGCCGCTCGCTCGGCCTCCGTGGATCGTGGCTAGGTGGGATGGATGCTTTTTCCGGGTCGTCTCGGTCTCGCCGCAGTACGGTCGCGCCGGGGCCTGCGGGGCGGCGCGGGGAGCGCCAACATTCGTAGTTGACACTTTGTTTCATTTTATCCGAGCGGGCGGGCGCCTCGAGAGGCGGACCGTCCGGGGCGACTCTCGGCCTTTGTTTAAGGAGCCGGCCGGGCATCACGCTCCTTCCTTGGATGGACAACATTCGTAGTTGACACTTTGTGTCATTTTATCCGAGCGGGCGGGCGCCGCGAGGCGGACCGTCCGGGGCGACTCTCGGCCTGTGTTTAAGGAGCCGGCCGGGCATCACGCTCCTTCCTTGGATGGACAACATTCGCAGTTGACACTTTGTGTCATTTTATCCGAGCAGACGGGCGCCGCGAGGCGGACCGTCCGGGGCGACTCTCGGCCTGTGTTTTCGGAGCCGGCCGGGCCTCACGCTCCCTCCTTGGATGGACAACATTCGTAGTTGACACTTTGTGTCATTTTATCCGAGCGGGCGGGCGCCGCGAGGCGGACCGTCCGGGGCGACTCTCGGCCTGTGTTTAAGGAGCCGGCCGGGCATCACGCTCCTTCCTTGGATGGACAACATTCGCAGTTGACACTTTGTGTCATTTTATCCGAGCAGACGGGCGCCGCGAGGCGGACCGTCCGGGGCGACTCTCGGCCTGTGTTTTCGGAGCCGGCCGGGCCTCACGCTCCCTCCTTGGATGGACAACATTCATAGTTGACACTTTGTGTCATTTTATCCGAGCGGGCGGGCGCCGCGAGGCGGACCGTCCGGGGCGACTCTCGGCCTGTGTTTAAGGAGCCGGCCGGGCATCACGCTCCTTCCTTGGATGGACAACATTCGCAGTTGACACTTTGTGTCATTTTATCCGAGCGGACGGGCGCCGCGAGGCGGACCGTCCGGGGCGACTCTCGGCCTGTGTTTAAGGAGCCGGCCGGGCATCACGCTCCTTCCTTGGATGGACAACATTCGTAGTTGACACTTTGTGTCATTTTATCCGAGCGGGCGGGCGCCGCGAGGCGGACCGTCCGGGGCGACTCTCGGCCTGTGTTTAAGGAGCCGGCCGGGCATCACGCTCCTTCCTTGGATGGACAACATTCGCAGTTGACACTTTGTGTCATTTTATCCGAGCGGACGGGCGCCGCGAGGCGGACCGTCCGGGGCGACTCTCGGCCTGTGTTTAAGGAGCCGGCCGGGCATCACGCTCCTTCCTTGGATGGACAACATTCGTAGTTGACACTTTGTGTCATTTTATCCGAGCGGGCGGGCGCCGCGAGGCGGACCGTCCGGGGCGACTCTCGGCCTGTGTTTAAGGAGCCGGCCGGGCATCACGCTCCTTCCTTGGATGGACAACATTCGCAGTTGACACTTTGTGTCATTTTATCCGAGCAGACGGGCGCCGCGAGGCGGACCGTCCGGGGCGACTCTCGGCCTGTGTTTAAGGAGCCGGCCGGGCATCACGCTCCTTCCTTGGATGGACAACATTCGTAGTTGACACTTTGTGTCATTTTATCCGAGCGGGCGGGCGCCGCGAGGCGGACCGTCCGGGGCGACTCTCGGCCTTTGTTTAAGGAGCCGGCCGGGCATCACGCTCCTTCCTTGGATGGACAACATTCGCAGTTGACACTTTGTGTCATTTTATCCGAGCGGGCGGGCGCCGCGAGGCGGACCGTCCGGGGCGACTCTCGGCCTGTGTTTAAGGAGCCGGCCGGGCATCACGCTCCTTCCTTGGATGGACAACATTCGCAGTTGACACTTTGTGTCATTTTATCCGAGCAGACGGGCGCCGCGAGGCGGACCGTCCGGGGCGACTCTCGGCCTGTGTTTAAGGAGCCGGCCGGGCATCACGCTCCTTCCTTGGATGGACAACATTCGTAGTTGACACTTTGTGTCATTTTATCCGAGCGGGCGGGCGCCGCGAGGCGGACCGTCCGGGGCGACTCTCGGCCTGTGTTTAAGGAGCCGGCCGGGCATCACGCTCCTTCCTTGGATGGACAACATTCGCAGTTGACACTTTGTGTCATTTTATCCGAGCAGACGGGCGCCGCGAGGCGGACCGTCCGGGGCGACTCTCGGCCTGTGTTTAAGGAGCCGGCCGGGCATCACGCTCCTTCCTTGGATGGACAACATTCGCAGTTGACACTTTGTGTCATTTTGTTCGGCCTGTGTTTAAGGAGGCGGCCGTCCTCCACTCGGTCCGTGTTTAAGGAGCAACACTCGCGCTCCGGTTCGGCCTGTGTTTAAGGAGGCGGCCGTCCTCCCCTTGGTCTGTGTTAAGGGCGACACTCGGTCCGTGTTTAAGGAGCCTGGCCCTCGCGCTCCGGTTCGGCCTGTATTTAGGGAGGCGGCCGTCCTCCGCTTGGTCTGTGTTAAGGGCGACACTCGGTCCGTGTTTAAGGAGCCTGGCCCTGACGCTCCTCTCCGGCCTGTGTTTAAGGAGGCGGCCGTCCTCCCCTTGGTCTGTGTTAAGGGCGACACTCGGTCCGTGTTTAAGGAGCCTGGCCCTCGCGCTCCGGTTCGGCCTGTATTTAGGGAGGCGGCCGTCCTCCGCTTGGTCTGTGTTAAGGGCGACACTCGGTCCGTGTTTAAGGAGCCTGGCCCTGACGCTCCTCTCCGGCCTGTGTTTAAGGAGGCGGCCGTCCTCCCCTTGGTCTGTGTTAAGGGCGACACTCGGTCCGTGTTTAAGGAGCGGCCCTCGCGCTCCGGTTCGGCCTGTATTTAGGGAGGCGGCCGTCCTCCGCTTGGTCTGTGTTAAGGGCGACACTCGGTCCGTGTTTAAGGAGCGGCCCTCGCGCTCCGGTTCGGCCTGTATTTAGGGAGGCGGCCGTCCTCCGCTTGGTCTGTGTTAAGGGCGACACTCGGTCCGTGTTTAAGGAGCCGGCCCTGACGCTCCTCTTCGGCCTGTGTTTAAGGAGGTGGCCGTCCTCCACTTCCTTCCATGCACCACCACATTCGCAGTTGACACTTTGCCATTTTTTCAGAGAGGTGACACTTAGTCGTTTTTTCGAAAGTTGACACTTAGTCGTTTTTTTCAAAAGTTGACACTTTGCCGTTTTTTCAGAGAGGTGACACTTTGTCGTTTTTTCGAAAGTTGACACTTAGCCGTTTTTTCGAAAGTTGACACTTAGCCGTTTTTTCGAAAGTTGACACTTAGTCACTTTTTCGCCACAGTGACACCTCCAGCGCGTGCCACGGCGCTTTTCAGGTCTTCTATCCGACCTTGTGCTGTCGAGGACGGCGTGTCCGACGCCGTGGGGAGACCAGCACCATCTCCTCCATACTCGTAAACGAGGTGCTTTGGAAAACGGGGGGAAAGTCGATGAGTACACTGACTACTGGGACCATTTCATTGTACTCTGGCGCACCTGAAGACCAAAAAAGGTACTGCATCTTAGCCCGGGTACCTCACCCCCTGGTACCTCGAGGAGAACTTAGAAAAATTTCGACAAATTTTTGGTGAGCTCCAGGGAGAGAGGCTGATTTTTCGCTTTTTGAGGCCGACCGCCGAACCGGCGCGGGGCGGACTCACAAGCCCCGCAGAGCCGTGGGCACTTAGTCGTTTTTTCAGAGAGGCGACACTTAGTCGTTTTTTCGGAGGCGACACTTAGTCGTTTTTTCGAAAGTTGACACTTAGCCGTTTTTTCGAAAGTCGACACTTAGCCGTTTTTTTGGAAAGTTGACACTTAGTCGTTTTTTCGAAAGTTGACACTTAGTCGTTTTTTCGCCACAATTGGCTCTGAGCTCCAGGGGGAGAGGCTGGTTTTGCCTTATTTCAGGCCGGCTGGGGAACCGGCGCGGGTCGGATGCACGAGCCCGGCAGAGCCGTGGGCACTTAGAAAATTTTCGCCGATTAAGCTGGGACCTCCAGGCGGAGACCGGCATTCCTCGTCCTCGGGGTTCGACCCAGGAACCGGCGCTGGGCAGACGCCGTAGCCACGCAGAGCCGTGGGCACTTAGAAAATATTCGCCAAGTTGGCTCTGAGCTCCAGGCGGAGAGGCTGGTTTTGCCTTATTTCAGGCCGGCTGGGGAACCGGCGCGGGTCGGATGCACGAGCCCGCAGAGCCGTGGGCACTTTGCCATTTTCTCAGAGTCGACACTTAGTCGTTTTTTCAGAGAGGCGACACTCTGTCGTTTTTTCGAAAGTTGACACTTTGCCGTTTTTTCAGAGAGGCGACACTTAGCCGTTTTTTCGAAAGTTGACACTTAGCCGTTTTTTCGAAAGTCGACACTTAGCCGTTTTTTCAGAGATGTGACACTTTGCCGTTTTTTCGAAAGTCGACACTTAGCCGTTTTTTCAGAGATGTGACACTTAGAAACTGTTTGCCAAGTTGGCTGTGAGCTCCAGGAGGAGACCGTTATTTTTCGTCATTCGAGGCCGACTGCGGAACCGGCGCTGGGCGGACGCCAAAGCTCGGCAGGGCCGTGGGCACTTAGAAACTTTTTGCCAAGTTGGCTGTGAGCTCCAGGAGGAGACCGTTATTTTTCGTCATTCGAGGCCGACTGCGGAACCGGCGCTGAGCGGACGCCAAAGCTCGGCAGGGCCGTGGGCACTTAGAAACTTTTTGCCAAGTTGGCTGTGAGCTCCAGGAGGAGACCGTTATTTTTCGTCATTCGAGGCCGACTGCGGAACCGGCGCTGGGCGGACGCCAAAGCTCGGCAGGGCCGTGGGCACTTAGAAACTTTTTGCCAAGTTGGCTGTGAGCTCCAGGAGGAGACCGTTATTTTTCGTCATTCGAGGCCGACTGCGGAACCGGCGCTGGGCGGACGCCAAAGCTCAGCAGGGCCGTGGGCACTTAGAAACTTTTTGCCAAGTTGGCTGTGAGCTCCAGGAGGAGACCGTTATTTTTCGTCATTCGAGGCCGACTGCGGAACCGGCGCTGGGCGGACGCCAAAGCTCAGCAGGGCCGTGGGCACTTAGAAACTTTTTGCCAAGTTGGCTGTGAGCTCCAGGAGGAGACCGTTATTTTTCGTCATTCTAGGCCGGCTGCAGAACCGGCGCGGCTCGGATGCACGAGCCCGCAGAGCCGTGGGCACTTTGCCACTTTTTCGCCACAATTGGCTGTGAGCTCCAGGAGGAGACCGTTATTTTTCGTCATTCTAGGCCGGTTGCAGAACCGGCGCGGCTCGGATGCACGAGCCCGCAGAGCCGTGGGCACTTAGAAAATTTTCAGAGAGGCGACACTTTGCCATTTTTTCAGAGAGGTGACACTTAGTCGTTTTTTCGAAAGTTGACACTTAGCCGTTTTTTCGAAAGTTGACACTTAGTCGTTTTTTCGAAAGTTGACACTTAGTCGTTTTTTCGCCACAGTGCCCACCTCCAGCGCGTGCCACGGCGCTTTCCAGGTCTTCTATCCGACCTTGTGCTGTCGAGGACGGCGTGTCCGACGCCGTGGGGAGACCAGCACCATCTCCTCCATACTCGTAAAGGAGGTGCTTTGGAAAACGGGGGGAAAGTCGATGAGTACACTGACTACTGGGACCATTTCATTGTACTCTGGCGCACCTGAAGACCAAAAAAGGTACTGCATCTTAGCCCGGGTACCTCACCCCCTGGTACCTCGAGGAGAACTTAGAAAAATTTCGACAAATTTTTGGTGAGCTCCAGGGAGAGAGGCTGATTTTTCGCTTTTTGAGGCCGACTGCCGAACCGGCGCGGGGCGGACTCACAAGCCCCGCAGAGCCGTGGGCACTTAGTCGTTTTTTCAGAGAGGCGACACTTAGTCGTTTTTTCAGAGGCGACACTTAGTCGTTTTTTCGAAAGTTGACACTTAGCCGTTTTTTCGAAAGTTGACACTTAGCCGTTTTTTCGAAAGTCGACACTTAGCCGTTTTTTCGAAAGTTGACACTTAGTCGTTTTTTCGCCGATTTTGCTGGGACCTCCAGGCGAGGACCGGCGTTTTTCGTCTTCCGGGTCCGACCCGGGAACCAGCGCCGAGCGGACACATTCGCTCGCAAGTGCCGTTGGCACTTAGAAAATTTTTCGTTTGTCATGAGCTCCGGGCGAGGACCGGCGTTTTTCGTCTTCCGGGTTCGACCCGGGAACCAGCGCCGAGCGGACACATTCGCTCGCAAGTGCCGTTGGCACTTAGAAAATTTTTCGTTTGTCATGAGCTCCGGGCGAGGACCGGCGTTTTTCGTCTTCCGGGTTCGACCCGGGAACCAGCGCCGAGCGGACACATTCGCTCGCAAGTGCCGTTGGCACTTGGAAAATTTTTCGTTTGTCATGAGCTCCGGGCGGAGACCGGCGTTTTTCGTCTTCCGGGTTCGACCCGGGAACCAGCGCCGAGCGGACACATTCGCTCGCAAGTGCCGTTGGCACTTAGAAAATTTTTCGTTTGTCATGAGCTCCGGGCGAGGACCGGCGTTTTTCGTCTTCCGGGTTCGACCCGGGAACCAGCGCCGAGCGGACACATTCGCTCGCAAGTGCCGTTGGCACTTAGAAAATTTTTCGTTTGTCATGAGCTCCGGGCGGAGACCGGCGTTTTTCGTCTTCCGGGTTCGACCCGGGAACCAGCGCCGAGCGGACACATTCGCTCGCAAGTGCCGTTGGCACTTAGAAAATTTTTCGTTTGTCATGAGCTCCGGGCGGAGACCGGCGTTTTTCGTCTTCCGGGTTCGACCCGGGAACCAGCGCCGAGCGGACACATTCGCTCGCAAGTGCCGTTGGCACTTAGAAAATTTTTCGTTTGTCATGAGCTCCGGGCGGAGACCGGCATTTTTCGTCATTCGAGGCCGACGGGGGAACCAGCCGGAGCGGACACGTTTGCTCGGAAGAGCCGTTGGCACTTAGAAAAAATTCCGTGTCTCGTGAGCTCCAGGGGGGACAGGCTGGTTTTATTCATCCGTAGCCGACATGGGAACCAGCGCGGAGCGGATTGGTGTTGCGCTGGCATATACCTCATCTCTCTCAGGAGTCCCCCCCTTATACGTGCCGATTGTGTTTTGGAAAACGGGGGGTAACTGGATGAGTACACTGACTAGGGGGACCAGTACACTAGCGAGTGGGACCAGTACACTGACTAGTGGGACCAACACACTATGAGCGCCTGGTACCTAAAATGGAAGTATAGAGGCCGACTTTCGGGCAAGATCACGCCGTGTTAGGCTTCCAGGACCTCGGCTAAGCAATTTTAACGGGTCGCCCGGTTCTTTTTTGATCCAGCCCGGTTCTTTTTTTATCCAGCCCGGTTCTTTTTACACTTCCAGCTGGAGCTCGGGAGCGGCTTTTTGCACAAGATCACGCCGTGTTAGGCTTCCAGGACCTCGGCTAAGCAATTTTAACGGGCCGCCCGGTTCTTTTTTGATCCAGCCCGGTTCTTTTTTTTATCCAGCCTGGTTCTTTTTACACTTCCAGCTGGAGCTCGGGAGCGGCTTTTTGCACAAGATCACGGCGGGTTAGGCTTCCAGGACCTCGGCTAAGCAATTTTAACGGGTCGCCCGGTTCTTTTTTTTTATCCAGCCCGGTTCTTTTTTTTATCCAGCCCGGTTCTTTTTACACTTCCAGCTGGAGCTCGGGAGCGGCTTTTTGCACAAGATCACGCCGTGTTAGGCTTCCAGGACCTCGGCTAAGCAATTTTAACGGGTCGCCCGGTTCTTTTTTGATCCAGCCCGGTTCTTTTTTTATCCAGCCCGGTTCTTTTTACACTTCCAGCTGGAGCTCGGGAGCGGCTTTTTGCACAAGATCACGCCGTGTTAGGCTTCCAGGACCTCGGCTAAGCAATTTTAACGGGTCGCCCGGTTCTTTTTTGATCCAGCCCGGTTCTTTTTTTTATCCAGCCCGGTTCTTTTTACACTTCCAGCTGGAGCTCGGGAGCGGCTTTTTGCACAAGATCACGCCGGGTTAGGCTTCCAGGACCTCGGCTAAGCAATTTTAACGGGCCGCCCGGTTCTTTTTTTTATCCAGCCCGGTTCTTTTTACACTTCCAGCTGGAGCTCGGGAGCGGCTTTTTGCACAAGATCACGCCGGGTTAGGCTTCCAGGACCTCGGCTAAGCAATTTTAACGGGTCGCCCGGTTCTTTTTTGATCCAGCCCGGTTCTTTTTTTATCCAGCCCGGTTCTTTTTACACTTCCAGCTGGAGCTCGGGAGCGGCTTTTTGCACAAGATCACGCCGTGTTAGGCTTCCAGGACCTCGGCTAAGCAATTTTAACGGGTCGCCCGGTTCTTTTTTGATCCAGCCCGGTTCTTTTTTTTATCCAGCCCGGTTCTTTTCACACTTCCAGCTGGAGCTCGGCAGCGGCTATTTGCACAAGATCACGCCGGGTTAGGCTTCCAGGACCTCGGCTAAGCAATTTTAACGGGTCGCCCGGTTCTTTTTTGATCCAGCCCGGTTCTTTTTTTTTATCCAGCCCGGTTCTTTTTACACTTCCAGCTGGAGCTCGGGAGCGGCTTTTTGCACAAGATCACGCCGGGTTAGGCTTCCAGGACCTCGGCTAAGCAATTTTAACGGGCCGCCCGGTTCTTTTTTTTATCCAGCCCGGTTCTTTTTACACTTCCAGCTGGAGCTCGGGAGCGGCTTTTTGCACAAGATCACGCCGGGTTAGGCTTCCAGGACCTCGGCTAAGCAATTTTAACGGGTCGCCCGGTTCTTTTTTGATCCAGCCCGGTTCTTTTTTTATCCAGCCCGGTTCTTTTTACACTTCCAGCTGGAGCTCGGGAGCGGCTTTTTGCACAAGATCACGCCGTGTTAGGCTTCCAGGACCTCGGCTAAGCAATTTTAACGGGTCGCCCGGTTCTTTTTTGATCCAGCCCGGTTCTTTTTTTTATCCAGCCCGGTTCTTTTTACACTTCCAGCTGGAGCTCGGGAGCGGCTTTTTGCACAAGATCACGCCGGGTTAGGCTTCCAGGACCTCGGCTAAGCAATTTTAACGGGCCGCCCGGTTCTTTTTTTTATCCAGCCCGGTTCTTTTTACACTTCCAGCTGGAGCTCGGGAGCGGCTTTTTGCACAAGATCACGCCGGGTTAGGCTTCCAGGACCTCGGCTAAGCAATTTTAACGGGTCGCCCGGTTCTTTTTTGATCCAGCCCGGTTCTTTTTTTATCCAGCCCGGTTCTTTTTACACTTCCAGCTGGAGCTCGGGAGCGGCTTTTTGCACAAGATCACGCCGTGTTAGGCTTCCAGGACCTCGGCTAAGCAATTTTAACGGGTCGCCCGGTTCTTTTTTGATCCAGCCCGGTTCTTTTTTTTATCCAGCCCGGTTCTTTTCACACTTCCAGCTGGAGCTCGGCAGCGGCTATTTGCACAAGATCACGCCGGGTTAGGCTTCCAGGACCTCGGCTAAGCAATTTTAACGGGTCGCCCGGTTCTTTTTTGATCCAGCCCGGTTCTTTTTTTTTATCCAGCCCGGTTCTTTTTACACTTCCAGCTGGAGCTCGGGAGCGGCTTTTTGCACAAGATCACGCCGGGTTAGGCTTCCAGGACCTCGGCTAAGCAATTTTAACGGGCCGCCCGGTTCTTTTTTTTATCCAGCCCGGTTCTTTTTACACTTCCAGCTGGAGCTCGGGAGCGGCTTTTTGCACAAGATCACGCCGGGTTAGGCTTCCAGGACCTCGGCTAAGCAATTTTAACGGGTCGCCCGGTTCTTTTTTTGATCCAGCCCGGTTCTTTTTTTATCCAGCCCGGTTCTTTTTACACTTCCAGCTGGAGCTCGGGAGCGGCTTTTTGCACAAGATCACGCCGTGTTAGGCTTCCAGGACCTCGGCTAAGCAATTTTAACGGGTCGCCCGGTTCTTTTTTGATCCAGCCCGGTTCTTTTTTTTATCCAGCCCGGTTCTTTTCACACTTCCAGCTGGAGCTCGGCAGCGGCTATTTGCACAAGATCACGCCGGGTTAGGCTTCCAGGACCTCGGCTAAGCAATTTTAACGGGCCGCCCGGTTCTTTTTTTTATCCAGCCCGGTTCTTTTTACACTTCCAGCTGGAGCTCGGGAGCGGCTTTTTGCACAAGATCACGCCGTGTTAGGCTTCCAGGACCTCGGCTAAGCAATTTTAACGGGCCGCCCGGTTCTTTTTTTTATCCAGCCCGGTTCTTTTTTTATCCAGCCCGGTTCTTTTTACACTTCCAGCTGGAGCTCGGGAGCGGCTTTTTGCACAAGATCACGCCGTGTTAGGCTTCCAGGACCTCGGCTAAGCAATTTTAACGGGTCGCCCGGTTCTTTTTTGATCCAGCCCGGTTCTTTTTTTTATCCAGCCCGGTTCTTTTCACACTTCCAGCTGGAGCTCGGCAGCGGCTATTTGCACAAGATCACGCCGGGTTAGGCTTCCAGGACCTCGGCTAAGCAATTTTAACGGGCCGCCCGGTTCTTTTTTTTATCCAGCCCGGTTCTTTTTACACTTCCAGCTGGAGCTCGGGAGCGGCTTTTTGCACAAGATCACGCCGTGTTAGGCTTCCAGGACCTCGGCTAAGCAATTTTAACGGGCCGCCCGGTTCTTTTTTTTATCCAGCCCGGTTCTTTTTACACTTCCAGCTGGAGCTCGGGAGCGGCTTTTTGCACAAGATCACGCCGTGTTAGGCTTCCAGGACCTCGGCTAAGCAATTTTAACGGGCCGCTCTGGAGGTATGGAGCTATGGAGCCCTGGAGCTCTGGAGGTATGGAGCTATGGTGCTATGGAGCTCTGAAGCCATGGAGCTCTGGTGCTATGGAGCTATGGAGCTCTGGTGCTATGGAGCTATGGAGCTATGGAGCTCTGGAAGTATGGAGCTCTGGTGCTATGGAGCTATGGAGCTCTGGTGCTATGGAGCTATGGAGCTCTGGTGCTATGGAGCTATGGAGCTCTGGTGCTATGGAGCTCTGGTGCTATGGAGCTCTGGTGCTATGGAGCTATGGAGCTCTGGTGCTATGGAGCTATGGAGCTCTGGAGGTATGGAGCTCTGGAGGTATGGAGCTCTGGAGGTATGGAGCTATGGAGCCCTGGAGCTCTGGAGGTATGGAGCTATGGTGCTATGGAGCTCTGAAGCCATGGAGCTCTGGTGCTATGGAGCTCTGGAGCTCTGGAGGTATGGAGCTCTGGAGGTATGGAGCTATGGAGCCCTGGAGCTCTGGAGGTATGGAGCTATGGTGCTATGGAGCTCTGAAGCCATGGAGCTCTGGTGCTATGGAGCTCTGGAGCTCTGGAGGTATGGAGCTCTGGAGGTATGGAGCTCTGGAGGTATGGAGCTATGGAGCCCTGGAGCTCTGGAGGTATGGAGCTATGGTGCTATGGAGCTCTGAAGCCATGGAGCTCTGGTGCTATGGAGCTCTGGAGGTATGGAGCTCTGGAGGTATGGAGCTCTGGAGGTATGGAGCTATGGAGCCCTGGAGCTCTGGAGGTATGGAGCTATGGTGCTATGGAGCTCTGAAGCCATGGAGCTCTGGTGCTATGGAGCTCTGGAGGTATGGAGCTCTGGAGGTATGGAGCTCTGGAGGTATGGAGCTATGGAGCCCTGGAGCTCTGGAGGTATGGAGCTATGGTGCTATGGAGCTCTGAAGCCATGGAGCTCTGGTGCTATGGAGCTATGGAGCTCTGGTGCTATGGAGCTATGGAGGTATGGAGCCACCAGCCAGCACCCTCCGTGGCTGGATCAATGGAAGTGTTTTAGGTACCAGGCAGCCAAAGGGCCGAGGCCTCACGCTCGACCACGCCGGCGCAGAGTTCCAGCCGCTCGGATAAGCTCTGTCACTCACCCGCCGCGCAGCCACCGGTAACGGGGAAATGTCGCCGCCTTGTGGACACGCCGTTGTAAATGAATGGGCTTTCGCACTTAGTGCAATTTTCGCCAACTCTCTGACTTAGAGCTATGGAAGTATGGAGCTATGGAGCCACCAGCCACCCAGGCTGGAGCTCTGGAGCTCTGGAGGTATGGAGCTCTGGTGCTATGGAAGTATGGAGCTCTGGTGCTATGGAAGTATGGAGCTATGGAGGTATGGAAGTATGGAGCTATGGAAGTATGGAGCTATGGAGCTCTGGAAGTATGGAGCTATGGAGCTCTGGAGGTATGGAGCCCTGGAGCTATGGAGCCCTGGAGCTATGGAAGTATGGAGCTCTGGTGCTATGGAGCTATGGAGCTCTGGTGCTATGGAGCTATGGAGCTATGGAGCTCTGGAGCTATGGAGCTCTGGAGGTATGGAGCTATGGAGCTATGGAGCTCTGGAGGTATGGAGCTATGGAGCTATGGAAGTATGGAGCTCTGGTGCTATGGAGCTATGGAGCTCTGGTGCTATGGAGCTATGGAGCTCTGGTGCTATGGAGCTATGGAGCTATGGAGCTCTGGAAGTATGGAGCTCTGGTGCTATGGAGCTATGGAGCTCTGGTGCTATGGAGCTATGGAGCTCTGGTGCTATGGAGCTCTGGTGCTATGGAGATCTGGTGCTATGGAGCTATGGAGCTCTGGTGCTATGGAGCTATGGAGCTCTGGAGGTATGGAGCTCTGGAGGTATGGAGCTCTGGAGGTATGGAGCTATGGAGCCCTGGAGCTCTGGAGGTATGGAGCTATGGTGCTATGGAGCTCTGAAGCCATGGAGCTCTGGTGCTATGGAGCTCTGGAGCTCTGGAGGTATGGAGCTCTGGAGGTATGGAGCTATGGAGCCCTGGAGCTCTGGAGGTATGGAGCTATGGAGCTCTGAAGCCATGGAGCTCTGGTGCTATGGAGCTCTGGAGCTCTGGAGGTATGGAGCTCTGGAGGTATGGAGCTCTGGAGGTATGGAGCTATGGAGCCCTGGAGCTCTGGAGGTATGGAGCTATGGTGCTATGGAGCTCTGAAGCCATGGAGCTCTGGTGCTATGGAGCTCTGGAGGTATGGAGCTCTGGAGGTATGGAGCTCTGGAGGTATGGAGCTATGGAGCCCTGGAGCTCTGGAGGTATGGAGCTATGGTGCTATGGAGCTCTGAAGCCATGGAGCTCTGGTGCTATGGAGCTCTGGAGGTATGGAGCTCTGGAGGTATGGAGCTCTGGAGGTATGGAGCTATGGAGCCCTGGAGCTCTGGAGGTATGGAGCTATGGTGCTATGGAGCTCTGAAGCCATGGAGCTCTGGTGCTATGGAGCTATGGAGCTCTGGTGCTATGGAGCTATGGAGGTATGGAGCCACCAGCCAGCACCCTCCGTGGCTGGATCAATGGAAGTGTTTTAGGTACCAGGCAGCCAAAGGGCCGAGGCCTCACGCTCGACCACGCCGGCGCAGAGTTCCAGCCGCTCGGATAAGCTCTGTCACTCACCCGCCGCGCAGCCACCGGTAACGGGGAAATGTCGCCGCCTGGCGGACACGCCGTTGTAAATGAATGGGCTTTCGCACTTAGTGCAATTTTCGCCAACTCTCTGACTTAGAGCTATGGAAGTATGGAGCTATGGAGCCACCAGCCACCCAGGCTGGAGCTATGGAGCTCTGGAGGTATGGAGCTCAGGTGCTATGGAAGTATGGAGCTATGGAGCTATGGAAGTATGGAGCTATGGAGCTATGGAGCTCTGGAAGTATGGAGCTATGGAGCTCTGGAGGTATGGAGCTATGGAGCCCTGGAGCTATGGAGCTCTGGTGCTATGGAGGTATGGAGCTCTGGAGGTATGGAGCTCTGGAGGTATGGAGCTATGGAGCTATGGAGCCCTGGAGCTATGGAGCTATGGAGCCCTGGAGCTATGGAGCTATGGAGCCCTGGAGCTATGGAGCTATGGAGCTCTGGTGCTATGGAGCTATGGAGCTCTGGTGCTATGGAGCTATGGAGCTCTGGTGCTATGGAGCTATGGAGCTCTGGTGCTATGGAGCTATGGAGCTCTGGAAGTATGGAGCTATGGAGCTCTGGAGGTATGGAGCTATGGAGCCCTGGAGCTATGGAGCCCTGGAGCTATGGAAGTATGGAGCTCTGGTGCTATGGAGCTATGGAGCTCTGGTGCTATGGAGCTATGGAGCTCTGGAGCTATGGAGCTCTGGAGGTATGGAGCTATGGAGCTATGGAGCTCTGGAGGTATGGAGCTATGGAGCTATGGAAGTATGGAGCTCTGGTGCTATGGAGCTATGGAGCTCTGGTGCTATGGAGCTATGGAGCTCTGGTGCTATGGAGCTATGGAGCTATGGAGCTCTGGAAGTATGGAGCTCTGGTGCTATGGAGCTATGGAGCTCTGGTGCTATGGAGCTATGGAGCTCTGGTGCTATGGAGCTATGGAGCTCTGGTGCTATGGAGCTCTGGTGCTATGGAGCTCTGGTGCTATGGAGCTATGGAGCTCTGGTGCTATGGAGCTATGGAGCTCTGGAGGTATGGAGCTCTGGAGGTATGGAGCTCTGGAGGTATGGAGCTTTGGAGCCCTGGAGCTCTGGAGGTATGGAGCTATGGTGCTATGGAGCTCTGAAGCCATGGAGCTCTGGTGCTATGGAGCTCTGGAGCTCTGGAGGTATGGAGCTCTGGAGGTATGGAGCTATGGAGCCCTGGAGCTCTGGAGGTATGGAGCTATGGTGCTATGGAGCTCTGAAGCCATGGAGCTCTGGTGCTATGGAGCTCTGGAGCTCTGGAGGTATGGAGCTCTGGAGGTATGGAGCTATGGAGCCCTGGAGCTCTGGAGGTATGGAGCTATGGTGCTATGGAGCTCTGAAGCCATGGAGCTCTGGTGCTATGGAGCTCTGGAGCTCTGGAGGTATGGAGCTCTGGAGGTATGGAGCTCTGGAGGTATGGAGCTATGGAGCCCTGGAGCTCTGGAGGTATGGAGCTATGGTGCTATGGAGCTCTGAAGCCATGGAGCTCTGGTGCTATGGAGCTCTGGAGGTATGGAGCTCTGGAGGTATGGAGCTCTGGAGGTATGGAGCTATGGAGCCCTGGAGCTCTGGAGGTATGGAGCTATGGTGCTATGGAGCTCTGAAGCCATGGAGCTCTGGTGCTATGGAGCTATGGAGCTCTGGTGCTATGGAGCTATGGAGGTATGGAGCCACCAGCCAGCACCCTCCGTGGCTGGATCAATGGAAGTGTTTTAGGTACCAGGCAGCCAAAGGGCCGAGGCCTCACGCTCGACCACGCCGGCGCAGAGTTCCAGCCGCTCGGATAAGCTCTGTCACTCACCCGCCGCGCAGCCACCGGTAACGGGGAAATGTCGCCGCCTTGTGGACACGCCGTTGTAAATGAATGGGCTTTCGCACTTAGTGCAATTTTCGCCAACTCTCTGACTTAGAGCTATGGAAGTATGGAGCTATGGAGCCACCAGCCACCCAGGCTGGAGCTCTGGAGCTCTGGAGGTATGGAGCTCTGGTGCTATAAAAGTATGGAGCTCTGGTGCTATGGAAGTATGGAGCTATGGAGGTATGGAAGTATGGAGCTATGGAAGTATGGAGCTATGGAGCTCTGGAAGTATGGAGCTATGGAGCTCTGGAGGTATGGAGCCCTGGAGCTATGGAGCCCTGGAGCTATGGAAGTATGGAGCTCTGGTGCTATGGAGCTATGGAGCTCTGGTGCTATGGAGCTATGGAGCTATGGAGCTCTGGAGCTATGGAGCTCTGGAGGTATGGAGCTATGGAGCTATGGAGCTCTGGAGGTATGGAGCTATGGAGCTATGGAAGTATGGAGCTCTGGTGCTATGGAGCTATGGAGCTCTGGTGCTATGGAGCTATGGAGCTCTGGTGCTATGGAGCTATGGAGCTATGGAGCTATGGAGCTCTGGAAGTATGGAGCTCTGGTGCTATGGAGCTATGGAGCTCTGGTGCTATGGAGCTATGGAGCTCTGGTGCTATGGAGCTCTGGTGCTATGGAGCTCTGGTGCTATGGAGCTATGGAGCTCTGGTGCTATGGAGCTCTGGAGGTATGGAGCTCTGGAGGTATGGAGCTCTGGAGGTATTGAGCTATGGAGCCCTGGAGCTCTGGAGGTATGGAGCTATGGTGCTATGGAGCTCTGAAGCCATGGAGCTCTGGTGCTATGGAGCTATGGAGCTCTGGTGCTATGGAGCTATGGAGCTATGGAGCTCTGGAAGTATGGAGCTCTGGTGCTATGGAGCTATGGAGCTCTGGTGCTATGGAGCTATGGAGCTCTGGTGCTATGGAGCTATGGAGCTCTGGTGCTATGGAGCTCTGGTGCTATGGAGCTCTGGTGCTATGGAGCTATGGAGCTCTGGTGCTATGGAGCTATGGAGCTCTGGAGGTATGGAGCTCTGGAGGTATGGAGCTCTGGAGGTATGGAGCTATGGAGCCCTGGAGCTCTGGAGGTATGGAGCTATGGTGCTATGGAGCTCTGAAGCCATGGAGCTCTGGTGCTATGGAGCTCTGGAGCTCTGGAGGTATGGAGCTCTGGAGGTATGGAGCTATGGAGCCCTGGAGCTCTGGAGGTATGGAGCTATGGTGCTATGGAGCTCTGAAGCCATGGAGCTCTGGTGCTATGGAGCTCTGGAGCTCTGGAGGTATGGAGCTCTGGAGGTATGGAGCTCTGGAGGTATGGAGCTATGGAGCCCTGGAGCTCTGGAGGTATGGAGCTATGGTGCTATGGAGCTCTGAAGCCATGGAGCTCTGGTGCTATGGAGCTCTGGAGGTATGGAGCTCTGGAGGTATGGAGCTCTGGAGGTATGGAGCTATGGAGCCCTGGAGCTCTGGAGGTATGGAGCTATGGTGCTATGGAGCTCTGAAGCCATGGAGCTCTGGTGCTATGGAGCTCTGGAGCTCTGGAGGTATGGAGCTCTGGAGGTATGGAGCTCTGGAGGTATGGAGCTATGGAGCCCTGGAGCTCTGGAGGTATGGAGCTATGGTGCTATGGAGCTCTGAAGCCATGGAGCTCTGGTGCTATGGAGCTCTGGAGGTATGGAGCTCTGGAGGTATGGAGCTCTGGAGGTATGGAGCTATGGAGCCCTGGAGCTCTGGAGGTATGGAGCTATGGTGCTATGGAGCTCTGAAGCCATGGAGCTCTGGTGCTATGGAGCTATGGAGCTCTTGTGCTATGGAGCTATGGAGGTATGGAGCCACCAGCCAGCACCCTCCGTGGCTGGATCAATGGAAGTGTTTTAGGTACCAGGCAGCCAAAGGGCCGAGGCCTCACGCTCGACCACGCCGGCGCAGAGTTCCAGCCGCTCGGATAAGCTCTGTCACTCACCCGCCGCGCAGCCACCGGTAACGGGGAAAGGTCGCCGCCTTGTGGACACGCCGTTGTAAATGAATGGGCTTTCGCACTTAGTGCAATTTTCGCCAACTCTCTGACTTAGAGCTATGGAAGTATGGAGCTATGGAGCCACCAGCCACCCAGGCTGGAGCTCTGGAGCTCTGGAGGTATGGAGCTCTGGTGCTATGGAAGTATGGAGCTCTGGTGCTATGGAAGTATGGAGCTATGGAGGTATGGAAGTATGGAGCTATGGAAGTATGGAGCTATGGAGCTCTGGAAGTATGGAGCTATGGAGCTCTGGAGGTATGGAGCCCTGGAGCTATGGAGCCCTGGAGCTATGGAGCCCTGGAGCTATGGAAGTATGGAGCTCTGGTGCTATGGAGCTATGGAGCTCTGGTGCTATGGAGCTATGGAGCTATGGAGCTCTGGAGCTATGGAGCTCTGGAGGTATGGAGCTATGGAGCTATGGAGCTCTGGAGGTATGGAGCTATGGAGCTATGGAAGTATGGAGCTCTGGTGCTATGGAGCTATGGAGCTCTGGTGCTATGGAGCTATGGAGCTCTGGTGCTATGGAGCTATGGAGCTATGGAGCTCTGGAAGTATGGAGCTCTGGTGCTATGGAGCTATGGAGCTCTGGTGCTATGGAGCTATGGAGCTCTGGTGCTATGGAGCTCTGGTGCTATGGAGATCTGGTGCTATGGAGCTATGGAGCTCTGGTGCTATGGAGCTATGGAGCTCTGGAGGTATGGAGCTCTGGAGGTATGGAGCTCTGGAGGTATGGAGCTATGGAGCCCTGGAGCTCTGGAGGTATGGAGCTATGGTGCTATGGAGCTCTGAAGCCATGGAGCTCTGGTGCTATGGAGCTCTGGAGCTCTGGAGGTATGGAGCTCTGGAGGTATGGAGCTATGGAGCCCTGGAGCTCTGGAGGTATGGAGCTATGGAGCTCTGAAGCCATGGAGCTCTGGTGCTATGGAGCTCTGGAGCTCTGGAGGTATGGAGCTCTGGAGGTATGGAGCTCTGGAGGTATGGAGCTATGGAGCCCTGGAGCTCTGGAGGTATGGAGCTATGGTGCTATGGAGCTCTGAAGCCATGGAGCTCTGGTGCTATGGAGCTCTGGAGGTATGGAGCTCTGGAGGTATGGAGCTCTGGAGGTATGGAGCTATGGAGCCCTGGAGCTCTGGAGGTATGGAGCTATGGTGCTATGGAGCTCTGAAGCCATGGAGCTCTGGTGCTATGGAGCTCTGGAGGTATGGAGCTCTGGAGGTATGGAGCTCTGGAGGTATGGAGCTATGGAGCCCTGGAGCTCTGGAGGTATGGAGCTATGGTGCTATGGAGCTCTGAAGCCATGGAGCTCTGGTGCTATGGAGCTATGGAGCTCTGGTGCTATGGAGCTATGGAGGTATGGAGCCACCAGCCAGCACCCTCCGTGGCTGGATCAATGGAAGTGTTTTAGGTACCAGGCAGCCAAAGGGCCGAGGCCTCACGCTCGACCACGCCGGCGCAGAGTTCCAGCCGCTCGGATAAGCTCTGTCACTCACCCGCCGCGCAGCCACCGGTAACGGGGAAATGTCGCCGCCTGGCGGACACGCCGTTGTAAATGAATGGGCTTTCGCACTTAGTGCAATTTTCGCCAACTCTCTGACTTAGAGCTATGGAAGTATGGAGCTATGGAGCCACCAGCCACCCAGGCTGGAGCTATGGAGCTCTGGAGGTATGGAGCTCAGGTGCTATGGAAGTATGGAGCTATGGAGCTATGGAAGTATGGAGCTATGGAGCTATGGAGCTCTGGAAGTATGGAGCTATGGAGCTCTGGAGGTATGGAGCTATGGAGCCCTGGAGCTATGGAGCTCTGGTGCTATGGAGGTATGGAGCTCTGGAGGTATGGAGCTCTGGAGGTATGGAGCTATGGAGCTATGGAGCCCTGGAGCTATGGAGCTATGGAGCCCTGGAGCTATGGAGCTATGGAGCCCTGGAGCTATGGAGCTATGGAGCTCTGGTGCTATGGAGCTATGGAGCTCTGGTGCTATGGAGCTATGGAGCTCTGGTGCTATGGAGCTATGGAGCTCTGGTGCTATGGAGCTATGGAGCTCTGGAAGTATGGAGCTATGGAGCTCTGGAGGTATGGAGCTATGGAGCCCTGGAGCTATGGAGCCCTGGAGCTATGGAAGTATGGAGCTCTGGTGCTATGGAGCTATGGAGCTCTGGTGCTATGGAGCTATGGAGCTCTGGAGCTATGGAGCTCTGGAGGTATGGAGCTATGGAGCTATGGAGCTCTGGAGGTATGGAGCTATGGAGCTATGGAAGTATGGAGCTCTGGTGCTATGGAGCTATGGAGCTCTGGTGCTATGGAGCTATGGAGCTCTGGTGCTATGGAGCTATGGAGCTATGGAGCTCTGGAAGTATGGAGCTCTGGTGCTATGGAGCTATGGAGCTCTGGTGCTATGGAGCTATGGAGCTCTGGTGCTATGGAGCTATGGAGCTCTGGTGCTATGGAGCTCTGGTGCTATGGAGCTCTGGTGCTATGGAGCTATGGAGCTCTGGTGCTATGGAGCTATGGAGCTCTGGAGGTATGGAGCTCTGGAGGTATGGAGCTCTGGAGGTATGGAGCTTTGGAGCCCTGGAGCTCTGGAGGTATGGAGCTATGGTGCTATGGAGCTCTGAAGCCATGGAGCTCTGGTGCTATGGAGCTCTGGAGCTCTGGAGGTATGGAGCTCTGGAGGTATGGAGCTATGGAGCCCTGGAGCTCTGGAGGTATGGAGCTATGGTGCTATGGAGCTCTGAAGCCATGGAGCTCTGGTGCTATGGAGCTCTGGAGCTCTGGAGGTATGGAGCTCTGGAGGTATGGAGCTATGGAGCCCTGGAGCTCTGGAGGTATGGAGCTATGGTGCTATGGAGCTCTGAAGCCATGGAGCTCTGGTGCTATGGAGCTCTGGAGCTCTGGAGGTATGGAGCTCTGGAGGTATGGAGCTCTGGAGGTATGGAGCTATGGAGCCCTGGAGCTCTGGAGGTATGGAGCTATGGTGCTATGGAGCTCTGAAGCCATGGAGCTCTGGTGCTATGGAGCTCTGGAGGTATGGAGCTCTGGAGGTATGGAGCTCTGGAGGTATGGAGCTATGGAGCCCTGGAGCTCTGGAGGTATGGAGCTATGGTGCTATGGAGCTCTGAAGCCATGGAGCTCTGGTGCTATGGAGCTATGGAGCTCTGGTGCTATGGAGCTATGGAGGTATGGAGCCACCAGCCAGCACCCTCCGTGGCTGGATCAGTGGAAGTGTTTTAGGTACCAGGCAGCCAAAGGGCCGAGGCCTCACGCTCGACCACGCCGGCGCAGAGTTCCAGCCGCTCGGATAAGCTCTGTCACTCACCCGCCGCGCAGCCACCGGTAACGGGGAAATGTCGCCGCCTTGTGGACACGCCGTTGTAAATGAATGGGCTTTCGCACTTAGTGCAATTTTCGCCAACTCTCTGACTTAGAGCTATGGAAGTATGGAGCTATGGAGCCACCAGCCACCCAGGCTGGAGCTCTGGAGCTCTGGAGGTATGGAGCTCTGGTGCTATGGAAGTATGGAGCTCTGGTGCTATGGAAGTATGGAGCTATGGAGGTATGGAAGTATGGAGCTATGGAAGTATGGAGCTATGGAGCTCTGGAAGTATGGAGCTATGGAGCTCTGGAGGTATGGAGCCCTGGAGCTATGGAGCCCTGGAGCTATGGAAGTATGGAGCTCTGGTGCTATGGAGCTATGGAGCTCTGGTGCTATGGAGCTATGGAGCTATGGAGCTCTGGAGCTATGGAGCTCTGGAGGTATGGAGCTATGGAGCTATGGAGCTCTGGAGGTATGGAGCTATGGAGCTATGGAAGTATGGAGCTCTGGTGCTATGGAGCTTTGGAGCTCTGGTGCTATGGAGCTATGGAGCTCTGGTGCTATGGAGCTATGGAGCTATGGAGCTATGGAGCTCTGGAAGTATGGAGCTCTGGTGCTATGGAGCTATGGAGCTCTGGTGCTATGGAGCTATGGAGCTCTGGTGCTATGGAGCTCTGGTGCTATGGAGCTCTGGTGCTATGGAGCTATGGAGCTCTGGTGCTATGGAGCTCTGGAGGTATGGAGCTCTGGAGGTATGGAGCTCTGGAGGTATTGAGCTATGGAGCCCTGGAGCTCTGGAGGTATGGAGCTATGGTGCTATGGAGCTCTGAAGCCATGGAGCTCTGGTGCTATGGAGCTATGGAGCTCTGGTGCTATGGAGCTATGGAGCTATGGAGCTCTGGAAGTATGGAGCTCTGGTGCTATGGAGCTATGGAGCTCTGGTGCTATGGAGCTATGGAGCTCTGGTGCTATGGAGCTATGGAGCTCTGGTGCTATGGAGCTCTGGTGCTATGGAGCTCTGGTGCTATGGAGCTATGGAGCTCTGGTGCTATGGAGCTATGGAGCTCTGGAGGTATGGAGCTCTGGAGGTATGGAGCTCTGGAGGTATGGAGCTATGGAGCCCTGGAGCTCTGGAGGTATGGAGCTATGGTGCTATGGAGCTCTGAAGCCATGGAGCTCTGGTGCTATGGAGCTCTGGAGCTCTGGAGGTATGGAGCTCTGGAGGTATGGAGCTATGGAGCCCTGGAGCTCTGGAGGTATGGAGCTATGGTGCTATGGAGCTCTGAAGCCATGGAGCTCTGGTGCTATGGAGCTCTGGAGCTCTGGAGGTATGGAGCTCTGGAGGTATGGAGCTCTGGAGGTATGGAGCTATGGAGCCCTGGAGCTCTGGAGGTATGGAGCTATGGTGCTATGGAGCTCTGAAGCCATGGAGCTCTGGTGCTATGGAGCTCTGGAGGTATGGAGCTCTGGAGGTATGGAGCTCTGGAGGTATGGAGCTATGGAGCCCTGGAGCTCTGGAGGTATGGAGCTATGGTGCTATGGAGCTCTGAAGCCATGGAGCTCTGGTGCTATGGAGCTCTGGAGGTATGGAGCTCTGGAGGTATGGAGCTCTGGAGGTATGGAGCTATGGAGCCCTGGAGCTCTGGAGGTATGGAGCTATGGTGCTATGGAGCTCTGAAGCCATGGAGCTCTGGTGCTATGGAGCTATGGAGCTCTGGTGCTATGGAGCTATGGAGGTATGGAGCCACCAGCCAGCACCCTCCGTGGCTGGATCAATGGAAGTGTTTTAGGTACCAGGCAGCCAAAGGGCCGAGGCCTCACGCTCGACCACGCCGGCGCAGAGTTCCAGCCGCTCGGATAAGCTCTGTCACTCACCCGCCGCGCAGCCACCGGTAACGGGGAAATGTCGCCGCCTTGTGGACACGCCGTTGTAAATGAATGGGCTTTCGCACTTAGTGCAATTTTCGCCAACTCTCTGACTTAGAGCTATGGAAGTATGGAGCTATGGAGCCACCAGCCACCCAGGCTGGAGCTCTGGAGCTCTGGAGGTATGGAGCTCTGGTGCTATGGAAGTATGGAGCTCTGGTGCTATGGAAGTATGGAGCTATGGAGGTATGGAAGTATGGAGCTATGGAAGTATGGAGCTATGGAGCTCTGGAAGTATGGAGCTATGGAGCTATGGAGGTATGGAGCCCTGGAGCTATGGAAGTATGGAGCTCTGGTGCTATGGAGCTATGGAGCTCTGGTGCTATGGAGCTATGGAGCTATGGAGCTCTGGAGCTATGGAGCTCTGGTGCTATGGAGCTATGGAGCTCTGGTGCTATGGAGCTATGGAGCTCTGGTGCTATGGAGCTCTGGAGCTCTGGAGGTATGGAGCTCTGGTGCTATGGAGCTATGGAGCTCTGGTGCTATGGAGCTATGGAGCTCTGGTGCTATGGAGCTCTGGAGGTATGGGGCTCTGGTGCTATGGAGCTATGGAAGTATAGAGCTATGGAAGTATGGAGCTCTGGAGGTATGGAGGTATGGAGCTATGGAGCTCTGCAGCTATGGAAGTATGGAGCTCTGGAGGTATGGAGCCACCAGCCAGCACCCTCCGTGGCTGGATCAATGGAAGTGTTTAGGTACCAGGCAGCCAAAGGGCCGAGGCCTCACGCTCGACCACGCCGGCGCAGAGTTCCAGCCGCTCGGATAAGCTCTGTCACTCACCCGCCGCGCAGCCACCGGTAACGGGGAAATGTCGCCGCCTGGCGGACACGCCGTTGTAAATGAATGGGCTATCCCCGGGCGCGCCCTTTACGCACGCCCGCCGTCATTCTACGGAGACTAAGTTCCGCCCCGGGGAGGCTGCCTCCTCCCCTCCGCGGCCCGGGGATGCTGCCTCATCCCCGGACGCGCCCTTTACGCACGCCCGCCGTCATTCTACGGAGACTAAGTTCCGCCCCGGGGAGGCTGCCTCCTCCCCTCCGCGGCCCAGGGATGCTGCCTCATCCCCGGGCGCGCCCGCTGTCTTCCGCCGCGGCGTAATTTCTTCAAAGTCCGATGACGCCCCTGGTAGCGGCCCACCCCGGAGGGGGGATGCCGACCGGCCCCCGGAGGTGACACCGGCCGACAAAAGGTTGGATCGAGGGCTGACTCTCAATAGATCGCAGCGATGTAGCTGCTCTGCTACTTACGAGACCCTGACCCAGAATCAGGTCGTATGCAAGTCATTTAGACCTGATAGGCTGCCTCACTGTCGGAGGTGATAGGGCAGACATTCGAATGAGACGTCGCCGCCGCGGAGGGCCGGCGATCGGCTGGAAGTTATCGAGGATCACCAAGGGAGGCCGGGCCGGACGCGCGGAGGGCCGCGGCGCGGCGCGTGAACGCCGGCGCGACCCCTGGGCCCGCGCGCCCGGGCACCGCGTGGGTTTTGGGTCTGATAAATGCGCGCGTCCCCGGAGGTCGGCGCCCGTTTGCATGTATTAGCTCTAGAATTGCCACAGTTATCCAAGTAACTGAGGAGCGATCAAAGGAACCATAACTGATTTAATGAGCCATTCGCAGTTTCGCTGTACGGGCCGTGTGCACTTAGACTTGCATGGCTTAATCTTTGAGACAAGCATATGCTACTGGCAGGATCAACCAGGTAGGAGAGAGGGTGGCTGGGTAGCGCCTCTCGCTCGCCGGCCCGCCGGAGCGGGGGCTCGCGCGACTGTTTTCCGGACGCCGGCCGCGGTTCGCGGGGGCTCTAGGTGGTCTGAGGCTGCCGCGGGGTGAGATGGATCGGGCTGGACCCGGCGCAGCCGAAGCCGAGGACGCGGAACCTCGAACGCGACCCTCGCGGACCCCTAAACGAGAGGAGCTGCGCCCGGCCTCGTAAGACACCCCCTGTCCGGTGCTGAGTTTGACCCCGACGCCGCTGACCGCCGCCGCCGCCTTGCCGCTAGCCCTCCGCACGTGTGGGGCCGGTGCGCGACCCGTAGGACGGCCGGCAACTCGCTCGTTTGGCGGGGCGATGCAAGGTTAGGCGAACCGGGCGGTAACTCGTGCAGTCGGTTGGACGACTTTGCGGTGGACAGGGTGGTGCGAATCCGGCGGGACGGCCCTTCGATGGAGCCCGCTGCAGGGGGACGTTCGGTGGGTTGAGCCGCGCTCGCCGCGGAACCTTCGAGCGCCGCTACTCAGCAAGTAAACGAGAGGGAGCTGCGCCCGGCCTCGTAAGACGCCTCTTCTCCGGTGCGAGCGCCCCGACGCCGCTGGCCGCCGCCGCCGCCTTGCCGCTATCCCGCCGCGCGTTTGGGGCCGGAGGGCGACCCGTAGGACGGCCCGCCGACTACACGACCGTTTGGCAGAGCGAGTGCAAGGTTAGGCGAGCTGGGCGGTAACTCGGGTTAGTCTGGGGAGACTGGCGGTGGACAGGGGGGCGCGAATCCGGCCGGGCGGCCCCATCGATTAAGCATTGGTAGGGGGCCGAGGATGAGCCGTGCGAAGTGGCCTCGGAGGCGGTCCGTGGGGGACGACGGGGGGGGACGGGCGTCGGCCCTCCGGCCCGAGCAGAGAACGTTCGGTCACCCAGGCGGGAATCTGCGCCCCGGCCCGAGTCGGACTCGGTCGGTGCGGCCCGCTGAGGCCCTCAACTATTCCCGTACGCGGGGGTCGGGAGCTGCGGCGCTGCGCCGGCGACTTACCCGCGCGAGGCACGCACTGCGTGCGGCCAGGATGCGGAGTTGGATCGGCGCTGGTTGGGAACCCTCGGGGAACGAAGGCGGACGGTGGCCAGCCGGCGCCGACGAACCCGTCGGGGAGGGGGCTGGTGGCAGGCGCGATCGGCACTATTGCTGACTGCCGGGAGGGAAGCTGCGCCCCGGCCGAGTCAGACTCAGCCGTTGCGGCCCCCCCGAGCCCGCAGCGCGTAGCGCGGAAGCCATACGCCCCCCCGATGCGGAGCGACAGACGCCCCCGCGACCGCGGTTGGTCGGGAAGGCTTTTCGGATAGAGGTCGGACGGTGTGTGTGGACGGCTTCCCGTGGTGCCGCCGCTATCAAGCCGGAGGGTTTGAGAAACGTCATTCGCAGAAGGACCGGCGCGGCCGGCGGACGCTCGCACGCGCGGCGCCCGACACTCAGCCGCTCGCTCGGCCTCCGTGGATCGTGGCTAGGTGGGATGGATGCTTTTTCCGGGTCGTCTCGGTCTCGCCGCAGTACGGTCGCGCCGGGGCCTGCGGGGCGGCGCGGGGAGCGCCAACATTCGTAGTTGACACTTTGTTTCATTTTATCCGAGCGGGCGGGCGCCTCGAGAGGCGGACCGTCCGGGGCGACTCTCGGCCTTTGTTTAAGGAGCCGGCCGGGCATCACGCTCCTTCCTTGGATGGACAACATTCGTAGTTGACACTTTGTGTCATTTTATCCGAGCGGGCGGGCGCCGCGAGGCGGACCGTCCGGGGCGACTCTCG
This sequence comes from Syngnathus leptorhynchus, assembly GCF_054491065.1. Taxonomy (NCBI): domain Eukaryota; kingdom Metazoa; phylum Chordata; class Actinopteri; order Syngnathiformes; family Syngnathidae; genus Syngnathus; species Syngnathus leptorhynchus. The sequence goes on from NW_028232004.1 coordinate 197,387, forward strand.
GCCTGTGTTTAAGGAGCCGGCCGGGCATCACGCTCCTTCCTTGGATGGACAACATTCGCAGTTGACACTTTGTGTCATTTTATCCGAGCAGACGGGCGCCGCGAGGCGGACCGTCCGGGGCGACTCTCGGCCTGTGTTTTCGGAGCCGGCCGGGCCTCACGCTCCCTCCTTGGATGGACAACATTCGTAGTTGACACTTTGTGTCATTTTATCCGAGCGGGCGGGCGCCGCGAGGCGGACCGTCCGGGGCGACTCTCGGCCTGTGTTTAAGGAGCCGGCCGGGCATCACGCTCCTTCCTTGGATGGACAACATTCGCAGTTGACACTTTGTGTCATTTTATCCGAGCAGACGGGCGCCGCGAGGCGGACCGTCCGGGGCGACTCTCGGCCTGTGTTTTCGGAGCCGGCCGGGCCTCACGCTCCCTCCTTGGATGGACAACATTCATAGTTGACACTTTGTGTCATTTTATCCGAGCGGGCGGGCGCCGCGAGGCGGACCGTCCGGGGCGACTCTCGGCCTGTGTTTAAGGAGCCGGCCGGGCATCACGCTCCTTCCTTGGATGGACAACATTCGCAGTTGACACTTTGTGTCATTTTATCCGAGCGGACGGGCGCCGCGAGGCGGACCGTCCGGGGCGACTCTCGGCCTGTGTTTAAGGAGCCGGCCGGGCATCACGCTCCTTCCTTGGATGGACAACATTCGTAGTTGACACTTTGTGTCATTTTATCCGAGCGGGCGGGCGCCGCGAGGCGGACCGTCCGGGGCGACTCTCGGCCTGTGTTTAAGGAGCCGGCCGGGCATCACGCTCCTTCCTTGGATGGACAACATTCGCAGTTGACACTTTGTGTCATTTTATCCGAGCGGACGGGCGCCGCGAGGCGGACCGTCCGGGGCGACTCTCGGCCTGTGTTTAAGGAGCCGGCCGGGCATCACGCTCCTTCCTTGGATGGACAACATTCGTAGTTGACACTTTGTGTCATTTTATCCGAGCGGGCGGGCGCCGCGAGGCGGACCGTCCGGGGCGACTCTCGGCCTGTGTTTAAGGAGCCGGCCGGGCATCACGCTCCTTCCTTGGATGGACAACATTCGCAGTTGACACTTTGTGTCATTTTATCCGAGCAGACGGGCGCCGCGAGGCGGACCGTCCGGGGCGACTCTCGGCCTGTGTTTAAGGAGCCGGCCGGGCATCACGCTCCTTCCTTGGATGGACAACATTCGTAGTTGACACTTTGTGTCATTTTATCCGAGCAGACGGGCGCCGCGAGGCGGACCGTCCGGGGCGACTCTCGGCCTGTGTTTAAGGAGCCGGCCGGGCATCACGCTCCTTCCTTGGATGGACAACATTCGTAGTTGACACTTTGTGTCATTTTATCCGAGCGGGCGGGCGCCGCGAGGCGGACCGTCCGGGGCGACTCTCGGCCTGTGTTTAAGGAGCCGGCCGGGCATCACGCTCCTTCCTTGGATGGACAACATTCGCAGTTGACACTTTGTGTCATTTTATCCGAGCAGACGGGCGCCGCGAGGCGGACCGTCCGGGGCGACTCTCGGCCTGTGTTTAAGGAGCCGGCCGGGCATCACGCTCCTTCCTTGGATGGACAACATTCGCAGTTGACACTTTGTGTCATTTTGTTCGGCCTGTGTTTAAGGAGGCGGCCGTCCTCCACTCGGTCCGTGTTTAAGGAGCAACACTCGCGCTCCGGTTCGGCCTGTGTTTAAGGAGGCGGCCGTCCTCCCCTTGGTCTGTGTTAAGGGCGACACTCGGTCCGTGTTTAAGGAGCCTGGCCCTCGCGCTCCGGTTCGGCCTGTATTTAGGGAGGCGGCCGTCCTCCGCTTGGTCTGTGTTAAGGGCGACACTCGGTCCGTGTTTAAGGAGCCTGGCCCTGACGCTCCTCTCCGGCCTGTGTTTAAGGAGGCGGCCGTCCTCCCCTTGGTCTGTGTTAAGGGCGACACTCGGTCCGTGTTTAAGGAGCCTGGCCCTCGCGCTCCGGTTCGGCCTGTATTTAGGGAGGCGGCCGTCCTCCGCTTGGTCTGTGTTAAGGGCGACACTCGGTCCGTGTTTAAGGAGCCTGGCCCTGACGCTCCTCTCCGGCCTGTGTTTAAGGAGGCGGCCGTCCTCCCCTTGGTCTGTGTTAAGGGCGACACTCGGTCCGTGTTTAAGGAGCGGCCCTCGCGCTCCGGTTCGGCCTGTATTTAGGGAGGCGGCCGTCCTCCGCTTGGTCTGTGTTAAGGGCGACACTCGGTCCGTGTTTAAGGAGCGGCCCTCGCGCTCCGGTTCGGCCTGTATTTAGGGAGGCGGCCGTCCTCCGCTTGGTCTGTGTTAAGGGCGACACTCGGTCCGTGTTTAAGGAGCCGGCCCTGACGCTCCTCTTCGGCCTGTGTTTAAGGAGGCGGCCGTCCTCCACTTCCTTCCATGCACCACCACATTCGCAGTTGACACTTTGCCATTTTTTCAGAGAGGTGACACTTAGTCGTTTTTTCGAAAGTTGACACTTAGTCGTTTTTTTCAAAAGTTGACACTTTGCCGTTTTTTCAGAGAGGTGACACTTTGTCGTTTTTTCGAAAGTTGACACTTAGCCGTTTTTTCGAAAGTTGACACTTAGCCGTTTTTTCGAAAGTTGACACTTAGTCACTTTTTCGCCACAGTGACACCTCCAGCGCGTGCCACGGCGCTTTTCAGGTCTTCTATCCGACCTTGTGCTGTCGAGGACGGCGTGTCCGACGCCGTGGGGAGACCAGCACCATCTCCTCCATACTCGTAAACGAGGTGCTTTGGAAAACGGGGGGAAAGTCGATGAGTACACTGACTACTGGGACCATTTCATTGTACTCTGGCGCACCTGAAGACCAAAAAAGGTACTGCATCTTAGCCCGGGTACCTCACCCCCTGGTACCTCGAGGAGAACTTAGAAAAATTTCGACAAATTTTTGGTGAGCTCCAGGGAGAGAGGCTGATTTTTCGCTTTTTGAGGCCGACCGCCGAACCGGCGCGGGGCGGACTCACAAGCCCCGCAGAGCCGTGGGCACTTAGTCGTTTTTTCAGAGAGGCGACACTTAGTCGTTTTTTCGGAGGCGACACTTAGTCGTTTTTTCGAAAGTTGACACTTAGCCGTTTTTTCGAAAGTCGACACTTAGCCGTTTTTTTGGAAAGTTGACACTTAGTCGTTTTTTCGAAAGTTGACACTTAGTCGTTTTTTCGCCACAATTGGCTCTGAGCTCCAGGGGGAGAGGCTGGTTTTGCCTTATTTCAGGCCGGCTGGGGAACCGGCGCGGGTCGGATGCACGAGCCCGGCAGAGCCGTGGGCACTTAGAAAATTTTCGCCGATTAAGCTGGGACCTCCAGGCGGAGACCGGCATTCCTCGTCCTCGGGGTTCGACCCAGGAACCGGCGCTGGGCAGACGCCGTAGCCACGCAGAGCCGTGGGCACTTAGAAAATATTCGCCAAGTTGGCTCTGAGCTCCAGGCGGAGAGGCTGGTTTTGCCTTATTTCAGGCCGGCTGGGGAACCGGCGCGGGTCGGATGCACGAGCCCGCAGAGCCGTGGGCACTTTGCCATTTTCTCAGAGTCGACACTTAGTCGTTTTTTCAGAGAGGCGACACTCTGTCGTTTTTTCGAAAGTTGACACTTTGCCGTTTTTTCAGAGAGGCGACACTTAGCCGTTTTTTCGAAAGTTGACACTTAGCCGTTTTTTCGAAAGTCGACACTTAGCCGTTTTTTCAGAGATGTGACACTTTGCCGTTTTTTCGAAAGTCGACACTTAGCCGTTTTTTCAGAGATGTGACACTTAGAAACTTTTTGCCAAGTTGGCTGTGAGCTCCAGGAGGAGACCGTTATTTTTCGTCATTCGAGGCCGACTGCGGAACCGGCGCTGGGCGGACGCCAAAGCTCGGCAGGGCCGTGGGCACTTAGAAACTTTTTGCCAAGTTGGCTGTGAGCTCCAGGAGGAGACCGTTATTTTTCGTCATTCGAGGCCGACTGCGGAACCGGCGCTGAGCGGACGCCAAAGCTCGGCAGGGCCGTGGGCACTTAGAAACTTTTTGCCAAGTTGGCTGTGAGCTCCAGGAGGAGACCGTTATTTTTCGTCATTCGAGGCCGACTGCGGAACCGGCGCTGGGCGGACGCCAAAGCTCGGCAGGGCCGTGGGCACTTAGAAACTTTTTGCCAAGTTGGCTGTGAGCTCCAGGAGGAGACCGTTATTTTTCGTCATTCGAGGCCGACTGCGGAACCGGCGCTGGGCGGACGCCAAAGCTCAGCAGGGCCGTGGGCACTTAGAAACTTTTTGCCAAGTTGGCTGTGAGCTCCAGGAGGAGACCGTTATTTTTCGTCATTCGAGGCCGACTGCGGAACCGGCGCTGGGCGGACGCCAAAGCTCAGCAGGGCCGTGGGCACTTAGAAACTTTTTGCCAAGTTGGCTGTGAGCTCCAGGAGGAGACCGTTATTTTTCGTCATTCTAGGCCGGCTGCAGAACCGGCGCGGCTCGGATGCACGAGCCCGCAGAGCCGTGGGCACTTTGCCACTTTTTCGCCACAATTGGCTGTGAGCTCCAGGAGGAGACCGTTATTTTTCGTCATTCTAGGCCGGTTGCAGAACCGGCGCGGCTCGGATGCACGAGCCCGCAGAGCCGTGGGCACTTAGAAAATTTTCAGAGAGGCGACACTTTGCCATTTTTTCAGAGAGGTGACACTTAGTCGTTTTTTCGAAAGTTGACACTTAGCCGTTTTTTCGAAAGTTGACACTTAGTCGTTTTTTCGAAAGTTGACACTTAGTCGTTTTTTCGCCACAGTGCCCACCTCCAGCGCGTGCCACGGCGCTTTCCAGGTCTTCTATCCGACCTTGTGCTGTCGAGGACGGCGTGTCCGACGCCGTGGGGAGACCAGCACCATCTCCTCCATACTCGTAAAGGAGGTGCTTTGGAAAACGGGGGGAAAGTCGATGAGTACACTGACTACTGGGACCATTTCATTGTACTCTGGCGCACCTGAAGACCAAAAAAGGTACTGCATCTTAGCCCGGGTACCTCACCCCCTGGTACCTCGAGGAGAACTTAGAAAAATGTCGACAAATTTTTGGTGAGCTCCAGGGAGAGAGGCTGATTTTTCGCTTTTTGAGGCCGACTGCCGAACCGGCGCGGGGCGGACTCACAAGCCCCGCAGAGCCGTGGGCACTTAGTCGTTTTTTCAGAGAGGCGACACTTAGTCGTTTTTTCAGAGGCGACACTTAGTCGTTTTTTCGAAAGTTGACACTTAGCCGTTTTTTCGAAAGTTGACACTTAGCCGTTTTTTCGAAAGTCGACACTTAGCCGTTTTTTCGAAAGTTGACACTTAGTCGTTTTTTCGCCGATTTTGCTGGGACCTCCAGGCGAGGACCGGCGTTTTTCGTCTTCCGGGTCCGACCCGGGAACCAGCGCCGAGCGGACACATTCGCTCGCAAGTGCCGTTGGCACTTAGAAAATTTTTCGTTTGTCATGAGCTCCGGGCGAGGACCGGCGTTTTTCGTCTTCCGGGTTCGACCCGGGAACCAGCGCCGAGCGGACACATTCGCTCGCAAGTGCCGTTGGCACTTAGAAAATTTTTCGTTTGTCATGAGCTCCGGGCGAGGACCGGCGTTTTTCGTCTTCCGGGTTCGACCCGGGAACCAGCGCCGAGCGGACACATTCGCTCGCAAGTGCCGTTGGCACTTGGAAAATTTTTCGTTTGTCATGAGCTCCGGGCGGAGACCGGCGTTTTTCGTCTTCCGGGTTCGACCCGGGAACCAGCGCCGAGCGGACACATTCGCTCGCAAGTGCCGTTGGCACTTAGAAAATTTTTCGTTTGTCATGAGCTCCGGGCGAGGACCGGCGTTTTTCGTCTTCCGGGTTCGACCCGGGAACCAGCGCCGAGCGGACACATTCGCTCGCAAGTGCCGTTGGCACTTAGAAAATTTTTCGTTTGTCATGAGCTCCGGGCGGAGACCGGCGTTTTTCGTCTTCCGGGTTCGACCCGGGAACCAGCGCCGAGCGGACACATTCGCTCGCAAGTGCCGTTGGCACTTAGAAAATTTTTCGTTTGTCATGAGCTCCGGGCGGAGACCGGCGTTTTTCGTCTTCCGGGTTCGACCCGGGAACCAGCGCCGAGCGGACACATTCGCTCGCAAGTGCCGTTGGCACTTAGAAAATTTTTCGTTTGTCATGAGCTCCGGGCGGAGACCGGCATTTTTCGTCATTCGAGGCCGACGGGGGAACCAGCCGGAGCGGACACGTTTGCTCGGAAGAGCCGTTGGCACTTAGAAAAAATTCCGTGTCTCGTGAGCTCCAGGGGGGACAGGCTGGTTTTATTCATCCGTAGCCGACATGGGAACCAGCGCGGAGCGGATTGGTGTTGCGCTGGCATATACCTCATCTCTCTCAGGAGTCCCCCCCTTATACGTGCCGATTGTGTTTTGGAAAACGGGGGGTAACTGGATGAGTACACTGACTAGGGGGACCAGTACACTAGCGAGTGGGACCAGTACACTGACTAGTGGGACCAACACACTATGAGCGCCTGGTACCTAAAATGGAAGTATAGAGGCCGACTTTCGGGCAAGATCACGCCGTGTTAGGCTTCCAGGACCTCGGCTAAGCAATTTTAACGGGTCGCCCGGTTCTTTTTTGATCCAGCCCGGTTCTTTTTTTATCCAGCCCGGTTCTTTTTACACTTCCAGCTGGAGCTCGGGAGCGGCTTTTTGCACAAGATCACGCCGTGTTAGGCTTCCAGGACCTCGGCTAAGCAATTTTAACGGGCCGCCCGGTTCTTTTTTGATCCAGCCCGGTTCTTTTTTTTATCCAGCCTGGTTCTTTTTACACTTCCAGCTGGAGCTCGGGAGCGGCTTTTTGCACAAGATCACGCCGGGTTAGGCTTCCAGGACCTCGGCTAAGCAATTTTAACGGGTCGCCCGGTTCTTTTTTTTTATCCAGCCCGGTTCTTTTTTTTATCCAGCCCGGTTCTTTTTACACTTCCAGCTGGAGCTCGGGAGCGGCTTTTTGCACAAGATCACGCCGTGTTAGGCTTCCAGGACCTCGGCTAAGCAATTTTAACGGGTCGCCCGGTTCTTTTTTGATCCAGCCCGGTTCTTTTTTTATCCAGCCCGGTTCTTTTTACACTTCCAGCTGGAGCTCGGGAGCGGCTTTTTGCACAAGATCACGCCGTGTTAGGCTTCCAGGACCTCGGCTAAGCAATTTTAACGGGTCGCCCGGTTCTTTTTTGATCCAGCCCGGTTCTTTTTTTTATCCAGCCCGGTTCTTTTTACACTTCCAGCTGGAGCTCGGGAGCGGCTTTTTGCACAAGATCACGCCGGGTTAGGCTTCCAGGACCTCGGCTAAGCAATTTTAACGGGCCGCCCGGTTCTTTTTTTTATCCAGCCCGGTTCTTTTTACACTTCCAGCTGGAGCTCGGGAGCGGCTTTTTGCACAAGATCACGCCGGGTTAGGCTTCCAGGACCTCGGCTAAGCAATTTTAACGGGTCGCCCGGTTCTTTTTTGATCCAGCCCGGTTCTTTTTTTATCCAGCCCGGTTCTTTTTACACTTCCAGCTGGAGCTCGGGAGCGGCTTTTTGCACAAGATCACGCCGTGTTAGGCTTCCAGGACCTCGGCTAAGCAATTTTAACGGGTCGCCCGGTTCTTTTTTGATCCAGCCCGGTTCTTTTTTTTATCCAGCCCGGTTCTTTTTACACTTCCAGCTGGAGCTCGGGAGCGGCTTTTTGCACAAGATCACGCCGGGTTAGGCTTCCAGGACCTCGGCTAAGCAATTTTAACGGGCCGCCCGGTTCTTTTTTTTATCCAGCCCGGTTCTTTTTACACTTCCAGCTGGAGCTCGGGAGCGGCTTTTTGCACAAGATCACGCCGGGTTAGGCTTCCAGGACCTCGGCTAAGCAATTTTAACGGGCCGCTCTGGAGGTATGGAGCTATGGAGCCCTGGAGCTCTGGAGGTATGGAGCTATGGTGCTATGGAGCTCTGAAGCCATGGAGCTCTGGTGCTATGGAGCTATGGAGCTCTGGTGCTATGGAGCTATGGAGCTATGGAGCTCTGGAAGTATGGAGCTCTGGTGCTATGGAGCTATGGAGCTCTGGTGCTATGGAGCTATGGAGCTCTGGTGCTATGGAGCTATGGAGCTCTGGTGCTATGGAGCTCTGGTGCTATGGAGCTCTGGTGCTATGGAGCTATGGAGCTCTGGTGCTATGGAGCTATGGAGCTCTGGAGGTATGGAGCTCTGGAGGTATGGAGCTCTGGAGGTATGGAGCTATGGAGCCCTGGAGCTCTGGAGGTATGGAGCTATGGTGCTATGGAGCTCTGAAGCCATGGAGCTCTGGTGCTATGGAGCTCTGGAGCTCTGGAGGTATGGAGCTCTGGAGGTATGGAGCTATGGAGCCCTGGAGCTCTGGAGGTATGGAGCTATGGTGCTATGGAGCTCTGAAGTAATGGAGCTCTGGTGCTATGGAGATCTGGAGCTCTGGAGGTATGGAGCTCTGGAGGTATGGAGCTCTGGAGGTATGGAGCTATGGAGCCCTGGAGCTCTGGAGGTATGGAGCTATGGTGCTATGGAGCTCTGAAGCCATGGAGCTCTGGTGCTATGGAGCTCTGGAGGTATGGAGCTCTGGAGGTATGGAGCTCTGGAGGTATGGAGCTATGGAGCCCTGGAGCTCTGGAGGTATGGAGCTATGGTGCTATGGAGCTCTGAAGCCATGGAGCTCTGGTGCTATGGAGCTCTGGAGCTCTGGAGGTATGGAGCTCTGGAGGTATGGAGCTCTGGAGGTATGGAGCTATGGAGCCCTGGAGCTCTGGAGGTATGGAGCTATGGTGCTATGGAGCTCTGAAGCCATGGAGCTCTGGTGCTATGGAGCTCTGGAGGTATGGAGCTCTGGAGGTATGGAGCTCTGGAGGTATGGAGCTATGGAGCCCTGGAGCTCTGGAGGTATGGAGCTATGGTGCTATGGAGCTCTGAAGCCATGGAGCTCTGGTGCTATGGAGCTATGGAGCTCTGGTGCTATGGAGCTATGGAGGTATGGAGCCACCAGCCAGCACCCTCCGTGGCTGGATCAATGGAAGTGTTTTAGGTACCAGGCAGCCAAAGGGCCGAGGCCTCACGCTCGACCACGCCGGCGCAGAGTTCCAGCCGCTCGGATAAGCTCTGTCACTCACCCGCCGCGCAGCCACCGGTAACGGGGAAATGTCGCCGCCTTGTGGACACGCCGTTGTAAATGAATGGGCTTTCGCACTTAGTGCAATTTTCGCCAACTCTCTGACTTAGAGCTATGGAAGTATGGAGCTATGGAGCCACCAGCCACCCAGGCTGGAGCTCTGGAGCTCTGGAGGTATGGAGCTCTGGTGCTATGGAAGTATGGAGCTCTGGTGCTATGGAAGTATGGAGCTATGGAGGTATGGAAGTATGGAGCTATGGAAGTATGGAGCTATGGAGCTCTGGAAGTATGGAGCTATGGAGCTCTGGAGGTATGGAGCCCTGGAGCTATGGAGCCCTGGAGCTATGGAAGTATGGAGCTCTGGTGCTATGGAGCTATGGAGCTCTGGTGCTATGGAGCTATGGAGCTATGGAGCTCTGGAGCTATGGAGCTCTGGAGGTATGGAGCTATGGAGCTATGGAGCTCTGGAGGTATGGAGCTATGGAGCTATGGAAGTATGGAGCTCTGGTGCTATGGAGCTATGGAGCTCTGGTGCTATGGAGCTATGGAGCTCTGGTGCTATGGAGCTATGGAGCTATGGAGCTCTGGAAGTATGGAGCTCTGGTGCTATGGAGCTATGGAGCTCTGGTGCTATGGAGCTATGGAGCTCTGGTGCTATGGAGCTCTGGTGCTATGGAGATCTGGTGCTATGGAGCTATGGAGCTCTGGTGCTATGGAGCTATGGAGCTCTGGAGGTATGGAGCTCTGGAGGTATGGAGCTCTGGAGGTATGGAGCTATGGAGCCCTGGAGCTCTGGAGGTATGGAGCTATGGTGCTATGGAGCTCTGAAGCCATGGAGCTCTGGTGCTATGGAGCTCTGGAGCTCTGGAGGTATGGAGCTCTGGAGGTATGGAGCTATGGAGCCCTGGAGCTCTGGAGGTATGGAGCTATGGAGCTCTGAAGCCATGGAGCTCTGGTGCTATGGAGCTCTGGAGCTCTGGAGGTATGGAGCTCTGGAGGTATGGAGCTCTGGAGGTATGGAGCTATGGAGCCCTGGAGCTCTGGAGGTATGGAGCTATGGTGCTATGGAGCTCTGAAGCCATGGAGCTCTGGTGCTATGGAGCTCTGGAGGTATGGAGCTCTGGAGGTATGGAGCTCTGGAGGTATGGAGCTATGGAGCCCTGGAGCTCTGGAGGTATGGAGCTATGGTGCTATGGAGCTCTGAAGCCATGGAGCTCTGGTGCTATGGAGCTCTGGAGGTATGGAGCTCTGGAGGTATGGAGCTCTGGAGGTATGGAGCTATGGAGCCCTGGAGCTCTGGAGGTATGGAGCTATGGTGCTATGGAGCTCTGAAGCCATGGAGCTCTGGTGCTATGGAGCTATGGAGCTCTGGTGCTATGGAGCTATGGAGGTATGGAGCCACCAGCCAGCACCCTCCGTGGCTGGATCAATGGAAGTGTTTTAGGTACCAGGCAGCCAAAGGGCCGAGGCCTCACGCTCGACCACGCCGGCGCAGAGTTCCAGCCGCTCGGATAAGCTCTGTCACTCACCCGCCGCGCAGCCACCGGTAACGGGGAAATGTCGCCGCCTGGCGGACACGCCGTTGTAAATGAATGGGCTTTCGCACTTAGTGCAATTTTCGCCAACTCTCTGACTTAGAGCTATGGAAGTATGGAGCTATGGAGCCACCAGCCACCCAGGCTGGAGCTATGGAGCTCTGGAGGTATGGAGCTCAGGTGCTATGGAAGTATGGAGCTATGGAGCTATGGAAGTATGGAGCTATGGAGCTATGGAGCTCTGGAAGTATGGAGCTATGGAGCTCTGGAGGTATGGAGCTATGGAGCCCTGGAGCTATGGAGCTATGGAGCTCTGGTGCTATGGAGGTATGGAGCTCTGGAGGTATGGAGCTCTGGAGGTATGGAGCTATGGAGCTATGGAGCCCTGGAGCTATGGAGCTATGGAGCCCTGGAGCTATGGAGCTATTGAGCCCTGGAGCTATGGAGCTATGGAGCTCTGGTGCTATGGAGCTATGGAGCTCTGGTGCTATGGAGCTATGGAGCTCTGGTGCTATGGAGCTATGGAGCTCTGGTGCTATGGAGCTATGGAGCTCTGGAAGTATGGAGCTATGGAGCTCTGGAGGTATGGAGCTATGGAGCCCTGGAGCTATGGAGCCCTGGAGCTATGGAAGTATGGAGCTCTGGTGCTATGGAGCTATGGAGCTCTGGTGCTATGGAGCTATGGAGCTCTGGAGCTATGGAGCTCTGGAGGTATGGAGCTATGGAGCTATGGAGCTCTGGAGGTATGGAGCTATGGAGCTATGGAGCTATGGAAGTATGGAGCTCTGGTGCTATGGAGCTATGGAGCTCTGGTGCTATGGAGCTATGGAGCTCTGGTGCTATGGAGCTATGGAGCTATGGAGCTCTGGAAGTATGGAGCTCTGGTGCTATGGAGCTATGGAGCTCTGGTGCTATGGAGCTATGGAGCTCTGGTGCTATGGAGCTATGGAGCTCTGGTGCTATGGAGCTCTGGTGCTATGGAGCTCTGGTGCTATGGAGCTATGGAGCTCTGGTGCTATGGAGCTATGGAGCTCTGGAGGTATGGAGCTCTGGAGGTATGGAGCTCTGGAGGTATGGAGCTTTGGAGCCCTGGAGCTCTGGAGGTATGGAGCTATGGTGCTATGGAGCTCTGAAGCCATGGAGCTCTGGTGCTATGGAGCTCTGGAGCTCTGGAGGTATGGAGCTCTGGAGGTATGGAGCTATGGAGCCCTGGAGCTCTGGAGGTATGGAGCTATGGTGCTATGGAGCTCTGAAGCCATGGAGCTCTGGTGCTATGGAGCTCTGGAGCTCTGGAGGTATGGAGCTCTGGAGGTATGGAGCTATGGAGCCCTGGAGCTCTGGAGGTATGGAGCTATGGTGCTATGGAGCTCTGAAGCCATGGAGCTCTGGTGCTATGGAGCTCTGGAGCTCTGGAGGTATGGAGCTCTGGAGGTATGGAGCTATGGAGCTCTGGTGCTATGGAGGTATGGAGCTCTGGAGGTATGGAGCTCTGGAGGTATGGAGCTATGGAGCTATGGAGCCCTGGAGCTATGGAGCTATGGAGCCCTGGAGCTATGGAGCTATTGAGCCCTGGAGCTCTGGAGGTATGGAGCTCTGGTGCTATGGAGCTATGGAGCTCTGGTGCTATGGAGCTATGGAGCTCTGGTGCTATGGAGCTCTGGAGGTATGGAGCTCTGGTGCTATGGAGCTATGGAAGTATAGAGCTATGGAAGTATGGAGCTCTGGAGGTATGGAGGTATGGAGCTATGGAGCTCTGCAGCTATGGAAGTATGGAGCTCTGGAGGTATGGAGCCACCAGCCAGCACCCTCCGTGGCTGGATCAATGGAAGTGTTTAGGTACCAGGCAGCCAAAGGGCCGAGGCCTCACGCTCGACCACGCCGGCGCAGAGTTCCAGCCGCTCGGATAAGCTCTGTCACTCACCCGCCGCGCAGCCACCGGTAACGGGGAAATGTCGCCGCCTGGCGGACACGCCGTTGTAAATGAATGGGCTATCCCCGGGCGCGCCCTTTACGCACGCCCGCCGTCATTCTACGGAGACTAAGTTCCGCCCCGGGGAGGCTGCCTCCTCCCCTCCGCGGCCCGGGGATGCTGCCTCATCCCCGGACGCGCCCTTTACGCACGCCCGCCGTCATTCTACGGAGACTAAGTTCCGCCCCGGGGAGGCTGCCTCCTCCCCTCCGCGGCCCAGGGATGCTGCCTCATCCCCGGGCGCGCCCGCTGTCTTCCGCCGCGGCGTAATTTCTTCAAAGTCCGATGACGCCCCTGGTAGCGGCCCACCCCGGAGGGGGGATGCCGACCGGCCCCCGGAGGTGACACCGGCCGACAAAAGGTTGGATCGAGGGCTGACTCTCAATAGATCGCAGCGATGTAGCTGCTCTGCTACTTACGAGACCCTGACCCAGAATCAGGTCGTATGCAAGTCATTTAGACTCTCGGCCTGTGTTTTCGGAGCCGGCCGGGCCTCACGCTCCCTCCTTGGATGGACAACATTCATAGTTGACACTTTGTGTCATTTTATCCGAGCGGGCGGGCGCCGCGAGGCGGACCGTCCGGGGCGACTCTCGGCCTGTGTTTAAGGAGCCGGCCGGGCATCACGCTCCTTCCTTGGATGGACAACATTCGCAGTTGACACTTTGTGTCATTTTATCCGAGCGGACGGGCGCCGCGAGGCGGACCGTCCGGGGCGACTCTCGGCCTGTGTTTAAGGAGCCGGCCGGGCATCACGCTCCTTCCTTGGATGGACAACATTCGCAGTTGACACTTTGTGTCATTTTGTTCGGCCTGTGTTTAAGGAGGCGGCCGTCCTCCACTCGGTCCGTGTTTAAGGAGCAACACTCGCGCTCCGGTTCGGCCTGTGTTTAAGGAGGCGGCCGTCCTCCCCTTGGTCTGTGTTAAGGGCGACACTCGGTCCGTGTTTAAGGAGCCTGGCCCTCGCGCTCCGGTTCGGCCTGTATTTAGGGAGGCGGCCGTCCTCCGCTTGGTCTGTGTTAAGGGCGACACTCGGTCCGTGTTTAAGGAGCCTGGCCCTGACGCTCCTCTCCGGCCTGTGTTTAAGGAGGCGGCCGTCCTCCCCTTGGTCTGTGTTAAGGGCGACACTCGGTCCGTGTTTAAGGAGCCTGGCCCTCGCGCTCCGGTTCGGCCTGTATTTAGGGAGGCGGCCGTCCTCCGCTTGGTCTGTGTTAAGGGCGACACTCGGTCCGTGTTTAAGGAGCCTGGCCCTGACGCTCCTCTCCGGCCTGTGTTTAAGGAGGCGGCCGTCCTCCCCTTGGTCTGTGTTAAGGGCGACACTCGGTCCATGTTTAAGGAGCGGCCCTCGCGCTCCGGTTCGGCCTGTATTTAGGGAGGCGGCCGTCCTCCGCTTGGTCTGTGTTAAGGGCGACACTCGGTCCGTGTTTAAGGAGCGGCCCTCGCGCTCCGGTTCGGCCTGTATTTAGGGAGGCGGCCGTCCTCCGCTTGGTCTGTGTTAAGGGCGACACTCGGTCCGTGTTTAAGGAGCCGGCCCTGACGCTCCTCTTCGGCCTGTGTTTAAGGAGGCGGCCGTCCTCCACTTCCTTCCATGCACCACCACATTCGCAGTTGACACTTTGCCATTTTTTCAGAGAGGTGACACTTAGTCGTTTTTTCGAAAGTTGACACTTAGTCGTTTTTTTCAAAAGTTGACACTTTGCCGTTTTTTCAGAGAGGTGACACTTTGTCGTTTTTTCGAAAGTTGACACTTAGCCGTTTTTTCGAAAGTTGACACTTAGCCGTTTTTTCGAAAGTTGACACTTAGTCACTTTTTCGCCACAGTGACACCTCCAGCGCGTGCCACGGCGCTTTTCAGGTCTTCTATCCGACCTTGTGCTGTCGAGGACGGCGTGTCCGACGCCGTGGGGAGACCAGCACCATCTCCTCCATACTCGTAAAGGAGGTGCTTTGGAAAACGGGGGGAAAGTCGATGAGTACACTGACTACTGGGACCATTTCATTGTACTCTGGCGCACCTGAAGACCAAAAAAGGTACTGCATCTTAGCCCGGGTACCTCACCCCCTGGTACCTCGAGGAGAACTTAGAAAAATTTCGACAAATTTTTGGTGAGCTCCAGGGAGAGAGGCTGATTTTTCGCTTTTTGAGGCCGACCGCCGAACCGGCGCGGGGCGGACTCACAAGCCCCGCAGAGCCGTGGGCACTTAGTCGTTTTTTCAGAGAGGCGACACTTAGTCGTTTTTTCGGAGGCGACACTTAGTCGTTTTTTCGAAAGTTGACACTTAGCCGTTTTTTCGAAAGTCGACACTTAGCCGTTTTTTTGGAAAGTTGACACTTAGTCGTTTTTTCGAAAGTTGACACTTAGTCGTTTTTTCGCCACAATTGGCTCTGAGCTCCAGGGGGAGAGGCTGGTTTTGCCTTATTTCAGGCCGGCTGGGGAACCGGCGCGGGTCGGATGCACGAGCCCGGCAGAGCCGTGGGCACTTAGAAAATTTTCGCCGATTAAGCTGGGACCTCCAGGCGGAGACCGGCATTCCTCGTCCTCGGGGTTCGACCCAGGAACCGGCGCTGGGCAGACGCCGTAGCCACGCAGAGCCGTGGGCACTTAGAAAATATTCGCCAAGTTGGCTCTGAGCTCCAGGCGGAGAGGCTGGTTTTGCCTTATTTCAGGCCGGCTGGGGAACCGGCGCGGGTCGGATGCACGAGCCCGCAGAGCCGTGGGCACTTTGCCATTTTCTCAGAGTCGACACTTAGTCGTTTTTTCAGAGAGGCGACACTCTGTCGTTTTTTCGAAAGTTGACACTTTGCCGTTTTTTCAGAGAGGCGACACTTAGCCGTTTTTTCGAAAGTTGACACTTAGCCGTTTTTTCGAAAGTCGACACTTAGCCGTTTTTTCAGAGATGTGACACTTTGCCGTTTTTTCGAAAGTCGACACTTAGCCGTTTTTTCAGAGATGTGACACTTAGAAACTTTTTGCCAAGTTGGCTGTGAGCTCCAGGAGGAGACCGTTATTTTTCGTCATTCGAGGCCGACTGCGGAACCGGCGCTGGGCGGACGCCAAAGCTCGGCAGGGCCGTGGGCACTTAGAAACTTTTTGCCAAGTTGGCTGTGAGCTCCAGGAGGAGACCGTTATTTTTCGTCATTCGAGGCCGACTGCGGAACCGGCGCTGAGCGGACGCCAAAGCTCGGCAGGGCCGTGGGCACTTAGAAACTTTTTGCCAAGTTGGCTGTGAGCTCCAGGAGGAGACCGTTATTTTTCGTCATTCGAGGCCGACTGCGGAACCGGCGCTGGGCGGACGCCAAAGCTCGGCAGGGCCGTGGGCACTTAGAAACTTTTTGCCAAGTTGGCTGTGAGCTCCAGGAGGAGACCGTTATTTTTCGTCATTCGAGGCCGACTGCGGAACCGGCGCTGGGCGGACGCCAAAGCTCAGCAGGGCCGTGGGCACTTAGAAACTTTTTGCCAAGTTGGCTGTGAGCTCCAGGAGGAGACCGTTATTTTTCGTCATTCGAGGCCGACTGCGGAACCGGCGCTGGGCGGACGCCAAAGCTCAGCAGGGCCGTGGGCACTTAGAAACTTTTTGCCAAGTTGGCTGTGAGCTCCAGGAGGAGACCGTTATTTTTCGTCATTCTAGGCCGGCTGCAGAACCGGCGCGGCTCGGATGCACGAGCCCGCAGAGCCGTGGGCACTTTGCCACTTTTTCGCCACAATTGGCTGTGAGCTCCAGGAGGAGACCGTTATTTTTCGTCATTCTAGGCCGGTTGCAGAACCGGCGCGGCTCGGATGCACGAGCCCGCAGAGCCGTGGGCACTTAGAAAATTTTCAGAGAGGCGACACTTTGCCATTTTTTCAGAGAGGTGACACTTAGTCGTTTTTTCGAAAGTTGACACTTAGCCGTTTTTTCGAAAGTTGACACTTAGTCGTTTTTTCGAAAGTTGACACTTAGTCGTTTTTTCGCCACAGTGCCCACCTCCAGCGCGTGCCACGGCGCTTTCCAGGTCTTCTATCCGACCTTGTGCTGTCGAGGACGGCGTGTCCGACGCCGTGGGGAGACCAGCACCATCTCCTCCATACTCGTAAAGGAGGTGCTTTGGAAAACGGGGGGAAAGTCGATGAGTACACTGACTACTGGGACCATTTCATTGTACTCTGGCGCACCTGAAGACCAAAAAAGGTACTGCATCTTAGCCCGGGTACCTCACCCCCTGGTACCTCGAGGAGAACTTAGAAAAATTTCGACAAATTTTTGGTGAGCTCCAGGGAGAGAGGCTGATTTTTCGCTTTTTGAGGCCGACTGCCGAACCGGCGCGGGGCGGACTCACAAGCCCCGCAGAGCCGTGGGCACTTAGTCGTTTTTTCAGAGAGGCGACACTTAGTCGTTTTTTCAGAGGCGACACTTAGTCGTTTTTTCGAAAGTTGACACTTAGCCGTTTTTTCGAAAGTTGACACTTAGCCGTTTTTTCGAAAGTCGACACTTAGCCGTTTTTTCGAAAGTTGACACTTAGTCGTTTTTTCGC
Organism: Syngnathus leptorhynchus; assembly: GCF_054491065.1. NCBI lineage: Eukaryota > Metazoa > Chordata > Actinopteri > Syngnathiformes > Syngnathidae > Syngnathus > Syngnathus leptorhynchus. Next base: position 214,558 of record NW_028232004.1, read on the forward strand.
CGATTTTGCTGGGACCTCCAGGCGAGGACCGGCGTTTTTCGTCTTCCGGGTCCGACCCGGGAACCAGCGCCGAGCGGACACATTCGCTCGCAAGTGCCGTTGGCACTTAGAAAATTTTTCGTTTGTCATGAGCTCCGGGCGAGGACCGGCGTTTTTCGTCTTCCGGGTTCGACCCGGGAACCAGCGCCGAGCGGACACATTCGCTCGCAAGTGCCGTTGGCACTTAGAAAATTTTTCGTTTGTCATGAGCTCCGGGCGAGGACCGGCGTTTTTCGTCTTCCGGGTTCGACCCGGGAACCAGCGCCGAGCGGACACATTCGCTCGCAAGTGCCGTTGGCACTTGGAAAATTTTTCGTTTGTCATGAGCTCCGGGCGGAGACCGGCGTTTTTCGTCTTCCGGGTTCGACCCGGGAACCAGCGCCGAGCGGACACATTCGCTCGCAAGTGCCGTTGGCACTTAGAAAATTTTTCGTTTGTCATGAGCTCCGGGCGAGGACCGGCGTTTTTCGTCTTCCGGGTTCGACCCGGGAACCAGCGCCGAGCGGACACATTCGCTCGCAAGTGCCGTTGGCACTTAGAAAATTTTTCGTTTGTCATGAGCTCCGGGCGGAGACCGGCGTTTTTCGTCTTCCGGGTTCGACCCGGGAACCAGCGCCGAGCGGACACATTCGCTCGCAAGTGCCGTTGGCACTTAGAAAATTTTTCGTTTGTCATGAGCTCCGGGCGGAGACCGGCGTTTTTCGTCTTCCGGGTTCGACCCGGGAACCAGCGCCGAGCGGACACATTCGCTCGCAAGTGCCGTTGGCACTTAGAAAATTTTTCGTTTGTCATGAGCTCCGGGCGGAGACCGGCATTTTTCGTCATTCGAGGCCGACGGGGGAACCAGCCGGAGCGGACACGTTTGCTCGGAAGAGCCGTTGGCACTTAGAAAAAATTCCGTGTCTCGTGAGCTCCAGGGGGGACAGGCTGGTTTTATTCATCCGTAGCCGACATGGGAACCAGCGCGGAGCGGATTGGTGTTGCGCTGGCATATACCTCATCTCTCTCAGGAGTCCCCCCCTTATACGTGCCGATTGTGTTTTGGAAAACGGGGGGTAACTGGATGAGTACACTGACTAGGGGGACCAGTACACTAGCGAGTGGGACCAGTACACTGACTAGTGGGACCAACACACTATGAGCGCCTGGTACCTAAAATGGAAGTATAGAGGCCGACTTTCGGGCAAGATCACGCCGTGTTAGGCTTCCAGGACCTCGGCTAAGCAATTTTAACGGGTCGCCCGGTTCTTTTTTGATCCAGCCCGGTTCTTTTTTTATCCAGCCCGGTTCTTTTTACACTTCCAGCTGGAGCTCGGGAGCGGCTTTTTGCACAAGATCACGCCGTGTTAGGCTTCCAGGACCTCGGCTAAGCAATTTTAACGGGCCGCCCGGTTCTTTTTTGATCCAGCCCGGTTCTTTTTTTTATCCAGCCTGGTTCTTTTTACACTTCCAGCTGGAGCTCGGGAGCGGCTTTTTGCACAAGATCACGCCGGGTTAGGCTTCCAGGACCTCGGCTAAGCAATTTTAACGGGTCGCCCGGTTCTTTTTTTTTATCCAGCCCGGTTCTTTTTTTTATCCAGCCCGGTTCTTTTTACACTTCCAGCTGGAGCTCGGGAGCGGCTTTTTGCACAAGATCACGCCGTGTTAGGCTTCCAGGACCTCGGCTAAGCAATTTTAACGGGTCGCCCGGTTCTTTTTTGATCCAGCCCGGTTCTTTTTTTATCCAGCCCGGTTCTTTTTACACTTCCAGCTGGAGCTCGGGAGCGGCTTTTTGCACAAGATCACGCCGTGTTAGGCTTCCAGGACCTCGGCTAAGCAATTTTAACGGGTCGCCCGGTTCTTTTTTGATCCAGCCCGGTTCTTTTTTTTATCCAGCCCGGTTCTTTTTACACTTCCAGCTGGAGCTCGGGAGCGGCTTTTTGCACAAGATCACGCCGGGTTAGGCTTCCAGGACCTCGGCTAAGCAATTTTAACGGGCCGCCCGGTTCTTTTTTTTATCCAGCCCGGTTCTTTTTACACTTCCAGCTGGAGCTCGGGAGCGGCTTTTTGCACAAGATCACGCCGGGTTAGGCTTCCAGGACCTCGGCTAAGCAATTTTAACGGGTCGCCCGGTTCTTTTTTGATCCAGCCCGGTTCTTTTTTTATCCAGCCCGGTTCTTTTTACACTTCCAGCTGGAGCTCGGGAGCGGCTTTTTGCACAAGATCACGCCGTGTTAGGCTTCCAGGACCTCGGCTAAGCAATTTTAACGGGTCGCCCGGTTCTTTTTTGATCCAGCCCGGTTCTTTTTTTTATCCAGCCCGGTTCTTTTCACACTTCCAGCTGGAGCTCGGCAGCGGCTATTTGCACAAGATCACGCCGGGTTAGGCTTCCAGGACCTCGGCTAAGCAATTTTAACGGGTCGCCCGGTTCTTTTTTGATCCAGCCCGGTTCTTTTTTTTTATCCAGCCCGGTTCTTTTTACACTTCCAGCTGGAGCTCGGGAGCGGCTTTTTGCACAAGATCACGCCGGGTTAGGCTTCCAGGACCTCGGCTAAGCAATTTTAACGGGCCGCCCGGTTCTTTTTTTTATCCAGCCCGGTTCTTTTTACACTTCCAGCTGGAGCTCGGGAGCGGCTTTTTGCACAAGATCACGCCGGGTTAGGCTTCCAGGACCTCGGCTAAGCAATTTTAACGGGTCGCCCGGTTCTTTTTTGATCCAGCCCGGTTCTTTTTTTATCCAGCCCGGTTCTTTTTACACTTCCAGCTGGAGCTCGGGAGCGGCTTTTTGCACAAGATCACGCCGTGTTAGGCTTCCAGGACCTCGGCTAAGCAATTTTAACGGGTCGCCCGGTTCTTTTTTGATCCAGCCCGGTTCTTTTTTTTATCCAGCCCGGTTCTTTTTACACTTCCAGCTGGAGCTCGGGAGCGGCTTTTTGCACAAGATCACGCCGGGTTAGGCTTCCAGGACCTCGGCTAAGCAATTTTAACGGGCCGCCCGGTTCTTTTTTTTATCCAGCCCGGTTCTTTTTACACTTCCAGCTGGAGCTCGGGAGCGGCTTTTTGCACAAGATCACGCCGGGTTAGGCTTCCAGGACCTCGGCTAAGCAATTTTAACGGGTCGCCCGGTTCTTTTTTGATCCAGCCCGGTTCTTTTTTTATCCAGCCCGGTTCTTTTTACACTTCCAGCTGGAGCTCGGGAGCGGCTTTTTGCACAAGATCACGCCGTGTTAGGCTTCCAGGACCTCGGCTAAGCAATTTTAACGGGTCGCCCGGTTCTTTTTTGATCCAGCCCGGTTCTTTTTTTTATCCAGCCCGGTTCTTTTCACACTTCCAGCTGGAGCTCGGCAGCGGCTATTTGCACAAGATCACGCCGGGTTAGGCTTCCAGGACCTCGGCTAAGCAATTTTAACGGGTCGCCCGGTTCTTTTTTGATCCAGCCCGGTTCTTTTTTTTTATCCAGCCCGGTTCTTTTTACACTTCCAGCTGGAGCTCGGGAGCGGCTTTTTGCACAAGATCACGCCGGGTTAGGCTTCCAGGACCTCGGCTAAGCAATTTTAACGGGCCGCCCGGTTCTTTTTTTTATCCAGCCCGGTTCTTTTTACACTTCCAGCTGGAGCTCGGGAGCGGCTTTTTGCACAAGATCACGCCGGGTTAGGCTTCCAGGACCTCGGCTAAGCAATTTTAACGGGTCGCCCGGTTCTTTTTTTGATCCAGCCCGGTTCTTTTTTTATCCAGCCCGGTTCTTTTTACACTTCCAGCTGGAGCTCGGGAGCGGCTTTTTGCACAAGATCACGCCGTGTTAGGCTTCCAGGACCTCGGCTAAGCAATTTTAACGGGTCGCCCGGTTCTTTTTTGATCCAGCCCGGTTCTTTTTTTTATCCAGCCCGGTTCTTTTCACACTTCCAGCTGGAGCTCGGCAGCGGCTATTTGCACAAGATCACGCCGGGTTAGGCTTCCAGGACCTCGGCTAAGCAATTTTAACGGGCCGCCCGGTTCTTTTTTTTATCCAGCCCGGTTCTTTTTACACTTCCAGCTGGAGCTCGGGAGCGGCTTTTTGCACAAGATCACGCCGTGTTAGGCTTCCAGGACCTCGGCTAAGCAATTTTAACGGGCCGCCCGGTTCTTTTTTTTATCCAGCCCGGTTCTTTTTTTATCCAGCCCGGTTCTTTTTACACTTCCAGCTGGAGCTCGGGAGCGGCTTTTTGCACAAGATCACGCCGTGTTAGGCTTCCAGGACCTCGGCTAAGCAATTTTAACGGGTCGCCCGGTTCTTTTTTGATCCAGCCCGGTTCTTTTTTTTATCCAGCCCGGTTCTTTTCACACTTCCAGCTGGAGCTCGGCAGCGGCTATTTGCACAAGATCACGCCGGGTTAGGCTTCCAGGACCTCGGCTAAGCAATTTTAACGGGCCGCCCGGTTCTTTTTTTTATCCAGCCCGGTTCTTTTTACACTTCCAGCTGGAGCTCGGGAGCGGCTTTTTGCACAAGATCACGCCGTGTTAGGCTTCCAGGACCTCGGCTAAGCAATTTTAACGGGCCGCCCGGTTCTTTTTTTTATCCAGCCCGGTTCTTTTTACACTTCCAGCTGGAGCTCGGGAGCGGCTTTTTGCACAAGATCACGCCGTGTTTGGCTTCCAGGACCTCGGCTAAGCAATTTTAACGGGCCGCTCTGGAGGTATGGAGCTATGGAGCCCTGGAGCTCTGGAGGTATGGAGCTATGGTGCTATGGAGCTCTGAAGCCATGGAGCTCTGGTGCTATGGAGCTATGGAGCTCTGGTGCTATGGAGCTATGGAGCTATGGAGCTCTGGAAGTATGGAGCTCTGGTGCTATGGAGCTATGGAGCTCTGGTGCTATGGAGCTATGGAGCTCTGGTGCTATGGAGCTATGGAGCTCTGGTGCTATGGAGCTCTGGTGCTATGGAGCTCTGGTGCTATGGAGCTATGGAGCTCTGGTGCTATGGAGCTATGGAGCTCTGGAGGTATGGAGCTCTGGAGGTATGGAGCTCTGGAGGTATGGAGCTATGGAGCCCTGGAGCTCTGGAGGTATGGAGCTATGGTGCTATGGAGCTCTGAAGCCATGGAGCTCTGGTGCTATGGAGCTCTGGAGCTCTGGAGGTATGGAGCTCTGGAGGTATGGAGCTATGGAGCCCTGGAGCTCTGGAGGTATGGAGCTATGGTGCTATGGAGCTCTGAAGCCATGGAGCTCTGGTGCTATGGAGCTCTGGAGCTCTGGAGGTATGGAGCTCTGGAGGTATGGAGCTCTGGAGGTATGGAGCTATGGAGCCCTGGAGCTCTGGAGGTATGGAGCTATGGTGCTATGGAGCTCTGAAGCCATGGAGCTCTGGTGCTATGGAGCTCTGGAGGTATGGAGCTCTGGAGGTATGGAGCTCTGGAGGTATGGAGCTATGGAGCCCTGGAGCTCTGGAGGTATGGAGCTATGGTGCTATGGAGCTCTGAAGCCATGGAGCTCTGGTGCTATGGAGCTCTGGAGCTCTGGAGGTATGGAGCTCTGGAGGTATGGAGCTCTGGAGGTATGGAGCTATGGAGCCCTGGAGCTCTGGAGGTATGGAGCTATGGTGCTATGGAGCTCTGAAGCCATGGAGCTCTGGTGCTATGGAGCTCTGGAGGTATGGAGCTCTGGAGGTATGGAGCTCTGGAGGTATGGAGCTATGGAGCCCTGGAGCTCTGGAGGTATGGAGCTATGGTGCTATGGAGCTCTGAAGCCATGGAGCTCTGGTGCTATGGAGCTATGGAGCTCTGGTGCTATGGAGCTATGGAGGTATGGAGCCACCAGCCAGCACCCTCCGTGGCTGGATCAATGGAAGTGTTTTAGGTACCAGGCAGCCAAAGGGCCGAGGCCTCACGCTCGACCACGCCGGCGCAGAGTTCCAGCCGCTCGGATAAGCTCTGTCACTCACCCGCTGCGCAGCCACCGGTAACGGGGAAATGTCGCCGCCTTGTGGACACGCCGTTGTAAATGAATGGGCTTTCGCACTTAGTGCAATTTTCGCCAACTCTCTGACTTAGAGCTATGGAAGTATGGAGCTATGGAGCCACCAGCCACCCAGGCTGGAGCTCTGGAGCTCTGGAGGTATGGAGCTCTGGTGCTATGGAAGTATGGAGCTCTGGTGCTATGGAAGTATGGAGCTATGGAGGTATGGAAGTATGGAGCTATGGAAGTATGGAGCTATGGAGCTCTGGAAGTATGGAGCTATGGAGCTCTGGAGGTATGGAGCCCTGGAGCTATGGAGCCCTGGAGCTATGGAAGTATGGAGCTCTGGTGCTATGGAGCTATGGAGCTCTGGTGCTATGGAGCTATGGAGCTATGGAGCTCTGGAGCTATGGAGCTCTGGAGGTATGGAGCTATGGAGCTATGGAGCTCTGGAGGTATGGAGCTATGGAGCTATGGAAGTATGGAGCTCTGGTGCTATGGAGCTATGGAGCTCTGGTGCTATGGAGCTATGGAGCTCTGGTGCTATGGAGCTATGGAGCTATGGAGCTCTGGAAGTATGGAGCTCTGGTGCTATGGAGCTATGGAGCTCTGGTGCTATGGAGCTATGGAGCTCTGGTGCTATGGAGCTCTGGTGCTATGGAGATCTGGTGCTATGGAGCTATGGAGCTCTGGTGCTATGGAGCTATGGAGCTCTGGAGGTATGGAGCTCTGGAGGTATGGAGCTCTGGAGGTATGGAGCTATGGAGCCCTGGAGCTCTGGAGGTATGGAGCTATGGTGCTATGGAGCTCTGAAGCCATGGAGCTCTGGTGCTATGGAGCTCTGGAGCTCTGGAGGTATGGAGCTCTGGAGGTATGGAGCTATGGAGCCCTGGAGCTCTGGAGGTATGGAGCTATGGTGCTATGGAGCTCTGAAGCCATGGAGCTCTGGTGCTATGGAGCTCTGGAGCTCTGGAGGTATGGAGCTCTGGAGGTATGGAGCTCTGGAGGTATGGAGCTATGGAGCCCTGGAGCTCTGGAGGTATGGAGCCATGGTGCTATGGAGCTCTGAAGCCATGGAGCTCTGGTGCTATGGAGCTCTGGAGGTATGGAGCTCTGGAGGTATGGAGCTCTGGAGGTATGGAGCTATGGAGCCCTGGAGCTCTGGAGGTATGGAGCTATGGTGCTATGGAGCTCTGAAGCCATGGAGCTCTGGTGCTATGGAGCTATGGAGCTCTGGTGCTATGGAGCTATGGAGGTATGGAGCCACCAGCCAGCACCCTCCGTGGCTGGATCAATGGAAGTGTTTTAGGTACCAGGCAGCCAAAGGGCCGAGGCCTCACGCTCGACCACGCCGGCGCAGAGTTCCAGCCGCTCGGATAAGCTCTGTCACTCACCCGCCGCGCAGCCACCGGTAACGGGGAAATGTCGCCGCCTTGTGGACACGCCGTTGTAAATGAATGGGCTTTCGCACTTAGTGCAATTTTCGCCAACTCTCTGACTTAGAGCTATGGAAGTATGGAGCTATGGAGCCACCAGCCACCCAGGCTGGAGCTCTGGAGCTCTGGAGGTATGGAGCTCTGGTGCTATGGAAGTATGGAGCTCTGGTGCTATGGAAGTATGGAGCTATGGAGGTATGGAAGTATGGAGCTATGGAAGTATGGAGCTATGGAGCTCTGGAAGTATGGAGCTATGGAGCTCTGGAGGTATGGAGCCCTGGAGCTATGGAGCCCTGGAGCTATGGAAGTATGGAGCTCTGGTGCTATGGAGTTATGGAGCTCTGGTGCTATGGAGCTATGGAGCTATGGAGCTCTGGAGCTATGGAGCTCTGGAGGTATGGAGCTATGGAGCTATGGAGCTCTGGAGGTATGGAGCTATGGAGCTATGGAAGTATGGAGCTCTGGTGCTATGGAGCTATGGAGCTCTGGTGCTATGGAGCTATGGAGCTCTGGTGCTATGGAGCTATGGAGCTATGGAGCTATGGAGCTCTGGAAGTATGGAGCTCTGGTGCTATGGAGCTATGGAGCTCTGGTGCTATGGAGCTATGGAGCTCTGGTGCTATGGAGCTCTGGTGCTATGGAGCTCTGGTGCTATGGAGCTATGGAGCTCTGGTGCTATGGAGCTCTGGAGGTATGGAGCTCTGGAGGTATGGAGCTCTGGAGGTATTGAGCTATGGAGCCCTGGAGCTCTGGAGGTATGGAGCTATGGTGCTATGGAGCTCTGAAGCCATGGAGCTCTGGTGCTATGGAGCTATGGAGCTCTGGTGCTATGGAGCTATGGAGCTATGGAGCTCTGGAAGTATGGAGCTCTGGTGCTATGGAGCTATGGAGCTCTGGTGCTATGGAGCTATGGAGCTCTGGTGCTATGGAGCTATGGAGCTCTGGTGCTATGGAGCTCTGGTGCTATGGAGCTCTGGTGCTATGGAGCTATGGAGCTCTGGTGCTATGGAGCTATGGAGCTCTGGAGGTATGGAGCTCTGGAGGTATGGAGCTCTGGAGGTATGGAGCTATGGAGCCCTGGAGCTCTGGAGGTATGGAGCTATGGTGCTATGGAGCTCTGAAGCCATGGAGCTCTGGTGCTATGGAGCTCTGGAGCTCTGGAGGTATGGAGCTCTGGAGGTATGGAGCTATGGAGCCCTGGAGCTCTGGAGGTATGGAGCTATGGTGCTATGGAGCTCTGAAGCCATGGAGCTCTGGTGCTATGGAGCTCTGGAGCTCTGGAGGTATGGAGCTCTGGAGGTATGGAGCTCTGGAGGTATGGAGCTATGGAGCCCTGGAGCTCTGGAGGTATGGAGCTATGGTGCTATGGAGCTCTGAAGCCATGGAGCTCTGGTGCTATGGAGCTCTGGAGGTATGGAGCTCTGGAGGTATGGAGCTCTGGAGGTATGGAGCTATGGAGCCCTGGAGCTCTGGAGGTATGGAGCTATGGTGCTATGGAGCTCTGAAGCCATGGAGCTCTGGTGCTATGGAGCTCTGGAGGTATGGAGCTCTGGAGGTATGGAGCTCTGGAGGTATGGAGCTATGGAGCCCTGGAGCTCTGGAGGTATGGAGCTATGGTGCTATGGAGCTCTGAAGCCATGGAGCTCTGGTGCTATGGAGCTATGGAGCTCTGGTGCTATGGAGCTATGGAGGTATGGAGCCACCAGCCAGCACCCTCCGTGGCTGGATCAATGGAAGTGTTTTAGGTACCAGGCAGCCAAAGGGCCGAGGCCTCACGCTCGACCACGCCGGCGCAGAGTTCCAGCCGCTCGGATAAGCTCTGTCACTCACCCGCCGCGCAGCCACCGGTAACGGGGAAATGTCGCCGCCTTGTGGACACGCCGTTGTAAATGAATGGGCTTTCGCACTTAGTGCAATTTTCGCCAACTCTCTGACTTAGAGCTATGGAAGTATGGAGCTATGGAGCCACCAGCCACCCAGGCTGGAGCTCTGGAGCTCTGGAGGTATGGAGCTCTGGTGCTATGGAAGTATGGAGCTCTGGTGCTATGGAAGTATGGAGCTATGGAGGTATGGAAGTATGGAGCTATGGAAGTATGGAGCTATGGAGCTCTGGAAGTATGGAGCTATGGAGCTCTGGAGGTATGGAGCCCTGGAGCTATGGAGCCCTGGAGCTATGGAAGTATGGAGCTCTGGTGCTATGGAGCTATGGAGCTCTGGTGCTATGGAGCTATGGAGCTATGGAGCTCTGGAGCTATGGAGCTCTGGAGGTATGGAGCTATGGAGCTATGGAGCTCTGGAGGTATGGAGCTATGGAGCTATGGAAGTATGGAGCTCTGGTGCTATGGAGCTATGGAGCTCTGGTGCTATGGAGCTATGGAGCTCTGGTGCTATGGAGCTATGGAGCTATGGAGCTCTGGAAGTATGGAGCTCTGGTGCTATGGAGCTATGGAGCTCTGGTGCTATGGAGCTATGGAGCTCTGGTGCTATGGAGCTCTGGTGCTATGGAGCTCTGGTGCTATGGAGCTATGGAGCTCTGGTGCTATGGAGCTCTGGAGGTATGGAGCTCTGGAGGTATGGAGCTCTGGAGGTATGGAGCTATGGAGCCCTGGAGCTCTGGAGGTATGGAGCTATGGTGCTATGGAGCTCTGAAGCCATGGAGCTCTGGTGCTATGGAGCTATGGAGCTCTGGTGCTATGGAGCTATGGAGCTATGGAGCTCTGGAAGTATGGAGCTCTGGTGCTATGGAGCTATGGAGCTCTGGTGCTATGGAGCTATGGAGCTCTGGTGCTATGGAGCTATGGAGCTCTGGTGCTATGGAGCTCTGGTGCTATGGAGCTCTGGTGCTATGGAGCTATGGAGCTCTGGTGCTATGGAGCTATGGAGCTCTGGAGGTATGGAGCTCTGGAGGTATGGAGCTCTGGAGGTATGGAGCTATGGAGCCCTGGAGCTCTGGAGGTATGGAGCTATGGTGCTATGGAGCTCTGAAGCCATGGAGCTCTGGTGCTATGGAGCTCTGGAGCTCTGGAGGTATGGAGCTCTGGAGGTATGGAGCTATGGAGCCCTGGAGCTCTGGAGGTATGGAGCTATGGTGCTATGGAGCTCTGAAGCCATGGAGCTCTGGTGCTATGGAGCTCTGGAGCTCTGGAGGTATGGAGCTCTGGAGGTATGGAGCTCTGGAGGTATGGAGCTATGGAGCCCTGGAGCTCTGGAGGTATGGAGCTATGGTGCTATGGAGCTCTGAAGCCATGGAGCTCTGGTGCTATGGAGCTCTGGAGGTATGGAGCTCTGGAGGTATGGAGCTCTGGAGGTATGGAGCTATGGAGCCCTGGAGCTCTGGAGGTATGGAGCTATGGTGCTATGGAGCTCTGAAGCCATGGAGCTCTGGTGCTATGGAGCTCTGGAGGTATGGAGCTCTGGAGGTATGGAGCTCTGGAGGTATGGAGCTATGGAGCCCTGGAGCTCTGGAGGTATGGAGCTATGGTGCTATGGAGCTCTGAAGCCATGGAGCTCTGGTGCTATGGAGCTCTGGAGGTATGGAGCTCTGGAGGTATGGAGCTCTGGAGGTATGGAGCTATGGAGCCCTGGAGCTCTGGAGGTATGGAGCTATGGTGCTATGGAGCTCTGAAGCCATGGAGCTCTGGTGCTATGGAGCTATGGAGCTCTGGTGCTATGGAGCTATGGAGGTATGGAGCCACCAGCCAGCACCCTCCGTGGCTGGATCAATGGAAGTGTTTTAGGTACCAGGCAGCCAAAGGGCCGAGGCCTCACGCTCGACCACGCCGGCGCAGAGTTCCAGCCGCTCGGATAAGCTCTGTCACTCACCCGCCGCGCAGCCACCGGTAACGGGGAAATGTCGCCGCCTGGCGGACACGCCGTTGTAAATGAATGGGCTTTCGCACTTAGTGCAATTTTCGCCAACTCTCTGACTTAGAGCTATGGAAGTATGGAGCTATGGAGCCACCAGCCACCCAGGCTGGAGCTATGGAGCTCTGGAGGTATGGAGCTCAGGTGCTATGGAAGTATGGAGCTATGGAGCTATGGAAGTATGGAGCTATGGAGCTATGGAGCTCTGGAAGTATGGAGCTATGGAGCTCTGGAGGTATGGAGCTATGGAGCCCTGGAGCTATGGAGCTCTGGTGCTATGGAGGTATGGAGCTCTGGAGGTATGGAGCTCTGGAGGTATGGAGCTATGGAGCTATGGAGCCCTGGAGCTATGGAGCTATGGAGCCCTGGAGCTATGGAGCTATGGAGCCCTGGAGCTATGGAGCTATGGAGCTCTGGTGCTATGGAGCTATGGAGCTCTGGTGCTATGGAGCTATGGAGCTCTGGTGCTATGGAGCTATGGAGCTCTGGTGCTATGGAGCTATGGAGCTCTGGAAGTATGGAGCTATGGAGCTATGGAGGTATGGAGCTATGGAGCCCTGGAGCTATGGAGCCCTGGAGCTATGGAAGTATGGAGCTCTGGTGCTATGGAGCTATGGAGCTCTGGTGCTATGGAGCTATGGAGCTCTGGAGCTATGGAGCTCTGGAGGTATGGAGCTATGGAGCTATGGAGCTCTGGAGGTATGGAGCTATGGAGCTATGGAAGTATGGAGCTCTGGTGCTATGGAGCTATGGAGCTCTGGTGCTATGGAGCTCTGGAGGTATGGAGCTATGGAGCCCTGGAGCTCTGGAGGTATGGAGCTATGGTGCTATTGAGCTCTGAAGCCATGGAGCTCTGGTGCTATGGAGCTATGGAGCTCTGGTGCTATGGAGCTATGGAGCTCTGGTGCTATGGAGCTCTGGTGCTATGGAGCTCTGGTGCTATGGAGCTATGGAGCTCTGGTGCTATGGAGCTATGGAGCTCTGGAGGTATGGAGCTCTGGAGGTATGGAGCTCTGGAGGTATGGAGCTTTGGAGCCCTGGAGCTCTGGAGGTATGGAGCTATGGTGCTATGGAGCTCTGAAGCCATGGAGCTCTGGTGCTATGGAGCTCTGGAGCTCTGGAGGTATGGAGCTCTGGAGGTATGGAGCTATGGAGCCCTGGAGCTCTGGAGGTATGGAGCTATGGTGCTATGGAGCTCTGAAGCCATGGAGCTCTGGTGCTATGGAGCTCTGGAGCTCTGGAGGTATGGAGCTCTGGAGGTATGGAGCTATGGAGCCCTGGAGCTCTGGAGGTATGGAGCTATGGTGCTATGGAGCTCTGAAGCCATGGAGCTCTGGTGCTATGGAGCTCTGGAGCTCTGGAGGTATGGAGCTCTGGAGGTATGGAGCTCTGGAGGTATGGAGCTATGGAGCCCTGGAGCTCTGGAGGTATGGAGCTATGGTGCTATGGAGCTCTGAAGCCATGGAGCTCTGGTGCTATGGAGCTCTGGAGGTATGGAGCTCTGGAGGTATGGAGCTCTGGAGGTATGGAGCTATGGAGCCCTGGAGCTCTGGAGGTATGGAGCTATGGTGCTATTGAGCTCTGAAGCCATGGAGCTCTGGTGCTATGGAGCTATGGAGCTCTGGTGCTATGGAGCTATGGAGGTATGGAGCCACCAGCCAGCACCCTCCGTGGCTGGATCAATGGAAGTGTTTTAGGTACCAGGCAGCCAAAGGGCCGAGGCCTCACGCTCGACCACGCCGGCGCAGAGTTCCAGCCGCTCGGATAAGCTCTGTCACTCACCCGCCGCGCAGCCACCGGTAACGGGGAAATGTCGCCGCCTTGTGGACACGCCGTTGTAAATGAATGGGCTTTCGCACTTAGTGCAATTTTCGCCAACTCTCTGACTTAGAGCTATGGAAGTATGGAGCTATGGAGCCACCAGCCACCCAGGCTGGAGCTCTGGAGCTCTGGAGGTATGGAGCTCTGGTGCTATGGAAGTATGGAGCTCTGGTGCTATGGAAGTATGGAGCTATGGAGGTATGGAAGTATGGAGCTATGGAAGTATGGAGCTATGGAGCTCTGGAAGTATGGAGCTATGGAGCTCTGGAGGTATGGAGCCCTGGAGCTATGGAGCCCTGGAGCTATGGAAGTATGGAGCTCTGGTGCTATGGAGCTATGGAGCTCTGGTGCTATGGAGCTATGGAGCTATGGAGCTCTGGAGCTATGGAGCTCTGGAGGTATGGAGCTATGGAGCTATGGAGCTCTGGAGGTATGGAGCTATGGAGCTATGGAAGTATGGAGCTCTGGTGCTATGGAGCTATGGAGCTCTGGTGCTATGGAGCTATGGAGCTCTGGTGCTATGGAGCTATGGAGCTATGGAGCTATGGAGCTCTGGAAGTATGGAGCTCTGGTGCTATGGAGCTATGGAGCTCTGGTGCTATGGAGCTATGGAGCTCTGGTGCTATGGAGCTCTGGTGCTATGGAGCTCTGGTGCTATGGAGCTATGGAGCTCTGGTGCTATGGAGCTCTGGAGGTATGGAGCTCTGGAGGTATGGAGCTCTGGAGGTATGGAGCTATGGAGCCCTGGAGCTCTGGAGGTATGGAGCTATGGTGCTATGGAGCTCTGAAGCCATGGAGCTCTGGTGCTATGGAGCTATGGAGCTCTGGTGCTATGGAGCTATGGAGCTATGGAGCTCTGGAAGTATGGAGCTCTGGTGCTATGGAGCTATGGAGCTCTGGTGCTATGGAGCTATGGAGCTCTGGTGCTATGGAGCTATGGAGCTCTGGTGCTATGGAGCTCTGGTGCTATGGAGCTCTGGTGCTATGGAGCTATGGAGCTCTGGTGCTATGGAGCTATGGAGCTCTGGAGGTATGGAGCTCTGGAGGTATGGAGCTCTGGAGGTATGGAGCTATGGAGCCCTGGAGCTCTGGAGGTATGGAGCTATGGTGCTATGGAGCTCTGAAGCCATGGAGCTCTGGTGCTATGGAGCTCTGGAGCTCTGGAGGTATGGAGCTCTGGAGGTATGGAGCTATGGAGCCCTGGAGCTCTGGAGGTATGGAGCTATGGTGCTATGGAGCTCTGAAGCCATGGAGCTCTGGTGCTATGGAGCTCTGGAGCTCTGGAGGTATGGAGCTCTGGAGGTATGGAGCTCTGGAGGTATGGAGCTATGGAGCCCTGGAGCTCTGGAGGTATGGAGCTATGGTGCTATGGAGCTCTGAAGCCATGGAGCTCTGGTGCTATGGAGCTCTGGAGCTCTGGAGGTATGGAGCTCTGGAGGTATGGAGCTATGGAGCCCTGGAGCTCTGGAGGTATGGAGCTATGGAGCTCTGAAGCCATGGAGCTCTGGTGCTATGGAGCTCTGGAGCTCTGGAGGTATGGAGCTCTGGAGGTATGGAGCTCTGGAGGTATGGAGCTATGGAGCCCTGGAGCTCTGGAGGTATGGAGCTATGGTGCTATGGAGCTCTGAAGCCATGGAGCTCTGGTGCTATGGAGCTCTGGAGGTATGGAGCTCTGGAGGTATGGAGCTCTGGAGGTATGGAGCTATGGAGCCCTGGAGCTCTGGAGGTATGGAGCTATGGTGCTATGGAGCTCTGAAGCCATGGAGCTCTGGTGCTATGGAGCTCTGGAGCTCTGGAGGTATGGAGCTCTGGAGGTATGGAGCTCTGGAGGTATGGAGCTATGGAGCCCTGGAGCTCTGGAGGTATGGAGCTATGGTGCTATGGAGCTCTGAAGCCATGGAGCTCTGGTGCTATGGAGCTCTGGAGGTATGGAGCTCTGGAGGTATGGAGCTCTGGAGGTATGGAGCTATGGAGCCCTGGAGCTCTGGAGGTATGGAGCTATGGTGCTATTGAGCTCTGAAGCCATGGAGCTCTGGTGCTATGGAGCTATGGAGCTCTGGTGCTATGGAGCTATGGAGGTATGGAGCCACCAGCCAGCACCCTCCGTGGCTGGATCAATGGAAGTGTTTTAGGTACCAGGCAGCCAAAGGGCCGAGGCCTCACGCTCGACCACGCCGGCGCAGAGTTCCAGCCGCTCGGATAAGCTCTGTCACTCACCCG
This sequence comes from Syngnathus leptorhynchus, assembly GCF_054491065.1. NCBI lineage: Eukaryota > Metazoa > Chordata > Actinopteri > Syngnathiformes > Syngnathidae > Syngnathus > Syngnathus leptorhynchus. The sequence goes on from NW_028232004.1 coordinate 229,847, forward strand.
CCGCGCAGCCACCGGTAACGGGGAAATGTCGCCGCCTTGTGGACACGCCGTTGTAAATGAATGGGCTTTCGCACTTAGTGCAATTTTCGCCAACTCTCTGACTTAGAGCTATGGAAGTATGGAGCTATGGAGCCACCAGCCACCCAGGCTGGAGCTCTGGAGCTCTGGAGGTATGGAGCTCTGGTGCTATGGAAGTATGGAGCTCTGGTGCTATGGAAGTATGGAGCTATGGAGGTATGGAAGTATGGAGCTATGGAAGTATGGAGCTATGGAGCTCTGGAAGTATGGAGCTATGGAGCTCTGGAGGTATGGAGCCCTGGAGCTATGGAGCCCTGGAGCTATGGAAGTATGGAGCTCTGGTGCTATGGAGCTATGGAGCTCTGGTGCTATGGAGCTATGGAGCTATGGAGCTCTGGAGCTATGGAGCTCTGGAGGTATGGAGCTATGGAGCTATGGAGCTCTGGAGGTATGGAGCTATGGAGCTATGGAAGTATGGAGCTCTGGTGCTATGGAGCTATGGAGCTCTGGTGCTATGGAGCTATGGAGCTCTGGTGCTATGGAGCTATGGAGCTATGGAGCTATGGAGCTCTGGAAGTATGGAGCTCTGGTGCTATGGAGCTATGGAGCTCTGGTGCTATGGAGCTATGGAGCTCTGGTGCTATGGAGCTCTGGTGCTATGGAGCTCTGGTGCTATGGAGCTATGGAGCTCTGGTGCTATGGAGCTCTGGAGGTATGGAGCTCTGGAGGTATGGAGCTCTGGAGGTATGGAGCTATGGAGCCCTGGAGCTCTGGAGGTATGGAGCTATGGTGCTATGGAGCTCTGAAGCCATGGAGCTCTGGTGCTATGGAGCTATGGAGCTCTGGTGCTATGGAGCTATGGAGCTATGGAGCTCTGGAAGTATGGAGCTCTGGTGCTATGGAGCTATGGAGCTCTGGTGCTATGGAGCTATGGAGCTCTGGTGCTATGGAGCTATGGAGCTCTGGTGCTATGGAGCTCTGGTGCTATGGAGCTCTGGTGCTATGGAGCTATGGAGCTCTGGTGCTATGGAGCTATGGAGCTCTGGAGGTATGGAGCTCTGGAGGTATGGAGCTCTGGAGGTATGGAGCTATGGAGCCCTGGAGCTCTGGAGGTATGGAGCTATGGTGCTATGGAGCTCTGAAGCCATGGAGCTCTGGTGCTATGGAGCTCTGGAGCTCTGGAGGTATGGAGCTCTGGAGGTATGGAGCTATGGAGCCCTGGAGCTCTGGAGGTATGGAGCTATGGTGCTATGGAGCTCTGAAGCCATGGAGCTCTGGTGCTATGGAGCTCTGGAGCTCTGGAGGTATGGAGCTCTGGAGGTATGGAGCTCTGGAGGTATGGAGCTATGGAGCCCTGGAGCTCTGGAGGTATGGAGCTATGGTGCTATGGAGCTCTGAAGCCATGGAGCTCTGGTGCTATGGAGCTCTGGAGCTCTGGAGGTATGGAGCTCTGGAGGTATGGAGCTATGGAGCCCTGGAGCTCTGGAGGTATGGAGCTATGGAGCTCTGAAGCCATGGAGCTCTGGTGCTATGGAGCTCTGGAGCTCTGGAGGTATGGAGCTCTGGAGGTATGGAGCTCTGGAGGTATGGAGCTATGGAGCCCTGGAGCTCTGGAGGTATGGAGCTATGGTGCTATGGAGCTCTGAAGCCATGGAGCTCTGGTGCTATGGAGCTCTGGAGGTATGGAGCTCTGGAGGTATGGAGCTCTGGAGGTATGGAGCTATGGAGCCCTGGAGCTCTGGAGGTATGGAGCTATGGTGCTATGGAGCTCTGAAGCCATGGAGCTCTGGTGCTATGGAGCTCTGGAGGTATGGAGCTCTGGAGGTATGGAGCTCTGGAGGTATGGAGCTATGGAGCCCTGGAGCTCTGGAGGTATGGAGCTATGGTGCTATGGAGCTCTGAAGCCATGGAGCTCTGGTGCTATGGAGCTATGGAGCTCTGGTGCTATGGAGCTATGGAGGTATGGAGCCACCAGCCAGCACCCTCCGTGGCTGGATCAATGGAAGTGTTTTAGGTACCAGGCAGCCAAAGGGCCGAGGCCTCACGCTCGACCACGCCGGCGCAGAGTTCCAGCCGCTCGGATAAGCTCTGTCACTCACCCGCCGCGCAGCCACCGGTAACGGGGAAATGTCGCCGCCTGGCGGACACGCCGTTGTAAATGAATGGGCTTTCGCACTTAGTGCAATTTTCGCCAACTCTCTGACTTAGAGCTATGGAAGTATGGAGCTATGGAGCCACCAGCCACCCAGGCTGGAGCTATGGAGCTCTGGAGGTATGGAGCTCAGGTGCTATGGAAGTATGGAGCTATGGAGCTATGGAAGTATGGAGCTATGGAGCTATGGAGCTCTGGAAGTATGGAGCTATGGAGCTCTGGAGGTATGGAGCTATGGAGCCCTGGAGCTATGGAGCTCTGGTGCTATGGAGGTATGGAGCTCTGGAGGTATGGAGCTCTGGAGGTATGGAGCTATGGAGCTATGGAGCCCTGGAGCTATGGAGCTATGGAGCCCTGGAGCTATGGAGCTATGGAGCCCTGGAGCTATGGAGCTATGGAGCTCTGGTGCTATGGAGCTATGGAGCTCTGGTGCTATGGAGCTATGGAGCTCTGGTGCTATGGAGCTATGGAGCTCTGGTGCTATGGAGCTATGGAGCTCTGGAAGTATGGAGCTATGGAGCTCTGGAGGTATGGAGCTATGGAGCCCTGGAGCTATGGAGCCCTGGAGCTATGGAAGTATGGAGCTCTGGTGCTATGGAGCTATGGAGCTCTGGTGCTATGGAGCTATGGAGCTCTGGAGCTATGGAGCTCTGGAGGTATGGAGCTATGGAGCTATGGAGCTCTGGAGGTATGGAGCTATGGAGCTATGGAAGTATGGAGCTCTGGTGCTATGGAGCTATGGAGCTCTGGTGCTATGGAGCTATGGAGCTCTGGTGCTATGGAGCTATGGAGCTATGGAGCTCTGGAAGTATGGAGCTCTGGTGCTATGGAGCTATGGAGCTCTGGTGCTATGGAGCTATGGAGCTCTGGTGCTATGGAGCTATGGAGCTCTGGTGCTATGGAGCTCTGGTGCTATGGAGCTCTGGTGCTATGGAGCTATGGAGCTCTGGTGCTATGGAGCTATGGAGCTCTGGAGGTATGGAGCTCTGGAGGTATGGAGCTCTGGAGGTATGGAGCTTTGGAGCCCTGGAGCTCTGGAGGTATGGAGCTATGGTGCTATGGAGCTCTGAAGCCATGGAGCTCTGGTGCTATGGAGCTCTGGAGCTCTGGAGGTATGGAGCTCTGGAGGTATGGAGCTATGGAGCCCTGGAGCTCTGGAGGTATGGAGCTATGGTGCTATGGAGCTCTGAAGCCATGGAGCTCTGGTGCTATGGAGCTCTGGAGCTCTGGAGGTATGGAGCTCTGGAGGTATGGAGCTATGGAGCCCTGGAGCTCTGGAGGTATGGAGCTATGGTGCTATGGAGCTCTGAAGCCATGGAGCTCTGGTGCTATGGAGCTCTGAAGCTCTGGAGGTATGGAGCTCTGGAGGTATGGAGCTCTGGAGGTATGGAGCTATGGAGCCCTGGAGCTCTGGAGGTATGGAGCTATGGTGCTATGGAGCTCTGAAGCCATGGAGCTCTGGTGCTATGGAGCTCTGGAGGTATGGAGCTCTGGAGGTATGGAGCTCTGGAGGTATGGAGCTATGGAGCCCTGGAGCTCTGGAGGTATGGAGCTATGGTGCTATGGAGCTCTGAAGCCATGGAGCTCTGGTGCTATGGAGCTATGGAGCTCTGGTGCTATGGAGCTATGGAGGTATGGAGCCACCAGCCAGCACCCTCCGTGGCTGGATCAATGGAAGTGTTTTAGGTACCAGGCAGCCAAAGGGCCGAGGCCTCACGCTCGACCACGCCGGCGCAGAGTTCCAGCCGCTCGGATAAGCTCTGTCACTCACCCGCCGCGCAGCCACCGGTAACGGGGAAATGTCGCCGCCTTGTGGACACGCCGTTGTAAATGAATGGGCTTTCGCACTTAGTGCAATTTTCGCCAACTCTCTGACTTAGAGCTATGGAAGTATGGAGCTATGGAGCCACCAGCCACCCAGGCTGGAGCTCTGGAGCTCTGGAGGTATGGAGCTCTGGTGCTATGGAAGTATGGAGCTCTGGTGCTATGGAAGTATGGAGCTATGGAGGTATGGAAGTATGGAGCTATGGAAGTATGGAGCTATGGAGCTCTGGAAGTATGGAGCTATGGAGCTCTGGAGGTATGGAGCCCTGGAGCTATGGAGCCCTGGAGCTATGGAAGTATGGAGCTCTGGTGCTATGGAGCTATGGAGCTCTGGTGCTATGGAGCTATGGAGCTATGGAGCTCTGGAGCTATGGAGCTCTGGAGGTATGGAGCTATGGAGCTATGGAGCTCTGGAGGTATGGAGCTATGGAGCTATGGAAGTATGGAGCTCTGGTGCTATGGAGCTATGGAGCTCTGGTGCTATGGAGCTATGGAGCTCTGGTGCTATGGAGCTATGGAGCCCTGGAGCTATGGAGCTCTGGAAGTATGGAGCTCTGGTGCTATGGAGCTATGGAGCTCTGGTGCTATGGAGCTATGGAGCTCTGGTGCTATGGAGCTCTGGTGCTATGGAGCTCTGGTGCTATGGAGCTATGGAGCTCTGGTGCTATGGAGCTCTGGAGGTATGGAGCTCTGGAGGTATGGAGCTCTGGAGGTATGGAGCTATGGAGCCCTGGAGCTCTGGAGGTATGGAGCTATGGTGCTATGGAGCTCTGAAGCCATGGAGCTCTGGTGCTATGGAGCTATGGAGCTCTGGTGCTATGGAGCTATGGAGCTATGGAGCTCTGGAAGTATGGAGCTCTGGTGCTATGGAGCTATGGAGCTCTGGTGCTATGGAGCTATGGAGCTCTGGTGCTATGGAGCTATGGAGCTCTGGTGCTATGGAGCTCTGGTGCTATGGAGCTCTGGTGCTATGGAGCTATGGAGCTCTGGTGCTATGGAGCTATGGAGCTCTGGAGGTATGGAGCTCTGGAGGTATGGAGCTCTGGAGGTATGGAGCTATGGAGCCCTGGAGCTCTGGAGGTATGGAGCTATGGTGCTATGGAGCTCTGAAGCCATGGAGCTCTGGTGCTATGGAGCTCTGGAGCTCTGGAGGTATGGAGCTCTGGAGGTATGGAGCTATGGAGCCCTGGAGCTCTGGAGGTATGGAGCTATGGTGCTATGGAGCTCTGAAGCCATGGAGCTCTGGTGCTATGGAGCTCTGGAGCTCTGGAGGTATGGAGCTCTGGAGGTATGGAGCTCTGGAGGTATGGAGCTATGGAGCCCTGGAGCTCTGGAGGTATGGAGCTATGGTGCTATGGAGCTCTGAAGCCATGGAGCTCTGGTGCTATGGAGCTCTGGAGGTATGCAGCTCTGGAGGTATGGAGCTCTGGAGGTATGGAGCTATGGAGCCCTGGAGCTCTGGAGGTATGGAGCTATGGTGCTATGGAGCTCTGAAGCCATGGAGCTCTGGTGCTATGGAGCTCTGGAGGTATGGAGCTCTGGAGGTATGGAGCTCTGGAGGTATGGAGCTATGGAGCCCTGGAGCTCTGGAGGTATGGAGCTATGGTGCTATGGAGCTCTGAAGCCATGGAGCTCTGGTGCTATGGAGCTATGGAGCTCTGGTGCTATGGAGCTATGGAGGTATGGAGCCACCAGCCAGCACCCTCCGTGGCTGGATCAATGGAAGTGTTTTAGGTACCAGGCAGCCAAAGGGCCGAGGCCTCACGCTCGACCACGCCGGCGCAGAGTTCCAGCCGCTCGGATAAGCTCTGTCACTCACCCGCCGCGCAGCCACCGGTAACGGGGAAATGTCGCCGCCTTGTGGACACGCCGTTGTAAATGAATGGGCTTTCGCACTTAGTGCAATTTTCGCCAACTCTCTGACTTAGAACTATGGAAGTATGGAGCTATGGAGCCACCAGCCACCCAGGCTGGAGCTCTGGAGCTCTGGAGGTATGGAGCTCTGGTGCTATGGAAGTATGGAGCTCTGGTGCTATGGAAGTATGGAGCTATGGAGGTATGGAAGTATGGAGCTATGGAAGTATGGAGCTATGGAGCTCTGGAAGTATGGAGCTATGGAGCTCTGGAGGTATGGAGCCCTGGAGCTATGGAGCCCTGGAGCTATGGAAGTATGGAGCTCTGGTGCTATGGAGCTATGGAGCTCTGGTGCTATGGAGCTATGGAGCTATGGAGCTCTGGAGCTATGGAGCTCTGGAGGTATGGAGCTATGGAGCTATGGAGCTCTGGAGGTATGGAGCTATGGAGCTATGGAAGTATGGAGCTCTGGTGCTATGGAGCTATGGAGCTCTGGTGCTATGGAGCTATGGAGCTCTGGTGCTATGGAGCTATGGAGCTATGGAGCTATGGAGCTCTGGAAGTATGGAGCTCTGGTGCTATGGAGCTATGGAGCTCTGGTGCTATGGAGCTATGGAGCTCTGGTGCTATGGAGCTCTGGTGCTATGGAGCTCTGGTGCTATGGAGCTATGGAGCTCTGGTGCTATGGAGCTCTGGAGGTATGGAGCTCTGGAGGTATGGAGCTCTGGAGGTATGGAGCTATGGAGCCCTGGAGCTCTGGAGGTATGGAGCTATGGTGCTATGGAGCTCTGAAGCCATGGAGCTCTGGTGCTATGGAGCTATGGAGCTCTGGTGCTATGGAGCTATGGAGCTATGGAGCTCTGGAAGTATGGAGCTCTGGTGCTATGGAGCTATGGAGCTCTGGTGCTATGGAGCTATGGAGCTCTGGTGCTATGGAGCTATGGAGCTCTGGTGCTATGGAGCTCTGGTGCTATGGAGCTCTGGTGCTATGGAGCTATGGAGCTCTGGTGCTATGGAGCTATGGAGCTCTGGAGGTATGGAGCTCTGGAGGTATGGAGCTCTGGAGGTATGGAGCTATGGAGCCCTGGAGCTCTGGAGGTATGGAGCTATGGTGCTATGGAGCTCTGAAGCCATGGAGCTCTGGTGCTATGGAGCTCTGGAGCTCTGGAGGTATGGAGCTCTGGAGGTATGGAGCTATGGAGCCCTGGAGCTCTGGAGGTATGGAGCTATGGTGCTATGGAGCTCTGAAGCCATGGAGCTCTGGTGCTATGGAGCTCTGGAGCTCTGGAGGTATGGAGCTCTGGAGGTATGGAGCTCTGGAGGTATGGAGCTATGGAGCCCTGGAGCTCTGGAGGTATGGAGCTATGGTGCTATGGAGCTCTGAAGCCATGGAGCTCTGGTGCTATGGAGCTCTGGAGGTATGCAGCTCTGGAGGTATGGAGCTCTGGAGGTATGGAGCTATGGAGCCCTGGAGCTCTGGAGGTATGGAGCTATGGTGCTATGGAGCTCTGAAGCCATGGAGCTCTGGTGCTATGGAGCTCTGGAGGTATGGAGCTCTGGAGGTATGGAGCTCTGGAGGTATGGAGCTATGGAGCCCTGGAGCTCTGGAGGTATGGAGCTATGGTGCTATGGAGCTCTGAAGCCATGGAGCTCTGGTGCTATGGAGCTATGGAGCTCTGGTGCTATGGAGCTATGGAGGTATGGAGCCACCAGCCAGCACCCTCCGTGGCTGGATCAATGGAAGTGTTTTAGGTACCAGGCAGCCAAAGGGCCGAGGCCTCACGCTCGACCACGCCGGCGCAGAGTTCCAGCCGCTCGGATAAGCTCTGTCACTCACCCGCCGCGCAGCCACCGGTAACGGGGAAATGTCGCCGCCTTGTGGACACGCCGTTGTAAATGAATGGGCTTTCGCACTTAGTGCAATTTTCGCCAACTCTCTGACTTAGAACTATGGAAGTATGGAGCTATGGAGCCACCAGCCACCCAGGCTGGAGCTCTGGAGCTCTGGAGGTATGGAGCTCTGGTGCTATGGAAGTATGGAGCTCTGGTGCTATGGAAGTATGGAGCTATGGAGGTATGGAAGTATGGAGCTATGGAAGTATGGAGCTATGGAGCTCTGGAAGTATGGAGCTATGGAGCTCTGGAGGTATGGAGCCCTGGAGCTATGGAGCCCTGGAGCTATGGAAGTATGGATCTCTGGTGCTATGGAGCTATGGAGCTCTGGTGCTATGGAGCTATGGAGCTATGGAGCTCTGGAGCTATGGAGCTCTGGAGGTATGGAGCTATGGAGCTATGGAGCTCTGGAGGTATGGAGCTATGGAGCTATGGAAGTATGGAGCTCTGGTGCTATGGAGCTATGGAGCTCTGGTGCTATGGAGCTATGGAGCTCTGGTGCTATGGAGCTATGGAGCTATGGAGCTCTGGAAGTATGGAGCTCTGGTGCTATGGAGCTATGGAGCTCTGGTGCTATGGAGCTATGGAGCTCTGGTGCTATGGAGCTCTGGTGCTATGGAGCTCTGGTGCTATGGAGCTATGGAGCTCTGGTGCTATGGAGCTCTGGAGGTATGGAGCTCTGGAGGTATGGAGCTCTGGAGGTATGGAGCTATGGAGCCCTGGAGCTCTGGAGGTATGGAGCTATGGTGCTATGGAGCTCTGAAGCCATGGAGCTCTGGTGCTATGGAGCTATGGAGCTCTGGTGCTATGGAGCTATGGAGCTATGGAGCTCTGGAAGTATGGAGCTCTGGTGCTATGGAGCTATGGAGCTATGGAGCTATGGAGCTATGGAGCTCTGGAAGTATGGAGCTCTGGTGCTATGGAGCTATGGAGCTATGGAGCTATGGAGCTCTGGTGCTATGGAGCTATGGAGCTCTGGTGCTATGGAGCTCTGGTGCTATGGAGCTCTGGTGCTATGGAGCTATGGAGCTCTGGTGCTATGGAGCTATGGAGCTCTGGAGGTATGGAGCTCTGGAGGTATGGAGCTCTGGAGGTATGGAGCTATGGAGCCCTGGAGCTCTGGAGGTATGGAGCTATGGTGCTATGGAGCTCTGAAGCCATGGAGCTCTGGTGCTATGGAGCTCTGGAGCTCTGGAGGTATGGAGCTCTGGAGGTATGGAGCTATGGAGCCCTGGAGCTCTGGAGGTATGGAGCTATGGTGCTATGGAGCTCTGAAGCCATGGAGCTCTGGTGCTATGGAGCTCTGGAGCTCTGGAGGTATGGAGCTCTGGAGGTATGGAGCTCTGGAGGTATGGAGCTATGGAGCCCTGGAGCTCTGGAGGTATGGAGCTATGGTGCTATGGAGCTCTGAAGCCATGGAGCTCTGGTGCTATGGAGCTCTGGAGGTATGGAGCTCTGGAGGTATGGAGCTCTGGAGGTATGGAGCTATGGAGCCCTGGAGCTCTGGAGGTATGGAGCTATGGTGCTATGGAGCTCTGAAGCCATGGAGCTCTGGTGCTATGGAGCTCTGGAGGTATGGAGCTCTGGAGGTATGGAGCTCTGGAGGTATGGAGCTATGGAGCCCTGGAGCTCTGGAGGTATGGAGCTATGGTGCTATGGAGCTCTGAAGCCATGGAGCTCTGGTGCTATGGAGCTATGGAGCTCTGGTGCTATGGAGCTATGGAGGTATGGAGCCACCAGCCAGCACCCTCCGTGGCTGGATCAATGGAAGTGATTTAGGTACCAGGCAGCCAAAGGGCCGAGGCCTCACGCTCGACCACGCCGGCGCAGAGTTCCAGCCGCTCGGATAAGCTCTGTCACTCACCCGCCGCGCAGCCACCGGTAACGGGGAAATGTCGCCGCCTGGCGGACACGCCGTTGTAAATGAATGGGCTTTCGCACTTAGTGCAATTTTCGCCAACTCTCTGACTTAGAGCTATGGAAGTATGGAGCTATGGAGCCACCAGCCACCCAGGCTGGAGCTATGGAGCTCTGGAGGTATGGAGCTCAGGTGCTATGGAAGTATGGAGCTATGGAGCTATGGAAGTATGGAGCTATGGAGCTATGGAGCTCTGGAAGTATGGAGCTATGGAGCTCTGGAGGTATGGAGCTATGGAGCCCTGGAGCCCTGGAGCTATGGAGCTCTGGTGCTATGGAGGTATGGAGCTCTGGAGGTATGGAGCTCTGGAGGTATGGAGCTATGGAGCCCTGGAGCTATGGAGCTATGGAGCCCTGGAGCTATGGAGCTATGGAGCCCTGGAGCTATGGAGCTATGGAGCTCTGGTGCTATGGAGCTATGGAGCTCTGGTGCTATGGAGCTATGGAGCTCTGGTGCTATGGAGCTATGGAGCTCTGGTGCTATGGAGCTATGGAGCTCTGGAAGTATGGAGCTATGGAGCTCTGGAGGTATGGAGCTATGGAGCCCTGGAGCTATGGAGCCCTGGAGCTATGGAAGTATGGAGCTCTGGTGCTATGGAGCTATGGAGCTCTGGTGCTATGGAGCTATGGAGCTCTGGAGCTATGGAGCTCTGGAAGTATGGAGCTATGGAGCTCTGGAGGTATGGAGCTATGGAGCCCTGGAGCTATGGAGCCCTGGAGCTATGGAAGTATGGAGCTCTGGTGCTATGGAGCTATGGAGCTCTGGTGCTATGGAGCTATGGAGCTCTGGAGCTATGGAGCTCTGGAGCTATGGAGCTATGGAGCTATGGAGCTCTGGAGGTATGGAGCTATGGAGCTATGGAAGTATGGAGCTCTGGTGCTATGGAGCTATGGAGCTCTGGTGCTATGGAGCTATGGAGCTCTGGTGCTATGGAGCTATGGAGCTATGGAGCTCTGGAAGTATGGAGCTCTGGTGCTATGGAGCTATGGAGCTCTGGTGCTATGGAGCTATGGAGCTCTGGTGCTATGGAGCTATGGAGCTCTGGTGCTATGGAGCTCTGGTGCTATGGAGCTCTGGTGCTATGGAGCTATGGAGCTCTGGTGCTATGGAGCTATGGAGCTCTGGAGGTATGGAGCTCTGGAGGTATGGAGCTCTGGAGGTATGGAGCTTTGGAGCCCTGGAGCTCTGGAGGTATGGAGCTATGGTGCTATGGAGCTCTGAAGCCATGGAGCTCTGGTGCTATGGAGCTCTGGAGCTCTGGAGGTATGGAGCTCTGGAGGTATGGAGCTATGGAGCCCTGGAGCTCTGGAGGTATGGAGCTATGGTGCTATGGAGCTCTGAAGCCATGGAGCTCTGGTGCTATGGAGCTCTGGAGCTCTGGAGGTATGGAGCTCTGGAGGTATGGAGCTATGGAGCCCTGGAGCTCTGGAGGTATGGAGCTATGGTGCTATGGAGCTCTGAAGCCATGGAGCTCTGGTGCTATGGAGCTCTGGAGCTCTGGAGGTATGGAGCTCTGGAGGTATGGAGCTCTGGAGGTATGGAGCTATGGAGCCCTGGAGCTCTGGAGGTATGGAGCTATGGTGCTATGGAGCTCTGAAGCCATGGAGCTCTGGTGCTATGGAGCTCTGGAGGTATGGAGCTCTGGAGGTATGGAGCTCTGGAGGTATGGAGCTATGGAGCCCTGGAGCTCTGGAGGTATGGAGCTATGGTGCTATGGAGCTCTGAAGCCATGGAGCTCTGGTGCTATGGAGCTCTGGAGGTATGGAGCTCTGGAGGTATGGAGCTCTGGAGGTATGGAGCTATGGAGCCCTGGAGCTCTGGAGGTATGGAGCTATGGTGCTATGGAGCTCTGAAGCCATGGAGCTCTGGTGCTATGGAGCTCTGGAGGTATGGAGCTCTGGAGGTATGGAGCTCTGGAGGTATGGAGCTATGGAGCCCTGGAGCTCTGGAGGTATGGAGCTATGGTGCTATGGAGCTCTGAAGCCATGGAGCTCTGGTGCTATGGAGCTATGGAGCTCTGGTGCTATGGAGCTATGGAGGTATGGAGCCACCAGCCAGCACCCTCCGTGGCTGGATCAATGGAAGTGTTTTAGGTACCAGGCAGCCAAAGGGCCGAGGCCTCACGCTCGACCACGCCGGCGCAGAGTTCCAGCCGCTCGGATAAGCTCTGTCACTCACCCGCCGCGCAGCCACCGGTAACGGGGAAATGTCGCCGCCTTGTGGACACGCCGTTGTAAATGAATGGGCTTTCGCACTTAGTGCAATTTTCGCCAACTCTCTGACTTAGAGCTATGGAAGTATGGAGCTATGGAGCCACCAGCCACCCAGGCTGGAGCTCTGGAGCTCTGGAGGTATGGAGCTCTGGTGCTATGGAAGTATGGAGCTCTGGTGCTATGGAAGTATGGAGCTATGGAGGTATGGAAGTATGGAGCTATGGAAGTATGGAGCTATGGAGCTCTGGAAGTATGGAGCTATGGAGCTCTGGAGGTATGGAGCCCTGGAGCTATGGAGCCCTGGAGCTATGGAAGTATGGAGCTCTGGTGCTATGGAGCTATGGAGCTCTGGTGCTATGGAGCTATGGAGCTATGGAGCTCTGGAGCTATGGAGCTCTGGAGGTATGGAGCTATGGAGCTATGGAGCTCTGGAGGTATGGAGCTATGGAGCTATGGAAGTATGGAGCTCTGGTGCTATGGAGCTATGGAGCTCTGGTGCTATGGAGCTATGGAGCTCTGGTGCTATGGAGCTATGGAGCTATGGAGCTCTGGAAGTATGGAGCTCTGGTGCTATGGAGCTATGGAGCTCTGGTGCTATGGAGCTATGGAGCTCTGGTGCTATGGAGCTCTGGTGCTATGGAGCTCTGGTGCTATGGAGCTATGGAGCTCTGGTGCTATGGAGCTCTGGAGGTATGGAGCTCTGGAGGTATGGAGCTCTGGAGGTATGGAGCTATGGAGCCCTGGAGCTCTGGAGGTATGGAGCTATGGTGCTATGGAGCTCTGAAGCCATGGAGCTCTGGTGCTATGGAGCTATGGAGCTCTGGTGCTATGGAGCTATGGAGCTATGGAGCTCTGGAAGTATGGAGCTCTGGTGCTATGGAGCTATGGAGCTCTGGTGCTATGGAGCTATGGAGCTCTGGTGCTATGGAGCTATGGAGCTCTGGTGCTATGGAGCTCTGGTGCTATGGAGCTCTGGTGCTATGGAGCTATGGAGCTCTGGTGCTATGGAGCTATGGAGCTCTGGAGGTATGGAGCTCTGGAGGTATGGAGCTCTGGAGGTATGGAGCTATGGAGCCCTGGAGCTCTGGAGGTATGGAGCTATGGTGCTATGGAGCTCTGAAGCCATGGAGCTCTGGTGCTATGGAGCTCTGGAGCTCTGGAGGTATGGAGCTCTGGAGGTATGGAGCTATGGAGCCCTGGAGCTCTGGAGGTATGGAGCTATGGTGCTATGGAGCTCTGAAGCCATGGAGCTCTGGTGCTATGGAGCTCTGGAGCTCTGGAGGTATGGAGCTCTGGAGGTATGGAGCTCTGGAGGTATGGAGCTATGGAGCCCTGGAGCTCTGGAGGTATGGAGCTATGGTGCTATGGAGCTCTGAAGCCATGGAGCTCTGGTGCTATGGAGCTCTGGAGGTATGGAGCTCTGGAGGTATGGAGCTCTGGAGGTATGGAGCTATGGAGCCCTGGAGCTCTGGAGGTATGGAGCTATGGTGCTATGGAGCTCTGAAGCCATGGAGCTCTGGTGCTATGGAGCTCTGGAGGTATGGAGCTCTGGAGGTATGGAGCTCTGGAGGTATGGAGCTATGGAGCCCTGGAGCTCTGGAGGTATGGAGCTATGGTGCTATGGAGCTCTGAAGCCATGGAGCTCTGGTGCTATGGAGCTATGGAGCTCTGGTGCTATGGAGCTATGGAGGTATGGAGCCACCAGCCAGCACCCTCCGTGGCTGGATCAATGGAAGTGTTTTAGGTACCAGGCAGCCAAAGGGCCGAGGCCTCACGCTCGACCACGCCGGCGCAGAGTTCCAGCCGCTCGGATAAGCTCTGTCACTCACCCGCCGCGCAGCCACCGGTAACGGGGAAATGTCGCCGCCTGGCGGACACGCCGTTGTAAATGAATGGGCTTTCGCACTTAGTGCAATTTTCGCCAACTCTCTGACTTAGAGCTATGGAGGTATGGAGCTATGGAGCCACCAGCCACCCAGGCTGGAGCTATGGAGCTCTGGAGGTATGGAGCTCAGGTGCTATGGAAGTATGGAGCTATGGAGCTATGGAAGTATGGAGCTATGGAGCTATGGAGCTCTGGAAGTATGGAGCTATGGAGCTCTGGAGGTATGGAGCTATGGAGCCCTGGAGCTATGGAGCTCTGGTGCTATGGAGGTATGGAGCTCTGGAGGTATGGAGCTCTGGAGGTATGGAGCTATGGAGCTATGGAGCCCTGGAGCTATGGAGCTATGGAGCCCTGGAGCTATGGAGCTATGGAGCCCTGGAGCTATGGAGCTATGGAGCTCTGGTGCTATGGAGCTATGGAGCTCTGGTGCTATGGAGCTATGGAGCTCTGGTGCTATGGAGCTATGGAGCTCTGGTGCTATGGAGCTATGGAGCTCTGGAAGTATGGAGCTATGGAGCTCTGGAGGTATGGAGCTATGGAGCCCTGGAGCTATGGAGCCCTGGAGCTATGGAAGTATGGAGCTCTGGTGCTATGGAGCTATGGAGCTCTGGTGCTATGGAACTATGGAGCTCTGGAGCTATGGAGCTCTGGAGGTATGGAGCTATGGAGCTATGGAGCTCTGGAGGTATGGAGCTATGGAGCTATGGAAGTATGGAGCTCTGGTGCTATGGAGCTATGGAGCTCTGGTGCTATGGAGCTATGGAGCTCTGGTGCTATGGAGCTATGGAGCTATGGAGCTCTGGAAGTATGGAGCTCTGGTGCTATGGAGCTATGGAGCTCTGGTGCTATGGAGCTATGGAGCTCTGGTGCTATGGAGCTATGGAGCTCTGGTGCTATGGAGCTCTGGTGCTATGGAGCTCTGGTGCTATGGAGCTATGGAGCTCTGGTGCTATGGAGCTATGGAGCTCTGGAGGTATGGAGCTCTGGAGGTATGGAGCTCTGGAGGTATGGAGCTTTGGAGCCCTGGAGCTCTGGAGGTATGGAGCTATGGTGCTATGGAGCTCTGAAGCCATGGAGCTCTGGTGCTATGGAGCTCTGGAGCTCTGGAGGTATGGAGCTCTGGAGGTATGGAGCTATGGAGCCCTGGAGCTCTGGAGGTATGGAGCTATGGTGCTATGGAGTTCTGAAGCCATGGAGCTCTGGTGCTATGGAGCTCTGGAGCTCTGGAGGTATGGAGCTCTGGAGGTATGGAGCTATGGAGCCCTGGAGCTCTGGAGGTATGGAGCTATGGTGCTATGGAGCTCTGAAGCCATGGAGCTCTGGTGCTATGGAGCTCTGGAGCTCTGGAGGTATGGAGCTCTGGAGGTATGGAGCTCTGGAGGTATGGAGCTATGGAGCCCTGGAGCTCTGGAGGTATGGAGCTATGGTGCTATGGAGCTCTGAAGCCATGGAGCTCTGGTGCTATGGAGCTCTGGAGGTATGGAGCTCTGGAGGTATGGAGCTCTGGAGGTATGGAGCTATGGAGCCCTGGAGCTCTGGAGGTATGGAGCTATGGTGCTATGGAGCTCTGAAGCCATGGAGCTCATGTGCTATGGAGCTATGGAGCTCTGGTGCTATGGAGCTATGGAGGTATGGAGCCACCAGCCAGCACCCTCCGTGGCTGGATCAATGGAAGTGTTTTAGGTACCAGGCAGCCAAAGGGCCGAGGCCTCACGCTCGACCACGCCGGCGCAGAGTTCCAGCCGCTCGGATAAGCTCTGTCACTCACCCGCCGCGCAGCCACCGGTAACGGGGAAATGTCGCCGCCTTGTGGACACGCCGTTGTAAATGAATGGGCTTTCGCACTTAGTGCAATTTTCGCCAACTCTCTGACTTAGAGCTATGGAAGTATGGAGCTATGGAGCCACCAGCCACCCAGGCTGGAGCTCTGGAGCTCTGGAGGTATGGAGCTCTGGTGCTATGGAAGTATGGAGCTCTGGTGCTATGGAAGTATGGAGCTATGGAGGTATGGAAGTATGGAGCTATGGAAGTATGGAGCTATGGAGCTCTGGAAGTATGGAGCTATGGAGCTCTGGAGGTATGGAGCCCTGGAGCTATGGAGCCCTGGAGCTATGGAAGTATGGAGCTCTGGTGCTATGGAGCTATGGAGCTCTGGTGCTATGGAGCTATGGAGCTATGGAGCTCTGGAGCTATGGAGCTCTGGAGGTATGGAGCTATGGAGCTATGGAGCTCTGGAGGTATGGAGCTATGGAGCTATGGAAGTATGGAGCTCTGGTGCTATGGAGCTATGGAGCTCTGGTGCTATGGAGCTATGGAGCTCTGGTGCTATGGAGCTATGGAGCTATGGAGCTATGGAGCTCTGGAAGTATGGAGCTCTGGTGCTATGGAGCTATGGAGCTCTGGTGCTATGGAGCTATGGAGCTCTGGTGCTATGGAGCTCTGGTGCTATGGAGCTCTGGTGCTATGGAGCTATGGAGTTCCAGCCGCTCGGATAAGCTCTGTAACTCACCCGCCGCGCAGCCACCGGTAACGGGGAAATGTCGCCGCCTTGTGGACACGCCGTTGTAAATGAATGGGCTTTCGCACTTAGTGCAATTTTCGCCAACTCTCTGACTTAGAGCTATGGAAGTATGGAGCTATGGAGCCACCAGCCACCCAGGCTGGAGCTCTGGAGCTCTGGAGGTATGGAGCTCTGGTGCTATGGAAGTATGGAGCTCTGGTGCTATGGAAGTATGGAGCTATGGAGGTATGGAAGTATGGAGCTATGGAAGTATGGAGCTATGGAGCTCTGGAAGTATGGAGCTATGGAGCTCTGGAGGTATGGAGCCCTGGAGCTATGGAGCCCTGGAGCTATGGAAGTATGGAGCTCTGGTGCTATGGAGCTATGGAGCTCTGGTGCTATGGAGCTATGGAGCTATGGAGCTCTGGAGCTATGGAGCTCTGGAGGTATGGAGCTATGGAGCTATGGAGCTCTGGAGGTATGGAGCTATGGAGCTATGGAAGTATGGAGCTCTGGTGCTATGGAGCTATGGAGCTCTGGTGCTATGGAGCTATGGAGCTCTGGTGCTATGGAGCTATGGAGCTATGGAGCTATGGAGCTCTGGAAGTATGGAGCTCTGGTGCTATGGAGCTATGGAGCTCTGGTGCTATGGAGCTATGGAGCTCTGGTGCTATGGAGCTCTGGTGCTATGGAGCTCTGGTGCTATGGAGCTATGGAGCTCTGGTGCTATGGAGCTCTGGAGGTATGGAGCTCTGGAGGTATGGAGCTCTGGAGGTATGGAGCTATGGAGCCCTGGAGCTCTGGAGGTATGGAGCTATGGTGCTATGGAGCTCTGAAGCCATGGAGCTCTGGTGCTATGGAGCTATGGAGCTCTGGTGCTATGGAGCTATGGAGCTATGGAGCTCTGGAAGTATGGAGCTCTGGTGCTATGGAGCTATGGAGCTCTGGTGCTATGGAGCTATGGAGCTCTGGTGCTATGGAGCTATGGAGCTCTGGTGCTATGGAGCTCTGGTGCTATGGAGCTCTGGTGCTATGGAGCTATGGAGCTCTGGTGCTATGGAGCTATGGAGCTCTGGAGGTATGGAGCTCTGGAGGTATGGAGCTCTGGAGGTATGGAGCTATGGAGCCCTGGAGCTCTGGAGGTATGGAGCTATGGTGCTATGGAGCTCTGAAGCCATGGAGCTCTGGTGCTATGGAGCTCTGGAGCTCTGGAGGTATGGAGCTCTGGAGGTATGGAGCTATGGAGCCCTGGAGCTCTGGAGGTATGGAGCTATGGTGCTATGGAGCTCTGAAGCCAAGGAGCTCTGGTGCTATGGAGCTCTGGAGCTCTGGAGGTATGGAGCTCTGGAGGTATGGAGCTCTGGAGGTATGGAGCTATGGAGCCCTGGAGCTCTGGAGGTATGGAGCTATGGTGCTATGGAGCTCTGAAGCCATGGAGCTCTGGTGCTATGGAGCTCTGGAGGTATGGAGCTCTGGAGGTATGGAGCTCTGGAGGTATGGAGCTATGGAGCCCTGGAGCTCTGGAGGTATGGAGCTATGGTGCTATGGAGCTCTGAAGCCATGGAGCTCTGGTGCTATGGAGCTCTGGAGGTATGGAGCTCTGGAGGTATGGAGCTCTGGAGGTATGGAGCTATGGAGCCCTGGAGCTCTGGAGGTATGGAGCTATGGTGCTATGGAGCTCTGAAGCCATGGAGCTCTGGTGCTATGGAGCTATGGAGCTCTGGTGCTATGGAGCTATGGAGGTATGGAGCCACCAGCCAGCACCCTCCGTGGCTGGATCAATGGAAGTGTTTTAGGTACCAGGCAGCCAAAGGGCCGAGGCCTCACGCTCGACCACGCCGGCGCAGAGTTCCAGCCGCTCGGATAAGCTCTGTCACTCACCCGCCGCGCAGCCACCGGTAACGGGGAAATGTCGCCGCCTTGTGGACACGCCGTTGTAAATGAATGGGCTTTCGCACTTAGTGCAATTTTCGCCAACTCTCTGACTTAGAGCTATGGAAGTATGGAGCTATGGAGCCACCAGCCACCCAGGCTGGAGCTCTGGAGCTCTGGAGGTATGGAGCTCTGGTGCTATGGAAGTATGGAGCTCTGGTGCTATGGAAGTATGGAGCTATGGAGGTATGGAAGTATGGAGCTATGGAAGTATGGAGCTATGGAGCTCTGGAAGTATGGAGCTATGGAGCTCTGGAGGTATGGAGCCCTGGAGCTATGGAGCCCTGGAGCTATGGAAGTATGGAGCTCTGGTGCTATGGAGCTATGGAGCTCTGGTGCTATGGAGCTATGGAGCTATGGAGCTCTGGAGCTATGGAGCTCTGGAGGTATGGAGCTATGGAGCTATGGAGCTCTGGAGGTATGGAGCTATGGAGCTATGGAAGTATGGAGCTCTGGTGCTATGGAGCTATGGAGCTCTGGTGCTATGGAGCTATGGAGCTCTGGTGCTATGGAGCTATGGAGCTATGGAGCTCTGGAAGTATGGAGCTCTGGTGCTATGGAGCTATGGAGCTCTGGTGCTATGGAGCTATGGAGCTCTGGTGCTATGGAGCTCTGGTGCTATGGAGCTCTGGTGCTATGGAGCTATGGAGCTCTGGTGCTATGGAGCTCTGGAGGTATGGAGCTCTGGAGGTATGGAGCTCTGGAGGTATGGAGCTATGGAGCCCTGGAGCTCTGGAGGTATGGAGCTATTGTGCTATGGAGCTCTGAAGCCATGGAGCTCTGGTGCTATGGATTTATGGAGCTCTGGTGCTATGGAGCTATGGAGCTATGGAGCTCTGGAAGTATGGAGCTCTGGTGCTATGGAGCTATGGAGCTCTGGTGCTATGGAGCTATGGAGCTCTGGTGCTATGGAGCTATGGAGCTCTGGTGCTATGGAGCTCTGGTGCTATGGAGCTCTGGTGCTATGGAGCTATGGAGCTCTGGTGCTATGGAGCTATGGAGCTCTGGAGGTATGGAGCTCTGGAGGTATGGAGCTCTGGAGGTATGGAGCTATGGAGCCCTGGAGCTCTGGAGGTATGGAGCTATGGTGCTATGGAGCTCTGAAGCCATGGAGCTCTGGTGCTATGGAGCTCTGGAGCTCTGGAGGTATGGAGCTCTGGAGGTATGGAGCTATGGAGCCCTGGAGCTCTGGAGGTATGGAGCTATGGTGCTATGGAGCTCTGAAGCCATGGAGCTCTGGTGCTATGGAGCTCTGGAGCTCTGGAGGTATGGAGCTCTGGAGGTATGGAGCTCTGGAGGTATGGAGCTATGGAGCCCTGGAGCTCTGGAGGTATGGAGCTATGGTGCTATGGAGCTCTGAAGCCATGGAGCTCTGGTGCTATGGAGCTCTGGAGGTATGGAGCTCTGGAGGTATGGAGCTCTGGAGGTATGGAGCTATGGAGCCCTGGAGCTCTGGAGGTATGGAGCTATGGTGCTATGGAGCTCTGAAGCCATGGAGCTCTGGTGCTATGGAGCTCTGGAGGTATGGAGCTCTGGAGGTATGGAGCTCTGGAGGTATGGAGCTATGGAGCCCTGGAGCTCTGGAGGTATGGAGCTATGGTGCTATGGAGCTCTGAAGCCATGGAGCTCTGGTGCTATGGAGCTCTGGAGGTATGGAGCTCTGGAGGTATGGAGCTCTGGAGGTATGGAGCTATGGAGCCCTGGAGCTCTGGAGGTATGGAGCTATGGTGCTATGGAGCTCTGAAGCCATGGAGCTCTGGTGCTATGGAGCTATGGAGCTCTGGTGCTATGGAGCTATGGAGGTATGGAGCCACCAGCCAGCACCCTCCGTGGCTGGATCAATGGAAGTGTTTTAGGTACCAGGCAGCCAAAGGGCCGAGGCCTCACGCTCGACCACGCCGGCGCAGAGTTCCAGCCGCTCGGATAAGCTCTGTCACTCACCCGCCGCGCAGCCACCGGTAACGGGGAAATGTCGCCGCCTTGTGGACACGCCGTTGTAAATGAATGGGCTTTCGCACTTAGTGCAATTTTCGCCAACTCTCTGACAGAGCTATGGAAGTATGGAGCTATGGAGCCACCAGCCACCCAGGCTGGAGCTCTGGACCTCTGGAGGTATGGAGCTCTGGTGCTATGGAAGTATGGAGCTCTGGTGCTATGGAAGTATGGAGCTATGGAGGTATGGAAGTATGGAGCTATGGAAGTATGGAGCTATGGAGCTCTGGAAGTATGGAGCTATGGAGCTCTGGAGGTATGGAGCCCTGGAGCTATGGAGCCCTGGAGCTATGGAAGTATGGAGCTCTGGTGCTATGGAGCTATGGAGCTCTGGTGCTATGGAGCTATGGAGCTATGGAGCTCTGGAGCTATGGAGCTCTGGAGGTATGGAGCTATGGAGCTATGGAGCTCTGGAGGTATGGAGCTATGGAGCTATGGAAGTATGGAGCTCTGGTGCTATGGAGCTATGGAGCTCTGGTGCTATGGAGCTATGGAGCTCTGGTGCTATGGAGCTATGGAGCTATGGAGCTATGGAGCTCTGGAAGTATGGAGCTCTGGTGCTATGGAGCTATGGAGCTCTGGTGCTATGGAGCTATGGAGCTCTGGTGCTATGGAGCTCTGGTGCTATGGAGCTCTGGTGCTATGGAGCTATGGAGCTCTGGTGCTATGGAGCTCTGGAGGTATGGAGCTCTGGAGGTATGGAGCTCTGGAGGTATGGAGCTATGGAGCCCTGGAGCTCTGGAGGTATGGAGCTATGGTGCTATGGAGCTCTGAAGCCATGGAGCTCTGGTGCTATGGAGCTATGGAGCTCTGGTGCTATGGAGCTATGGAGCTATGGAGCTCTGGAAGTATGGAGCTCTGGTGCTATGGAGCTATGGAGCTCTGGTGCTATGGAGCTATGGAGCTCTGGTGCTATGGAGCTATGGAGCTCTGGTGCTATGGAGCTCTGGTGCTATGGAGCTCTGGTGCTATGGAGCTATGGAGCTCTGGTGCTATGGAGCTATGGAGCTCTGGAGGTATGGAGCTCTGGAGGTATGGAGCTCTGGAGGTATGGAGCTATGGAGCCCTGGAGCTCTGGAGGTATGGAGCTATGGTGCTATGGAGCTCTGAAGCCATGGAGCTCTGGTGCTATGGAGCTCTGGAGCTCTGGAGGTATGGAGCTCTGGAGGTATGGAGCTATGGAGCCCTGGAGCTCTGGAGGTATGGAGCTATGGTGCTATGGAGCTCTGAAGCCAAGGAGCTCTGGTGCTATGGAGCTCTGGAGCTCTGGAGGTATGGAGCTCTGGAGGTATGGAGCTCTGGAGGTATGGAGCTATGGAGCCCTGGAGCTCTGGAGGTATGGAGCTATGGTGCTATGGAGCTCTGAAGCCATGGAGCTCTGGTGCTATGGAGCTCTGGAGGTATGGAGCTCTGGAGGTATGGAGCTCTGGAGGTATGGAGCTATGGAGCCCTGGAGCTCTGGAGGTATGGAGCTATGGTGCTATGGAGCTCTGAAGCCATGGAGCTCTGGTGCTATGGAGCTCTGGAGGTATGGAGCTCTGGAGGTATGGAGCTCTGGAGGTATGGAGCTATGGAGCCCTGGAGCTCTGGAGGTATGGAGCTATGGTGCTATGGAGCTCTGAAGCCATGGAGCTCTGGTGCTATGGAGCTATGGAGCTCTGGTGCTATGGAGCTATGGAGGTATGGAGCCACCAGCCAGCACCCTCCGTGGCTGGATCAATGGAAGTGTTTTAGGTACCAGGCAGCCAAAGGGCCGAGGCCTCACGCTCGACCACGCCGGCGCAGAGTTCCAGCCGCTCGGATAAGCTCTGTCACTCACCCGCCGCGCAGCCACCGGTAACGGGGAAATGTCGCCGCCTTGTGGACACGCCGTTGTAAATGAATGGGCTTTCGCACTTAGTGCAATTTTCGCCAACTCTCTGACTTAGAGCTATGGAAGTATGGAGCTATGGAGCCACCAGCCACCCAGGCTGGAGCTCTGGAGCTCTGGAGGTATGGAGCTCTGGTGCTATGGAAGTATGGAGCTCTGGTGCTATGGAAGTATGGAGCTATGGAGGTATGGAAGTATGGAGCTATGGAAGTATGGAGCTATGGAGCTCTGGAAGTATGGAGCTATGGAGCTCTGGAGGTATGGAGCCCTGGAGCTATGGAGCCCTGGAGCTATGGAAGTATGGAGCTCTGGTGCTATGGAGCTATGGAGCTCTGGTGCTATGGAGCTATGGAGCTATGGAGCTCTGGAGCTATGGAGCTCTGGAGGTATGGAGCTATGGAGCTATGGAGCTCTGGAGGTATGGAGCTATGGAGCTATGGAAGTATGGAGCTCTGGTGCTATGGAGCTATGGAGCTCTGGTGCTATGGAGCTATGGAGCTCTGGTGCTATGGAGCTATGGAGCTATGGAGCTCTGGAAGTATGGAGCTCTGGTGCTATGGAGCTATGGAGCTCTGGTGCTATGGAGCTATGGAGCTCTGGTGCTATGGAGCTCTGGTGCTATGGAGCTCTGGTGCTATGGAGCTATGGAGCTCTGGTGCTATGGAGCTATGGAGCTCTGGAGGTATGGAGCTCTGGAGGTATGGAGCTCTGGAGGTATGGAGCTATGGAGCCCTGGAGCTCTGGAGGTATGGAGCTATGGTGCTATGGAGCTCTGAAGCCATGGAGCTCTGGTGCTATGGAGCTCTGGAGCTCTGGAGGTATGGAGCTCTGGAGGTATGGAGCTATGGAGCCCTGGAGCTCTGGAGGTATGGAGCTATGGAGCTCTGAAGCCATGGAGCTCTGGTGCTATGGAGCTCTGGAGCTCTGGAGGTATGGAGCTCTGGAGGTATGGAGCTCTGGAGGTATGGAGCTATGGAGCCCTGGAGCTCTGGAGGTATGGAGCTATGGTGCTATGGAGCTCTGAAGCCATGGAGCTCTGGTGCTATGGAGCTCTGGAGGTATGGAGCTCTGGAGGTATGGAGCTCTGGAGGTATGGAGCTATGGAGCCCTGGAGCTCTGGAGGTATGGAGCTATGGTGCTATGGAGCTCTGAAGCCATGGAGCTCTGGTGCTATGGAGCTCTGGAGGTATGGAGCTCTGGAGGTATGGAGCTATGGAGCCCTGGAGCTCTGGAGGTATGGAGCTATGGTGCTATGGAGCTCTGAAGCCATGGAGCTCTGGTGCTATGGAGCTATGGAGCTCTGGTGCTATGGAGCTATGGAGGTATGGAGCCACCAGCCAGCACCCTCCGTGGCTGGATCAATGGAAGTGTTTTAGGTACCAGGCAGCCAAAGGGCCGCTCGGATAAGCTCTGTCACTCACCCGCCGCGCAGCCACCGGTAACGGGGAAATGTCGCCGCCTGGCGGACACGCCGTTGTAAATGAATGGGCTTTCGCACTTAGTGCAATTTTCGCCAACTCTCTGACTTAGAGCTATGGAAGTATGGAGCTATGGAGCCACCAGCCACCCAGGCTGGAGCTCTGGAGCTCTGGAGGTATGGAGCTCTGGTGCTATGGAAGTATGGAGCTCTGGTGCTATGGAAGTATGGAGCTATGGAGGTATGGAAGTATGGAGCTATGGAAGTATGGAGCTATGGAGCTCTGGAAGTAGGGAGCTATGGAGCTCTGGAGGTATGGAGCCCTGGAGCTATGGAGCCCTGGAGCTATGGAAGTATGGAGCTCTGGTGCTATGGAGCTATGGAGCTCTGGTGCTATGGAGCTATGGAGCTCTGGTGCTATGGAGCTATGGAGCTATGGAGCTCTGGAGCTATGGAGCTCTGGAGGTATGGAGCTATGGAGCTATGGAGCTCTGGAGGTATGGAGCTATGGAGCTATGGAAGTATGGAGCTCTGGTGCTATGGAGCTATGGAGCTCTGGTGCTATGGAGCTATGGAGCTCTGGTGCTATGGAGCTATGGAGCTATGGAGCTCTGGAAGTATGGAGCTCTGGTGTTATGGAGCTATGGAGCTCTGGTGCTATGGAGCTATGGAGCTCTGGTGCTATGGAGCTCTGGTGCTATGGAGCTATGGAGCTCTGGTGCTATGGAGCTATGGAGCTATGGAGCTCTGGAGCTATGGAGCTCTGGAGGTATGGAGCTATGGAGCTATGGAGCTCTGGAGGTATGGAGCTATGGAGCTATGGAAGTATGGAGCTCTGGTGCTATGGAGCTATGGAGCTCTGGTGCTATGGAGCTATGGAGCTCTGGTGCTATGGAGCTATGGAGCTATGGAGCTCTGGAAGTATGGAGCTCTGGTGCTATGGAGCTATGGAGCTCTGGTGCTATGGAGCTATGGAGCTCTGGTGCTATGGAGCTCTGGTGCTATGGAGCTCTGGTGCTATGGAGCTATGGAGCTCTGGTGCTATGGAGCTCTGGAGGTATGGAGCTCTGGAGGTATGGAGCTCTGGAGGTATGGAGCTATGGAGCCCTGGAGCTCTGGAGGTATGGAGCTATTGTGCTATGGAGCTCTGAAGCCATGGAGCTCTGGTGCTATGGATTTATGGAGCTCTGGTGCTATGGAGCTATGGAGCTATGGAGCTCTGGAAGTATGGAGCTCTGGTGCTATGGAGCTATGGAGCTCTGGTGCTATGGAGCTATGGAGCTCTGGTGCTATGGAGCTATGGAGCTCTGGTGCTATGGAGCTCTGGTGCTATGGAGCTCTGGTGCTATGGAGCTATGGAGCTCTGGTGCTATGGAGCTATGGAGCTCTGGAGGTATGGAGCTCTGGAGGTATGGAGCTCTGGAGGTATGGAGCTATGGAGCCCTGGAGCTCTGGAGGTATGGAGCTATGGTGCTATGGAGCTCTGAAGCCATGGAGCTCTGGTGCTATGGAGCTCTGGAGCTCTGGAGGTATGGAGCTCTGGAGGTATGGAGCTATGGAGCCCTGGAGCTCTGGAGGTATGGAGCTATGGTGCTATGGAGCTCTGAAGCCATGGAGCTCTGGTGCTATGGAGCTCTGGAGCTCTGGAGGTATGGAGCTCTGGAGGTATGGAGCTCTGGAGGTATGGAGCTATGGAGCCCTGGAGCTCTGGAGGTATGGAGCTATGGTGCTATGGAGCTCTGAAGCCATGGAGCTCTGGTGCTATGGAGCTCTGGAGGTATGGAGCTCTGGAGGTATGGAGCTCTGGAGGTATGGAGCTATGGAGCCCTGGAGCTCTGGAGGTATGGAGCTATGGTGCTATGGAGCTCTGAAGCCATGGAGCTCTGGTGCTATGGAGCTCTGGAGGTATGGAGCTCTGGAGGTATGGAGCTCTGGAGGTATGGAGCTATGGAGCCCTGGAGCTCTGGAGGTATGGAGCTATGGTGCTATGGAGCTCTGAAGCCATGGAGCTCTGGTGCTATGGAGCTCTGGAGGTATGGAGCTCTGGAGGTATGGAGCTCTGGAGGTATGGAGCTATGGAGCCCTGGAGCTCTGGAGGTATGGAGCTATGGTGCTATGGAGCTCTGAAGCCATGGAGCTCTGGTGCTATGGAGCTATGGAGCTCTGGTGCTATGGAGCTATGGAGGTATGGAGCCACCAGCCAGCACCCTCCGTGGCTGGATCAATGGAAGTGTTTTAGGTACCAGGCAGCCAAAGGGCCGAGGCCTCACGCTCGACCACGCCGGCGCAGAGTTCCAGCCGCTCGGATAAGCTCTGTCACTCACCCGCCGCGCAGCCACCGGTAACGGGGAAATGTCGCCGCCTTGTGGACACGCCGTTGTAAATGAATGGGCTTTCGCACTTAGTGCAATTTTCGCCAACTCTCTGACAGAGCTATGGAAGTATGGAGCTATGGAGCCACCAGCCACCCAGGCTGGAGCTCTGGAGCTCTGGAGGTATGGAGCTCTGGTGCTATGGAAGTATGGAGCTCTGGTGCTATGGAAGTATGGAGCTATGGAGGTATGGAAGTATGGAGCTATGGAAGTATGGAGCTATGGAGCTCTGGAAGTATGGAGCTATGGAGCTCTGGAGGTATGGAGCCCTGGAGCTATGGAGCCCTGGAGCTATGGAAGTATGGAGCTCTGGTGCTATGGAGCTATGGAGCTCTGGTGCTATGGAGCTATGGAGCTATGGAGCTCTGGAGCTATGGAGCTCTGGAGGTATGGAGCTATGGAGCTATGGAGCTCTGGAGGTATGGAGCTATGGAGCTATGGAAGTATGGAGCTCTGGTGCTATGGAGCTATGGAGCTCTGGTGCTATGGAGCTATGGAGCTCTGGTGCTATGGAGCTATGGAGCTATGGAGCTCTGGAAGTATGGAGCTCTGGTGCTATGGAGCTATGGAGCTCTGGTGCTATGGAGCTATGGAGCTCTGGTGCTATGGAGCTCTGGTGCTATGGAGCTCTGGTGCTATGGAGCTATGGAGCTCTGGTGCTATGGAGCTATGGAGCTCTGGAGGTATGGAGCTCTGGAGGTATGGAGCTCTGGAGGTATGGAGCTATGGAGCCCTGGAGCTCTGGAGGTATGGAGCTATGGTGCTATGGAGCTCTGAAGCCATGGAGCTCTGGTGCTATGGAGCTCTGGAGCTCTGGAGGTATGGAGCTCTGGAGGTATGGAGCTATGGAGCCCTGGAGCTCTGGAGGTATGGAGCTATGGAGCTCTGAAGCCATGGAGCTCTGGTGCTATGGAGCTCTGGAGCTCTGGAGGTATGGAGCTCTGGAGGTATGGAGCTCTGGAGGTATGGAGCTATGGAGCCCTGGAGCTCTGGAGGTATGGAGCTATGGTGCTATGGAGCTCTGAAGCCATGGAGCTCTGGTGCTATGGAGCTCTGGAGGTATGGAGCTCTGGAGGTATGGAGCTCTGGAGGTATGGAGCTATGGAGCCCTGGAGCTCTGGAGGTATGGAGCTATGGTGCTATGGAGCTCTGAAGCCATGGAGCTCTGGTGCTATGGAGCTCTGGAGGTATGGAGCTCTGGAGGTATGGAGCTATGGAGCCCTGGAGCTCTGGAGGTATGGAGCTATGGTGCTATGGAGCTCTGAAGCCATGGAGCTCTGGTGCTATGGAGCTATGGAGCTCTGGTGCTATGGAGCTATGGAGGTATGGAGCCACCAGCCAGCACCCTCCGTGGCTGGATCAATGGAAGTGTTTTAGGTACCAGGCAGCCAAAGGGCCGAGGCCTCACGCTCGACCACGCCGGCGCAGAGTTCCAGCCGCTCGGATAAGCTCTGTCACTCACCCGCCGCGCAGCCACCGGTAACGGGGAAATGTCGCCGCCTGGCGGACACGCCGTTGTAAATGAATGGGCTTTCGCACTTAGTGCAATTTTCGCCAACTCTCTGACTTAGAGCTATGGAAGTATGGAGCTATGGAGCCACCAGCCACCCAGGCTGGAGCTCTGGAGCTCTGGAGGTATGGAGCTCTGGTGCTATGGAAGTATGGAGCTCTGGTGCTATGGAAGTATGGAGCTATGGAGGTATGGAAGTATGGAGCTATGGAAGTATGGAGCTATGGAGCTCTGGAAGTAGGGAGCTATGGAGCTCTGGAGGTATGGAGCCCTGGAGCTATGGAGCCCTGGAGCTATGGAAGTATGGAGCTCTGGTGCTATGGAGCTATGGAGCTCTGGTGCTATGGAGCTATGGAGCTATGGAGCTCTGGAGCTATGGAGCTCTGGAGGTATGGAGCTATGGAGCTATGGAGCTCTGGAGGTATGGAGCTATGGAGCTATGGAAGTATGGAGCTCTGGTGCTATGGAGCTATGGAGCTCTGGTGCTATGGAGCTATGGAGCTCTGGTGCTATGGAGCTATGGAGCTATGGAGCTCTGGAAGTATGGAGCTCTGGTGTTATGGAGCTATGGAGCTCTGGTGCTATGGAGCTATGGAGCTCTGGTGCTATGGAGCTCTGGTGCTATGGAGCTCTGGTGCTATGGAGCTATGGAGCTCTGGTGCTATGGAGCTCTGGAGGTATGGAGCTCTGGAGGTATGGAGCTCTGGAGGTATGGAGCTATGGAGCCCTGGAGCTCTGGAGGTATGGAGCTATGGTGCTATGGAGCTCTGAAGCCATGGAGCTCTGGTGCTATGGAGCTATGGAGCTCTGGTGCTATGGAGCTATGGAGCTATGGAGCTCTGGAAGTATGGAGCTCTGGTGCTATGGAGCTATGGAGCTCTGGTGCTATGGAGCTATGGAGCTCTGGTGCTATGGAGCTATGGAGCTCTGGTGCTATGGAGCTCTGGTGCTATGGAGCTCTGGTGCTATGGAGCTATGGAGCTCTGGTGCTATGGAGCTATGGAGCTCTGGAGGTATGGAGCTCTGGAGGTATGGAGCTCTGGAGGTATGGAGCTATGGAGCCCTGGAGCTCTGGAGGTATGGAGCTATGGTGCTATGGAGCTCTGAAGCCATGGAGCTCTGGTGCTATGGAGCTCTGGAGCTCTGGAGGTATGGAGCTCTGGAGGTATGGAGCTATGGAGCCCTGGAGCTCTGGAGGTATGGAGCTATGGTGCTATGGAGCTCTGAAGCCATGGAGCTCTGGTGCTATGGAGCTCTGGAGCTCTGGAGGTATGGAGCTCTGGAGGTATGGAGCTCTGGAGGTATGGAGCTATGGAGCCCTGGAGCTCTGGAGGTATGGAGCTATGGTGCTATGGAGCTCTGAAGCCATGGAGCTCTGGTGCTATGGAGCTCTGGAGGTATGGAGCTCTGGAGGTATGGAGCTCTGGAGGTATGGAGCTATGGAGCCCTGGAGCTCTGGAGGTATGGAGCTATGGTGCTATGGAGCTCTGAAGCCATGGAGCTCTGGTGCTATGGAGCTCTGGAGGTATGGAGCTCTGGAGGTATGGAGCTCTGGAGGTATGGAGCTATGGAGCCCTGGAGCTCTGGAGGTATGGAGCTATGGTGCTATGGAGCTCTGAAGCCATGGAGCTCTGGTGCTATGGAGCTATGGAGCTCTGGTGCTATGGAGCTATGGAGGTATGGAGCCACCAGCCAGCACCCTCCGTGGCTGGATCAATGGAAGTGTTTTAGGTACCAGGCAGCCAAAGGGCCGAGGCCTCACGCTCGACCACGCCGGCGCAGAGTTCCAGCCGCTCGGATAAGCTCTGTCACTCACCCGCCGCGCAGCCACCGGTAACGGGGAAATGTCGCCGCCTGGCGGACACGCCGTTGTAAATGAATGGGCTTTCGCACTTAGTGCAATTTTCGCCAACTCTCTGACTTAGAGCTATGGAAGTATGGAGCTATGGAGCCACCAGCCACCCAGGCTGGAGCTATGGAGCTCTGGAGGTATGGAGCTCAGGTGCTATGGAAGTATGGAGCTATGGAGCTATGGAAGTATGGAGCTATGGAGCTATGGAGCTCTGGAAGTATGGAGCTATGGAGCTCTGGAGGTATGGAGCTATGGAGCCCTGGAGCCCTGGAGCTATGGAGCTCTGGTGCTATGGAGGTATGGAGCTCTGGAGGTATGGAGCTCTGGAGGTATGGAGCTATGGAGCTATGGAGCCCTGGAGCTTAGGAGCTATGGAGCCCTGGAGCTATGGAGCTATGGAGCCCTGGAGCTATGGAGCTATGGAGCTCTGGTGCTATGGAGCTATGGAGCTCTGGTGCTATGGAGCTATGGAGCTCTGGTGCTATGGAGCTATGGAGCTCTGGAAGTATGGAGCTATGGAGCTCTGGAGGTATGGAGCTATGGAGCCCTGGAGCTATGGAGCCCTGGAGCTATGGAAGTATGGAGCTCTGGTGCTATGGAGCTATGGAGCTCTGGTGCTATGGAGCTATGGAGCTCTGGAGCTATGGAGCTCTGGAGGTATGGAGCTATGGAGCTATGGAGCTCTGGAGGTATGGAGCTATGGAGCTATGGAAGTATGGAGCTCTGGTGCTATGGAGCTATGGAGCTCTGGTGCTATGGAGCTATGGAGCTCTGGTGCTATGGAGCTATGGAGCTATGGAGCTCTGGAAGTATGGAGCTCTGGTGCTATGGAGCTATGGAGCTCTGGTGCTATGGAGCTATGGAGCTCTGGTGCTATGGAGCTATGGAAGTCTGGTGCTATGGAGCTCTGGTGCTATGGAGCTATGGAGCTCTGGTGCTATGGAGCTATGGAGCTCTGGAGGTATGGAGCTCTGGAGGTATGGAGCTCTGGAGGTATGGAGCTTTGGAGCCCTGGAGCTCTGGAGGTATGGAGCTATGGTGCTATGGAGCTCTGAAGCCATGGAGCTCTGGTGCTATGGAGCTCTGGAGCTCTGGAGGTATGGAGCTCTGGAGGTATGGAGCTATGGAGCCCTGGAGCTCTGGAGGTATGGAGCTATGGTGCTATGGAGCTCTGAAGCCATGGAGCTCTGGTGCTATGGAGCTCTGGAGCTCTGGAGCTCTGGAGGTATGGAGCTCTGGAGGTATGGAGCTATGGAGCCCTGGAGCTCTGGAGGTATGGAGCTATGGTGCTATGGAGCTCTGAAGCCATGGAGCTCTGGTGCTATGGAGCTCTGGAGCTCTGGAGGTATGGAGCTCTGGAGGTATGGAGCTATGGAGCCCTGGAGCTCTGGAGGTATGGAGCTATGGTGCTATGGAGCTCTGAAGCCATGGAGCTCTGGTGCTATGGAGCTCTGGAGGTATGGAGCTCTGGAGGTATGGAGCTCTGGAGGTATGGAGCTATGGAGCCCTGGAGCTCTGGAGGTATGGAGCTATGGTGCTATGGAGCTCTGAAGCCATGGAGATCTGGTGCTATGGAGCTCTGGAGGTATGGAGCTCTGGAGGTATGGAGCTCTGGAGGTATGGAGCTATGGAGCCCTGGAGCTCTGGAGGTATGGAGCTATGGTGCTATGGAGCTCTGAAGCCATGGAGCTCTGGTGCTATGGAGCTCTGGAGGTATGGAGCTCTGGAGGTATGGAGCTCTGGAGGTATGGAGCTATGGAGCCCTGGAGCTCTGGAGGTATGGAGCTATGGTGCTATGGAGCTCTGAAGCCATGGAGCTCTGGTGCTATGGAGCTATGGAGCTCTGGTGCTATGGAGCTATGGAGGTATGGAGCCACCAGCCAGCACCCTCCGTGGCTGGATCAATGGAAGTGTTTTAGGTACCAGGCAGCCAAAGGGCCGAGGCCTCACGCTCGACCACGCCGGCGCAGAGTTCCAGCCGCTCGGATAAGCTCTGTCACTCACCCGCCGCGCAGCCACCGGTAACGGGGAAATGTCGCCGCCTTGTGGACACGCCGTTGTAAATGAATGGGCTTTCGCACTTAGTGCAATTTTCGCCAACTCTCTGACTTAGAGCTATGGAAGTATGGAGCTATGGAGCCACCAGCCACCCAGGCTGGAGCTCTGGAGCTCTGGAGGTATGGAGCTCTGGTGCTATGGAAGTATGGAGCTCTGGTGCTATGGAAGTATGGAGCTATGGAGGTATGGAAGTATGGAGCTATGGAAGTATGGAGCTATGGAGCTCTGGAAGTATGGAGCTATGGAGCTCTGGAGGTATGGAGCCCTGGAGCTATGGAGCCCTGGAGCTATGGAAGTATGGAGCTCTGGTGCTATGGAGCTATGGAGCTCTGGTGCTATGGAGCTATGGAGCTATGGAGCTCTGGAGCTATGGAGCTCTGCAGCTATGGAGCTATGGAGCTCTGGAGGTATGGAGCTATGGAGCTATGGAAGTATGGAGCTCTGGTGCTATGGAGCTATGGAGCTCTGGTGCTATGGAGCTATGGAGCTCTGGTGCTATGGAGCTATGGAGCTATGGAGCTCTGGAAGTATGGAGCTCTGGTGCTATGGAGCTATGGAGCTCTGGTGCTATGGAGCTATGGAGCTCTGGTGCTATGGAGCTATGGAGCTCTGGTGCTATGGAGCTCTGGTGCTATGGAGCTATGGAGCTCTGGTGCTATGGAGCTATGGAGCTCTGGAGGTATGGAGCTCTGGAGGTATGGAGCTCTGGAGGTATGGAGCTATGGAGCCCTGGAGCTCTGGAGGTATGGAGCTATGGTGCTATGGAGCTCTGAAGCCATGGAGCTCTGGTGCTATGGAGCTCTGGAGCTCTGGAGGTATGGAGCTCTGGAGGTATGGAGCTATGGAGCCCTGGAGCTCTGGAGGTATGGAGCTATGGTGCTATGGAGCTCTGAAGCCATGGAGCTCTGGTGCTATGGAGCTCTGGAGCTCTGGAGGTATGGAGCTCTGGAGGTATGGAGCTCTGGAGGTATGGAGCTATGGAGCCCTGGAGCTCTGGAGGTATGGAGCTATGGTGCTATGGAGCTCTGAAGCCATGGAGCTCTGGTGCTATGGAGCTCTGGAGGTATGGAGCTCTGGAGGTATGGAGCTCTGGAGGTATGGAGCTATGGAGCCCTGGAGCTCTGGAGGTATGGAGCTATGGTGCTATGGAGCTCTGAAGCCATGGAGCTCTGGTGCTATGGAGCTCTGGAGGTATGGAGCTCTGGAGGTATGGAGCTCTGGAGGTATGGAGCTATGGAGCCCTGGAGCTCTGGAGGTATGGAGCTATGGTGCTATGGAGCTCTGAAGCCATGGAGCTCTGGTGCTATGGAGCTATGGAGCTCTGGTGCTATGGAGCTATGGAGGTATGGAGCCACCAGCCAGCACCCTCCGTGGCTGGATCAATGGAAGTGTTTTAGGTACCAGGCAGCCAAAGGGCCGAGGCCTCACGCTCGACCACGCCGGCGCAGAGTTCCAGCCGCTCGGATAAGCTCTGTCACTCACCCGCCGCGCAGCCACCGGTAACGGGGAAATGTCGCCGCCTGGCGGACACGCCGTTGTAAATGAATGGGCTTTCGCACTTAGTGCAATTTTCGCCAACTCTCTGACTTAGAGCTATGGAAGTATGGAGCTATGGAGCCACCAGCCACCCAGGCTGGAGCTATGGAGCTCTGGAGGTATGGAGCTCAGGTGCTATGGAAGTATGGAGCTATGGAGCTATGGAAGTATGGAGCTATGGAGCTATGGAGCTCTGGAAGTATGGAGCTATGGAGCTCTGGAGGTATGGAGCTATGGAGCCCTGGAGCTATGGAGCTCTGGTGCTATGGAGGTATGGAGCTCTGGAGGTATGGAGCTCTGGAGGTATGGAGCTATGGAGCTATGGAGCCCTGGAGCTATGGAGCTATGGAGCCCTGGAGCTATGGAGCTATGGAGCCCTGGAGCTATGGAGCTATGGAGCTCTGGTGCTATGGAGCTATGGAGCTCTGGTGCTATGGAGCTATGGAGCTCTGGTGCTATGGAGCTATGGAGCTCTGGTGCTATGGAGCTATGGAGCTCTGGAAGTATGGAGCTATGGAGCTCTGGAGGTATGGAGCTATGGAGCCCTGGAGCTATGGAGCCCTGGAGCTATGGAAGTATGGAGCTCTGGTGCTATGGAGCTATGGAGCTCTGGTGCTATGGAACTATGGAGCTCTGGAGCTATGGAGCTCTGGAGGTATGGAGCTATGGAGCTATGGAGCTCTGGAGGTATGGAGCTATGGAGCTATGGAAGTATGGAGCTCTGGTGCTATGGAGCTATGGAGCTCTGGTGCTATGGAGCTATGGAGCTCTGGTGCTATGGAGCTATGGAGCTATGGAGCTCTGGAAGTATGGAGCTCTGATGCTATGGAGCTATGGAGCTCTGGTGCTATGGAGCTATGGAGCTCTGGTGCTATGGAGCTATGGAGCTCTGGTGCTATGGAGCTCTGGTGCTATGGAGCTCTGGTGCTATGGAGCTATGGAGCTCTGGTGCTATGGAGCTATGGAGCTCTGGAGGTATGGAGCTCTGGAGGTATGGAGCTCTGGAGGTATGGAGCTTTGGAGCCCTGGAGCTCTGGAGGTATGGAGCTATGGTGCTATGGAGCTCTGAAGCCATGGAGCTCTGGTGCTATGGAGCTCTGGAGCTCTGGAGGTATGGAGCTCTGGAGGTATGGAGCTATGGAGCCCTGGAGCTCTGGAGGTATGGAGCTATGGTGCTATGGAGTTCTGAAGCCATGGAGCTCTGGTGCTATGGAGCTCTGGAGCTCTGGAGGTATGGAGCTCTGGAGGTATGGAGCTATGGAGCCCTGGAGCTCTGGAGGTATGGAGCTATGGTGCTATGGAGCTCTGAAGCCATGGAGCTCTGGTGCTATGGAGCTCTGGAGCTCTTGAGGTATGGAGCTCTGGAGGTATGGAGCTCTGGAGGTATGGAGCTATGGAGCCCTGGAGCTCTGGAGGTATGGAGCTATGGTGCTATGGAGCTCTGAAGCCATGGAGCTCTGGTGCTATGGAGCTCTGGAGGTATGGAGCTCTGGAGGTATGGAGCTCTGGAGGTATGGAGCTATGGAGCCCTGGAGCTCTGGAGGTATGGAGCTATGGTGCTATGGAGCTCTGAAGCCATGGAGCTCATGTGCTATGGAGCTATGGAGCTCTGGTGCTATGGAGCTATGGAGGTATGGAGCCACCAGCCAGCACCCTCCGTGGCTGGATCAATGGAAGTGTTTTAGGTACCAGGCAGCCAAAGGGCCGAGGCCTCACGCTCGACCACGCCGGCGCAGAGTTCCAGCCGCTCGGATAAGCTCTGTCACTCACCCGCCGCGCAGCCACCGGTAACGGGGAAATGTCGCCGCCTTGTGGACACGCCGTTGTAAATGAATGGGCTTTCGCACTTAGTGCAATTTTCGCCAACTCTCTGACTTAGAGCTATGGAAGTATGGAGCTATGGAGCCACCAGCCACCCAGGCTGGAGCTCTGGAGCTCTGGAGGTATGGAGCTCTGGTGCTATGGAAGTATGGAGCTCTGGTGCTATGGAAGTATGGAGCTATGGAGGTATGGAAGTATGGAGCTATGGAAGTATGGAGCTATGGAGCTCTGGAAGTATGGAGCTATGGAGCTCTGGAGGTATGGAGCCCTGGAGCTATGGAGCCCTGGAGCTATGGAAGTATGGAGCTCTGGTGCTATGGAGCTATGGAGCTCTGGTGCTATGGAGCTATGGAGCTATGGAGCTCTGGAGCTATGGAGCTCTGGAGGTATGGAGCTATGGAGCTATGGAGCTCTGGAGGTATGGAGCTATGGAGCTATGGAAGTATGGAGCTCTGGTGCTATGGAGCTATGGAGCTCTGGTGCTATGGAGCTATGGAGCTCTGGTGCTATGGAGCTATGGAGCTATGGAGCTATGGAGCTCTGGAAGTATGGAGCTCTGGTGCTATGGAGCTATGGAGCTCTGGTGCTATGGAGCTATGGAGCTCTGGTGCTATGGAGCTCTGGTGCTATGGAGCTCTGGTGCTATGGAGCTATGGAGTTCCAGCCGCTCGGATAAGCTCTGTCACTCACCCGCCGCGCAGCCACCGGTAACGGGGAAATGTCGCCGCCTTGTGGACACGCCGTTGTAAATGAATGGGCTTTCGCACTTAGTGCAATTTTCGCCAACTCTCTGACTTAGAGCTATGGAAGTATGGAGCTATGGAGCCACCAGCCACCCAGGCTGGAGCTCTGGAGCTCTGGAGGTATGGAGCTCTGGTGCTATGGAAGTATGGAGCTCTGGTGCTATGGAAGTATGGAGCTATGGAGGTATGGAAGTATGGAGCTATGGAAGTATGGAGCTATGGAGCTCTGGAAGTATGGAGCTATGGAGCTCTGGAGGTATGGAGCCCTGGAGCTATGGAGCCCTGGAGCTATGGAAGTATGGAGCTCTGGTGCTATGGAGCTATGGAGCTCTGGTGCTATGGAGCTATGGAGCTATGGAGCTCTGGAGCTATGGAGCTCTGGAGGTATGGAGCTATGGAGCTATGGAGCTCTGGAGGTATGGAGCTATGGAGCTATGGAAGTATGGAGCTCTGGTGCTATGGAGCTATGGAGCTCTGGTGCTATGGAGCTATGGAGCTCTGGTGCTATGGAGCTATGGAGCTATGGAGCTATGGAGCTCTGGAAGTATGGAGCTCTGGTGCTATGGAGCTATGGAGCTCTGGTGCTATGGAGCTATGGAGCTCTGGTGCTATGGAGCTCTGGTGCTATGGAGCTCTGGTGCTATGGAGCTATGGAGCTCTGGTGCTATGGAGCTCTGGAGGTATGGAGCTCTGGAGGTATGGAGCTCTGGAGGTATGGAGCTATGGAGCCCTGGAGCTCTGGAGGTATGGAGCTATGGTGCTATGGAGCTCTGAAGCCATGGAGCTCTGGTGCTATGGAGCTATGGAGCTCTGGTGCTATGGAGCTATGGAGCTATGGAGCTCTGGAAGTATGGAGCTCTGGTGCTATGGAGCTATGGAGCTCTGGTGCTATGGAGCTATGGAGCTCTGGTGCTATGGAGCTATGGAGCTCTGGTGCTATGGAGCTCTGGTGCTATGGAGCTCTGGTGCTATGGAGCTATGGAGCTCTGGTGCTATGGAGCTATGGAGCTCTGGAGGTATGGAGCTCTGGAGGTATGGAGCTCTGGAGGTATGGAGCTATGGAGCCCTGGAGCTCTGGAGGTATGGAGCTATGGTGCTATGGAGCTCTGAAGCCATGGAGCTCTGGTGCTATGGAGCTCTGGAGCTCTGGAGGTATGGAGCTCTGGAGGTATGGAGCTATGGAGCCCTGGAGCTCTGGAGGTATGGAGCTATGGTGCTATGGAGCTCTGAAGCCAAGGAGCTCTGGTGCTATGGAGCTCTGGAGCTCTGGAGGTATGGAGCTCTGGAGGTATGGAGCTCTGGAGGTATGGAGCTATGGAGCCCTGGAGCTCTGGAGGTATGGAGCTATTGTGCTATGGAGCTCTGAAGCCATGGAGCTCTGGTGCTATGGATTTATGGAGCTCTGGTGCTATGGAGCTATGGAGCTATGGAGCTCTGGAAGTATGGAGCTCTGGTGCTATGGAGCTATGGAGCTCTGGTGCTATGGAGCTATGGAGCTCTGGTGCTATGGAGCTATGGAGCTCTGGTGCTATGGAGCTCTGGTGCTATGGAGCTCTGGTGCTATGGAGCTATGGAGCTCTGGTGCTATGGAGCTATGGAGCTCTGGAGGTATGGAGCTCTGGAGGTATGGAGCTCTGGAGGTATGGAGCTATGGAGCCCTGGAGCTCTGGAGGTATGGAGCTATGGTGCTATGGAGCTCTGAAGCCATGGAGCTCTGGTGCTATGGAGCTCTGGAGCTCTGGAGGTATGGAGCTCTGGAGGTATGGAGCTATGGAGCCCTGGAGCTCTGGAGGTATGGAGCTATGGTGCTATGGAGCTCTGAAGCCATGGAGCTCTGGTGCTATGGAGCTCTGGAGCTCTGGAGGTATGGAGCTCTGGAGGTATGGAGCTCTGGAGGTATGGAGCTATGGAGCCCTGGAGCTCTGGAGGTATGGAGCTATGGTGCTATGGAGCTCTGAAGCCATGGAGCTCTGGTGCTATGGAGCTCTGGAGGTATGGAGCTCTGGAGGTATGGAGCTCTGGAGGTATGGAGCTATGGAGCCCTGGAGCTCTGGAGGTATGGAGCTATGGTGCTATGGAGCTCTGAAGCCATGGAGCTCTGGTGCTATGGAGCTCTGGAGGTATGGAGCTCTGGAGGTATGGAGCTCTGGAGGTATGGAGCTATGGAGCCCTGGAGCTCTGGAGGTATGGAGCTATGGTGCTATGGAGCTCTGAAGCCATGGAGCTCTGGTGCTATGGAGCTCTGGAGGTATGGAGCTCTGGAGGTATGGAGCTCTGGAGGTATGGAGCTATGGAGCCCTGGAGCTCTGGAGGTATGGAGCTATGGTGCTATGGAGCTCTGAAGCCATGGAGCTCTGGTGCTATGGAGCTATGGAGCTCTGGTGCTATGGAGCTATGGAGGTATGGAGCCACCAGCCAGCACCCTCCGTGGCTGGATCAATGGAAGTGTTTTAGGTACCAGGCAGCCAAAGGGCCGAGGCCTCACGCTCGACCACGCCGGCGCAGAGTTCCAGCCGCTCGGATAAGCTCTGTCACTCACCCGCCGCGCAGCCACCGGTAACGGGGAAATGTCGCCGCCTTGTGGACACGCCGTTGTAAATGAATGGGCTTTCGCACTTAGTGCAATTTTCGCCAACTCTCTGACAGAGCTATGGAAGTATGGAGCTATGGAGCCACCAGCCACCCAGGCTGGAGCTCTGGAGCTCTGGAGGTATGGAGCTCTGGTGCTATGGAAGTATGGAGCTCTGGTGCTATGGAAGTATGGAGCTATGGAGGTATGGAAGTATGGAGCTATGGAAGTATGGAGCTATGGAGCTCTGGAAGTATGGAGCTATGGAGCTCTGGAGGTATGGAGCCCTGGAGCTATGGAGCCCTGGAGCTATGGAAGTATGGAGCTCTGGTGCTATGGAGCTATGGAGCTCTGGTGCTATGGAGCTATGGAGCTATGGAGCTCTGGAGCTATGGAGCTCTGGAGGTATGGAGCTATGGAGCTATGGAGCTCTGGAGGTATGGAGCTATGGAGCTATGGAAGTATGGAGCTCTGGTGCTATGGAGCTATGGAGCTCTGGTGCTATGGAGCTATGGAGCTCTGGTGCTATGGAGCTATGGAGCTATGGAGCTATGGAGCTCTGGAAGTATGGAGCTCTGGTGCTATGGAGCTATGGAGCTCTGGTGCTATGGAGCTATGGAGCTCTGGTGCTATGGAGCTCTGGTGCTATGGAGCTCTGGTGCTATGGAGCTATGGAGCTCTGGTGCTATGGAGCTCTGGAGGTATGGAGCTCTGGAGGTATGGAGCTCTGGAGGTATGGAGCTATGGAGCCCTGGAGCTCTGGAGGTATGGAGCTATGGTGCTATGGAGCTCTGAAGCCATGGAGCTCTGGTGCTATGGAGCTATGGAGCTCTGGTGCTATGGAGCTATGGAGCTATGGAGCTCTGGAAGTATGGAGCTCTGGTGCTATGGAGCTATGGAGCTCTGGTGCTATGGAGCTATGGAGCTCTGGTGCTATGGAGCTATGGAGCTCTGGTGCTATGGAGCTCTGGTGCTATGGAGCTCTGGTGCTATGGAGCTATGGAGCTCTGGTGCTATGGAGCTATGGAGCTCTGGAGGTATGGAGCTCTGGAGGTATGGAGCTCTGGAGGTATGGAGCTATGGAGCCCTGGAGCTCTGGAGGTATGGAGCTATGGTGCTATGGAGCTCTGAAGCCATGGAGCTCTGGTGCTATGGAGCTCTGGAGCTCTGGAGGTATGGAGCTCTGGAGGTATGGAGCTATGGAGCCCTGGAGCTCTGGAGGTATGGAGCTATGGTGCTATGGAGCTCTGAAGCCATGGAGCTCTGGTGCTATGGAGCTCTGGAGCTCTGGAGGTATGGAGCTCTGGAGGTATGGAGCTCTGGAGGTATGGAGCTATGGAGCCCTGGAGCTCTGGAGGTATGGAGCTATGGTGCTATGGAGCTCTGAAGCCATGGAGCTCTGGTGCTATGGAGCTCTGGAGGTATGGAGCTCTGGAGGTATGGAGCTCTGGAGGTATGGAGCTATGGAGCCCTGGAGCTCTGGAGGTATGGAGCTATGGTGCTATGGAGCTCTGAAGCCATGGAGCTCTGGTGCTATGGAGCTCTGGAGGTATGGAGCTCTGGAGGTATGGAGCTCTGGAGGTATGGAGCTATGGAGCCCTGGAGCTCTGGAGGTATGGAGCTATGGTGCTATGGAGCTCTGAAGCCATGGAGCTCTGGTGCTATGGAGCTATGGAGCTCTGGTGCTATGGAGCTATGGAGGTATGGAGCCACCAGCCAGCACCCTCCGTGGCTGGATCAATGGAAGTGTTTTAGGTACCAGGCAGCCAAAGGGCCGAGGCCTCACGCTCGACCACGCCGGCGCAGAGTTCCAGCCGCTCGGATAAGCTCTGTCACTCACCCGCCGCGCAGCCACCGGTAACGGGGAAATGTCGCCGCCTGGCGGACACGCCGTTGTAAATGAATGGGCTTTCGCACTTAGTGCAATTTTCGCCAACTCTCTGACTTAGAGCTATGGAAGTATGGAGCTATGGAGCCACCAGCCACCCAGGCTGGAGCTATGGAGCTCTGGAGGTATGGAGCTCAGGTGCTATGGAAGTATGGAGCTATGGAGCTATGGAAGTATGGAGCTATGGAGCTATGGAGCTCTGGAAGTATGGAGCTATGGAGCTCTGGAGGTATGGAGCTATGGAGCCCTGGAGCCCTGGAGCTATGGAGCTCTGGTGCTATGGAGGTATGGAGCTCTGGAGGTATGGAGCTCTGGAGGTATGGAGCTATGGAGCTATGGAGCCCTGGAGCTTAGGAGCTATGGAGCCCTGGAGCTATGGAGCTATGGAGCCCTGGAGCTATGGAGCTATGGAGCTCTGGTGCTATGGAGCTATGGAGCTCTGGTGCTATGGAGCTATGGAGCTCTGGTGCTATGGAGCTATGGAGCTCTGGAAGTATGGAGCTATGGAGCTCTGGAGGTATGGAGCTATGGAGCCCTGGAGCTATGGAGCCCTGGAGCTATGGAAGTATGGAGCTCTGGTGCTATGGAGCTATGGAGCTCTGGTGCTATGGAGCTATGGAGCTCTGGAGCTATGGAGCTCTGGAGGTATGGAGCTATGGAGCTATGGAGCTCTGGAGGTATGGAGCTATGGAGCTATGGAAGTATGGAGCTCTGGTGCTATGGAGCTATGGAGCTCTGGTGCTATGGAGCTATGGAGCTCTGGTGCTATGGAGCTATGGAGCTATGGAGCTCTGGAAGTATGGAGCTCTGGTGCTATGGAGCTATGGAGCTCTGGTGCTATGGAGCTATGGAGCTCTGGTGCTATGGAGCTATGGAGCTCTGGTGCTATGGAGCTCTGGTGCTATGGAGCTATGGAGCTCTGGTGCTATGGAGCTATGGAGCTCTGGAGGTATGGAGCTCTGGAGGTATGGAGCTCTGGAGGTATGGAGCTTTGGAGCCCTGGAGCTCTGGAGGTATGGAGCTATGGTGCTATGGAGCTCTGAAGCCATGGAGCTCTGGTGCTATGGAGCTCTGGAGCTCTGGAGGTATGGAGCTCTGGAGGTATGGAGCTATGGAGCCCTGGAGCTCTGGAGGTATGGAGCTATGGTGCTATGGAGCTCTGAAGCCATGGAGCTCTGGTGCTATGGAGCTCTGGAGCTCTGGAGCTCTGGAGGTATGGAGCTCTGGAGGTATGGAGCTATGGAGCCCTGGAGCTCTGGAGGTATGGAGCTATGGTGCTATGGAGCTCTGAAGCCATGGAGCTCTGGTGCTATGGAGCTCTGGAGCTCTGGAGGTATGGAGCTCTGGAGGTATGGAGCTCTGGAGGTATGGAGCTATGGAGCCCTGGAGCTCTGGAGGTATGGAGCTATGGTGCTATGGAGCTCTGAAGCCATGGAGCTCTGGTGCTATGGAGCTCTGGAGGTATGGAGCTCTGGAGGTATGGAGCTCTGGAGGTATGGAGCTATGGAGCCCTGGAGCTCTGGAGGTATGGAGCTATGGTGCTATGGAGCTCTGAAGCCATGGAGATCTGGTGCTATGGAGCTCTGGAGGTATGGAGCTCTGGAGGTATGGAGCTCTGGAGGTATGGAGCTATGGAGCCCTGGAGCTCTGGAGGTATGGAGCTATGGTGCTATGGAGCTCTGAAGCCATGGAGCTCTGGTGCTATGGAGCTCTGGAGGTATGGAGCTCTGGAGGTATGGAGCTCTGGAGGTATGGAGCTATGGAGCCCTGGAGCTCTGGAGGTATGGAGCTATGGTGCTATGGAGCTCTGAAGCCATGGAGCTCTGGTGCTATGGAGCTATGGAGCTCTGGTGCTATGGAGCTATGGAGGTATGGAGCCACCAGCCAGCACCCTCCGTGGCTGGATCAATGGAAGTGTTTTAGGTACCAGGCAGCCAAAGGGCCGAGGCCTCACGCTCGACCACGCCGGCGCAGAGTTCCAGCCGCTCGGATAAGCTCTGTCACTCACCCGCCGCGCAGCCACCGGTAACGGGGAAATGTCGCCGCCTTGTGGACACGCCGTTGTAAATGAATGGGCTTTCGCACTTAGTGCAATTTTCGCCAACTCTCTGACTTAGAGCTATGGAAGTATGGAGCTATGGAGCCACCAGCCACCCAGGCTGGAGCTCTGGAGCTCTGGAGGTATGGAGCTCTGGTGCTATGGAAGTATGGAGCTCTGGTGCTATGGAAGTATGGAGCTATGGAGGTATGGAAGTATGGAGCTATGGAAGTATGGAGCTATGGAGCTCTGGAAGTATGGAGCTATGGAGCTCTGGAGGTATGGAGCCCTGGAGCTATGGAGCCCTGGAGCTATGGAAGTATGGAGCTCTGGTGCTATGGAGCTATGGAGCTCTGGTGCTATGGAGCTATGGAGCTATGGAGCTCTGGAGCTATGGAGCTCTGGAGGTATGCAGCTATGGAGCTATGGAGCTCTGGAGGTATGGAGCTATGGAGCTATGGAAGTATGGAGCTCTGGTGCTATGGAGCTATGGAGCTCTGGTGCTATGGAGCTATGGAGCTCTGGTGCTATGGAGCTATGGAGCTATGGAGCTCTGGAAGTATGGAGCTCTGGTGCTATGGAGCTATGGAGCTCTGGTGCTATGGAGCTATGGAGCTCTGGTGCTATGGAGCTATGGAGCTCTGGTGCTATGGAGCTCTGGTGCTATGGAGCTCTGGTGCTATGGAGCTATGGAGCTCTGGTGCTATGGAGCTATGGAGCTCTGGAGGTATGGAGCTCTGGAGGTATGGAGCTCTGGAGGTATGGAGCTATGGAGCCCTGGAGCTCTGGAGGTATGGAGCTATGGTGCTATGGAGCTCTGAAGCCATGGAGCTCTGGTGCTATGGAGCTCTGGAGCTCTGGAGGTATGGAGCTCTGGAGGTATGGAGCTATGGAGCCCTGGAGCTCTGGAGGTATGGAGCTATGGAGCTCTGAAGCCATGGAGCTCTGGTGCTATGGAGCTCTGGAGCTCTGGAGGTATGGAGCTCTGGAGGTATGGAGCTCTGGAGGTATGGAGCTATGGAGCCCTGGAGCTCTGGAGGTATGGAGCTATGGTGCTATGGAGCTCTGAAGCCATGGAGCTCTGGTGCTATGGAGCTCTGGAGGTATGGAGCTCTGGAGGTATGGAGCTCTGGAGGTATGGAGCTATGGAGCCCTGGAGCTCTGGAGGTATGGAGCTATGGTGCTATGGAGCTCTGAAGCCATGGAGCTCTGGTGCTATGGAGCTCTGGAGGTATGGAGCTCTGGAGGTATGGAGCTCTGGAGGTATGGAGCTATGGAGCCCTGGAGCTCTGGAGGTATGGAGCTATGGTGCTATGGAGCTCTGAAGCCATGGAGCTCTGGTGCTATGGAGCTATGGAG
The DNA here is from genome assembly GCF_054491065.1 of Syngnathus leptorhynchus. NCBI lineage: Eukaryota > Metazoa > Chordata > Actinopteri > Syngnathiformes > Syngnathidae > Syngnathus > Syngnathus leptorhynchus. Next base: position 273,061 of record NW_028232004.1, read on the forward strand.
CTCTGGTGCTATGGAGCTATGGAGGTATGGAGCCACCAGCCAGCACCCTCCGTGGCTGGATCAATGGAAGTGTTTTAGGTACCAGGCAGCCAAAGGGCCGAGGCCTCACGCTCGACCACGCCGGCGCAGAGTTCCAGCCGCTCGGATAAGCTCTGTCACTCACCCGCCGCGCAGCCACCGGTAACGGGGAAATGTCGCCGCCTTGTGGACACGCCGTTGTAAATGAATGGGCTTTCGCACTTAGTGCAATTTTCGCCAACTCTCTGACTTAGAGCTATGGAAGTATGGAGCTATGGAGCCACCAGCCACCCAGGCTGGAGCTCTGGAGCTCTGGAGGTATGGAGCTCTGGTGCTATGGAAGTATGGAGCTCTGGTGCTATGGAAGTATGGAGCTATGGAGGTATGGAAGTATGGAGCTATGGAAGTATGGAGCTATGGAGCTCTGGAAGTATGGAGCTATGGAGCTCTGGAGGTATGGAGCCCTGGAGCTATGGAGCCCTGGAGCTATGGAAGTATGGAGCTCTGGTGCTATGGAGCTATGGAGCTCTGGTGCTATGGAGCTATGGAGCTATGGAGCTCTGGAGCTATGGAGCTCTGGAGGTATGGAGCTATGGAGCTATGGAGCTCTGGAGGTATGGAGCTATGGAGCTATGGAAGTATGGAGCTCTGGTGCTATGGAGCTATGGAGCTCTGGTGCTATGGAGCTATGGAGCTCTGGTGCTATGGAGCTATGGAGCTATGGAGCTCTGGAGGTATGGAGCTATGGAGCCCTGGAGCTATGGAGCTCTGGTGCTATGGAGGTATGGAGCTCTGGAGGTATGGAGCTCTGGAGGTATGGAGCTATGGAGCTATGGAGCTATGGAGCTCTGGTGCTATGGAGCTCTGGAGCTATGGAGCTATGGAGCCCTGGAGCTATGGAGCTATGGAGCTCTGGTGCTATGGAGCTATGGAGCTCTGGTGCTATGGAGCTATGGAGCTCTGGTGCTATGGAGCTATGGAGCTCTGGTGCTATGGAGCTATGGAGCTCTGGAAGTATGGAGCTATGGAGCTCTGGAGGTATGGAGCTATGGAGCCCTGGAGCTATGGAGCCCTGGAGCTATGGAAGTATGGAGCTCTGGTGCTATGGAGCTATGGAGCTCTGGTGCTATGGAACTATGGAGCTCTGGAGCTATGGAGCTCTGGAGGTATGGAGCTATGGAGCTATGGAGCTCTGGAGGTATGGAGCTATGGAGCTATGGAAGTATGGAGCTCTGGTGCTATGGAGCTATGGAGCTCTGGTGCTATGGAGCTATGGAGCTCTGGTGCTATGGAGCTATGGAGCTATGGAGCTCTGGAAGTATGGAGCTCTGGTGCTATGGAGCTATGGAGCTGTGGTGCTATGGAGCTATGGAGCTCTGGTGCTATGGAGCTATGGAGCTCTGGTGCTATGGAGCTCTGGTGCTATGGAGCTCTGGTGCTATGGAGCTATGGAGCTCTGGTGCTATGGAGCTATGGAGCTCTGGAGGTATGGAGCTCTGGAGGTATGGAGCTCTGGAGGTATGGAGCTTTGGAGCCCTGGAGCTCTGGAGGTATGGAGCTATGGTGCTATGGAGCTCTGAAGCCATGGAGCTCTGGTGCTATGGAGCTCTGGAGCTCTGGAGGTATGGAGCTCTGGAGGTATGGAGCTATGGAGCCCTGGAGCTCTGGAGGTATGGAGCTATGGTGCTATGGAGTTCTGAAGCCATGGAGCTCTGGTGCTATGGAGCTCTGGAGCTCTGGAGGTATGGAGCTCTGGAGGTATGGAGCTATGGAGCCCTGGAGCTCTGGAGGTATGGAGCTATGGTGCTATGGAGCTCTGAAGCCATGGAGCTCTGGTGCTATGGAGCTCTGGAGCTCTGGAGGTATGGAGCTCTGGAGGTATGGAGCTCTGGAGGTATGGAGCTATGGAGCCCTGGAGCTCTGGAGGTATGGAGCTATGGTGCTATGGAGCTCTGAAGCCATGGAGCTCTGGTGCTATGGAGCTCTGGAGGTATGGAGCTCTGGAGGTATGGAGCTCTGGAGGTATGGAGCTATGGAGCTATGGAGCTCTGGAGCTATGGAGCTCTGGAGGTATGGAGCTATGGAGCTATGGAGCTCTGGAGGTATGGAGCTATGGAGCTATGGAAGTATGGAGCTCTGGTGCTATGGAGCTATGGAGCTCTGGTGCTATGGAGCTATGGAGCTCTGGTGCTATGGAGCTATGGAGCTATGGAGCTCTGGAGGTATGGAGCTCTGGAGGTATGGAGCTATGGAGCCCTGGAGCTCTGGAGGTATGGAGCTATGGTGCTATGGAGCTCTGAAGCCATGGAGCTCTGGTGCTATGGAGCTATGGAGCTCTGGTGCTATGGAGCTCTGGAGGTATGGAGCTCTGGAGGTATGGAGCTATGGAGCCCTGGAGCTCTGGAGGTATGGAGCTATGGTGCTATGGAGCTCTGAAGCCATGGAGCTCTGGTGCTATGGAGCTATGGAGCTCTGGTGCTATGGAGCTATGGAGCTATGGAGCTCTGGAAGTATGGAGCTCTGGTGCTATGGAGCTATGGAGCTCTGGTGCTATGGAGCTATGGAGCTCTGGTGCTATGGAGCTATGGAGCTCTGGTGCTATGGAGCTCTGGTGCTATGGAGCTCTGGTGCTATGGAGCTATGGAGCTCTGGTGCTATGGAGCTATGGAGCTCTGGAGGTATGGAGCTCTGGAGGTATGGAGCTCTGGAGGTATGGAGCTATGGAGCCCTGGAGCTCTGGAGGTATGGAGCTATGGTGCTATGGAGCTCTGAAGCCATGGAGCTCTGGTGCTATGGAGCTCTGGAGCTCTGGAGGTATGGAGCTCTGGAGGTATGGAGCTATGGAGCCCTGGAGCTCTGGAGGTATGGAGCTATGGTGCTATGGAGCTCTGAAGCCATGGAGCTCTGGTGCTATGGAGCTCTGGAGCTCTGGAGGTATGGAGCTCTGGAGGTATGGAGCTCTGGAGGTATGGAGCTATGGAGCCCTGGAGCTCTGGAGGTATGGAGCTATGGTGCTATGGAGCTCTGAAGCCATGGAGCTCTGGTGCTATGGAGCTCTGGAGGTATGGAGCTCTGGAGGTATGGAGCTCTGGAGGTATGGAGCTATGGAGCCCTGGAGCTCTGGAGGTATGGAGCTATGGTGCTATGGAGCTCTGAAGCCATGGAGCTCTGGTGCTATGGAGCTCTGGAGGTATGGAGCTCTGGAGGTATGGAGCTCTGGAGGTATGGAGCTATGGAGCCCTGGAGCTCTGGAGGTATGGAGCTATGGTGCTATGGAGCTCTGAAGCCATGGAGCTCTGGTGCTATGGAGCTATGGAGCTCTGGTGCTATGGAGCTATGGAGGTATGGAGCCACCAGCCAGCACCCTCCGTGGCTGGATCAATGGAAGTGTTTTAGGTACCAGGCAGCCAAAGGGCCGAGGCCTCACGCTCGACCACGCCGGCGCAGAGTTCCAGCCGCTCGGATAAGCTCTGTCACTCACCCGCCGCGCAGCCACCGGTAACGGGGAAATGTCGCCGCCTGGCGGACACGCCGTTGTAAATGAATGGGCTTTCGCACTTAGTGCAATTTTCGCCAACTCTCTGACTGGAGCTATGGAAGTATGGAGCTATGGAGCCACCAGCCACCCAGGCTGGAGCTATGGAGCTCTGGAGGTATGGAGCTCTGGTGCTATGGAAGTATGGAGCTATGGAGCTATGGAAGTATGGAGCTATGGAGCTATGGAGCTCTGGAAGTATGGAGCTATGGAGCTCTGGAGGTATGGAGCTATGGAGCCCTGGAGCCCTGGAGCTATGGAGCCCTGGAGCTATGGAGCTATGGAGCCCTGGAGCTATGGAGCTATGGAGCCCTGGAGCTATGGAGCTATGGAGCTCTGGTGCTATGGAGCTATGGAGCTCTGGTGCTATGGAGCTATGGAGCTCTGGTGCTATGGAGCTATGGAGCTCTGGTGCTATGGAGCTCTGGTGCTATGGAGCTCTGGTGCTATGGAGCTATGGAGCTCTGGTGCTATGGAGCTATGGAGCTCTGGAGGTATGGAGCTCTGGAGGTATGGAGCTCTGGAGGTATGGAGCTTTGGAGCCCTGGAGCTCTGGAGGTATGGAGCTATGGTGCTATGGAGCTCTGAAGCCATGGAGCTCTGGTGCTATGGAGCTCTGGAGCTCTGGAGGTATGGAGCTCTGGAGGTATGGAGCTATGGAGCCCTGGAGCTCTGGAGGTATTGAGCTATGGTGCTATGGAGCTCTGAAGCCATGGAGCTCTGGTGCTATGGAGCTCTGGAGCTCTGGAGGTATGGAGCTCTGGAGGTATGGAGCTATGGAGCCCTGGAGCTCTGGAGGTATGGAGCTATGGTGCTATGGAGCTCTGAAGCCATGGAGCTCTGGTGCTATGGAGCTCTGGAGCTCTGGAGGTATGGAGCTCTGGAGGTATGGAGCTCTGGAGGTATGGAGCTATGGAGCCCTGGAGCTCTGGAGGTATGGAGCTATGGTGCTATGGAGCTCTGAAGCCATGGAGCTCTGGTGCTATGGAGCTCTGGAGCTCTGGAGCTCTGGAGGTATGGAGCTCTGGAGGTATGGAGCTATGGAGCCCTGGAGCTCTGGAGGTATGGAGCTATGGTGCTATGGAGCTCTGAAGCCATGGAGCTCTGGTGCTATGGAGCTATGGAGCTCTGGTGCTATGGAGCTATGGAGGTATGGAGCCACCAGCCAGCACCCTCCGTGGCTGGATCAATGGAAGTGTTTTAGGTACCAGGCAGCCAAAGGGCCGAGGCCTCACGCTCGACCACGCCGGCGCAGAGTTCCAGCCGCTCGGATAAGCTCTGTCACTCACCCGCCGCGCAGCCACCGGTAACGGGGAAATGTCGCCGCCTTGTGGACACGCCGTTGTAAATGAATGGGCTTTCGCACTTAGTGCAATTTTCGCCAACTCTCTGACTGGAGCTATGGAAGTATGGAGCTATGGAGCCACCAGCCACCCAGGCTGGAGCTATGGAGCTCTGGAGGTATGGAGCTCTGGTGCTATGGAAGTATGGAGCTATGGAGCTATGGAAGTATGGAGCTATGGAGCTATGGAGCTCTGGAAGTATGGAGCTATGGAGCTCTGGAGGTATGGAGCTATGGAGCCCTGGAGCCCTGGAGCTATGGAGCCCTGGAGCTATGGAGCTATGGAGCCCTGGAGCTATGGAGCTATGGAGCCCTGGAGCTATGGAGCTATGGAGCTCTGGTGCTATGGAGCTATGGAGCTCTGGTGCTATGGAGCTATGGAGCTCTGGTGCTATGGAGCTATGGAGCTCTGGTGCTATGGAGCTCTGGTGCTATGGAGCTCTGGTGCTATGGAGCTATGGAGCTCTGGTGCTATGGAGCTATGGAGCTCTGGAGGTATGGAGCTCTGGAGGTATGGAGCTCTGGAGGTATGGAGCTTTGGAGCCCTGGAGCTCTGGAGGTATGGAGCTATGGTGCTATGGAGCTCTGAAGCCATGGAGCTCTGGTGCTATGGAGCTCTGGAGCTCTGGAGGTATGGAGCTCTGGAGGTATGGAGCTATGGAGCCCTGGAGCTCTGGAGGTATGGAGCTATGGTGCTATGGAGCTCTGAAGCCATGGAGCTCTGGTGCTATGGAGCTCTGGAGCTCTGGAGGTATGGAGCTCTGGAGGTATGGAGCTATGGAGCCCTGGAGCTCTGGAGGTATGGAGCTATGGTGCTATGGAGCTCTGAAGCCATGGAGCTCTGGTTCTATGGAGCTCTGGAGCTCTGGAGGTATGGAGCTCTGGAGGTATGGAGCTCTGGAGGTATGGAGCTATGGAGCCCTGGAGCTCTGGAGGTATGGAGCTATGGTGCTATGGAGCTCTGAAGCCATGGAGCTCTGGTGCTATGGAGCTCTGGAGGTATGGAGCTCTGGAGGTATGGAGCTCTGGAGGTATGGAGCTATGGAGCCCTGGAGCTCTGGAGGTATGGAGCTATGGTGCTATGGAGCTCTGAACCCATGGAGCTCTGGTGCTATGGAGCTATGGAGCTCTGGTGCTATGGAGCTATGGAGGTATGGAGCCACCAGCCAGCACCCTCCGTGGCTGGATCAATGGAAGTGTTTTAGGTACCAGGCAGCCAAAGGGCCGAGGCCTCACGCTCGACCACGCCGGCGCAGAGTTCCAGCCGCTCGGATAAGCTCTGTCACTCACCCGCCGCGCAGCCACCGGTAACGGGGAAATGTCGCCGCCTTGTGGACACGCCGTTGTAAATGAATGGGCTTTCGCACTTAGTGCAATTTTCGCCAACTCTCTGACTTAGAGCTATGGAAGTATGGAGCTATGGAGCCACCAGCCACCCAGGCTGGAGCTCTGGAGCTCTGGAGGTATGGAGCTCTGGTGCTATGGAAGTATGGAGCTCTGGTGCTATGGAAGTATGGAGCTATGGAGGTATGGAAGTATGGAGCTATGGAAGTATGGAGCTATGGAGCTCTGGAAGTATGGAGCTATGGAGCTCTGGAGGTATGGAGCCCTGGAGCTATGGAGCCCTGGAGCTATGGAAGTATGGAGCTCTGGTGCTATGGAGCTATGGAGCTCTGGTGCTATGGAGCTATGGAGCTATGGAGCTCTGGAGCTATGGAGCTCTGGAGGTATGGAGCTATGGAGCTATGGAGCTCTGGAGGTATGGAGCTATGGAGCTATGGAAGTATGGAGCTCTGGTGCTATGGAGCTATGGAGCTCTGGTGCTATGGAGCTATGGAGCTCTGGTGCTATGGAGCTATGGAGCTCTGGAAGTATGGAGCTCTGGTGCTATGGAGCTATGGAGCTCTGGTGCTATGGAGCTATGGAGCTCTGGTGCTATGGAGCTCTGGTGCTATGGAGCTCTGGTGCTATGGAGCTATGGAGCTCTGGTGCTATGGAGCTCTGGAGGTATGGAGCTCTGGAGGTATGGTGCTCTGGAGGTATGGAGCTATGGAGCCCTGGAGCTCTGGAGGTATGGAGCTATGGTGCTATGGAGCTCTGAAGCCATGGAGCTCTGGTGCTATGGAGCTATGGAGCTCTGGTGCTATGGAGCTATGGAGCTATGGAGCTCTGGAAGTATGGAGCTCTGGTGCTATGGAGCTATGGAGCTCTGGTGCTATGGAGCTATGGAGCTCTGGTGCTATGGAGCTATGGAGCTCTGGTGCTATGGAGCTCTGGTGCTATGGAGCTCTGGTGCTATGGAGCTCTGGAGGTATTGAGCTCTGGAGGTATGGAGCTCTGGAGGTATGGAGCTATGGAGCCCTGGAGCTCTGGAGGTATGGAGCTATGGTGCTATGGAGCTCTGAAGCCATGGAGCTCTGGTGCTATGGAGCTATGGAGCTCTGGTGCTATGGAGCTATGGAGGTATGGAGCCACCAGCCAGCACCCTCCGTGGCTGGATCAATGGAAGTGTTTTAGGTACCAGGCAGCCAAAGGGCCGAGGCCTCACGCTCGACCACGCCGGCGCAGAGTTCCAGCAGCTCGGATAAGCTCTGTCACTCACCCGCCGCGCAGCCACCGGTAACGGGGAAATGTCGCCGCCTTGTGGACACGCCGTTGTAAATGAATGGGGTTTCGCACTTAGTGCAATTTTCGCCAACTCTCTGACTTAGAGCTATGGAAGTATGGAGCTATGGAGCCACCAGCCACCCAGGCTGGAGCTCTGGAGCTCTGGAGGTATGGAGCTCTGGTGCTATGGAAGTATGGAGCTCTGGTGCTATGGAAGTATGGAGCTATGGAGGTATGGAAGTATGGAGCTATGGAAGTATGGAGCTATGGAGCTCTGGAAGTATGGAGCTATGGAGCTCTGGAGGTATGGAGCCCTGGAGCTATGGAGCCCTGGAGCTATGGAAGTATGGAGCTCTGGTGCTATGGAGCTATGGAGCTCTGGTGCTATGGAGCTATGGAGCTATGGAGCTCTGGAGCTATGGAGCTCTGGAGGTATGCAGCTATGGAGCTATGGAGCTCTGGAGGTATGGAGCTATGGAGCTATGGAAGTATGGAGCTCTGGTGCTATGGAGCTATGGAGCTCTGGTGCTATGGAGCTATGGAGCTCTGGTGCTATGGAGCTATGGAGCTATGGAGCTCTGGAAGTATGGAGCTCTGGTGCTATGGAGCTATGGAGCTCTGGTGCTATGGAGCTATGGAGCTCTGGTGCTATGGAGTTATGGAGCTCTGGTGCTATGGAGCTCTGGTGCTATGGAGCTCTGGTGCTATGGAGCTATGGAGCTCTGGTGCTATGGAGCTATGGAGCTCTGGAGGTATGGAGCTCTGGAGGTATGGAGCTCTGGAGGTATGGAGCTATGGAGCCCTGGAGCTCTGGAGGTATGGAGCTATGGTGCTATGGAGCTCTGAAGCCATGGAGCTCTGGTGCTATGGAGCTCTGGAGCTCTGGAGGTATGGAGCTCTGGAGGTATGGAGCTATGGAGCCCTGGAGCTCTGGAGGTATGGAGCTATGGAGCTCTGAAGCCATGGAGCTCTGGTGCTATGGAGCTCTGGTGCTATGGAGCTCTGGAGCTCTGGAGGTATGGAGCTCTGGAGGTATGGAGCTCTGGAGGTATGGAGCTATGGAGCCCTGGAGCTCTGGAGGTATGGAGCTATGGTGCTATGGAGCTCTGAAGCCATGGAGCTCTGGTGCTATGGAGCTCTGAAGCCATGGAGCTCTGGTGCTATGGAGCTATGGAGCTCTGGTGCTATGGAGCTATGGAGGTATGGAGCCACCAGCCAGCACCCTCCGTGGCTGGATCAATGGAAGTGTTTTAGGTACCAGGCAGCCAAAGGGCCGAGGCCTCACGCTCGACCACGCCGGCGCAGAGTTCCAGCCGCTCGGATAAGCTCTGTCACTCACCCGCCGCGCAGCCACCGGTAACGGGGAAATGTCGCCGCCTGGCGGACACGCCGTTGTAAATGAATGGGCTTTCGCACTTAGTGCAATTTTCGCCAACTCTCTGACTTAGAGCTATGGAAGTATGGAGCTATGGAGCCACCAGCCACCCAGGCTGGAGCTATGGAGCTCTGGAGGTATGGAGCTCTGGTGCTATGGAAGTATGGAGCTCTGGTGCTATGGAAGTATGGAGCTATGGAGGTATGGAAGTATGGAGCTATGGAAGTATGGAGCTATGGAGCTCTGGAAGTATGGAGCTATGGAGCTCTGGAGGTATGGAGCCCTGGAGCTATGGAGCCCTGGAGCTATGGAAGTATGGAGCTCTGGTGCTATGGAGCTATGGAGCTCTGGTGCTATGGAGCTATGGAGCTATGGAGCTCTGGAGCTATGGAGCTCTGGAGGTATGGAGCTATGGAGCTATGGAGCTCTGGAGGTATGGAGCTATGGAGCTATGGAAGTATGGAGCTCTGGTGCTATGGAGCTATGGAGCTCTGGTGCTATGGAGCTATGGAGCTCTGGTGCTATGGAGCTATGGAGCTATGGAGCTCTGGAAGTATGGAGCTCTGGTGCTATGGAGCTATGGAGCTCTGGTGCTATGGAGCTATGGAGCTCTGGTGCTATGGAGCTCTGGTGCTATGGAGCTCTGGTGCTATGGAGCTATGGAGCTCTGGTGCTATGGAGCTCTGGAGGTATGGAGCTCTGGAGGTATGGAGCTCTGGAGGTATGGAGCTATGGAGCCCTGGAGCTCTGGAGGTATGGAGCTATGGTGCTATGGAGCTCTGAAGCCATGGAGCTCTGGTGCTATGGAGCTATGGAGCTCTGGTGCTATGGAGCTATGGAGCTATGGAGCTCTGGAAGTATGGAGCTCTGGTGCTATGGAGCTATGGAGCTCTGGTGCTATGGAGCTATGGAGCTCTGGTGCTATGGAGCTATGGAGCTCTGGTGCTATGGAGCTCTGGTGCTATGGAGCTCTGGTGCTATGGAGCTATGGAGCTCTGGTGCTATGGAGCTATGGAGCTCTGGAGGTATGGAGCTCTGGAGGTATGGAGCTCTGGAGGTATGGAGCTATGGAGCCCTGGAGCTCTGGAGGTATGGAGCTATGGTGCTATGGAGCTCTGAAGCCATGGAGCTCTGGTGCTATGGAGCTCTGGAGCTCTGGAGGTATGGAGCTCTGGAGGTATGGAGCTATGGAGCCCTGGAGCTCTGGAGGTATGGAGCTATGGTGCTATGGAGCTCTGAAGCCATGGAGCTCTGGTGCTATGGAGCTCTGGAGCTCTGGAGGTATGGAGCTCTGGAGGTATGGAGCTCTGGAGGTATGGAGCTATGGAGCCCTGGAGCTCTGGAGGTATGGAGCTATGGTGCTATGGAGCTCTGAAGCCATGGAGCTCTGGTGCTATGGAGCTCTGGAGGTATGGAGCTCTGGAGGTATGGAGCTCTGGAGGTATGGAGCTATGGAGCCCTGGAGCTCTGGAGGTATGGAGCTATGGTGCTATGGAGCTCTGAAGCCATGGAGCTCTGGTGCTATGGAGCTCTGGTGCTATGGAGCTCTGGAGGTATGGAGCTCTGGAGGTATGGAGCTCTGGAGGTATGGAGCTATGGAGCCCTGGAGCTCTGGAGGTATGGAGCTATGGTGCTATGGAGCTCTGAAGCCATGGAGCTCTGGTGCTATGGAGCTATGGAGCTCTGGTGCTATGGAGCTATGGAGGTATGGAGCCACCAGCCAGCACCCTCCGTGGCTGGATCAATGGAAGTGTTTTAGGTACCAGGCAGCCAAAGGGCCGAGGCCTCACGCTCGACCACGCCGGCGCAGAGTTCCAGCCGCTCGGATAAGCTCTGTCACTCACCCGCCGCGCAGCCACCGGTAACGGGGAAATGTCGCCGCCTGGCGGACACGCCGTTGTAAATGAATGGGCTTTCGCACTTAGTGCAATTTTCGCCAACTCTCTGACTTAGAGCTATGGAAGTATGGAGCTATGGAGCCACCAGCCACCCAGGCTGGAGCTATGGAGCTCTGGAGGTATGGAGCTCAGGTGCTATGGAAGTATGGAGCTATGGAGCTATGGAAGTATGGAGCTATGGAGCTATGGAGCTCTGGAAGTATGGAGCTATGGAGCTCTGGAGGTATGGAGCTATGGAGCCCTGGAGCCCTGGAGCTATGGAGCTCTGGTGCTATGGAGGTATGGAGCTCTGGAGGTATGGAGCTCTGGAGGTATGGAGCTATGGAGCTATGGAGCTATGGAGCCCTGGAGCTATGGAGCTATGGAGCCCTGGAGCTATGGAGCTATGGAGCTATGGAGCCCTGGAGCTATGGAGCTATGGAGCTCTGGTGCTATGGAGCTATGGAGCTCTGGTGCTATGGAGCTATGGAGGTATGGAGCTCTGGAGGTATGGAGCTCTGGAGGTATGGAGCTATGGAGCCCTGGAGCTCTGGAGGTATGGAGCTATGGTGCTATGGAGCTCTGAAGCCATGGAGCTCTGGTGCTATGGAGCTATGGAGCTCTGGTGCTATGGAGCTATGGAGGTATGGAGCCACCAGCCAGCACCCTCCGTGGCTGGATCAATGGAAGTGTTTTAGGTACCAGGCAGCCAAAGGGCCGAGGCCTCACGCTCGACCACGCCGGCGCAGAGTTCCAGCCGCTCGGATAAGCTCTGTCACTCACCCGCCGCGCAGCCACCGGTAACGGGGAAATGTCGCCGCCTTGTGGACACGCCGTTGTAAATGGAGCTCTGGTGCTATGGAGCTATGGAGCTCTGGTGCTATGGAGCTATGGAGCTCTGGTGCTATGGAGCTATGGAGCTCTGGAAGTATGGAGCTCTGGTGCTATGGAGCTATGGAGCTCTGGTGCTATGGAGCTATGGAGCTCTGGAGCTATGGAGCTCTGGAGGTATGGAGCTATGGAGCTATGGAGCTCTGGAGGTATGGAGCTATGGAGCTATGGAAGTATGGAGCTCTGGTGCTATGGAGCTATGGAGCTCTGGTGCTATGGAGCTATGGAGCTATGGAGGTATGGAGCTCTGGAGGTATGGAGCTCTGGAGGTATGGAGCTATGGAGCCCTGGAGCTCTGGAGGTATGGAGCTATGGTGCTATGGAGCTCTGAAACCATGGAGCTCTGGTGCTATGGAGCTATGGAGCTCTGGTGCTATGGAGCTATGGAGGTATGGAGCCACCAGCCAGCACCCTCCGTGGCTGGATCAATGGAAGTGTTTTAGGTACCAGGCAGCCAAAGGGCCGAGGCCTCACGCTCGACCACGCCGGCGCAGAGTTCCAGCCGCTCGGATAAGCTCTGTCACTCACCCGCCGCGCAGCCACCGGTAACGGGGAAATGTCGCCGCCTTGTGGACACGCCGTTGTAAATGGAGCTCTGGTGCTATGGAGCTATGGAGCTCTGGTGCTATGGAGCTATGGAGCTCTGGTGCTATGGAGCTATGGAGCTCTGGAAGTATGGAGCTCTGGTGCTATGGAGCTATGGAGCTCTGGTGCTATGGAGCTATGGAGCTCTGGAGCTATGGAGCTCTGGAGGTATGGAGCTATGGAGCTATGGAGCTCTGGAGGTATGGAGCTATGGAGCTATGGAAGTATGGAGCTCTGGTGCTATGGAGCTATGGAGCTCTGGTGCTATGGAGCTATGGAGCTCTGGTGCTATGGAGCTATGGAGCTATGGAGCTCTGGAAGTATGGAGCTCTGGTGCTATGGAGCTATGGAGCTCTGGTGCTATGGAGCTATGGAGCTCTGGTGCTATGGAGCTATGGAGCTCTGGTGCTATGGAGCTCTGGTGCTATGGAGCTCTGGTGCTATGGAGCTATGGAGCTCTGGTGCTATGGAGCTATGGAGCTCTGGAGGTATGGAGCTCTGGAGGTATGGAGCTCTGGAGGTATGGAGCTTTGGAGCCCTGGAGCTCTGGAGGTATGGAGCTATGGTGCTATGGAGCTCTGAAGCCATGGAGCTCTGGTGCTATGGAGCTCTGGAGCTCTGGAGGTATGGAGCTCTGGAGGTATGGAGCTATGGAGCCCTGGAGCTCTGGAGGTATGGAGCTATGGTGCTATGGAGCTCTGAAGCCATGGAGCTCTGGTGCTATGGAGCTCTGGAGCTCTGGAGGTATGGAGCTCTGGAGCTATGGAGCCCTGGAGCTCTGGAGGTATGGAGCTATGGTGCTATGGAGCTCTGAAGCCATGGAGCTCTGGTGCTATGGAGCTCTGGAGCTCTGGAGGTATGGAGCTCTGGAGGTATGGAGCTCTGGAGGTATGGAGCTATGGAGCCCTGGAGCTCTGGAGGTATGGAGCTATGGTGCTATGGAGCTCTGAAGCCATGGAGCTCTGGTGCTATGGAGCTCTGGAGGTATGGAGCTCTGGAGGTATGGAGCTCTGGAGGTATGGAGCTATGGAGCCCTGGAGCTCTGGAGGTATGGAGCTATGGTGCTATGGAGCTCTGAAGCCATGGAGCTCTGGTGCTATGGAGCTCTGGAGGTATGGAGCTCTAAAGGTATGGAGCTCTGGAGGTATGGAGCTATGGAGCCCTGGAGCTCTGGAGGTATGGAGCTATGGTGCTATGGAGCTCTGAAGCCATGGAGCTCTGGTGCTATGGAGCTCTGGAGGTATGGAGCTCTGGAGGTATGGAGCTCTGGAGGTATGGAGCTATGGAGCCCTGGAGCTCTGGAGGTATGGAGCTATGGTGCTATGGAGCTCTGAAGCCATGGAGCTCTGGTGCTATGGAGCTATGGAGCTCTGGTGCTATGGAGCTATGGAGGTATGGAGCCACCAGCCAGCACCCTCCGTGGCTGGATCAATGGAAGTGTTTTAGGTACCAGGCAGCCAAAGGGCCGAGGCCTCACGCTCGACCACGCCGGCGCAGAGTTCCAGCCGCTCGGATAAGCTCTGTCACTCACCCGCCGCGCAGCCACCGGTAACGGGGAAATGTCGCCGCCTTGTGGACACGCCGTTGTAAATGAATGGGCTTTCGCACTCAGTGCAATTTTCGCCAACTCTCTGACTTAGAGCTATGGAAGTATGGAGCTATGGAGCCACCAGCCACCCAGGCTGGAGCTCTGGAGCTCTGGAGGTATGGAGCTCTGGTGCTATGGAAGTATGGAGCTCTGGTGCTATGGAAGTATGGAGCTATGGAGGTATGGAAGTATGGAGCTATGGAAGTATGGAGCTATGGAGCTCTGGAAGTATGGAGCTATGGAGCTCTGGAGGTATGGAGCCCTGGAGCTATGGAGCCCTGGAGCTATGGAAGTATGGAGCTCTGGTGCTATGGAGCTATGGAGCTCTGGTGCTATGGAGCTATGGAGCTCTGGAGCTATGGAGCTCTGGAAGTATGGAGCTATGGAGCTCTGGAGGTATGGAGCTATGGAGCCCTGGAGCTATGGAGCCCTGGAGCTATGGAAGTATGGAGCTCTGGTGCTATGGAGCTATGGAGCTCTGGTGCTATGGAGCTATGGAGCTCTGGAGCTATGGAGCTCTGGAGCTATGGAGCTATGGAGCTATGGAGCTCTGGAGGTATGGAGCTATGGAGCTATGGAAGTATGGAGCTCTGGTGCTATGGAGCTATGGAGCTCTGGTGCTATGGAGCTATGGAGCTCTGGTGCTATGGAGCTATGGAGCTATGGAGCTCTGGAAGTATGGAGCTCTCGTGCTATGGAGCTATGGAGCTCTGGTGCTATGGAGCTATGGAGCTCTGGTGCTATGGAGCTATGGAGCTCTGGTGCTATGGAGCTCTGGTGCTATGGAGCTCTGGTGCTATGGAGCTATGGAGCTCTGGTGCTATGGAGCTATGGAGCTCTGGAGGTATGGAGCTCTGGAGGTATGGAGCTCTGGAGGTATGGAGCTTTGGAGCCCTGGAGCTCTGGAGGTATGGAGCTATGGTGCTATGGAGCTCTGAAGCCATGGAGCTCTGGTGCTATGGAGCTCTGGAGCTCTGGAGGTATGGAGCTCTGGAGGTATGGAGCTATGGAGCCCTGGAGCTCTGGAGGTATGGAGCTATGGTGCTATGGAGCTCTGAAGCCATGGAGCTCTGGTGCTATGGAGCTCTGGAGCTCTGGAGGTATGGAGCTCTGGAGGTATGGAGCTATGGAGCCCTGGAGCTCTGGAGGTATGGAGCTATGGTGCTATGGAGCTCTGAAGCCATGGAGCTCTGGTGCTATGGAGCTCTGGAGCTCTGGAGGTATGGAGCTCTGGAGGTATGGAGCTCTGGAGGTATGGAGCTATGGAGCCCTGGAGCTCTGGAGGTATGGAGCTATGGTGCTATGGAGCTCTGAAGCCATGGAGCTCTGGTGCTATGGAGCTCTGGAGGTATGGAGCTCTGGAGGTATGGAGCTCTGGAGGTATGGAGCTATGGAGCCCTGGAGCTCTGGAGGTATGGAGCTATGGTGCTATGGAGCTCTGAAGCCATGGAGCTCTGGTGCTATGGAGCTCTGGAGGTATGGAGCTCTGGAGGTATGGAGCTCTGGAGGTATGGAGCTATGGAGCCCTGGAGCTCTGGAGGTATGGAGCTATGGTGCTATGGAGCTCTGAAGCCATGGAGCTCTGGTGCTATGGAGCTCTGGAGGTA
Source organism: Syngnathus leptorhynchus (assembly GCF_054491065.1). Taxonomy (NCBI): domain Eukaryota; kingdom Metazoa; phylum Chordata; class Actinopteri; order Syngnathiformes; family Syngnathidae; genus Syngnathus; species Syngnathus leptorhynchus. The sequence continues at coordinate 288,486 of NW_028232004.1, forward strand.
TGGAGCTCTGGAGGTATGGAGCTCTGGAGGTATGGAGCTATGGAGCCCTGGAGCTCTGGAGGTATGGAGCTATGGTGCTATGGAGCTCTGAAGCCATGGAGCTCTGGTGCTATGGAGCTATGGAGCTCTGGTGCTATGGAGCTATGGAGGTATGGAGCCACCAGCCAGCACCCTCCGTGGCTGGATCAATGGAAGTGTTTTAGGTACCAGGCAGCCAAAGGGCCGAGGCCTCACGCTCGACCACGCCGGCGCAGAGTTCCAGCCGCTCGGATAAGCTCTGTCACTCACCCGCCGCGCAGCCACCGGTAACGGGGAAATGTCGCCGCCTTGTGGACACGCCGTTGTAAATGAATGGGCTTTCGCACTTAGTGCAATTTTCGCCAACTCTCTGACTTAGAGCTATGGAAGTATGGAGCTATGGAGCCACCAGCCACCCAGGCTGGAGCTCTGGAGCTCTGGAGGTATGGAGCTCTGGTGCTATGGAAGTATGGAGCTCTGGTGCTATGGAAGTATGGAGCTATGGAGGTATGGAAGTATGGAGCTATGGAAGTATGGAGCTATGGAGCTCTGGAAGTATGGAGCTATGGAGCTCTGGAGGTATGGAGCCCTGGAGCTATGGAGCCCTGGAGCTATGGAAGTATGGAGCTCTGGTGCTATGGAGCTATGGAGCTCTGGTGCTATGGAGCTATGGAGCTATGGAGCTCTGGAGCTATGGAGCTCTGGAGGTATGGAGCTATGGAGCTATGGAGCTCTGGAGGTATGGAGCTATGGAGCTATGGAAGTATGGAGCTCTGGTGCTATGGAGCTATGGAGCTCTGGTGCTATGGAGCTATGGAGCTCTGGTGCTATGGAGCTATGGAGCTATGGAGCTCTGGAAGTATGGAGCTCTGGTGCTATGGAGCTATGGAGCTCTGGTGCTATGGAGCTATGGAGCTCTGGTGCTATGGAGCTCTGGTGCTATGGAGCTCTGGTGCTATGGAGCTATGGAGCTCTGGTGCTATGGAGCTCTGGAGGTATGGAGCTCTGGAGGTATGGAGCTCTGGAGGTATGGAGCTATGGAGCCCTGGAGCTCTGGAGGTATGGAGCTATGGTGCTATGGAGCTCTGAAGCCATGGAGCTCTGGTGCTATGGAGCTATGGAGCTCTGGTGCTATGGAGCTATGGAGCTATGGAGCTCTGGAAGTATGGAGCTCTGGTGCTATGGAGCTATGGAGCTCTGGTGCTATGGAGCTATGGAGCTCTGGTGCTATGGAGCTATGGAGCTCTGGTGCTATGGAGCTCTGGTGCTATGGAGCTCTGGTGCTATGGAGCTATGGAGCTCTGGTGCTATGGAGCTATGGAGCTCTGGAGGTATGGAGCTCTGGAGGTATGGAGCTCTGGAGGTATGGAGCTATGGAGCCCTGGAGCTCTGGAGGTATGGAGCTATGGTGCTATGGAGCTCTGAAGCCATGGAGCTCTGGTGCTATGGAGCTCTGGAGCTCTGGAGGTATGGAGCTCTGGAGGTATGGAGCTATGGAGCCCTGGAGCTCTGGAGGTATGGAGCTATGGTGCTATGGAGCTCTGAAGCCATGGAGCTCTGGTGCTATGGAGCTCTGGAGCTCTGGAGGTATGGAGCTCTGGAGGTATGGAGCTCTGGAGGTATGGAGCTATGGAGCCCTGGAGCTCTGGAGGTATGGAGCTATGGTGCTATGGAGCTCTGAAGCCATGGAGCTCTGGTGCTATGGAGCTCTGGAGGTATGGAGCTCTGGAGGTATGGAGCTCTGGAGGTATGGAGCTATGGAGCCCTGGAGCTCTGGAGGTATGGAGCTATGGTGCTATGGAGCTCTGAAGCCATGGAGCTCTGGTGCTATGGAGCTCTGGAGGTATGGAGCTCTGGAGGTATGGAGCTCTGGAGGTATGGAGCTATGGAGCCCTGGAGCTCTGGAGGTATGGAGCTATGGTGCTATGGAGCTCTGAAGCCATGGAGCTCTGGTGCTATGGAGCTATGGAGCTCTGGTGCTATGGAGCTATGGAGGTATGGAGCCACCAGCCAGCACCCTCCGTGGCTGGATCAATGGAAGTGTTTTAGGTACCAGGCAGCCAAAGGGCCGAGGCCTCACGCTCGACCACGCCGGCGCAGAGTTCCAGCCGCTCGGATAAGCTCTGTCACTCACCCGCCGCGCAGCCACCGGTAACGGGGAAATGTCGCCGCCTGGCGGACACGCCGTTGTAAATGAATGGGCTTTCGCACTTAGTGCAATTTTCGCCAACTCTCTGACTTAGAGCTATGGAGGTATGGAGCTATGGAGCCACCAGCCACCCAGGCTGGAGCTATGGAGCTCTGGAGGTATGGAGCTCAGGTGCTATGGAAGTATGGAGCTATGGAGCTATGGAAGTATGGAGCTATGGAGCTATGGAGCTCTGGAAGTATGGAGCTATGGAGCTCTGGAGGTATGGAGCTATGGAGCCCTGGAGCTATGGAGCTCTGGTGCTATGGAGGTATGGAGCTCTGGAGGTATGGAGCTCTGGAGGTATGGAGCTATGGAGCTATGGAGCCCTGGAGCTATGGAGCTATGGAGCCCTGGAGCTATGGAGCTATGGAGCCCTGGAGCTATGGAGCTATGGAGCTCTGGTGCTATGGAGCTATGGAGCTCTGGTGCTATGGAGCTATGGAGCTCTGGTGCTATGGAGCTATGGAGCTCTGGTGCTATGGAGCTATGGAGCTCTGGAAGTATGGAGCTATGGAGCTCTGGAGGTATGGAGCTATGGAGCCCTGGAGCTATGGAGCCCTGGAGCTATGGAAGTATGGAGCTCTGGTGCTATGGAGCTATGGAGCTCTGGTGCTATGGAACTATGGAGCTCTGGAGCTATGGAGCTCTGGAGGTATGGAGCTATGGAGCTATGGAGCTCTGGAGGTATGGAGCTATGGAGCTATGGAAGTATGGAGCTCTGGTGCTATGGAGCTATGGAGCTCTGGTGCTATGGAGCTATGGAGCTCTGGTGCTATGGAGCTATGGAGCTATGGAGCTCTGGAAGTATGGAGCTCTGGTGCTATGGAGCTATGGAGCTCTGGTGCTATGGAGCTATGGAGCTCTGGTGCTATGGAGCTATGGAGCTCTGGTGCTATGGAGCTCTGGTGCTATGGAGCTCTGGTGCTATGGAGCTATGGAGCTCTGGTGCTATGGAGCTATGGAGCTCTGGAGGTATGGAGCTCTGGAGGTATGGAGCTCTGGAGGTATGGAGCTTTGGAGCCCTGGAGCTCTGGAGGTATGGAGCTATGGTGCTATGGAGCTCTGAAGCCATGGAGCTCTGGTGCTATGGAGCTCTGGAGCTCTGGAGGTATGGAGCTCTGGAGGTATGGAGCTATGGAGCCCTGGAGCTCTGGAGGTATGGAGCTATGGTGCTATGGAGTTCTGAAGCCATGGAGCTCTGGTGCTATGGAGCTCTGGAGCTCTGGAGGTATGGAGCTCTGGAGGTATGGAGCTATGGAGCCCTGGAGCTCTGGAGGTATGGAGCTATGGTGCTATGGAGCTCTGAAGCCATGGAGCTCTGGTGCTATGGAGCTCTGGAGCTCTGGAGGTATGGAGCTCTGGAGGTATGGAGCTCTGGAGGTATGGAGCTATGGAGCCCTGGAGCTCTGGAGGTATGGAGCTATGGTGCTATGGAGCTCTGAAGCCATGGAGCTCTGGTGCTATGGAGCTCTGGAGGTATGGAGCTCTGGAGGTATGGAGCTCTGGAGGTATGGAGCTATGGAGCCCTGGAGCTCTGGAGGTATGGAGCTATGGTGCTATGGAGCTCTGAAGCCATGGAGCTCATGTGCTATGGAGCTATGGAGCTCTGGTGCTATGGAGCTATGGAGGTATGGAGCCACCAGCCAGCACCCTCCGTGGCTGGATCAATGGAAGTGTTTTAGGTACCAGGCAGCCAAAGGGCCGAGGCCTCACGCTCGACCACGCCGGCGCAGAGTTCCAGCCGCTCGGATAAGCTCTGTCACTCACCCGCCGCGCAGCCACCGGTAACGGGGAAATGTCGCCGCCTTGTGGACACGCCGTTGTAAATGAATGGGCTTTCGCACTTAGTGCAATTTTCGCCAACTCTCTGACTTAGAGCTATGGAAGTATGGAGCTATGGAGCCACCAGCCACCCAGGCTGGAGCTCTGGAGCTCTGGAGGTATGGAGCTCTGGTGCTATGGAAGTATGGAGCTCTGGTGCTATGGAAGTATGGAGCTATGGAGGTATGGAAGTATGGAGCTATGGAAGTATGGAGCTATGGAGCTCTGGAAGTATGGAGCTATGGAGCTCTGGAGGTATGGAGCCCTGGAGCTATGGAGCCCTGGAGCTATGGAAGTATGGAGCTCTGGTGCTATGGAGCTATGGAGCTCTGGTGCTATGGAGCTATGGAGCTATGGAGCTCTGGAGCTATGGAGCTCTGGAGGTATGGAGCTATGGAGCTATGGAGCTCTGGAGGTATGGAGCTATGGAGCTATGGAAGTATGGAGCTCTGGTGCTATGGAGCTATGGAGCTCTGGTGCTATGGAGCTATGGAGCTCTGGTGCTATGGAGCTATGGAGCTATGGAGCTATGGAGCTCTGGAAGTATGGAGCTCTGGTGCTATGGAGCTATGGAGCTCTGGTGCTATGGAGCTATGGAGCTCTGGTGCTATGGAGCTCTGGTGCTATGGAGCTCTGGTGCTATGGAGCTATGGAGTTCCAGCCGCTCGGATAAGCTCTGTCACTCACCCGCCGCGCAGCCACCGGTAACGGGGAAATGTCGCCGCCTTGTGGACACGCCGTTGTAAATGAATGGGCTTTCGCACTTAGTGCAATTTTCGCCAACTCTCTGACTTAGAGCTATGGAAGTATGGAGCTATGGAGCCACCAGCCACCCAGGCTGGAGCTCTGGAGCTCTGGAGGTATGGAGCTCTGGTGCTATGGAAGTATGGAGCTCTGGTGCTATGGAAGTATGGAGCTATGGAGGTATGGAAGTATGGAGCTATGGAAGTATGGAGCTATGGAGCTCTGGAAGTATGGAGCTATGGAGCTCTGGAGGTATGGAGCCCTGGAGCTATGGAGCCCTGGAGCTATGGAAGTATGGAGCTCTGGTGCTATGGAGCTATGGAGCTCTGGTGCTATGGAGCTATGGAGCTATGGAGCTCTGGAGCTATGGAGCTCTGGAGGTATGGAGCTATGGAGCTATGGAGCTCTGGAGGTATGGAGCTATGGAGCTATGGAAGTATGGAGCTCTGGTGCTATGGAGCTATGGAGCTCTGGTGCTATGGAGCTATGGAGCTCTGGTGCTATGGAGCTATGGAGCTATGGAGCTATGGAGCTCTGGAAGTATGGAGCTCTGGTGCTATGGAGCTATGGAGCTCTGGTGCTATGGAGCTATGGAGCTCTGGTGCTATGGAGCTCTGGTGCTATGGAGCTCTGGTGCTATGGAGCTATGGAGCTCTGGTGCTATGGAGCTCTGGAGGTATGGAGCTCTGGAGGTATGGAGCTCTGGAGGTATGGAGCTATGGAGCCCTGGAGCTCTGGAGGTATGGAGCTATGGTGCTATGGAGCTCTGAAGCCATGGAGCTCTGGTGCTATGGAGCTATGGAGCTCTGGTGCTATGGAGCTATGGAGCTATGGAGCTCTGGAAGTATGGAGCTCTGGTGCTATGGAGCTATGGAGCTCTGGTGCTATGGAGCTATGGAGCTCTGGTGCTATGGAGCTATGGAGCTCTGGTGCTATGGAGCTCTGGTGCTATGGAGCTCTGGTGCTATGGAGCTATGGAGCTCTGGTGCTATGGAGCTATGGAGCTCTGGAGGTATGGAGCTCTGGAGGTATGGAGCTCTGGAGGTATGGAGCTATGGAGCCCTGGAGCTCTGGAGGTATGGAGCTATGGTGCTATGGAGCTCTGAAGCCATGGAGCTCTGGTGCTATGGAGCTCTGGAGCTCTGGAGGTATGGAGCTCTGGAGGTATGGAGCTATGGAGCCCTGGAGCTCTGGAGGTATGGAGCTATGGTGCTATGGAGCTCTGAAGCCAAGGAGCTCTGGTGCTATGGAGCTCTGGAGCTCTGGAGGTATGGAGCTCTGGAGGTATGGAGCTCTGGAGGTATGGAGCTATGGAGCCCTGGAGCTCTGGAGGTATGGAGCTATGGTGCTATGGAGCTCTGAAGCCATGGAGCTCTGGTGCTATGGAGCTCTGGAGGTATGGAGCTCTGGAGGTATGGAGCTCTGGAGGTATGGAGCTATGGAGCCCTGGAGCTCTGGAGGTATGGAGCTATGGTGCTATGGAGCTCTGAAGCCATGGAGCTCTGGTGCTATGGAGCTCTGGAGGTATGGAGCTCTGGAGGTATGGAGCTCTGGAGGTATGGAGCTATGGAGCCCTGGAGCTCTGGAGGTATGGAGCTATGGTGCTATGGAGCTCTGAAGCCATGGAGCTCTGGTGCTATGGAGCTATGGAGCTCTGGTGCTATGGAGCTATGGAGGTATGGAGCCACCAGCCAGCACCCTCCGTGGCTGGATCAATGGAAGTGTTTTAGGTACCAGGCAGCCAAAGGGCCGAGGCCTCACGCTCGACCACGCCGGCGCAGAGTTCCAGCCGCTCGGATAAGCTCTGTCACTCACCCGCCGCGCAGCCACCGGTAACGGGGAAATGTCGCCGCCTTGTGGACACGCCGTTGTAAATGAATGGGCTTTCGCACTTAGTGCAATTTTCGCCAACTCTCTGACTTAGAGCTATGGAAGTATGGAGCTATGGAGCCACCAGCCACCCAGGCTGGAGCTCTGGAGCTCTGGAGGTATGGAGCTCTGGTGCTATGGAAGTATGGAGCTCTGGTGCTATGGAAGTATGGAGCTATGGAGGTATGGAAGTATGGAGCTATGGAAGTATGGAGCTATGGAGCTCTGGAAGTATGGAGCTATGGAGCTCTGGAGGTATGGAGCCCTGGAGCTATGGAGCCCTGGAGCTATGGAAGTATGGAGCTCTGGTGCTATGGAGCTATGGAGCTCTGGTGCTATGGAGCTATGGAGCTATGGAGCTCTGGAGCTATGGAGCTCTGGAGGTATGGAGCTATGGAGCTATGGAGCTCTGGAGGTATGGAGCTATGGAGCTATGGAAGTATGGAGCTCTGGTGCTATGGAGCTATGGAGCTCTGGTGCTATGGAGCTATGGAGCTCTGGTGCTATGGAGCTATGGAGCTATGGAGCTCTGGAAGTATGGAGCTCTGGTGCTATGGAGCTATGGAGCTCTGGTGCTATGGAGCTATGGAGCTCTGGTGCTATGGAGCTCTGGTGCTATGGAGCTCTGGTGCTATGGAGCTATGGAGCTCTGGTGCTATGGAGCTCTGGAGGTATGGAGCTCTGGAGGTATGGAGCTCTGGAGGTATGGAGCTATGGAGCCCTGGAGCTCTGGAGGTATGGAGCTATTGTGCTATGGAGCTCTGAAGCCATGGAGCTCTGGTGCTATGGATTTATGGAGCTCTGGTGCTATGGAGCTATGGAGCTATGGAGCTCTGGAAGTATGGAGCTCTGGTGCTATGGAGCTATGGAGCTCTGGTGCTATGGAGCTATGGAGCTCTGGTGCTATGGAGCTATGGAGCTCTGGTGCTATGGAGCTCTGGTGCTATGGAGCTCTGGTGCTATGGAGCTATGGAGCTCTGGTGCTATGGAGCTATGGAGCTCTGGAGGTATGGAGCTCTGGAGGTATGGAGCTCTGGAGGTATGGAGCTATGGAGCCCTGGAGCTCTGGAGGTATGGAGCTATGGTGCTATGGAGCTCTGAAGCCATGGAGCTCTGGTGCTATGGAGCTCTGGAGCTCTGGAGGTATGGAGCTCTGGAGGTATGGAGCTATGGAGCCCTGGAGCTCTGGAGGTATGGAGCTATGGTGCTATGGAGCTCTGAAGCCATGGAGCTCTGGTGCTATGGAGCTCTGGAGCTCTGGAGGTATGGAGCTCTGGAGGTATGGAGCTCTGGAGGTATGGAGCTATGGAGCCCTGGAGCTCTGGAGGTATGGAGCTATGGTGCTATGGAGCTCTGAAGCCATGGAGCTCTGGTGCTATGGAGCTCTGGAGGTATGGAGCTCTGGAGGTATGGAGCTCTGGAGGTATGGAGCTATGGAGCCCTGGAGCTCTGGAGGTATGGAGCTATGGTGCTATGGAGCTCTGAAGCCATGGAGCTCTGGTGCTATGGAGCTCTGGAGGTATGGAGCTCTGGAGGTATGGAGCTCTGGAGGTATGGAGCTATGGAGCCCTGGAGCTCTGGAGGTATGGAGCTATGGTGCTATGGAGCTCTGAAGCCATGGAGCTCTGGTGCTATGGAGCTCTGGAGGTATGGAGCTCTGGAGGTATGGAGCTCTGGAGGTATGGAGCTATGGAGCCCTGGAGCTCTGGAGGTATGGAGCTATGGTGCTATGGAGCTCTGAAGCCATGGAGCTCTGGTGCTATGGAGCTATGGAGCTCTGGTGCTATGGAGCTATGGAGGTATGGAGCCACCAGCCAGCACCCTCCGTGGCTGGATCAATGGAAGTGTTTTAGGTACCAGGCAGCCAAAGGGCCGAGGCCTCACGCTCGACCACGCCGGCGCAGAGTTCCAGCCGCTCGGATAAGCTCTGTCACTCACCCGCCGCGCAGCCACCGGTAACGGGGAAATGTCGCCGCCTTGTGGACACGCCGTTGTAAATGAATGGGCTTTCGCACTTAGTGCAATTTTCGCCAACTCTCTGACAGAGCTATGGAAGTATGGAGCTATGGAGCCACCAGCCACCCAGGCTGGAGCTCTGGACCTCTGGAGGTATGGAGCTCTGGTGCTATGGAAGTATGGAGCTCTGGTGCTATGGAAGTATGGAGCTATGGAGGTATGGAAGTATGGAGCTATGGAAGTATGGAGCTATGGAGCTCTGGAAGTATGGAGCTATGGAGCTCTGGAGGTATGGAGCCCTGGAGCTATGGAGCCCTGGAGCTATGGAAGTATGGAGCTCTGGTGCTATGGAGCTATGGAGCTCTGGTGCTATGGAGCTATGGAGCTATGGAGCTCTGGAGCTATGGAGCTCTGGAGGTATGGAGCTATGGAGCTATGGAGCTCTGGAGGTATGGAGCTATGGAGCTATGGAAGTATGGAGCTCTGGTGCTATGGAGCTATGGAGCTCTGGTGCTATGGAGCTATGGAGCTCTGGTGCTATGGAGCTATGGAGCTATGGAGCTATGGAGCTCTGGAAGTATGGAGCTCTGGTGCTATGGAGCTATGGAGCTCTGGTGCTATGGAGCTATGGAGCTCTGGTGCTATGGAGCTCTGGTGCTATGGAGCTCTGGTGCTATGGAGCTATGGAGCTCTGGTGCTATGGAGCTCTGGAGGTATGGAGCTCTGGAGGTATGGAGCTCTGGAGGTATGGAGCTATGGAGCCCTGGAGCTCTGGAGGTATGGAGCTATGGTGCTATGGAGCTCTGAAGCCATGGAGCTCTGGTGCTATGGAGCTATGGAGCTCTGGTGCTATGGAGCTATGGAGCTATGGAGCTCTGGAAGTATGGAGCTCTGGTGCTATGGAGCTATGGAGCTCTGGTGCTATGGAGCTATGGAGCTCTGGTGCTATGGAGCTATGGAGCTCTGGTGCTATGGAGCTCTGGTGCTATGGAGCTCTGGTGCTATGGAGCTATGGAGCTCTGGTGCTATGGAGCTATGGAGCTCTGGAGGTATGGAGCTCTGGAGGTATGGAGCTCTGGAGGTATGGAGCTATGGAGCCCTGGAGCTCTGGAGGTATGGAGCTATGGTGCTATGGAGCTCTGAAGCCATGGAGCTCTGGTGCTATGGAGCTCTGGAGCTCTGGAGGTATGGAGCTCTGGAGGTATGGAGCTATGGAGCCCTGGAGCTCTGGAGGTATGGAGCTATGGTGCTATGGAGCTCTGAAGCCAAGGAGCTCTGGTGCTATGGAGCTCTGGAGCTCTGGAGGTATGGAGCTCTGGAGGTATGGAGCTCTGGAGGTATGGAGCTATGGAGCCCTGGAGCTCTGGAGGTATGGAGCTATGGTGCTATGGAGCTCTGAAGCCATGGAGCTCTGGTGCTATGGAGCTCTGGAGGTATGGAGCTCTGGAGGTATGGAGCTCTGGAGGTATGGAGCTATGGAGCCCTGGAGCTCTGGAGGTATGGAGCTATGGTGCTATGGAGCTCTGAAGCCATGGAGCTCTGGTGCTATGGAGCTCTGGAGGTATGGAGCTCTGGAGGTATGGAGCTCTGGAGGTATGGAGCTATGGAGCCCTGGAGCTCTGGAGGTATGGAGCTATGGTGCTATGGAGCTCTGAAGCCATGGAGCTCTGGTGCTATGGAGCTATGGAGCTCTGGTGCTATGGAGCTATGGAGGTATGGAGCCACCAGCCAGCACCCTCCGTGGCTGGATCAATGGAAGTGTTTTAGGTACCAGGCAGCCAAAGGGCCGAGGCCTCACGCTCGACCACGCCGGCGCAGAGTTCCAGCCGCTCGGATAAGCTCTGTCACTCACCCGCCGCGCAGCCACCGGTAACGGGGAAATGTCGCCGCCTTGTGGACACGCCGTTGTAAATGAATGGGCTTTCGCACTTAGTGCAATTTTCGCCAACTCTCTGACTTAGAGCTATGGAAGTATGGAGCTATGGAGCCACCAGCCACCCAGGCTGGAGCTCTGGAGCTCTGGAGGTATGGAGCTCTGGTGCTATGGAAGTATGGAGCTCTGGTGCTATGGAAGTATGGAGCTATGGAGGTATGGAAGTATGGAGCTATGGAAGTATGGAGCTATGGAGCTCTGGAAGTATGGAGCTATGGAGCTCTGGAGGTATGGAGCCCTGGAGCTATGGAGCCCTGGAGCTATGGAAGTATGGAGCTCTGGTGCTATGGAGCTATGGAGCTCTGGTGCTATGGAGCTATGGAGCTATGGAGCTCTGGAGCTATGGAGCTCTGGAGGTATGGAGCTATGGAGCTATGGAGCTCTGGAGGTATGGAGCTATGGAGCTATGGAAGTATGGAGCTCTGGTGCTATGGAGCTATGGAGCTCTGGTGCTATGGAGCTATGGAGCTCTGGTGCTATGGAGCTATGGAGCTATGGAGCTCTGGAAGTATGGAGCTCTGGTGCTATGGAGCTATGGAGCTCTGGTGCTATGGAGCTATGGAGCTCTGGTGCTATGGAGCTCTGGTGCTATGGAGCTCTGGTGCTATGGAGCTATGGAGCTCTGGTGCTATGGAGCTCTGGAGGTATGGAGCTCTGGAGGTATGGAGCTCTGGAGGTATGGAGCTATGGAGCCCTGGAGCTCTGGAGGTATGGAGCTATTGTGCTATGGAGCTCTGAAGCCATGGAGCTCTGGTGCTATGGATTTATGGAGCTCTGGTGCTATGGAGCTATGGAGCTATGGAGCTCTGGAAGTATGGAGCTCTGGTGCTATGGAGCTATGGAGCTCTGGTGCTATGGAGTTATGGAGCTCTGGTGCTATGGAGCTATGGAGCTCTGGTGCTATGGAGCTCTGGTGCTATGGAGCTCTGGTGCTATGGAGCTATGGAGCTCTGGTGCTATGGAGCTATGGAGCTCTGGAGGTATGGAGCTCTGGAGGTATGGAGCTCTGGAGGTATGGAGCTATGGAGCCCTGGAGCTCTGGAGGTATGGAGCTATGGTGCTATGGAGCTCTGAAGCCATGGAGCTCTGGTGCTATGGAGCTCTGGAGCTCTGGAGGTATGGAGCTCTGGAGGTATGGAGCTATGGAGCCCTGGAGCTCTGGAGGTATGGAGCTATGGTGCTATGGAGCTCTGAAGCCATGGAGCTCTGGTGCTATGGAGCTCTGGAGCTCTGGAGGTATGGAGCTCTGGAGGTATGGAGCTCTGGAGGTATGGAGCTATGGAGCCCTGGAGCTCTGGAGGTATGGAGCTATGGTGCTATGGAGCTCTGAAGCCATGGAGCTCTGGTGCTATGGAGCTCTGGAGGTATGGAGCTCTGGAGGTATGGAGCTCTGGAGGTATGGAGCTATGGAGCCCTGGAGCTCTGGAGGTATGGAGCTATGGTGCTATGGAGCTCTGAAGCCATGGAGCTCTGGTGCTATGGAGCTCTGGAGGTATGGAGCTCTGGAGGTATGGAGCTCTGGAGGTATGGAGCTATGGAGCCCTGGAGCTCTGGAGGTATGGAGCTATGGTGCTATGGAGCTCTGAAGCCATGGAGCTCTGGTGCTATGGAGCTCTGGAGGTATGGAGCTCTGGAGGTATGGAGCTCTGGAGGTATGGAGCTATGGAGCCCTGGAGCTCTGGAGGTATGGAGCTATGGTGCTATGGAGCTCTGAAGCCATGGAGCTCTGGTGCTATGGAGCTATGGAGCTCTGGTGCTATGGAGCTATGGAGGTATGGAGCCACCAGCCAGCACCCTCCGTGGCTGGATCAATGGAAGTGTTTTAGGTACCAGGCAGCCAAAGGGCCGAGGCCTCACGCTCGACCACGCCGGCGCAGAGTTCCAGCCGCTCGGATAAGCTCTGTCACTCACCCGCCGCGCAGCCACCGGTAACGGGGAAATGTCGCCGCCTTGTGGACACGCCGTTGTAAATGAATGGGCTTTCGCACTTAGTGCAATTTTCGCCAACTCTCTGACAGAGCTATGGAAGTATGGAGCTATGGAGCCACCAGCCACCCAGGCTGGAGCTCTGGAGCTCTGGAGGTATGGAGCTCTGGTGCTATGGAAGTATGGAGCTCTGGTGCTATGGAAGTATGGAGCTATGGAGGTATGGAAGTATGGAGCTATGGAAGTATGGAGCTATGGAGCTCTGGAAGTATGGAGCTATGGAGCTCTGGAGGTATGGAGCCCTGGAGCTATGGAGCCCTGGAGCTATGGAAGTATGGAGCTCTGGTGCTATGGAGCTATGGAGCTCTGGTGCTATGGAGCTATGGAGCTATGGAGCTCTGGAGCTATGGAGCTCTGGAGGTATGGAGCTATGGAGCTATGGAGCTCTGGAGGTATGGAGCTATGGAGCTATGGAAGTATGGAGCTCTGGTGCTATGGAGCTATGGAGCTCTGGTGCTATGGAGCTATGGAGCTCTGGTGCTATGGAGCTATGGAGCTATGGAGCTCTGGAAGTATGGAGCTCTGGTGCTATGGAGCTATGGAGCTCTGGTGCTATGGAGCTATGGAGCTCTGGTGCTATGGAGCTCTGGTGCTATGGAGCTCTGGTGCTATGGAGCTATGGAGCTCTGGTGCTATGGAGCTATGGAGCTCTGGAGGTATGGAGCTCTGGAGGTATGGAGCTCTGGAGGTATGGAGCTATGGAGCCCTGGAGCTCTGGAGGTATGGAGCTATGGTGCTATGGAGCTCTGAAGCCATGGAGCTCTGGTGCTATGGAGCTCTGGAGCTCTGGAGGTATGGAGCTCTGGAGGTATGGAGCTATGGAGCCCTGGAGCTCTGGAGGTATGGAGCTATGGAGCTCTGAAGCCATGGAGCTCTGGTGCTATGGAGCTCTGGAGCTCTGGAGGTATGGAGCTCTGGAGGTATGGAGCTCTGGAGGTATGGAGCTATGGAGCCCTGGAGCTCTGGAGGTATGGAGCTATGGTGCTATGGAGCTCTGAAGCCATGGAGCTCTGGTGCTATGGAGCTCTGGAGGTATGGAGCTCTGGAGGTATGGAGCTCTGGAGGTATGGAGCTATGGAGCCCTGGAGCTCTGGAGGTATGGAGCTATGGTGCTATGGAGCTCTGAAGCCATGGAGCTCTGGTGCTATGGAGCTCTGGAGGTATGGAGCTCTGGAGGTATGGAGCTATGGAGCCCTGGAGCTCTGGAGGTATGGAGCTATGGTGCTATGGAGCTCTGAAGCCATGGAGCTCTGGTGCTATGGAGCTATGGAGCTCTGGTGCTATGGAGCTATGGAGGTATGGAGCCACCAGCCAGCACCCTCCGTGGCTGGATCAATGGAAGTGTTTTAGGTACCAGGCAGCCAAAGGGCCGAGGCCTCACGCTCGACCACGCCGGCGCAGAGTTCCAGCCGCTCGGATAAGCTCTGTCACTCACCCGCCGCGCAGCCACCGGTAACGGGGAAATGTCGCCGCCTGGCGGACACGCCGTTGTAAATGAATGGGCTTTCGCACTTAGTGCAATTTTCGCCAACTCTCTGACTTAGAGCTATGGAAGTATGGAGCTATGGAGCCACCAGCCACCCAGGCTGGAGCTCTGGAGCTCTGGAGGTATGGAGCTCTGGTGCTATGGAAGTATGGAGCTCTGGTGCTATGGAAGTATGGAGCTATGGAGGTATGGAAGTATGGAGCTATGGAAGTATGGAGCTATGGAGCTCTGGAAGTAGGGAGCTATGGAGCTCTGGAGGTATGGAGCCCTGGAGCTATGGAGCCCTGGAGCTATGGAAGTATGGAGCTCTGGTGCTATGGAGCTATGGAGCTCTGGTGCTATGGAGCTATGGAGCTATGGAGCTCTGGAGCTATGGAGCTCTGGAGGTATGGAGCTATGGAGCTATGGAGCTCTGGAGGTATGGAGCTATGGAGCTATGGAAGTATGGAGCTCTGGTGCTATGGAGCTATGGAGCTCTGGTGCTATGGAGCTATGGAGCTCTGGTGCTATGGAGCTATGGAGCTATGGAGCTCTGGAAGTATGGAGCTCTGGTGTTATGGAGCTATGGAGCTCTGGTGCTATGGAGCTATGGAGCTCTGGTGCTATGGAGCTCTGGTGCTATGGAGCTCTGGTGCTATGGAGCTATGGAGCTCTGGTGCTATGGAGCTCTGGAGGTATGGAGCTCTGGAGGTATGGAGCTCTGGAGGTATGGAGCTATGGAGCCCTGGAGCTCTGGAGGTATGGAGCTATGGTGCTATGGAGCTCTGAAGCCATGGAGCTCTGGTGCTATGGAGCTATGGAGCTCTGGTGCTATGGAGCTATGGAGCTATGGAGCTCTGGAAGTATGGAGCTCTGGTGCTATGGAGCTATGGAGCTCTGGTGCTATGGAGCTATGGAGCTCTGGTGCTATGGAGCTATGGAGCTCTGGTGCTATGGAGCTCTGGTGCTATGGAGCTCTGGTGCTATGGAGCTATGGAGCTCTGGTGCTATGGAGCTATGGAGCTCTGGAGGTATGGAGCTCTGGAGGTATGGAGCTCTGGAGGTATGGAGCTATGGAGCCCTGGAGCTCTGGAGGTATGGAGCTATGGTGCTATGGAGCTCTGAAGCCATGGAGCTCTGGTGCTATGGAGCTCTGGAGCTCTGGAGGTATGGAGCTCTGGAGGTATGGAGCTATGGAGCCCTGGAGCTCTGGAGGTATGGAGCTATGGTGCTATGGAGCTCTGAAGCCATGGAGCTCTGGTGCTATGGAGCTCTGGAGCTCTGGAGGTATGGAGCTCTGGAGGTATGGAGCTCTGGAGGTATGGAGCTATGGAGCCCTGGAGCTCTGGAGGTATGGAGCTATGGTGCTATGGAGCTCTGAAGCCATGGAGCTCTGGTGCTATGGAGCTCTGGAG
The DNA here is from genome assembly GCF_054491065.1 of Syngnathus leptorhynchus. NCBI lineage: Eukaryota > Metazoa > Chordata > Actinopteri > Syngnathiformes > Syngnathidae > Syngnathus > Syngnathus leptorhynchus. Next base: position 303,884 of record NW_028232004.1, read on the forward strand.
GTATGGAGCTCTGGAGGTATGGAGCTCTGGAGGTATGGAGCTATGGAGCCCTGGAGCTCTGGAGGTATGGAGCTATGGTGCTATGGAGCTCTGAAGCCATGGAGCTCTGGTGCTATGGAGCTCTGGAGGTATGGAGCTCTGGAGGTATGGAGCTCTGGAGGTATGGAGCTATGGAGCCCTGGAGCTCTGGAGGTATGGAGCTATGGTGCTATGGAGCTCTGAAGCCATGGAGCTCTGGTGCTATGGAGCTATGGAGCTCTGGTGCTATGGAGCTATGGAGGTATGGAGCCACCAGCCAGCACCCTCCGTGGCTGGATCAATGGAAGTGTTTTAGGTACCAGGCAGCCAAAGGGCCGAGGCCTCACGCTCGACCACGCCGGCGCAGAGTTCCAGCCGCTCGGATAAGCTCTGTCACTCACCCGCCGCGCAGCCACCGGTAACGGGGAAATGTCGCCGCCTGGCGGACACGCCGTTGTAAATGAATGGGCTTTCGCACTTAGTGCAATTTTCGCCAACTCTCTGACTTAGAGCTATGGAAGTATGGAGCTATGGAGCCACCAGCCACCCAGGCTGGAGCTATGGAGCTCTGGAGGTATGGAGCTCAGGTGCTATGGAAGTATGGAGCTATGGAGCTATGGAAGTATGGAGCTATGGAGCTATGGAGCTCTGGAAGTATGGAGCTATGGAGCTCTGGAGGTATGGAGCTATGGAGCCCTGGAGCCCTGGAGCTATGGAGCTCTGGTGCTATGGAGGTATGGAGCTCTGGAGGTATGGAGCTCTGGAGGTATGGAGCTATGGAGCTATGGAGCCCTGGAGCTTAGGAGCTATGGAGCCCTGGAGCTATGGAGCTATGGAGCCCTGGAGCTATGGAGCTATGGAGCTCTGGTGCTATGGAGCTATGGAGCTCTGGTGCTATGGAGCTATGGAGCTCTGGTGCTATGGAGCTATGGAGCTCTGGAAGTATGGAGCTATGGAGCTCTGGAGGTATGGAGCTATGGAGCCCTGGAGCTATGGAGCCCTGGAGCTATGGAAGTATGGAGCTCTGGTGCTATGGAGCTATGGAGCTCTGGTGCTATGGAGCTATGGAGCTCTGGAGCTATGGAGCTCTGGAGGTATGGAGCTATGGAGCTATGGAGCTCTGGAGGTATGGAGCTATGGAGCTATGGAAGTATGGAGCTCTGGTGCTATGGAGCTATGGAGCTCTGGTGCTATGGAGCTATGGAGCTCTGGTGCTATGGAGCTATGGAGCTATGGAGCTCTGGAAGTATGGAGCTCTGGTGCTATGGAGCTATGGAGCTCTGGTGCTATGGAGCTATGGAGCTCTGGTGCTATGGAGCTATGGAGCTCTGGTGCTATGGAGCTCTGGTGCTATGGAGCTATGGAGCTCTGGTGCTATGGAGCTATGGAGCTCTGGAGGTATGGAGCTCTGGAGGTATGGAGCTCTGGAGGTATGGAGCTTTGGAGCCCTGGAGCTCTGGAGGTATGGAGCTATGGTGCTATGGAGCTCTGAAGCCATGGAGCTCTGGTGCTATGGAGCTCTGGAGCTCTGGAGGTATGGAGCTCTGGAGGTATGGAGCTATGGAGCCCTGGAGCTCTGGAGGTATGGAGCTATGGTGCTATGGAGCTCTGAAGCCATGGAGCTCTGGTGCTATGGAGCTCTGGAGCTCTGGAGCTCTGGAGGTATGGAGCTCTGGAGGTATGGAGCTATGGAGCCCTGGAGCTCTGGAGGTATGGAGCTATGGTGCTATGGAGCTCTGAAGCCATGGAGCTCTGGTGCTATGGAGCTCTGGAGCTCTGGAGGTATGGAGCTCTGGAGGTATGGAGCTATGGAGCCCTGGAGCTCTGGAGGTATGGAGCTATGGTGCTATGGAGCTCTGAAGCCATGGAGCTCTGGTGCTATGGAGCTCTGGAGGTATGGAGCTCTGGAGGTATGGAGCTCTGGAGGTATGGAGCTATGGAGCCCTGGAGCTCTGGAGGTATGGAGCTATGGTGCTATGGAGCTCTGAAGCCATGGAGATCTGGTGCTATGGAGCTCTGGAGGTATGGAGCTCTGGAGGTATGGAGCTCTGGAGGTATGGAGCTATGGAGCCCTGGAGCTCTGGAGGTATGGAGCTATGGTGCTATGGAGCTCTGAAGCCATGGAGCTCTGGTGCTATGGAGCTCTGGAGGTATGGAGCTCTGGAGGTATGGAGCTCTGGAGGTATGGAGCTATGGAGCCCTGGAGCTCTGGAGGTATGGAGCTATGGTGCTATGGAGCTCTGAAGCCATGGAGCTCTGGTGCTATGGAGCTATGGAGCTCTGGTGCTATGGAGCTATGGAGGTATGGAGCCACCAGCCAGCACCCTCCGTGGCTGGATCAATGGAAGTGTTTTAGGTACCAGGCAGCCAAAGGGCCGAGGCCTCACGCTCGACCACGCCGGCGCAGAGTTCCAGCCGCTCGGATAAGCTCTGTCACTCACCCGCCGCGCAGCCACCGGTAACGGGGAAATGTCGCCGCCTTGTGGACACGCCGTTGTAAATGAATGGGCTTTCGCACTTAGTGCAATTTTCGCCAACTCTCTGACTTAGAGCTATGGAAGTATGGAGCTATGGAGCCACCAGCCACCCAGGCTGGAGCTCTGGAGCTCTGGAGGTATGGAGCTCTGGTGCTATGGAAGTATGGAGCTCTGGTGCTATGGAAGTATGGAGCTATGGAGGTATGGAAGTATGGAGCTATGGAAGTATGGAGCTATGGAGCTCTGGAAGTATGGAGCTATGGAGCTCTGGAGGTATGGAGCCCTGGAGCTATGGAGCCCTGGAGCTATGGAAGTATGGAGCTCTGGTGCTATGGAGCTATGGAGCTCTGGTGCTATGGAGCTATGGAGCTATGGAGCTCTGGAGCTATGGAGCTCTGGAGGTATGCAGCTATGGAGCTATGGAGCTCTGGAGGTATGGAGCTATGGAGCTATGGAAGTATGGAGCTCTGGTGCTATGGAGCTATGGAGCTCTGGTGCTATGGAGCTATGGAGCTCTGGTGCTATGGAGCTATGGAGCTATGGAGCTCTGGAAGTATGGAGCTCTGGTGCTATGGAGCTATGGAGCTCTGGTGCTATGGAGCTATGGAGCTCTGGTGCTATGGAGCTATGGAGCTCTGGTGCTATGGAGCTCTGGTGCTATGGAGCTATGGAGCTCTGGTGCTATGGAGCTATGGAGCTCTGGAGGTATGGAGCTCTGGAGGTATGGAGCTCTGGAGGTATGGAGCTATGGAGCCCTGGAGCTCTGGAGGTATGGAGCTATGGTGCTATGGAGCTCTGAAGCCATGGAGCTCTGGTGCTATGGAGCTCTGGAGCTCTGGAGGTATGGAGCTCTGGAGGTATGGAGCTATGGAGCCCTGGAGCTCTGGAGGTATGGAGCTATGGTGCTATGGAGCTCTGAAGCCATGGAGCTCTGGTGCTATGGAGCTCTGGAGCTCTGGAGGTATGGAGCTCTGGAGGTATGGAGCTCTGGAGGTATGGAGCTATGGAGCCCTGGAGCTCTGGAGGTATGGAGCTATGGTGCTATGGAGCTCTGAAGCCATGGAGCTCTGGTGCTATGGAGCTCTGGAGGTATGGAGCTCTGGAGGTATGGAGCTCTGGAGGTATGGAGCTATGGAGCCCTGGAGCTCTGGAGGTATGGAGCTATGGTGCTATGGAGCTCTGAAGCCATGGAGCTCTGGTGCTATGGAGCTCTGGAGGTATGGAGCTCTGGAGGTATGGAGCTCTGGAGGTATGGAGCTATGGAGCCCTGGAGCTCTGGAGGTATGGAGCTATGGTGCTATGGAGCTCTGAAGCCATGGAGCTCTGGTGCTATGGAGCTATGGAGCTCTGGTGCTATGGAGCTATGGAGGTATGGAGCCACCAGCCAGCACCCTCCGTGGCTGGATCAATGGAAGTGTTTTAGGTACCAGGCAGCCAAAGGGCCGAGGCCTCACGCTCGACCACGCCGGCGCAGAGTTCCAGCCGCTCGGATAAGCTCTGTCACTCACCCGCCGCGCAGCCACCGGTAACGGGGAAATGTCGCCGCCTGGCGGACACGCCGTTGTAAATGAATGGGCTTTCGCACTTAGTGCAATTTTCGCCAACTCTCTGACTTAGAGCTATGGAAGTATGGAGCTATGGAGCCACCAGCCACCCAGGCTGGAGCTATGGAGCTCTGGAGGTATGGAGCTCAGGTGCTATGGAAGTATGGAGCTATGGAGCTATGGAAGTATGGAGCTATGGAGCTATGGAGCTCTGGAAGTATGGAGCTATGGAGCTCTGGAGGTATGGAGCTATGGAGCCCTGGAGCTATGGAGCTCTGGTGCTATGGAGGTATGGAGCTCTGGAGGTATGGAGCTCTGGAGGTATGGAGCTATGGAGCTATGGAGCCCTGGAGCTATGGAGCTATGGAGCCCTGGAGCTATGGAGCTATGGAGCCCTGGAGCTATGGAGCTATGGAGCTCTGGTGCTATGGAGCTATGGAGCTCTGGTGCTATGGAGCTATGGAGCTCTGGTGCTATGGAGCTATGGAGCTCTGGTGCTATGGAGCTATGGAGCTCTGGAAGTATGGAGCTATGGAGCTCTGGAGGTATGGAGCTATGGAGCCCTGGAGCTATGGAGCCCTGGAGCTATGGAAGTATGGAGCTCTGGTGCTATGGAGCTATGGAGCTCTGGTGCTATGGAACTATGGAGCTCTGGAGCTATGGAGCTCTGGAGGTATGGAGCTATGGAGCTATGGAGCTCTGGAGGTATGGAGCTATGGAGCTATGGAAGTATGGAGCTCTGGTGCTATGGAGCTATGGAGCTCTGGTGCTATGGAGCTATGGAGCTCTGGTGCTATGGAGCTATGGAGCTATGGAGCTCTGGAAGTATGGAGCTCTGGTGCTATGGAGCTATGGAGCTCTGGTGCTATGGAGCTATGGAGCTCTGGTGCTATGGAGCTATGGAGCTCTGGTGCTATGGAGCTCTGGTGCTATGGAGCTCTGGTGCTATGGAGCTATGGAGCTCTGGTGCTATGGAGCTATGGAGCTCTGGAGGTATGGAGCTCTGGAGGTATGGAGCTCTGGAGGTATGGAGCTTTGGAGCCCTGGAGCTCTGGAGGTATGGAGCTATGGTGCTATGGAGCTCTGAAGCCATGGAGCTCTGGTGCTATGGAACTCTGGAGCTCTGGAGGTATGGAGCTCTGGAGGTATGGAGCTATGGAGCCCTGGAGCTCTGGAGGTATGGAGCTATGGTGCTATGGAGTTCTGAAGCCATGGAGCTCTGGTGCTATGGAGCTCTGGAGCTCTGGAGGTATGGAGCTCTGGAGGTATGGAGCTATGGAGCCCTGGAGCTCTGGAGGTATGGAGCTATGGTGCTATGGAGCTCTGAAGCCATGGAGCTCTGGTGCTATGGAGCTCTGGAGCTCTTGAGGTATGGAGCTCTGGAGGTATGGAGCTCTGGAGGTATGGAGCTATGGAGCCCTGGAGCTCTGGAGGTATGGAGCTATGGTGCTATGGAGCTCTGAAGCCATGGAGCTCTGGTGCTATGGAGCTCTGGAGGTATGGAGCTCTGGAGGTATGGAGCTATGGAGCCCTGGAGCTCTGGAGGTATGGAGCTATGGTGCTATGGAGCTCTGAAGCCATGGAGCTCATGTGCTATGGAGCTATGGAGCTCTGGTGCTATGGAGCTATGGAGGTATGGAGCCACCAGCCAGCACCCTCCGTGGCTGGATCAATGGAAGTGTTTTAGGTACCAGGCAGCCAAAGGGCCGAGGCCTCACGCTCGACCACGCCGGCGCAGAGTTCCAGCCGCTCGGATAAGCTCTGTCACTCACCCGCCGCGCAGCCACCGGTAACGGGGAAATGTCGCCGCCTTGTGGACACGCCGTTGTAAATGAATGGGCTTTCGCACTTAGTGCAATTTTCGCCAACTCTCTGACTTAGAGCTATGGAAGTATGGAGCTATGGAGCCACCAGCCACCCAGGCTGGAGCTCTGGAGCTCTGGAGGTATGGAGCTCTGGTGCTATGGAAGTATGGAGCTCTGGTGCTATGGAAGTATGGAGCTATGGAGGTATGGAAGTATGGAGCTATGGAAGTATGGAGCTATGGAGCTCTGGAAGTATGGAGCTATGGAGCTCTGGAGGTATGGAGCCCTGGAGCTATGGAGCCCTGGAGCTATGGAAGTATGGAGCTCTGGTGCTATGGAGCTATGGAGCTCTGGTGCTATGGAGCTATGGAGCTATGGAGCTCTGGAGCTATGGAGCTCTGGAGGTATGGAGCTATGGAGCTATGGAGCTCTGGAGGTATGGAGCTATGGAGCTATGGAAGTATGGAGCTCTGGTGCTATGGAGCTATGGAGCTCTGGTGCTATGGAGCTATGGAGCTCTGGTGCTATGGAGCTATGGAGCTATGGAGCTATGGAGCTCTGGAAGTATGGAGCTCTGGTGCTATGGAGCTATGGAGCTCTGGTGCTATGGAGCTATGGAGCTCTGGTGCTATGGAGCTCTGGTGCTATGGAGCTCTGGTGCTATGGAGCTATGGAGTTCCAGCCGCTCGGATAAGCTCTGTCACTCACCCGCCGCGCAGCCACCGGTAACGGGGAAATGTCGCCGCCTTGTGGACACGCCGTTGTAAATGAATGGGCTTTCGCACTTAGTGCAATTTTCGCCAACTCTCTGACTTAGAGCTATGGAAGTATGGAGCTATGGAGCCACCAGCCACCCAGGCTGGAGCTCTGGAGCTCTGGAGGTATGGAGCTCTGGTGCTATGGAAGTATGGAGCTCTGGTGCTATGGAAGTATGGAGCTATGGAGGTATGGAAGTATGGAGCTATGGAAGTATGGAGCTATGGAGCTCTGGAAGTATGGAGCTATGGAGCTCTGGAGGTATGGAGCCCTGGAGCTATGGAGCCCTGGAGCTATGGAAGTATGGAGCTCTGGTGCTATGGAGCTATGGAGCTCTGGTGCTATGGAGCTATGGAGCTATGGAGCTCTGGAGCTATGGAGCTCTGGAGGTATGGAGCTATGGAGCTATGGAGCTCTGGAGGTATGGAGCTATGGAGCTATGGAAGTATGGAGCTCTGGTGCTATGGAGCTATGGAGCTCTGGTGCTATGGAGCTATGGAGCTCTGGTGCTATGGAGCTATGGAGCTATGGAGCTATGGAGCTCTGGAAGTATGGAGCTCTGGTGCTATGGAGCTATGGAGCTCTGGTGCTATGGAGCTATGGAGCTCTGGTGCTATGGAGCTCTGGTGCTATGGAGCTCTGGTGCTATGGAGCTATGGAGCTCTGGTGCTATGGAGCTCTGGAGGTATGGAGCTCTGGAGGTATGGAGCTCTGGAGGTATGGAGCTATGGAGCCCTGGAGCTCTGGAGGTATGGAGCTATGGTGCTATGGAGCTCTGAAGCCATGGAGCTCTGGTGCTATGGAGCTATGGAGCTCTGGTGCTATGGAGCTATGGAGCTATGGAGCTCTGGAAGTATGGAGCTCTGGTGCTATGGAGCTATGGAGCTCTGGTGCTATGGAGCTATGGAGCTCTGGTGCTATGGAGCTATGGAGCTCTGGTGCTATGGAGCTCTGGTGCTATGGAGCTCTGGTGCTATGGAGCTATGGAGCTCTGGTGCTATGGAGCTATGGAGCTCTGGAGGTATGGAGCTCTGGAGGTATGGAGCTCTGGAGGTATGGAGCTATGGAGCCCTGGAGCTCTGGAGGTATGGAGCTATGGTGCTATGGAGCTCTGAAGCCATGGAGCTCTGGTGCTATGGAGCTCTGGAGCTCTGGAGGTATGGAGCTCTGGAGGTATGGAGCTATGGAGCCCTGGAGCTCTGGAGGTATGGAGCTATGGTGCTATGGAGCTCTGAAGCCAAGGAGCTCTGGTGCTATGGAGCTCTGGAGCTCTGGAGGTATGGAGCTCTGGAGGTATGGAGCTCTGGAGGTATGGAGCTATGGAGCCCTGGAGCTCTGGAGGTATGGAGCTATTGTGCTATGGAGCTCTGAAGCCATGGAGCTCTGGTGCTATGGATTTATGGAGCTCTGGTGCTATGGAGCTATGGAGCTATGGAGCTCTGGAAGTATGGAGCTCTGGTGCTATGGAGCTATGGAGCTCTGGTGCTATGGAGCTATGGAGCTCTGGTGCTATGGAGCTATGGAGCTCTGGTGCTATGGAGCTCTGGTGCTATGGAGCTCTGGTGCTATGGAGCTATGGAGCTCTGGTGCTATGGAGCTATGGAGCTCTGGAGGTATGGAGCTCTGGAGGTATGGAGCTCTGGAGGTATGGAGCTATGGAGCCCTGGAGCTCTGGAGGTATGGAGCTATGGTGCTATGGAGCTCTGAAGCCATGGAGCTCTGGTGCTATGGAGCTCTGGAGCTCTGGAGGTATGGAGCTCTGGAGGTATGGAGCTATGGAGCCCTGGAGCTCTGGAGGTATGGAGCTATGGTGCTATGGAGCTCTGAAGCCATGGAGCTCTGGTGCTATGGAGCTCTGGAGCTCTGGAGGTATGGAGCTCTGGAGGTATGGAGCTCTGGAGGTATGGAGCTATGGAGCCCTGGAGCTCTGGAGGTATGGAGCTATGGTGCTATGGAGCTCTGAAGCCATGGAGCTCTGGTGCTATGGAGCTCTGGAGGTATGGAGCTCTGGAGGTATGGAGCTCTGGAGGTATGGAGCTATGGAGCCCTGGAGCTCTGGAGGTATGGAGCTATGGTGCTATGGAGCTCTGAAGCCATGGAGCTCTGGTGCTATGGAGCTCTGGAGGTATGGAGCTCTGGAGGTATGGAGCTCTGGAGGTATGGAGCTATGGAGCCCTGGAGCTCTGGAGGTATGGAGCTATGGTGCTATGGAGCTCTGAAGCCATGGAGCTCTGGTGCTATGGAGCTCTGGAGGTATGGAGCTCTGGAGGTATGGAGCTCTGGAGGTATGGAGCTATGGAGCCCTGGAGCTCTGGAGGTATGGAGCTATGGTGCTATGGAGCTCTGAAGCCATGGAGCTCTGGTGCTATGGAGCTATGGAGCTCTGGTGCTATGGAGCTATGGAGGTATGGAGCCACCAGCCAGCACCCTCCGTGGCTGGATCAATGGAAGTGTTTTAGGTACCAGGCAGCCAAAGGGCCGAGGCCTCACGCTCGACCACGCCGGCGCAGAGTTCCAGCCGCTCGGATAAGCTCTGTCACTCACCCGCCGCGCAGCCACCGGTAACGGGGAAATGTCGCCGCCTTGTGGACACGCCGTTGTAAATGAATGGGCTTTCGCACTTAGTGCAATTTTCGCCAACTCTCTGACAGAGCTATGGAAGTATGGAGCTATGGAGCCACCAGCCACCCAGGCTGGAGCTCTGGAGCTCTGGAGGTATGGAGCTCTGGTGCTATGGAAGTATGGAGCTCTGGTGCTATGGAAGTATGGAGCTATGGAGGTATGGAAGTATGGAGCTATGGAAGTATGGAGCTATGGAGCTCTGGAAGTATGGAGCTATGGAGCTCTGGAGGTATGGAGCCCTGGAGCTATGGAGCCCTGGAGCTATGGAAGTATGGAGCTCTGGTGCTATGGAGCTATGGAGCTCTGGTGCTATGGAGCTATGGAGCTATGGAGCTCTGGAGCTATGGAGCTCTGGAGGTATGGAGCTATGGAGCTATGGAGCTCTGGAGGTATGGAGCTATGGAGCTATGGAAGTATGGAGCTCTGGTGCTATGGAGCTATGGAGCTCTGGTGCTATGGAGCTATGGAGCTCTGGTGCTATGGAGCTATGGAGCTATGGAGCTATGGAGCTCTGGAAGTATGGAGCTCTGGTGCTATGGAGCTATGGAGCTCTGGTGCTATGGAGCTATGGAGCTCTGGTGCTATGGAGCTCTGGTGCTATGGAGCTCTGGTGCTATGGAGCTATGGAGCTCTGGTGCTATGGAGCTCTGGAGGTATGGAGCTCTGGAGGTATGGAGCTCTGGAGGTATGGAGCTATGGAGCCCTGGAGCTCTGGAGGTATGGAGCTATGGTGCTATGGAGCTCTGAAGCCATGGAGCTCTGGTGCTATGGAGCTATGGAGCTCTGGTGCTATGGAGCTATGGAGCTATGGAGCTCTGGAAGTATGGAGCTCTGGTGCTATGGAGCTATGGAGCTCTGGTGCTATGGAGCTATGGAGCTCTGGTGCTATGGAGCTATGGAGCTCTGGTGCTATGGAGCTCTGGTGCTATGGAGCTCTGGTGCTATGGAGCTATGGAGCTCTGGTGCTATGGAGCTATGGAGCTCTGGAGGTATGGAGCTCTGGAGGTATGGAGCTCTGGAGGTATGGAGCTATGGAGCCCTGGAGCTCTGGAGGTATGGAGCTATGGTGCTATGGAGCTCTGAAGCCATGGAGCTCTGGTGCTATGGAGCTCTGGAGCTCTGGAGGTATGGAGCTCTGGAGGTATGGAGCTATGGAGCCCTGGAGCTCTGGAGGTATGGAGCTATGGTGCTATGGAGCTCTGAAGCCAAGGAGCTCTGGTGCTATGGAGCTCTGGAGCTCTGGAGGTATGGAGCTCTGGAGGTATGGAGCTCTGGAGGTATGGAGCTATGGAGCCCTGGAGCTCTGGAGGTATGGAGCTATGGTGCTATGGAGCTCTGAAGCCATGGAGCTCTGGTGCTATGGAGCTCTGGAGGTATGGAGCTCTGGAGGTATGGAGCTCTGGAGGTATGGAGCTATGGAGCCCTGGAGCTCTGGAGGTATGGAGCTATGGTGCTATGGAGCTCTGAAGCCATGGAGCTCTGGTGCTATGGAGCTCTGGAGGTATGGAGCTCTGGAGGTATGGAGCTCTGGAGGTATGGAGCTATGGAGCCCTGGAGCTCTGGAGGTATGGAGCTATGGTGCTATGGAGCTCTGAAGCCATGGAGCTCTGGTGCTATGGAGCTATGGAGCTCTGGTGCTATGGAGCTATGGAGGTATGGAGCCACCAGCCAGCACCCTCCGTGGCTGGATCAATGGAAGTGTTTTAGGTACCAGGCAGCCAAAGGGCCGAGGCCTCACGCTCGACCACGCCGGCGCAGAGTTCCAGCCGCTCGGATAAGCTCTGTCACTCACCCGCCGCGCAGCCACCGGTAACGGGGAAATGTCGCCGCCTTGTGGACACGCCGTTGTAAATGAATGGGCTTTCGCACTTAGTGCAATTTTCGCCAACTCTCTGACTTAGAGCTATGGAAGTATGGAGCTATGGAGCCACCAGCCACCCAGGCTGGAGCTCTGGAGCTCTGGAGGTATGGAGCTCTGGTGCTATGGAAGTATGGAGCTCTGGTGCTATGGAAGTATGGAGCTATGGAGGTATGGAAGTATGGAGCTATGGAAGTATGGAGCTATGGAGCTCTGGAAGTATGGAGCTATGGAGCTCTGGAGGTATGGAGCCCTGGAGCTATGGAGCCCTGGAGCTATGGAAGTATGGAGCTCTGGTGCTATGGAGCTATGGAGCTCTGGTGCTATGGAGCTATGGAGCTATGGAGCTCTGGAGCTATGGAGCTCTGGAGGTATGGAGCTATGGAGCTATGGAGCTCTGGAGGTATGGAGCTATGGAGCTATGGAAGTATGGAGCTCTGGTGCTATGGAGCTATGGAGCTCTGGTGCTATGGAGCTATGGAGCTCTGGTGCTATGGAGCTATGGAGCTATGGAGCTCTGGAAGTATGGAGCTCTGGTGCTATGGAGCTATGGAGCTCTGGTGCTATGGAGCTATGGAGCTCTGGTGCTATGGAGCTCTGGTGCTATGGAGCTCTGGTGCTATGGAGCTATGGAGCTCTGGTGCTATGGAGCTCTGGAGGTATGGAGCTCTGGAGGTATGGAGCTCTGGAGGTATGGAGCTATGGAGCCCTGGAGCTCTGGAGGTATGGAGCTATTGTGCTATGGAGCTCTGAAGCCATGGAGCTCTGGTGCTATGGATTTATGGAGCTCTGGTGCTATGGAGCTATGGAGCTATGGAGCTCTGGAAGTATGGAGCTCTGGTGCTATGGAGCTATGGAGCTCTGGTGCTATGGAGCTATGGAGCTCTGGTGCTATGGAGCTATGGAGCTCTGGTGCTATGGAGCTCTGGTGCTATGGAGCTCTGGTGCTATGGAGCTATGGAGCTCTGGTGCTATGGAGCTATGGAGCTCTGGAGGTATGGAGCTCTGGAGGTATGGAGCTCTGGAGGTATGGAGCTATGGAGCCCTGGAGCTCTGGAGGTATGGAGCTATGGTGCTATGGAGCTCTGAAGCCATGGAGCTCTGGTGCTATGGAGCTCTGGAGCTCTGGAGGTATGGAGCTCTGGAGGTATGGAGCTATGGAGCCCTGGAGCTCTGGAGGTATGGAGCTATGGTGCTATGGAGCTCTGAAGCCATGGAGCTCTGGTGCTATGGAGCTCTGGAGCTCTGGAGGTATGGAGCTCTGGAGGTATGGAGCTCTGGAGGTATGGAGCTATGGAGCCCTGGAGCTCTGGAGGTATGGAGCTATGGTGCTATGGAGCTCTGAAGCCATGGAGCTCTGGTGCTATGGAGCTCTGGAGGTATGGAGCTCTGGAGGTATGGAGCTCTGGAGGTATGGAGCTATGGAGCCCTGGAGCTCTGGAGGTATGGAGCTATGGTGCTATGGAGCTCTGAAGCCATGGAGCTCTGGTGCTATGGAGCTCTGGAGGTATGGAGCTCTGGAGGTATGGAGCTCTGGAGGTATGGAGCTATGGAGCCCTGGAGCTCTGGAGGTATGGAGCTATGGTGCTATGGAGCTCTGAAGCCATGGAGCTCTGGTGCTATGGAGCTCTGGAGGTATGGAGCTCTGGAGGTATGGAGCTCTGGAGGTATGGAGCTATGGAGCCCTGGAGCTCTGGAGGTATGGAGCTATGGTGCTATGGAGCTCTGAAGCCATGGAGCTCTGGTGCTATGGAGCTATGGAGCTCTGGTGCTATGGAGCTATGGAGGTATGGAGCCACCAGCCAGCACCCTCCGTGGCTGGATCAATGGAAGTGTTTTAGGTACCAGGCAGCCAAAGGGCCGAGGCCTCACGCTCGACCACGCCGGCGCAGAGTTCCAGCCGCTCGGATAAGCTCTGTCACTCACCCGCCGCGCAGCCACCGGTAACGGGGAAATGTCGCCGCCTTGTGGACACGCCGTTGTAAATGAATGGGCTTTCGCACTTAGTGCAATTTTCGCCAACTCTCTGACAGAGCTATGGAAGTATGGAGCTATGGAGCCACCAGCCACCCAGGCTGGAGCTCTGGAGCTCTGGAGGTATGGAGCTCTGGTGCTATGGAAGTATGGAGCTCTGGTGCTATGGAAGTATGGAGCTATGGAGGTATGGAAGTATGGAGCTATGGAAGTATGGAGCTATGGAGCTCTGGAAGTATGGAGCTATGGAGCTCTGGAGGTATGGAGCCCTGGAGCTATGGAGCCCTGGAGCTATGGAAGTATGGAGCTCTGGTGCTATGGAGCTATGGAGCTCTGGTGCTATGGAGCTATGGAGCTATGGAGCTCTGGAGCTATGGAGCTCTGGAGGTATGGAGCTATGGAGCTATGGAGCTCTGGAGGTATGGAGCTATGGAGCTATGGAAGTATGGAGCTCTGGTGCTATGGAGCTATGGAGCTCTGGTGCTATGGAGCTATGGAGCTCTGGTGCTATGGAGCTATGGAGCTATGGAGCTCTGGAAGTATGGAGCTCTGGTGCTATGGAGCTATGGAGCTCTGGTGCTATGGAGCTATGGAGCTCTGGTGCTATGGAGCTCTGGTGCTATGGAGCTCTGGTGCTATGGAGCTATGGAGCTCTGGTGCTATGGAGCTATGGAGCTCTGGAGGTATGGAGCTCTGGAGGTATGGAGCTCTGGAGGTATGGAGCTATGGAGCCCTGGAGCTCTGGAGGTATGGAGCTATGGTGCTATGGAGCTCTGAAGCCATGGAGCTCTGGTGCTATGGAGCTCTGGAGCTCTGGAGGTATGGAGCTCTGGAGGTATGGAGCTATGGAGCCCTGGAGCTCTGGAGGTATGGAGCTATGGAGCTCTGAAGCCATGGAGCTCTGGTGCTATGGAGCTCTGGAGCTCTGGAGGTATGGAGCTCTGGAGGTATGGAGCTCTGGAGGTATGGAGCTATGGAGCCCTGGAGCTCTGGAGGTATGGAGCTATGGTGCTATGGAGCTCTGAAGCCATGGAGCTCTGGTGCTATGGAGCTCTGGAGGTATGGAGCTCTGGAGGTATGGAGCTCTGGAGGTATGGAGCTATGGAGCCCTGGAGCTCTGGAGGTATGGAGCTATGGTGCTATGGAGCTCTGAAGCCATGGAGCTCTGGTGCTATGGAGCTCTGGAGGTATGGAGCTCTGGAGGTATGGAGCTATGGAGCCCTGGAGCTCTGGAGGTATGGAGCTATGGTGCTATGGAGCTCTGAAGCCATGGAGCTCTGGTGCTATGGAGCTATGGAGCTCTGGTGCTATGGAGCTATGGAGGTATGGAGCCACCAGCCAGCACCCTCCGTGGCTGGATCAATGGAAGTGTTTTAGGTACCAGGCAGCCAAAGGGCCGAGGCCTCACGCTCGACCACGCCGGCGCAGAGTTCCAGCCGCTCGGATAAGCTCTGTCACTCACCCGCCGCGCAGCCACCGGTAACGGGGAAATGTCGCCGCCTGGCGGACACGCCGTTGTAAATGAATGGGCTTTCGCACTTAGTGCAATTTTCGCCAACTCTCTGACTTAGAGCTATGGAAGTATGGAGCTATGGAGCCACCAGCCACCCAGGCTGGAGCTCTGGAGCTCTGGAGGTATGGAGCTCTGGTGCTATGGAAGTATGGAGCTCTGGTGCTATGGAAGTATGGAGCTATGGAGGTATGGAAGTATGGAGCTATGGAAGTATGGAGCTATGGAGCTCTGGAAGTAGGGAGCTATGGAGCTCTGGAGGTATGGAGCCCTGGAGCTATGGAGCCCTGGAGCTATGGAAGTATGGAGCTCTGGTGCTATGGAGCTATGGAGCTCTGGTGCTATGGAGCTATGGAGCTATGGAGCTCTGGAGCTATGGAGCTCTGGAGGTATGGAGCTATGGAGCTATGGAGCTCTGGAGGTATGGAGCTATGGAGCTATGGAAGTATGGAGCTCTGGTGCTATGGAGCTATGGAGCTCTGGTGCTATGGAGCTATGGAGCTCTGGTGCTATGGAGCTATGGAGCTATGGAGCTCTGGAAGTATGGAGCTCTGGTGTTATGGAGCTATGGAGCTCTGGTGCTATGGAGCTATGGAGCTCTGGTGCTATGGAGCTCTGGTGCTATGGAGCTCTGGTGCTATGGAGCTATGGAGCTCTGGTGCTATGGAGCTCTGGAGGTATGGAGCTCTGGAGGTATGGAGCTCTGGAGGTATGGAGCTATGGAGCCCTGGAGCTCTGGAGGTATGGAGCTATGGTGCTATGGAGCTCTGAAGCCATGGAGCTCTGGTGCTATGGAGCTATGGAGCTCTGGTGCTATGGAGCTATGGAGCTATGGAGCTCTGGAAGTATGGAGCTCTGGTGCTATGGAGCTATGGAGCTCTGGTGCTATGGAGCTATGGAGCTCTGGTGCTATGGAGCTATGGAGCTCTGGTGCTATGGAGCTCTGGTGCTATGGAGCTCTGGTGCTATGGAGCTATGGAGCTCTGGTGCTATGGAGCTATGGAGCTCTGGAGGTATGGAGCTCTGGAGGTATGGAGCTCTGGAGGTATGGAGCTATGGAGCCCTGGAGCTCTGGAGGTATGGAGCTATGGTGCTATGGAGCTCTGAAGCCATGGAGCTCTGGTGCTATGGAGCTCTGGAGCTCTGGAGGTATGGAGCTCTGGAGGTATGGAGCTATGGAGCCCTGGAGCTCTGGAGGTATGGAGCTATGGTGCTATGGAGCTCTGAAGCCATGGAGCTCTGGTGCTATGGAGCTCTGGAGCTCTGGAGGTATGGAGCTCTGGAGGTATGGAGCTCTGGAGGTATGGAGCTATGGAGCCCTGGAGCTCTGGAGGTATGGAGCTATGGTGCTATGGAGCTCTGAAGCCATGGAGCTCTGGTGCTATGGAGCTCTGGAGGTATGGAGCTCTGGAGGTATGGAGCTCTGGAGGTATGGAGCTATGGAGCCCTGGAGCTCTGGAGGTATGGAGCTATGGTGCTATGGAGCTCTGAAGCCATGGAGCTCTGGTGCTATGGAGCTCTGGAGGTATGGAGCTCTGGAGGTATGGAGCTCTGGAGGTATGGAGCTATGGAGCCCTGGAGCTCTGGAGGTATGGAGCTATGGTGCTATGGAGCTCTGAAGCCATGGAGCTCTGGTGCTATGGAGCTATGGAGCTCTGGTGCTATGGAGCTATGGAGGTATGGAGCCACCAGCCAGCACCCTCCGTGGCTGGATCAATGGAAGTGTTTTAGGTACCAGGCAGCCAAAGGGCCGAGGCCTCACGCTCGACCACGCCGGCGCAGAGTTCCAGCCGCTCGGATAAGCTCTGTCACTCACCCGCCGCGCAGCCACCGGTAACGGGGAAATGTCGCCGCCTGGCGGACACGCCGTTGTAAATGAATGGGCTTTCGCACTTAGTGCAATTTTCGCCAACTCTCTGACTTAGAGCTATGGAAGTATGGAGCTATGGAGCCACCAGCCACCCAGGCTGGAGCTATGGAGCTCTGGAGGTATGGAGCTCAGGTGCTATGGAAGTATGGAGCTATGGAGCTATGGAAGTATGGAGCTATGGAGCTATGGAGCTCTGGAAGTATGGAGCTATGGAGCTCTGGAGGTATGGAGCTATGGAGCCCTGGAGCCCTGGAGCTATGGAGCTCTGGTGCTATGGAGGTATGGAGCTCTGGAGGTATGGAGCTCTGGAGGTATGGAGCTATGGAGCTATGGAGCCCTGGAGCTTAGGAGCTATGGAGCCCTGGAGCTATGGAGCTATGGAGCCCTGGAGCTATGGAGCTATGGAGCTCTGGTGCTATGGAGCTATGGAGCTCTGGTGCTATGGAGCTATGGAGCTCTGGTGCTATGGAGCTATGGAGCTCTGGAAGTATGGAGCTATGGAGCTCTGGAGGTATGGAGCTATGGAGCCCTGGAGCTATGGAGCCCTGGAGCTATGGAAGTATGGAGCTCTGGTGCTATGGAGCTATGGAGCTCTGGTGCTATGGAGCTATGGAGCTCTGGAGCTATGGAGCTCTGGAGGTATGGAGCTATGGAGCTATGGAGCTCTGGAGGTATGGAGCTATGGAGCTATGGAAGTATGGAGCTCTGGTGCTATGGAGCTATGGAGCTCTGGTGCTATGGAGCTATGGAGCTCTGGTGCTATGGAGCTATGGAGCTATGGAGCTCTGGAAGTATGGAGCTCTGGTGCTATGGAGCTATGGAGCTCTGGTGCTATGGAGCTATGGAGCTCTGGTGCTATGGAGCTATGGAGCTCTGGTGCTATGGAGCTCTGGTGCTATGGAGCTATGGAGCTCTGGTGCTATGGAGCTATGGAGCTCTGGAGGTATGGAGCTCTGGAGGTATGGAGCTCTGGAGGTATGGAGCTTTGGAGCCCTGGAGCTCTGGAGGTATGGAGCTATGGTGCTATGGAGCTCTGAAGCCATGGAGCTCTGGTGCTATGGAGCTCTGGAGCTCTGGAGGTATGGAGCTCTGGAGGTATGGAGCTATGGAGCCCTGGAGCTCTGGAGGTATGGAGCTATGGTGCTATGGAGCTCTGAAGCCATGGAGCTCTGGTGCTATGGAGCTCTGGAGCTCTGGAGCTCTGGAGGTATGGAGCTCTGGAGGTATGGAGCTATGGAGCCCTGGAGCTCTGGAGGTATGGAGCTATGGTGCTATGGAGCTCTGAAGCCATGGAGCTCTGGTGCTATGGAGCTCTGGAGCTCTGGAGGTATGGAGCTCTGGAGGTATGGAGCTCTGGAGGTATGGAGCTATGGAGCCCTGGAGCTCTGGAGGTATGGAGCTATGGTGCTATGGAGCTCTGAAGCCATGGAGCTCTGGTGCTATGGAGCTCTGGAGGTATGGAGCTCTGGAGGTATGGAGCTCTGGAGGTATGGAGCTATGGAGCCCTGGAGCTCTGGAGGTATGGAGCTATGGTGCTATGGAGCTCTGAAGCCATGGAGATCTGGTGCTATGGAGCTCTGGAGGTATGGAGCTCTGGAGGTATGGAGCTCTGGAGGTATGGAGCTATGGAGCCCTGGAGCTCTGGAGGTATGGAGCTATGGTGCTATGGAGCTCTGAAGCCATGGAGCTCTGGTGCTATGGAGCTCTGGAGGTATGGAGCTCTGGAGGTATGGAGCTCTGGAGGTATGGAGCTATGGAGCCCTGGAGCTCTGGAGGTATGGAGCTATGGTGCTATGGAGCTCTGAAGCCATGGAGCTCTGGTGCTATGGAGCTATGGAGCTCTGGTGCTATGGAGCTATGGAGGTATGGAGCCACCAGCCAGCACCCTCCGTGGCTGGATCAATGGAAGTGTTTTAGGTACCAGGCAGCCAAAGGGCCGAGGCCTCACGCTCGACCACGCCGGCGCAGAGTTCCAGCCGCTCGGATAAGCTCTGTCACTCACCCGCCGCGCAGCCACCGGTAACGGGGAAATGTCGCCGCCTTGTGGACACGCCGTTGTAAATGAATGGGCTTTCGCACTTAGTGCAATTTTCGCCAACTCTCTGACTTAGAGCTATGGAAGTATGGAGCTATGGAGCCACCAGCCACCCAGGCTGGAGCTCTGGAGCTCTGGAGGTATGGAGCTCTGGTGCTATGGAAGTATGGAGCTCTGGTGCTATGGAAGTATGGAGCTATGGAGGTATGGAAGTATGGAGCTATGGAAGTATGGAGCTATGGAGCTCTGGAAGTATGGAGCTATGGAGCTCTGGAGGTATGGAGCCCTGGAGCTATGGAGCCCTGGAGCTATGGAAGTATGGAGCTCTGGTGCTATGGAGCTATGGAGCTCTGGTGCTATGGAGCTATGGAGCTATGGAGCTCTGGAGCTATGGAGCTCTGGAGGTATGCAGCTATGGAGCTATGGAGCTCTGGAGGTATGGAGCTATGGAGCTATGGAAGTATGGAGCTCTGGTGCTATGGAGCTATGGAGCTCTGGTGCTATGGAGCTATGGAGCTCTGGTGCTATGGAGCTATGGAGCTATGGAGCTCTGGAAGTATGGAGCTCTGGTGCTATGGAGCTATGGAGCTCTGGTGCTATGGAGCTATGGAGCTCTGGTGCTATGGAGCTATGGAGCTCTGGTGCTATGGAGCTCTGGTGCTATGGAGCTCTGGTGCTATGGAGCTATGGAGCTCTGGTGCTATGGAGCTATGGAGCTCTGGAGGTATGGAGCTCTGGAGGTATGGAGCTCTGGAGGTATGGAGCTATGGAGCCCTGGAGCTCTGGAGGTATGGAGCTATGGTGCTATGGAGCTCTGAAGCCATGGAGCTCTGGTGCTATGGAGCTCTGGAGCTCTGGAGGTATGGAGCTCTGGAGGTATGGAGCTATGGAGCCCTGGAGCTCTGGAGGTATGGAGCTATGGAGCTCTGAAGCCATGGAGCTCTGGTGCTATGGAGCTCTGGAGCTCTGGAGGTATGGAGCTCTGGAGGTATGGAGCTCTGGAGGTATGGAGCTATGGAGCCCTGGAGCTCTGGAGGTATGGAGCTATGGTGCTATGGAGCTCTGAAGCCATGGAGCTCTGGTGCTATGGAGCTCTGGAGGTATGGAGCTCTGGAGGTATGGAGCTCTGGAGGTATGGAGCTATGGAGCCCTGGAGCTCTGGAGGTATGGAGCTATGGTGCTATGGAGCTCTGAAGCCATGGAGCTCTGGTGCTATGGAGCTCTGGAGGTATGGAGCTCTGGAGGTATGGAGCTCTGGAGGTATGGAGCTATGGAGCCCTGGAGCTCTGGAGGTATGGAGCTATGGTGCTATGGAGCTCTGAAGCCATGGAGCTCTGGTGCTATGGAGCTATGGAGCTCTGGTGCTATGGAGCTATGGAGGTATGGAGCCACCAGCCAGCACCCTCCGTGGCTGGATCAATGGAAGTGTTTTAGGTACCAGGCAGCCAAAGGGCCGAGGCCTCACGCTCGACCACGCCGGCGCAGAGTTCCAGCCGCTCGGATAAGCTCTGTCACTCACCCGCCGCGCAGCCACCGGTAACGGGGAAATGTCGCCGCCTTGTGGACACGCCGTTGTAAATGAATGGGCTTTCGCACTTAGTGCAATTTTCGCCAACTCTCTGACTTAGAGCTATGGAAGTATGGAGCTATGGAGCCACCAGCCACCCAGGCTGGAGCTCTGGAGCTCTGGAGGTATGGAGCTCTGGTGCTATGGAAGTATGGAGCTCTGGTGCTATGGAAGTATGGAGCTATGGAGGTATGGAAGTATGGAGCTATGGAAGTATGGAGCTATGGAGCTCTGGAAGTATGGAGCTATGGAGCTCTGGAGGTATGGAGCCCTGGAGCTATGGAGCCCTGGAGCTATGGAAGTATGGAGCTCTGGTGCTATGGAGCTATGGAGCTCTGGTGCTATGGAGCTATGGAGCTATGGAGCTCTGGAGCTATGGAGCTCTGGAGGTATGGAGCTATGGAGCTATGGAGCTCTGGAGGTATGGAGCTATGGAGCTATGGAAGTATGGAGCTCTGGTGCTATGGAGCTATGGAGCTCTGGTGCTATGGAGCTATGGAGCTCTGGTGCTATGGAGCTATGGAGCTATGGAGCTCTGGAGGTATGGAGCTATGGAGCCCTGGAGCTATGGAGCTCTGGTGCTATGGAGGTATGGAGCTCTGGAGGTATGGAGCTCTGGAGGTATGGAGCTATGGAGCTATGGAGCTATGGAGCTCTGGTGCTATGGAGCTCTGGAGCTATGGAGCTATGGAGCCCTGGAGCTATGGAGCTATGGAGCTCTGGTGCTATGGAGCTATGGAGCTCTGGTGCTATGGAGCTATGGAGCTCTGGTGCTATGGAGCTATGGAGCTCTGGTGCTATGGAGCTATGGAGCTCTGGAAGTATGGAGCTATGGAGCTCTGGAGGTATGGAGCTATGGAGCCCTGGAGCTATGGAGCCCTGGAGCTATGGAAGTATGGAGCTCTGGTGCTATGGAGCTATGGAGCTCTGGTGCTATGGAACTATGGAGCTCTGGAGCTATGGAGCTCTGGAGGTATGGAGCTATGGAGCTATGGAGCTCTGGAGGTATGGAGCTATGGAGCTATGGAAGTATGGAGCTCTGGTGCTATGGAGCTATGGAGCTCTGGTGCTATGGAGCTATGGAGCTCTGGTGCTATGGAGCTATGGAGCTATGGAGCTCTGGAAGTATGGAGCTCTGGTGCTATGGAGCTATGGAGCTGTGGTGCTATGGAGCTATGGAGCTCTGGTGCTATGGAGCTATGGAGCTCTGGTGCTATGGAGCTCTGGTGCTATGGAGCTCTGGTGCTATGGAGCTATGGAGCTCTGGTGCTATGGAGCTATGGAGCTCTGGAGGTATGGAGCTCTGGAGGTATGGAGCTCTGGAGGTATGGAGCTTTGGAGCCCTGGAGCTCTGGAGGTATGGAGCTATGGTGCTATGGAGCTCTGAAGCCATGGAGCTCTGGTGCTATGGAGCTCTGGAGCTCTGGAGGTATGGAGCTCTGGAGGTATGGAGCTATGGAGCCCTGGAGCTCTGGAGGTATGGAGCTATGGTGCTATGGAGTTCTGAAGCCATGGAGCTCTGGTGCTATGGAGCTCTGGAGCTCTGGAGGTATGGAGCTCTGGAGGTATGGAGCTATGGAGCCCTGGAGCTCTGGAGCTCTGGAGGTATGGAGCTATGGTGCTATGGAGCTCTGAAGCCATGGAGCTCTGGTGCTATGGAGCTCTGGAGCTCTGGAGGTATGGAGCTCTGGAGGTATGGAGCTCTGGAGGTATGGAGCTATGGAGCCCTGGAGCTCTGGAGGTATGGAGCTATGGTGCTATGGAGCTCTGAAGCCATGGAGCTCTGGTGCTATGGAGCTCTGGAGGTATGGAGCTCTGGAGGTATGGAGCTCTGGAGGTATGGAGCTATGGAGCTATGGAGCTCTGGAGCTATGGAGCTCTGGAGGTATGGAGCTATGGAGCTATGGAGCTCTGGAGGTATGGAGCTATGGAGCTATGGAAGTATGGAGCTCTGGTGCTATGGAGCTATGGAGCTCTGGTGCTATGGAGCTATGGAGCTCTGGTGCTATGGAGCTATGGAGCTATGGAGCTCTGGAGGTATGGAGCTCTGGAGGTATGGAGCTATGGAGCCCTGGAGCTCTGGAGGTATGGAGCTATGGTGCTATGGAGCTCTGAAGCCATGGAGCTCTGGTGCTATGGAGCTATGGAGCTCTGGTGCTATGGAGCTCTGGAGGTATGGAGCTCTGGAGGTATGGAGCTATGGAGCCCTGGAGCTCTGGAGGTATGGAGCTATGGTGCTATGGAGCTCTGAAGCCATGGAGCTCTGGTGCTATGGAGCTATGGAGCTCTGGTGCTATGGAGCTATGGAGCTATGGAGCTCTGGAAGTATGGAGCTCTGGTGCTATGGAGCTATGGAGCTCTGGTGCTATGGAGCTATGGAGCTCTGGTGCTATGGAGCTATGGAGCTCTGGTGCTATGGA
This sequence comes from Syngnathus leptorhynchus, assembly GCF_054491065.1. NCBI lineage: Eukaryota > Metazoa > Chordata > Actinopteri > Syngnathiformes > Syngnathidae > Syngnathus > Syngnathus leptorhynchus. The sequence goes on from NW_028232004.1 coordinate 326,340, forward strand.
GCTCTGGTGCTATGGAGCTCTGGTGCTATGGAGCTATGGAGCTCTGGTGCTATGGAGCTATGGAGCTCTGGAGGTATGGAGCTCTGGAGGTATGGAGCTCTGGAGGTATGGAGCTATGGAGCCCTGGAGCTCTGGAGGTATGGAGCTATGGTGCTATGGAGCTCTGAAGCCATGGAGCTCTGGTGCTATGGAGCTCTGGAGCTCTGGAGGTATGGAGCTCTGGAGGTATGGAGCTATGGAGCCCTGGAGCTCTGGAGGTATGGAGCTATGGTGCTATGGAGCTCTGAAGCCATGGAGCTCTGGTGCTATGGAGCTCTGGAGCTCTGGAGGTATGGAGCTCTGGAGGTATGGAGCTCTGGAGGTATGGAGCTATGGAGCCCTGGAGCTCTGGAGGTATGGAGCTATGGTGCTATGGAGCTCTGAAGCCATGGAGCTCTGGTGCTATGGAGCTCTGGAGGTATGGAGCTCTGGAGGTATGGAGCTCTGGAGGTATGGAGCTATGGAGCCCTGGAGCTCTGGAGGTATGGAGCTATGGTGCTATGGAGCTCTGAAGCCATGGAGCTCTGGTGCTATGGAGCTCTGGAGGTATGGAGCTCTGGAGGTATGGAGCTCTGGAGGTATGGAGCTATGGAGCCCTGGAGCTCTGGAGGTATGGAGCTATGGTGCTATGGAGCTCTGAAGCCATGGAGCTCTGGTGCTATGGAGCTATGGAGCTCTGGTGCTATGGAGCTATGGAGGTATGGAGCCACCAGCCAGCACCCTCCGTGGCTGGATCAATGGAAGTGTTTTAGGTACCAGGCAGCCAAAGGGCCGAGGCCTCACGCTCGACCACGCCGGCGCAGAGTTCCAGCCGCTCGGATAAGCTCTGTCACTCACCCGCCGCGCAGCCACCGGTAACGGGGAAATGTCGCCGCCTGGCGGACACGCCGTTGTAAATGAATGGGCTTTCGCACTTAGTGCAATTTTCGCCAACTCTCTGACTGGAGCTATGGAAGTATGGAGCTATGGAGCCACCAGCCACCCAGGCTGGAGCTATGGAGCTCTGGAGGTATGGAGCTCTGGTGCTATGGAAGTATGGAGCTATGGAGCTATGGAAGTATGGAGCTATGGAGCTATGGAGCTCTGGAAGTATGGAGCTATGGAGCTCTGGAGGTATGGAGCTATGGAGCCCTGGAGCCCTGGAGCTATGGAGCCCTGGAGCTATGGAGCTATGGAGCCCTGGAGCTATGGAGCTATGGAGCCCTGGAGCTATGGAGCTATGGAGCTCTGGTGCTATGGAGCTATGGAGCTCTGGTGCTATGGAGCTATGGAGCTCTGGTGCTATGGAGCTATGGAGCTCTGGTGCTATGGAGCTCTGGTGCTATGGAGCTCTGGTGCTATGGAGCTATGGAGCTCTGGTGCTATGGAGCTATGGAGCTCTGGAGGTATGGAGCTCTGGAGGTATGGAGCTCTGGAGGTATGGAGCTTTGGAGCCCTGGAGCTCTGGAGGTATGGAGCTATGGTGCTATGGAGCTCTGAAGCCATGGAGCTCTGGTGCTATGGAGCTCTGGAGCTCTGGAGGTATGGAGCTCTGGAGGTATGGAGCTATGGAGCCCTGGAGCTCTGGAGGTATTGAGCTATGGTGCTATGGAGCTCTGAAGCCATGGAGCTCTGGTGCTATGGAGCTCTGGAGCTCTGGAGGTATGGAGCTCTGGAGGTATGGAGCTATGGAGCCCTGGAGCTCTGGAGGTATGGAGCTATGGTGCTATGGAGCTCTGAAGCCATGGAGCTCTGGTGCTATGGAGCTCTGGAGCTCTGGAGGTATGGAGCTCTGGAGGTATGGAGCTCTGGAGGTATGGAGCTATGGAGCCCTGGAGCTCTGGAGGTATGGAGCTATGGTGCTATGGAGCTCTGAAGCCATGGAGCTCTGGTGCTATGGAGCTCTGGAGCTCTGGAGCTCTGGAGGTATGGAGCTCTGGAGGTATGGAGCTATGGAGCCCTGGAGCTCTGGAGGTATGGAGCTATGGTGCTATGGAGCTCTGAAGCCATGGAGCTCTGGTGCTATGGAGCTATGGAGCTCTGGTGCTATGGAGCTATGGAGGTATGGAGCCACCAGCCAGCACCCTCCGTGGCTGGATCAATGGAAGTGTTTTAGGTACCAGGCAGCCAAAGGGCCGAGGCCTCACGCTCGACCACGCCGGCGCAGAGTTCCAGCCGCTCGGATAAGCTCTGTCACTCACCCGCCGCGCAGCCACCGGTAACGGGGAAATGTCGCCGCCTTGTGGACACGCCGTTGTAAATGAATGGGCTTTCGCACTTAGTGCAATTTTCGCCAACTCTCTGACTGGAGCTATGGAAGTATGGAGCTATGGAGCCACCAGCCACCCAGGCTGGAGCTATGGAGCTCTGGAGGTATGGAGCTCTGGTGCTATGGAAGTATGGAGCTATGGAGCTATGGAAGTATGGAGCTATGGAGCTATGGAGCTCTGGAAGTATGGAGCTATGGAGCTCTGGAGGTATGGAGCTATGGAGCCCTGGAGCCCTGGAGCTATGGAGCCCTGGAGCTATGGAGCTATGGAGCCCTGGAGCTATGGAGCTATGGAGCCCTGGAGCTATGGAGCTATGGAGCTCTGGTGCTATGGAGCTATGGAGCTCTGGTGCTATGGAGCTATGGAGCTCTGGTGCTATGGAGCTATGGAGCTCTGGTGCTATGGAGCTCTGGTGCTATGGAGCTCTGGTGCTATGGAGCTATGGAGCTCTGGTGCTATGGAGCTATGGAGCTCTGGAGGTATGGAGCTCTGGAGGTATGGAGCTCTGGAGGTATGGAGCTTTGGAGCCCTGGAGCTCTGGAGGTATGGAGCTATGGTGCTATGGAGCTCTGAAGCCATGGAGCTCTGGTGCTATGGAGCTCTGGAGCTCTGGAGGTATGGAGCTCTGGAGGTATGGAGCTATGGAGCCCTGGAGCTCTGGAGGTATGGAGCTATGGTGCTATGGAGCTCTGAAGCCATGGAGCTCTGGTGCTATGGAGCTCTGGAGCTCTGGAGGTATGGAGCTCTGGAGGTATGGAGCTATGGAGCCCTGGAGCTCTGGAGGTATGGAGCTATGGTGCTATGGAGCTCTGAAGCCATGGAGCTCTGGTTCTATGGAGCTCTGGAGCTCTGGAGGTATGGAGCTCTGGAGGTATGGAGCTCTGGAGGTATGGAGCTATGGAGCCCTGGAGCTCTGGAGGTATGGAGCTATGGTGCTATGGAGCTCTGAAGCCATGGAGCTCTGGTGCTATGGAGCTCTGGAGGTATGGAGCTCTGGAGGTATGGAGCTCTGGAGGTATGGAGCTATGGAGCCCTGGAGCTCTGGAGGTATGGAGCTATGGTGCTATGGAGCTCTGAACCCATGGAGCTCTGGTGCTATGGAGCTATGGAGCTCTGGTGCTATGGAGCTATGGAGGTATGGAGCCACCAGCCAGCACCCTCCGTGGCTGGATCAATGGAAGTGTTTTAGGTACCAGGCAGCCAAAGGGCCGAGGCCTCACGCTCGACCACGCCGGCGCAGAGTTCCAGCCGCTCGGATAAGCTCTGTCACTCACCCGCCGCGCAGCCACCGGTAACGGGGAAATGTCGCCGCCTTGTGGACACGCCGTTGTAAATGAATGGGCTTTCGCACTTAGTGCAATTTTCGCCAACTCTCTGACTTAGAGCTATGGAAGTATGGAGCTATGGAGCCACCAGCCACCCAGGCTGGAGCTCTGGAGCTCTGGAGGTATGGAGCTCTGGTGCTATGGAAGTATGGAGCTCTGGTGCTATGGAAGTATGGAGCTATGGAGGTATGGAAGTATGGAGCTATGGAAGTATGGAGCTATGGAGCTCTGGAAGTATGGAGCTATGGAGCTCTGGAGGTATGGAGCCCTGGAGCTATGGAGCCCTGGAGCTATGGAAGTATGGAGCTCTGGTGCTATGGAGCTATGGAGCTCTGGTGCTATGGAGCTATGGAGCTATGGAGCTCTGGAGCTATGGAGCTCTGGAGGTATGCAGCTATGGAGCTATGGAGCTCTGGAGGTATGGAGCTATGGAGCTATGGAAGTATGGAGCTCTGGTGCTATGGAGCTATGGAGCTATGGAGCTCTGGAAGTATGGAGCTCTGGTGCTATGGAGCTATGGAGCTCTGGTGCTATGGAGCTATGGAGCTCTGGTGCTATGGAGCTCTGGTGCTATGGAGCTCTGGTGCTATGGAGCTATGGAGCTCTGGTGCTATGGAGCTCTGGAGGTATGGAGCTCTGGAGGTATGGAGCTCTGGAGGTATGGAGCTATGGAGCCCTGGAGCTCTGGAGGTATGGAGCTATGGTGCTATGGAGCTCTGAAGCCATGGAGCTCTGGTGCTATGGAGCTATGGAGCTCTGGTGCTATGGAGCTATGGAGCTATGGAGCTCTGGAAGTATGGAGCTCTGGTGCTATGGAGCTATGGAGCTCTGGTGCTATGGAGCTATGGAGCTCTGGTGCTATGGAGCTATGGAGCTCTGGTGCTATGGAGCTCTGGTGCTATGGAGCTCTGGTGCTATGGAGCTATGGAGCTCTGGTGCTATGGAGCTATGGAGCTCTGGAGGTATGGAGCTCTGGAGGTATGGAGCTCTGGAGGTATGGAGCTATGGAGCCCTGGAGCTCTGGAGGTATGGAGCTATGGTGCTATGGAGCTCTGAAGCCATGGAGCTCTGGTGCTATGGAGCTCTGGAGCTCTGGAGGTATGGAGCTCTGGAGGTATGGAGCTATGGAGCCCTGGAGCTCTGGAGGTATGGAGCTATGGTGCTATGGAGCTCTGAAGCCATGGAGCTCTGGTGCTATGGAGCTCTGGAGCTCTGGAGGTATGGAGCTCTGGAGGTATGGAGCTCTGGAGGTATGGAGCTATGGAGCCCTGGAGCTCTGGAGGTATGGAGCTATGGTGCTATGGAGCTCTGAAGCCATGGAGCTCTGGTGCTATGGAGCTCTGGAGGTATGGAGCTCTGGAGGTATGGAGCTCTGGAGGTATGGAGCTATGGAGCCCTGGAGCTCTGGAGGTATGGAGCTATGGTGCTATGGAGCTCTGAAGCCATGGAGCTCTGGTGCTATGGAGCTCTGGTGCTATGGAGCTCTGGAGGTATGGAGCTCTGGAGGTATGGAGCTCTGGAGGTATGGAGCTATGGAGCCCTGGAGCTCTGGAGGTATGGAGCTATGGTGCTATGGAGCTCTGAAGCCATGGAGCTCTGGTGCTATGGAGCTATGGAGCTCTGGTGCTATGGAGCTATGGAGGTATGGAGCCACCAGCCAGCACCCTCCGTGGCTGGATCAATGGAAGTGTTTTAGGTACCAGGCAGCCAAAGGGCCGAGGCCTCACGCTCGACCACGCCGGCGCAGAGTTCCAGCCGCTCGGATAAGCTCTGTCACTCACCCGCCGCGCAGCCACCGGTAACGGGGAAATGTCGCCGCCTGGCGGACACGCCGTTGTAAATGAATGGGCTTTCGCACTTAGTGCAATTTTCGCCAACTCTCTGACTTAGAGCTATGGAAGTATGGAGCTATGGAGCCACCAGCCACCCAGGCTGGAGCTATGGAGCTCTGGAGGTATGGAGCTCAGGTGCTATGGAAGTATGGAGCTATGGAGCTATGGAAGTATGGAGCTATGGAGCTATGGAGCTCTGGAAGTATGGAGCTATGGAGCTCTGGAGGTATGGAGCTATGGAGCCCTGGAGCCCTGGAGCTATGGAGCTCTGGTGCTATGGAGGTATGGAGCTCTGGAGGTATGGAGCTCTGGAGGTATGGAGCTATGGAGCTATGGAGCTATGGAGCCCTGGAGCTATGGAGCTATGGAGCCCTGGAGCTATGGAGCTATGGAGCTATGGAGCCCTGGAGCTATGGAGCTATGGAGCTCTGGTGCTATGGAGCTATGGAGCTCTGGTGCTATGGAGCTATGGAGGTATGGAGCTCTGGAGGTATGGAGCTCTGGAGGTATGGAGCTATGGAGCCCTGGAGCTCTGGAGGTATGGAGCTATGGTGCTATGGAGCTCTGAAGCCATGGAGCTCTGGTGCTATGGAGCTATGGAGCTCTGGTGCTATGGAGCTATGGAGGTATGGAGCCACCAGCCAGCACCCTCCGTGGCTGGATCAATGGAAGTGTTTTAGGTACCAGGCAGCCAAAGGGCCGAGGCCTCACGCTCGACCACGCCGGCGCAGAGTTCCAGCCGCTCGGATAAGCTCTGTCACTCACCCGCCGCGCAGCCACCGGTAACGGGGAAATGTCGCCGCCTTGTGGACACGCCGTTGTAAATGGAGCTCTGGTGCTATGGAGCTATGGAGCTCTGGTGCTATGGAGCTATGGAGCTCTGGTGCTATGGAGCTATGGAGCTCTGGAAGTATGGAGCTCTGGTGCTATGGAGCTATGGAGCTCTGGTGCTATGGAGCTATGGAGCTCTGGAGCTATGGAGCTCTGGAGGTATGGAGCTATGGAGCTATGGAGCTCTGGAGGTATGGAGCTATGGAGCTATGGAAGTATGGAGCTCTGGTGCTATGGAGCTATGGAGCTCTGGTGCTATGGAGCTATGGAGCTATGGAGGTATGGAGCTCTGGAGGTATGGAGCTCTGGAGGTATGGAGCTATGGAGCCCTGGAGCTCTGGAGGTATGGAGCTATGGTGCTATGGAGCTCTGAAACCATGGAGCTCTGGTGCTATGGAGCTATGGAGCTCTGGTGCTATGGAGCTATGGAGGTATGGAGCCACCAGCCAGCACCCTCCGTGGCTGGATCAATGGAAGTGTTTTAGGTACCAGGCAGCCAAAGGGCCGAGGCCTCACGCTCGACCACGCCGGCGCAGAGTTCCAGCCGCTCGGATAAGCTCTGTCACTCACCCGCCGCGCAGCCACCGGTAACGGGGAAATGTCGCCGCCTTGTGGACACGCCGTTGTAAATGGAGCTCTGGTGCTATGGAGCTATGGAGCTCTGGTGCTATGGAGCTATGGAGCTCTGGTGCTATGGAGCTATGGAGCTCTGGAAGTATGGAGCTCTGGTGCTATGGAGCTATGGAGCTCTGGTGCTATGGAGCTATGGAGCTCTGGAGCTATGGAGCTCTGGAGGTATGGAGCTATGGAGCTATGGAGCTCTGGAGGTATGGAGCTATGGAGCTATGGAAGTATGGAGCTCTGGTGCTATGGAGCTATGGAGCTCTGGTGCTATGGAGCTATGGAGCTCTGGTGCTATGGAGCTATGGAGCTATGGAGCTCTGGAAGTATGGAGCTCTGGTGCTATGGAGCTATGGAGCTCTGGTGCTATGGAGCTATGGAGCTCTGGTGCTATGGAGCTATGGAGCTCTGGTGCTATGGAGCTCTGGTGCTATGGAGCTCTGGTGCTATGGAGCTATGGAGCTCTGGTGCTATGGAGCTATGGAGCTCTGGAGGTATGGAGCTCTGGAGGTATGGAGCTCTGGAGGTATGGAGCTTTGGAGCCCTGGAGCTCTGGAGGTATGGAGCTATGGTGCTATGGAGCTCTGAAGCCATGGAGCTCTGGTGCTATGGAGCTCTGGAGCTCTGGAGGTATGGAGCTCTGGAGGTATGGAGCTATGGAGCCCTGGAGCTCTGGAGGTATGGAGCTATGGTGCTATGGAGCTCTGAAGCCATGGAGCTCTGGTGCTATGGAGCTCTGGAGCTCTGGAGGTATGGAGCTCTGGAGCTATGGAGCCCTGGAGCTCTGGAGGTATGGAGCTATGGTGCTATGGAGCTCTGAAGCCATGGAGCTCTGGTGCTATGGAGCTCTGGAGCTCTGGAGGTATGGAGCTCTGGAGGTATGGAGCTCTGGAGGTATGGAGCTATGGAGCCCTGGAGCTCTGGAGGTATGGAGCTATGGTGCTATGGAGCTCTGAAGCCATGGAGCTCTGGTGCTATGGAGCTCTGGAGGTATGGAGCTCTGGAGGTATGGAGCTCTGGAGGTATGGAGCTATGGAGCCCTGGAGCTCTGGAGGTATGGAGCTATGGTGCTATGGAGCTCTGAAGCCATGGAGCTCTGGTGCTATGGAGCTCTGGAGGTATGGAGCTCTGGAGGTATGGAGCTCTGGAGGTATGGAGCTATGGAGCCCTGGAGCTCTGGAGGTATGGAGCTATGGTGCTATGGAGCTCTGAAGCCATGGAGCTCTGGTGCTATGGAGCTCTGGAGGTATGGAGCTCTGGAGGTATGGAGCTCTGGAGGTATGGAGCTATGGAGCCCTGGAGCTCTGGAGGTATGGAGCTATGGTGCTATGGAGCTCTGAAGCCATGGAGCTCTGGTGCTATGGAGCTATGGAGCTCTGGTGCTATGGAGCTATGGAGGTATGGAGCCACCAGCCAGCACCCTCCGTGGCTGGATCAATGGAAGTGTTTTAGGTACCAGGCAGCCAAAGGGCCGAGGCCTCACGCTCGACCACGCCGGCGCAGAGTTCCAGCCGCTCGGATAAGCTCTGTCACTCACCCGCCGCGCAGCCACCGGTAACGGGGAAATGTCGCCGCCTTGTGGACACGCCGTTGTAAATGAATGGGCTTTCGCACTTAGTGCAATTTTCGCCAACTCTCTGACAGAGCTATGGAAGTATGGAGCTATGGAGCCACCAGCCACCCAGGCTGGAGCTCTGGAGCTCTGGAGGTATGGAGCTCTGGTGCTATGGAAGTATGGAGCTCTGGTGCTATGGAAGTATGGAGCTATGGAGGTATGGAAGTATGGAGCTATGGAAGTATGGAGCTATGGAGCTCTGGAAGTATGGAGCTATGGAGCTCTGGAGGTATGGAGCCCTGGAGCTATGGAGCCCTGGAGCTATGGAAGTATGGAGCTCTGGTGCTATGGAGCTATGGAGCTCTGGTGCTATGGAGCTATGGAGCTATGGAGCTCTGGAGCTATGGAGCTCTGGAGGTATGGAGCTATGGAGCTATGGAGCTCTGGAGGTATGGAGCTATGGAGCTATGGAAGTATGGAGCTCTGGTGCTATGGAGCTATGGAGCTCTGGTGCTATGGAGCTATGGAGCTCTGGTGCTATGGAGCTATGGAGCTATGGAGCTATGGAGCTCTGGAAGTATGGAGCTCTGGTGCTATGGAGCTATGGAGCTCTGGTGCTATGGAGCTATGGAGCTCTGGTGCTATGGAGCTCTGGTGCTATGGAGCTCTGGTGCTATGGAGCTATGGAGCTCTGGTGCTATGGAGCTCTGGAGGTATGGAGCTCTGGAGGTATGGAGCTCTGGAGGTATGGAGCTATGGAGCCCTGGAGCTCTGGAGGTATGGAGCTATGGTGCTATGGAGCTCTGAAGCCATGGAGCTCTGGTGCTATGGAGCTATGGAGCTCTGGTGCTATGGAGCTATGGAGCTATGGAGCTCTGGAAGTATGGAGCTCTGGTGCTATGGAGCTATGGAGCTCTGGTGCTATGGAGCTATGGAGCTCTGGTGCTATGGAGCTATGGAGCTCTGGTGCTATGGAGCTCTGGTGCTATGGAGCTCTGGTGCTATGGAGCTATGGAGCTCTGGTGCTATGGAGCTATGGAGCTCTGGAGGTATGGAGCTCTGGAGGTATGGAGCTCTGGAGGTATGGAGCTATGGAGCCCTGGAGCTCTGGAGGTATGGAGCTATGGTGCTATGGAGCTCTGAAGCCATGGAGCTCTGGTGCTATGGAGCTCTGGAGCTCTGGAGGTATGGAGCTCTGGAGGTATGGAGCTATGGAGCCCTGGAGCTCTGGAGGTATGGAGCTATGGTGCTATGGAGCTCTGAAGCCAAGGAGCTCTGGTGCTATGGAGCTCTGGAGCTCTGGAGGTATGGAGCTCTGGAGGTATGGAGCTCTGGAGGTATGGAGCTATGGAGCCCTGGAGCTCTGGAGGTATGGAGCTATGGTGCTATGGAGCTCTGAAGCCATGGAGCTCTGGTGCTATGGAGCTCTGGAGGTATGGAGCTCTGGAGGTATGGAGCTCTGGAGGTATGGAGCTATGGAGCCCTGGAGCTCTGGAGGTATGGAGCTATGGTGCTATGGAGCTCTGAAGCCATGGAGCTCTGGTGCTATGGAGCTCTGGAGGTATGGAGCTCTGGAGGTATGGAGCTCTGGAGGTATGGAGCTATGGAGCCCTGGAGCTCTGGAGGTATGGAGCTATGGTGCTATGGAGCTCTGAAGCCATGGAGCTCTGGTGCTATGGAGCTATGGAGCTCTGGTGCTATGGAGCTATGGAGGTATGGAGCCACCAGCCAGCACCCTCCGTGGCTGGATCAATGGAAGTGTTTTAGGTACCAGGCAGCCAAAGGGCCGAGGCCTCACGCTCGACCACGCCGGCGCAGAGTTCCAGCCGCTCGGATAAGCTCTGTCACTCACCCGCCGCGCAGCCACCGGTAACGGGGAAATGTCGCCGCCTTGTGGACACGCCGTTGTAAATGAATGGGCTTTCGCACTTAGTGCAATTTTCGCCAACTCTCTGACTTAGAGCTATGGAAGTATGGAGCTATGGAGCCACCAGCCACCCAGGCTGGAGCTCTGGAGCTCTGGAGGTATGGAGCTCTGGTGCTATGGAAGTATGGAGCTCTGGTGCTATGGAAGTATGGAGCTATGGAGGTATGGAAGTATGGAGCTATGGAAGTATGGAGCTATGGAGCTCTGGAAGTATGGAGCTATGGAGCTCTGGAGGTATGGAGCCCTGGAGCTATGGAGCCCTGGAGCTATGGAAGTATGGAGCTCTGGTGCTATGGAGCTATGGAGCTCTGGTGCTATGGAGCTATGGAGCTATGGAGCTCTGGAGCTATGGAGCTCTGGAGGTATGGAGCTATGGAGCTATGGAGCTCTGGAGGTATGGAGCTATGGAGCTATGGAAGTATGGAGCTCTGGTGCTATGGAGCTATGGAGCTCTGGTGCTATGGAGCTATGGAGCTCTGGTGCTATGGAGCTATGGAGCTATGGAGCTCTGGAAGTATGGAGCTCTGGTGCTATGGAGCTATGGAGCTCTGGTGCTATGGAGCTATGGAGCTCTGGTGCTATGGAGCTCTGGTGCTATGGAGCTCTGGTGCTATGGAGCTATGGAGCTCTGGTGCTATGGAGCTCTGGAGGTATGGAGCTCTGGAGGTATGGAGCTCTGGAGGTATGGAGCTATGGAGCCCTGGAGCTCTGGAGGTATGGAGCTATTGTGCTATGGAGCTCTGAAGCCATGGAGCTCTGGTGCTATGGATTTATGGAGCTCTGGTGCTATGGAGCTATGGAGCTATGGAGCTCTGGAAGTATGGAGCTCTGGTGCTATGGAGCTATGGAGCTCTGGTGCTATGGAGCTATGGAGCTCTGGTGCTATGGAGCTATGGAGCTCTGGTGCTATGGAGCTCTGGTGCTATGGAGCTCTGGTGCTATGGAGCTATGGAGCTCTGGTGCTATGGAGCTATGGAGCTCTGGAGGTATGGAGCTCTGGAGGTATGGAGCTCTGGAGGTATGGAGCTATGGAGCCCTGGAGCTCTGGAGGTATGGAGCTATGGTGCTATGGAGCTCTGAAGCCATGGAGCTCTGGTGCTATGGAGCTCTGGAGCTCTGGAGGTATGGAGCTCTGGAGGTATGGAGCTAGGCCGAGGCCTCACGCTCGACCACGCCGGCGCAGAGTTCCAGCCGCTCGGATAAGCTCTGTCACTCACCCGCCGCGCAGCCACCGGTAACGGGGAAATGTCGCCGCCTGGCGGACACGCCGTTGTAAATGAATGGGCTTTCGCACTTAGTGCAATTTTCGCCAACTCTCTGACTTAGAGCTATGGAAGTATGGAGCTATGGAGCCACCAGCCACCCAGGCTGGAGCTCTGGAGCTCTGGAGGTATGGAGCTCTGGTGCTATGGAAGTATGGAGCTCTGGTGCTATGGAAGTATGGAGCTATGGAGGTATGGAAGTATGGAGCTATGGAAGTATGGAGCTATGGAGCTCTGGAAGTAGGGAGCTATGGAGCTCTGGAGGTATGGAGCCCTGGAGCTATGGAGCCCTGGAGCTATGGAAGTATGGAGCTCTGGTGCTATGGAGCTATGGAGCTCTGGTGCTATGGAGCTATGGAGCTATGGAGCTCTGGAGCTATGGAGCTCTGGAGGTATGGAGCTATGGAGCTATGGAGCTCTGGAGGTATGGAGCTATGGAGCTATGGAAGTATGGAGCTCTGGTGCTATGGAGCTATGGAGCTCTGGTGCTATGGAGCTATGGAGCTCTGGTGCTATGGAGCTATGGAGCTATGGAGCTCTGGAAGTATGGAGCTCTGGTGTTATGGAGCTATGGAGCTCTGGTGCTATGGAGCTATGGAGCTCTGGTGCTATGGAGCTCTGGTGCTATGGAGCTCTGGTGCTATGGAGCTATGGAGCTCTGGTGCTATGGAGCTCTGGAGGTATGGAGCTCTGGAGGTATGGAGCTCTGGAGGTATGGAGCTATGGAGCCCTGGAGCTCTGGAGGTATGGAGCTATGGTGCTATGGAGCTCTGAAGCCATGGAGCTCTGGTGCTATGGAGCTATGGAGCTCTGGTGCTATGGAGCTATGGAGCTATGGAGCTCTGGAAGTATGGAGCTCTGGTGCTATGGAGCTATGGAGCTCTGGTGCTATGGAGCTATGGAGCTCTGGTGCTATGGAGCTATGGAGCTCTGGTGCTATGGAGCTCTGGTGCTATGGAGCTCTGGTGCTATGGAGCTATGGAGCTCTGGTGCTATGGAGCTATGGAGCTCTGGAGGTATGGAGCTCTGGAGGTATGGAGCTCTGGAGGTATGGAGCTATGGAGCCCTGGAGCTCTGGAGGTATGGAGCTATGGTGCTATGGAGCTCTGAAGCCATGGAGCTCTGGTGCTATGGAGCTCTGGAGCTCTGGAGGTATGGAGCTCTGGAGGTATGGAGCTATGGAGCCCTGGAGCTCTGGAGGTATGGAGCTATGGTGCTATGGAGCTCTGAAGCCATGGAGCTCTGGTGCTATGGAGCTCTGGAGCTCTGGAGGTATGGAGCTCTGGAGGTATGGAGCTCTGGAGGTATGGAGCTATGGAGCCCTGGAGCTCTGGAGGTATGGAGCTATGGTGCTATGGAGCTCTGAAGCCATGGAGCTCTGGTGCTATGGAGCTCTGGAGGTATGGAGCTCTGGAGGTATGGAGCTCTGGAGGTATGGAGCTATGGAGCCCTGGAGCTCTGGAGGTATGGAGCTATGGTGCTATGGAGCTCTGAAGCCATGGAGCTCTGGTGCTATGGAGCTCTGGAGGTATGGAGCTCTGGAGGTATGGAGCTCTGGAGGTATGGAGCTATGGAGCCCTGGAGCTCTGGAGGTATGGAGCTATGGTGCTATGGAGCTCTGAAGCCATGGAGCTCTGGTGCTATGGAGCTATGGAGCTCTGGTGCTATGGAGCTATGGAGGTATGGAGCCACCAGCCAGCACCCTCCGTGGCTGGATCAATGGAAGTGTTTTAGGTACCAGGCAGCCAAAGGGCCGAGGCCTCACGCTCGACCACGCCGGCGCAGAGTTCCAGCCGCTCGGATAAGCTCTGTCACTCACCCGCCGCGCAGCCACCGGTAACGGGGAAATGTCGCCGCCTGGCGGACACGCCGTTGTAAATGAATGGGCTTTCGCACTTAGTGCAATTTTCGCCAACTCTCTGACTTAGAGCTATGGAAGTATGGAGCTATGGAGCCACCAGCCACCCAGGCTGGAGCTATGGAGCTCTGGAGGTATGGAGCTCAGGTGCTATGGAAGTATGGAGCTATGGAGCTATGGAAGTATGGAGCTATGGAGCTATGGAGCTCTGGAAGTATGGAGCTATGGAGCTCTGGAGGTATGGAGCTATGGAGCCCTGGAGCCCTGGAGCTATGGAGCTCTGGTGCTATGGAGGTATGGAGCTCTGGAGGTATGGAGCTCTGGAGGTATGGAGCTATGGAGCTATGGAGCCCTGGAGCTTAGGAGCTATGGAGCCCTGGAGCTATGGAGCTATGGAGCCCTGGAGCTATGGAGCTATGGAGCTCTGGTGCTATGGAGCTATGGAGCTCTGGTGCTATGGAGCTATGGAGCTCTGGTGCTATGGAGCTATGGAGCTCTGGAAGTATGGAGCTATGGAGCTCTGGAGGTATGGAGCTATGGAGCCCTGGAGCTATGGAGCCCTGGAGCTATGGAAGTATGGAGCTCTGGTGCTATGGAGCTATGGAGCTCTGGTGCTATGGAGCTATGGAGCTCTGGAGCTATGGAGCTCTGGAGGTATGGAGCTATGGAGCTATGGAGCTCTGGAGGTATGGAGCTATGGAGCTATGGAAGTATGGAGCTCTGGTGCTATGGAGCTATGGAGCTCTGGTGCTATGGAGCTATGGAGCTCTGGTGCTATGGAGCTATGGAGCTATGGAGCTCTGGAAGTATGGAGCTCTGGTGCTATGGAGCTATGGAGCTCTGGTGCTATGGAGCTATGGAGCTCTGGTGCTATGGAGCTATGGAGCTCTGGTGCTATGGAGCTCTGGTGCTATGGAGCTATGGAGCTCTGGTGCTATGGAGCTATGGAGCTCTGGAGGTATGGAGCTCTGGAGGTATGGAGCTCTGGAGGTATGGAGCTTTGGAGCCCTGGAGCTCTGGAGGTATGGAGCTATGGTGCTATGGAGCTCTGAAGCCATGGAGCTCTGGTGCTATGGAGCTCTGGAGCTCTGGAGGTATGGAGCTCTGGAGGTATGGAGCTATGGAGCCCTGGAGCTCTGGAGGTATGGAGCTATGGTGCTATGGAGCTCTGAAGCCATGGAGCTCTGGTGCTATGGAGCTCTGGAGCTCTGGAGCTCTGGAGGTATGGAGCTCTGGAGGTATGGAGCTATGGAGCCCTGGAGCTCTGGAGGTATGGAGCTATGGTGCTATGGAGCTCTGAAGCCATGGAGCTCTGGTGCTATGGAGCTCTGGAGCTCTGGAGGTATGGAGCTCTGGAGGTATGGAGCTCTGGAGGTATGGAGCTATGGAGCCCTGGAGCTCTGGAGGTATGGAGCTATGGTGCTATGGAGCTCTGAAGCCATGGAGCTCTGGTGCTATGGAGCTCTGGAGGTATGGAGCTCTGGAGGTATGGAGCTCTGGAGGTATGGAGCTATGGAGCCCTGGAGCTCTGGAGGTATGGAGCTATGGTGCTATGGAGCTCTGAAGCCATGGAGATCTGGTGCTATGGAGCTCTGGAGGTATGGAGCTCTGGAGGTATGGAGCTCTGGAGGTATGGAGCTATGGAGCCCTGGAGCTCTGGAGGTATGGAGCTATGGTGCTATGGAGCTCTGAAGCCATGGAGCTCTGGTGCTATGGAGCTCTGGAGGTATGGAGCTCTGGAGGTATGGAGCTCTGGAGGTATGGAGCTATGGAGCCCTGGAGCTCTGGAGGTATGGAGCTATGGTGCTATGGAGCTCTGAAGCCATGGAGCTCTGGTGCTATGGAGCTATGGAGCTCTGGTGCTATGGAGCTATGGAGGTATGGAGCCACCAGCCAGCACCCTCCGTGGCTGGATCAATGGAAGTGTTTTAGGTACCAGGCAGCCAAAGGGCCGAGGCCTCACGCTCGACCACGCCGGCGCAGAGTTCCAGCCGCTCGGATAAGCTCTGTCACTCACCCGCCGCGCAGCCACCGGTAACGGGGAAATGTCGCCGCCTTGTGGACACGCCGTTGTAAATGAATGGGCTTTCGCACTTAGTGCAATTTTCGCCAACTCTCTGACTTAGAGCTATGGAAGTATGGAGCTATGGAGCCACCAGCCACCCAGGCTGGAGCTCTGGAGCTCTGGAGGTATGGAGCTCTGGTGCTATGGAAGTATGGAGCTCTGGTGCTATGGAAGTATGGAGCTATGGAGGTATGGAAGTATGGAGCTATGGAAGTATGGAGCTATGGAGCTCTGGAAGTATGGAGCTATGGAGCTCTGGAGGTATGGAGCCCTGGAGCTATGGAGCCCTGGAGCTATGGAAGTATGGAGCTCTGGTGCTATGGAGCTATGGAGCTCTGGTGCTATGGAGCTATGGAGCTATGGAGCTCTGGAGCTATGGAGCTCTGGAGGTATGCAGCTATGGAGCTATGGAGCTCTGGAGGTATGGAGCTATGGAGCTATGGAAGTATGGAGCTCTGGTGCTATGGAGCTATGGAGCTCTGGTGCTATGGAGCTATGGAGCTCTGGTGCTATGGAGCTATGGAGCTATGGAGCTCTGGAAGTATGGAGCTCTGGTGCTATGGAGCTATGGAGCTCTGGTGCTATGGAGCTATGGAGCTCTGGTGCTATGGAGCTATGGAGCTCTGGTGCTATGGAGCTCTGGTGCTATGGAGCTCTGGTGCTATGGAGCTATGGAGCTCTGGTGCTATGGAGCTATGGAGCTCTGGAGGTATGGAGCTCTGGAGGTATGGAGCTCTGGAGGTATGGAGCTATGGAGCCCTGGAGCTCTGGAGGTATGGAGCTATGGTGCTATGGAGCTCTGAAGCCATGGAGCTCTGGTGCTATGGAGCTCTGGAGCTCTGGAGGTATGGAGCTCTGGAGGTATGGAGCTATGGAGCCCTGGAGCTCTGGAGGTATGGAGCTATGGAGCTCTGAAGCCATGGAGCTCTGGTGCTATGGAGCTCTGGAGCTCTGGAGGTATGGAGCTCTGGAGGTATGGAGCTCTGGAGGTATGGAGCTATGGAGCCCTGGAGCTCTGGAGGTATGGAGCTATGGTGCTATGGAGCTCTGAAGCCATGGAGCTCTGGTGCTATGGAGCTCTGGAGGTATGGAGCTCTGGAGGTATGGAGCTCTGGAGGTATGGAGCTATGGAGCCCTGGAGCTCTGGAGGTATGGAGCTATGGTGCTATGGAGCTCTGAAGCCATGGAGCTCTGGTGCTATGGAGCTCTGGAGGTATGGAGCTCTGGAGGTATGGAGCTCTGGAGGTATGGAGCTATGGAGCCCTGGAGCTCTGGAGGTATGGAGCTATGGTGCTATGGAGCTCTGAAGCCATGGAGCTCTGGTGCTATGGAGCTATGGAGCTCTGGTGCTATGGAGCTATGGAGGTATGGAGCCACCAGCCAGCACCCTCCGTGGCTGGATCAATGGAAGTGTTTTAGGTACCAGGCAGCCAAAGGGCCGAGGCCTCACGCTCGACCACGCCGGCGCAGAGTTCCAGCCGCTCGGATAAGCTCTGTCACTCACCCGCCGCGCAGCCACCGGTAACGGGGAAATGTCGCCGCCTTGTGGACACGCCGTTGTAAATGAATGGGCTTTCGCACTTAGTGCAATTTTCGCCAACTCTCTGACTTAGAGCTATGGAAGTATGGAGCTATGGAGCCACCAGCCACCCAGGCTGGAGCTCTGGAGCTCTGGAGGTATGGAGCTCTGGTGCTATGGAAGTATGGAGCTCTGGTGCTATGGAAGTATGGAGCTATGGAGGTATGGAAGTATGGAGCTATGGAAGTATGGAGCTATGGAGCTCTGGAAGTATGGAGCTATGGAGCTCTGGAGGTATGGAGCCCTGGAGCTATGGAGCCCTGGAGCTATGGAAGTATGGAGCTCTGGTGCTATGGAGCTATGGAGCTCTGGTGCTATGGAGCTATGGAGCTATGGAGCTCTGGAGCTATGGAGCTCTGGAGGTATGGAGCTATGGAGCTATGGAGCTCTGGAGGTATGGAGCTATGGAGCTATGGAAGTATGGAGCTCTGGTGCTATGGAGCTATGGAGCTCTGGTGCTATGGAGCTATGGAGCTCTGGTGCTATGGAGCTATGGAGCTATGGAGCTCTGGAGGTATGGAGCTATGGAGCCCTGGAGCTATGGAGCTCTGGTGCTATGGAGGTATGGAGCTCTGGAGGTATGGAGCTCTGGAGGTATGGAGCTATGGAGCTATGGAGCTATGGAGCTCTGGTGCTATGGAGCTCTGGAGCTATGGAGCTATGGAGCCCTGGAGCTATGGAGCTATGGAGCTCTGGTGCTATGGAGCTATGGAGCTCTGGTGCTATGGAGCTATGGAGCTCTGGTGCTATGGAGCTATGGAGCTCTGGTGCTATGGAGCTATGGAGCTCTGGAAGTATGGAGCTATGGAGCTCTGGAGGTATGGAGCTATGGAGCCCTGGAGCTATGGAGCCCTGGAGCTATGGAAGTATGGAGCTCTGGTGCTATGGAGCTATGGAGCTCTGGTGCTATGGAACTATGGAGCTCTGGAGCTATGGAGCTCTGGAGGTATGGAGCTATGGAGCTATGGAGCTCTGGAGGTATGGAGCTATGGAGCTATGGAAGTATGGAGCTCTGGTGCTATGGAGCTATGGAGCTCTGGTGCTATGGAGCTATGGAGCTCTGGTGCTATGGAGCTATGGAGCTATGGAGCTCTGGAAGTATGGAGCTCTGGTGCTATGGAGCTATGGAGCTGTGGTGCTATGGAGCTATGGAGCTCTGGTGCTATGGAGCTATGGAGCTCTGGTGCTATGGAGCTCTGGTGCTATGGAGCTCTGGTGCTATGGAGCTATGGAGCTCTGGTGCTATGGAGCTATGGAGCTCTGGAGGTATGGAGCTCTGGAGGTATGGAGCTCTGGAGGTATGGAGCTTTGGAGCCCTGGAGCTCTGGAGGTATGGAGCTATGGTGCTATGGAGCTCTGAAGCCATGGAGCTCTGGTGCTATGGAGCTCTGGAGCTCTGGAGGTATGGAGCTCTGGAGGTATGGAGCTATGGAGCCCTGGAGCTCTGGAGGTATGGAGCTATGGTGCTATGGAGTTCTGAAGCCATGGAGCTCTGGTGCTATGGAGCTCTGGAGCTCTGGAGGTATGGAGCTCTGGAGGTATGGAGCTATGGAGCCCTGGAGCTCTGGAGCTCTGGAGGTATGGAGCTATGGTGCTATGGAGCTCTGAAGCCATGGAGCTCTGGTGCTATGGAGCTCTGGAGCTCTGGAGGTATGGAGCTCTGGAGGTATGGAGCTCTGGAGGTATGGAGCTATGGAGCCCTGGAGCTCTGGAGGTATGGAGCTATGGTGCTATGGAGCTCTGAAGCCATGGAGCTCTGGTGCTATGGAGCTCTGGAGGTATGGAGCTCTGGAGGTATGGAGCTCTGGAGGTATGGAGCTATGGAGCTATGGAGCTCTGGAGCTATGGAGCTCTGGAGGTATGGAGCTATGGAGCTATGGAGCTCTGGAGGTATGGAGCTATGGAGCTATGGAAGTATGGAGCTCTGGTGCTATGGAGCTATGGAGCTCTGGTGCTATGGAGCTATGGAGCTCTGGTGCTATGGAGCTATGGAGCTATGGAGCTCTGGAGGTATGGAGCTCTGGAGGTATGGAGCTATGGAGCCCTGGAGCTCTGGAGGTATGGAGCTATGGTGCTATGGAGCTCTGAAGCCATGGAGCTCTGGTGCTATGGAGCTATGGAGCTCTGGTGCTATGGAGCTCTGGAGGTATGGAGCTCTGGAGGTATGGAGCTATGGAGCCCTGGAGCTCTGGAGGTATGGAGCTATGGTGCTATGGAGCTCTGAAGCCATGGAGCTCTGGTGCTATGGAGCTATGGAGCTCTGGTGCTATGGAGCTATGGAGCTATGGAGCTCTGGAAGTATGGAGCTCTGGTGCTATGGAGCTATGGAGCTCTGGTGCTATGGAGCTATGGAGCTCTGGTGCTATGGAGCTATGGAGCTCTGGTGCTATGGAGCTCTGGTGCTATGGAGCTCTGGTGCTATGGAGCTATGGAGCTCTGGTGCTATGGAGCTATGGAGCTCTGGAGGTATGGAGCTCTGGAGGTATGGAGCTCTGGAGGTATGGAGCTATGGAGCCCTGGAGCTCTGGAGGTATGGAGCTATGGTGCTATGGAGCTCTGAAGCCATGGAGCTCTGGTGCTATGGAGCTCTGGAGCTCTGGAGGTATGGAGCTCTGGAGGTATGGAGCTATGGAGCCCTGGAGCTCTGGAGGTATGGAGCTATGGTGCTATGGAGCTCTGAAGCCATGGAGCTCTGGTGCTATGGAGCTCTGGAGCTCTGGAGGTATGGAGCTCTGGAGGTATGGAGCTCTGGAGGTATGGAGCTATGGAGCCCTGGAGCTCTGGAGGTATGGAGCTATGGTGCTATGGAGCTCTGAAGCCATGGAGCTCTGGTGCTATGGAGCTCTGGAGGTATGGAGCTCTGGAGGTATGGAGCTCTGGAGGTATGGAGCTATGGAGCCCTGGAGCTCTGGAGGTATGGAGCTATGGTGCTATGGAGCTCTGAAGCCATGGAGCTCTGGTGCTATGGAGCTCTGGAGGTATGGAGCTCTGGAGGTATGGAGCTCTGGAGGTATGGAGCTATGGAGCCCTGGAGCTCTGGAGGTATGGAGCTATGGTGCTATGGAGCTCTGAAGCCATGGAGCTCTGGTGCTATGGAGCTATGGAGCTCTGGTGCTATGGAGCTATGGAGGTATGGAGCCACCAGCCAGCACCCTCCGTGGCTGGATCAATGGAAGTGTTTTAGGTACCAGGCAGCCAAAGGGCCGAGGCCTCACGCTCGACCACGCCGGCGCAGAGTTCCAGCCGCTCGGATAAGCTCTGTCACTCACCCGCCGCGCAGCCACCGGTAACGGGGAAATGTCGCCGCCTGGCGGACACGCCGTTGTAAATGAATGGGCTTTCGCACTTAGTGCAATTTTCGCCAACTCTCTGACTGGAGCTATGGAAGTATGGAGCTATGGAGCCACCAGCCACCCAGGCTGGAGCTATGGAGCTCTGGAGGTATGGAGCTCTGGTGCTATGGAAGTATGGAGCTATGGAGCTATGGAAGTATGGAGCTATGGAGCTATGGAGCTCTGGAAGTATGGAGCTATGGAGCTCTGGAGGTATGGAGCTATGGAGCCCTGGAGCCCTGGAGCTATGGAGCCCTGGAGCTATGGAGCTATGGAGCCCTGGAGCTATGGAGCTATGGAGCCCTGGAGCTATGGAGCTATGGAGCTCTGGTGCTATGGAGCTATGGAGCTCTGGTGCTATGGAGCTATGGAGCTCTGGTGCTATGGAGCTATGGAGCTCTGGTGCTATGGAGCTCTGGTGCTATGGAGCTCTGGTGCTATGGAGCTATGGAGCTCTGGTGCTATGGAGCTATGGAGCTCTGGAGGTATGGAGCTCTGGAGGTATGGAGCTCTGGAGGTATGGAGCTTTGGAGCCCTGGAGCTCTGGAGGTATGGAGCTATGGTGCTATGGAGCTCTGAAGCCATGGAGCTCTGGTGCTATGGAGCTCTGGAGCTCTGGAGGTATGGAGCTCTGGAGGTATGGAGCTATGGAGCCCTGGAGCTCTGGAGGTATTGAGCTATGGTGCTATGGAGCTCTGAAGCCATGGAGCTCTGGTGCTATGGAGCTCTGGAGCTCTGGAGGTATGGAGCTCTGGAGGTATGGAGCTATGGAGCCCTGGAGCTCTGGAGGTATGGAGCTATGGTGCTATGGAGCTCTGAAGCCATGGAGCTCTGGTGCTATGGAGCTCTGGAGCTCTGGAGGTATGGAGCTCTGGAGGTATGGAGCTCTGGAGGTATGGAGCTATGGAGCCCTGGAGCTCTGGAGGTATGGAGCTATGGTGCTATGGAGCTCTGAAGCCATGGAGCTCTGGTGCTATGGAGCTCTGGAGCTCTGGAGCTCTGGAGGTATGGAGCTCTGGAGGTATGGAGCTATGGAGCCCTGGAGCTCTGGAGGTATGGAGCTATGGTGCTATGGAGCTCTGAAGCCATGGAGCTCTGGTGCTATGGAGCTATGGAGCTCTGGTGCTATGGAGCTATGGAGGTATGGAGCCACCAGCCAGCACCCTCCGTGGCTGGATCAATGGAAGTGTTTTAGGTACCAGGCAGCCAAAGGGCCGAGGCCTCACGCTCGACCACGCCGGCGCAGAGTTCCAGCCGCTCGGATAAGCTCTGTCACTCACCCGCCGCGCAGCCACCGGTAACGGGGAAATGTCGCCGCCTTGTGGACACGCCGTTGTAAATGAATGGGCTTTCGCACTTAGTGCAATTTTCGCCAACTCTCTGACTGGAGCTATGGAAGTATGGAGCTATGGAGCCACCAGCCACCCAGGCTGGAGCTATGGAGCTCTGGAGGTATGGAGCTCTGGTGCTATGGAAGTATGGAGCTATGGAGCTATGGAAGTATGGAGCTATGGAGCTATGGAGCTCTGGAAGTATGGAGCTATGGAGCTCTGGAGGTATGGAGCTATGGAGCCCTGGAGCCCTGGAGCTATGGAGCCCTGGAGCTATGGAGCTATGGAGCCCTGGAGCTATGGAGCTATGGAGCCCTGGAGCTATGGAGCTATGGAGCTCTGGTGCTATGGAGCTATGGAGCTCTGGTGCTATGGAGCTATGGAGCTCTGGTGCTATGGAGCTATGGAGCTCTGGTGCTATGGAGCTCTGGTGCTATGGAGCTCTGGTGCTATGGAGCTATGGAGCTCTGGTGCTATGGAGCTATGGAGCTCTGGAGGTATGGAGCTCTGGAGGTATGGAGCTCTGGAGGTATGGAGCTTTGGAGCCCTGGAGCTCTGGAGGTATGGAGCTATGGTGCTATGGAGCTCTGAAGCCATGGAGCTCTGGTGCTATGGAGCTCTGGAGCTCTGGAGGTATGGAGCTCTGGAGGTATGGAGCTATGGAGCCCTGGAGCTCTGGAGGTATGGAGCTATGGTGCTATGGAGCTCTGAAGCCATGGAGCTCTGGTGCTATGGAGCTCTGGAGCTCTGGAGGTATGGAGCTCTGGAGGTATGGAGCTATGGAGCCCTGGAGCTCTGGAGGTATGGAGCTATGGTGCTATGGAGCTCTGAAGCCATGGAGCTCTGGTTCTATGGAGCTCTGGAGCTCTGGAGGTATGGAGCTCTGGAGGTATGGAGCTCTGGAGGTATGGAGCTATGGAGCCCTGGAGCTCTGGAGGTATGGAGCTATGGTGCTATGGAGCTCTGAAGCCATGGAGCTCTGGTGCTATGGAGCTCTGGAGGTATGGAGCTCTGGAGGTATGGAGCTCTGGAGGTATGGAGCTATGGAGCCCTGGAGCTCTGGAGGTATGGAGCTATGGTGCTATGGAGCTCTGAACCCATGGAGCTCTGGTGCTATGGAGCTATGGAGCTCTGGTGCTATGGAGCTATGGAGGTATGGAGCCACCAGCCAGCACCCTCCGTGGCTGGATCAATGGAAGTGTTTTAGGTACCAGGCAGCCAAAGGGCCGAGGCCTCACGCTCGACCACGCCGGCGCAGAGTTCCAGCCGCTCGGATAAGCTCTGTCACTCACCCGCCGCGCAGCCACCGGTAACGGGGAAATGTCGCCGCCTTGTGGACACGCCGTTGTAAATGAATGGGCTTTCGCACTTAGTGCAATTTTCGCCAACTCTCTGACTTAGAGCTATGGAAGTATGGAGCTATGGAGCCACCAGCCACCCAGGCTGGAGCTCTGGAGCTCTGGAGGTATGGAGCTCTGGTGCTATGGAAGTATGGAGCTCTGGTGCTATGGAAGTATGGAGCTATGGAGGTATGGAAGTATGGAGCTATGGAAGTATGGAGCTATGGAGCTCTGGAAGTATGGAGCTATGGAGCTCTGGAGGTATGGAGCCCTGGAGCTATGGAGCCCTGGAGCTATGGAAGTATGGAGCTCTGGTGCTATGGAGCTATGGAGCTCTGGTGCTATGGAGCTATGGAGCTATGGAGCTCTGGAGCTATGGAGCTCTGGAGGTATGGAGCTATGGAGCTATGGAGCTCTGGAGGTATGGAGCTATGGAGCTATGGAAGTATGGAGCTCTGGTGCTATGGAGCTATGGAGCTCTGGTGCTATGGAGCTATGGAGCTCTGGTGCTATGGAGCTATGGAGCTCTGGAAGTATGGAGCTCTGGTGCTATGGAGCTATGGAGCTCTGGTGCTATGGAGCTATGGAGCTCTGGTGCTATGGAGCTCTGGTGCTATGGAGCTCTGGTGCTATGGAGCTATGGAGCTCTGGTGCTATGGAGCTCTGGAGGTATGGAGCTCTGGAGGTATGGTGCTCTGGAGGTATGGAGCTATGGAGCCCTGGAGCTCTGGAGGTATGGAGCTATGGTGCTATGGAGCTCTGAAGCCATGGAGCTCTGGTGCTATGGAGCTATGGAGCTCTGGTGCTATGGAGCTATGGAGCTATGGAGCTCTGGAAGTATGGAGCTCTGGTGCTATGGAGCTATGGAGCTCTGGTGCTATGGAGCTATGGAGCTCTGGTGCTATGGAGCTATGGAGCTCTGGTGCTATGGAGCTCTGGTGCTATGGAGCTCTGGTGCTATGGAGCTCTGGAGGTATGGAGCTCTGGAGGTATGGAGCTCTGGAGGTATGGAGCTATGGAGCCCTGGAGCTCTGGAGGTATGGAGCTATGGTGCTATGGAGCTCTGAAGCCATGGAGCTCTGGTGCTATGGAGCTATGGAGCTCTGGTGCTATGGAGCTATGGAGGTATGGAGCCACCAGCCAGCACCCTCCGTGGCTGGATCAATGGAAGTGTTTTAGGTACCAGGCAGCCAAAGGGCCGAGGCCTCACGCTCGACCACGCCGGCGCAGAGTTCCAGCAGCTCGGATAAGCTCTGTCACTCACCCGCCGCGCAGCCACCGGTAACGGGGAAATGTCGCCGCCTTGTGGACACGCCGTTGTAAATGAATGGGGTTTCGCACTTAGTGCAATTTTCGCCAACTCTCTGACTTAGAGCTATGGAAGTATGGAGCTATGGAGCCACCAGCCACCCAGGCTGGAGCTCTGGAGCTCTGGAGGTATGGAGCTCTGGTGCTATGGAAGTATGGAGCTCTGGTGCTATGGAAGTATGGAGCTATGGAGGTATGGAAGTATGGAGCTATGGAAGTATGGAGCTATGGAGCTCTGGAAGTATGGAGCTATGGAGCTCTGGAGGTATGGAGCCCTGGAGCTATGGAGCCCTGGAGCTATGGAAGTATGGAGCTCTGGTGCTATGGAGCTATGGAGCTCTGGTGCTATGGAGCTATGGAGCTATGGAGCTCTGGAGCTATGGAGCTCTGGAGGTATGCAGCTATGGAGCTATGGAGCTCTGGAGGTATGGAGCTATGGAGCTATGGAAGTATGGAGCTCTGGTGCTATGGAGCTATGGAGCTATGGAGCTCTGGAAGTATGGAGCTCTGGTGCTATGGAGCTATGGAGCTCTGGTGCTATGGAGCTATGGAGCTCTGGTGCTATGGAGCTCTGGTGCTATGGAGCTCTGGTGCTATGGAGCTATGGAGCTCTGGTGCTATGGAGCTCTGGAGGTATGGAGCTCTGGAGGTATGGAGCTCTGGAGGTATGGAGCTATGGAGCCCTGGAGCTCTGGAGGTATGGAGCTATGGTGCTATGGAGCTCTGAAGCCATGGAGCTCTGGTGCTATGGAGCTATGGAGCTCTGGTGCTATGGAGCTATGGAGCTATGGAGCTCTGGAAGTATGGAGCTCTGGTGCTATGGAGCTATGGAGCTCTGGTGCTATGGAGCTATGGAGCTCTGGTGCTATGGAGCTATGGAGCTCTGGTGCTATGGAGCTCTGGTGCTATGGAGCTCTGGTGCTATGGAGCTATGGAGCTCTGGTGCTATGGAGCTATGGAGCTCTGGAGGTATGGAGCTCTGGAGGTATGGAGCTCTGGAGGTATGGAGCTATGGAGCCCTGGAGCTCTGGAGGTATGGAGCTATGGTGCTATGGAGCTCTGAAGCCATGGAGCTCTGGTGCTATGGAGCTCTGGAGCTCTGGAGGTATGGAGCTCTGGAGGTATGGAGCTATGGAGCCCTGGAGCTCTGGAGGTATGGAGCTATGGTGCTATGGAGCTCTGAAGCCATGGAGCTCTGGTGCTATGGAGCTCTGGAGCTCTGGAGGTATGGAGCTCTGGAGGTATGGAGCTCTGGAGGTATGGAGCTATGGAGCCCTGGAGCTCTGGAGGTATGGAGCTATGGTGCTATGGAGCTCTGAAGCCATGGAGCTCTGGTGCTATGGAGCTCTGGAGGTATGGAGCTCTGGAGGTATGGAGCTCTGGAGGTATGGAGCTATGGAGCCCTGGAGCTCTGGAGGTATGGAGCTATGGTGCTATGGAGCTCTGAAGCCATGGAGCTCTGGTGCTATGGAGCTCTGGTGCTATGGAGCTCTGGAGGTATGGAGCTCTGGAGGTATGGAGCTCTGGAGGTATGGAGCTATGGAGCCCTGGAGCTCTGGAGGTATGGAGCTATGGTGCTATGGAGCTCTGAAGCCATGGAGCTCTGGTGCTATGGAGCTATGGAGCTCTGGTGCTATGGAGCTATGGAGGTATGGAGCCACCAGCCAGCACCCTCCGTGGCTGGATCAATGGAAGTGTTTTAGGTACCAGGCAGCCAAAGGGCCGAGGCCTCACGCTCGACCACGCCGGCGCAGAGTTCCAGCCGCTCGGATAAGCTCTGTCACTCACCCGCCGCGCAGCCACCGGTAACGGGGAAATGTCGCCGCCTGGCGGACACGCCGTTGTAAATGAATGGGCTTTCGCACTTAGTGCAATTTTCGCCAACTCTCTGACTTAGAGCTATGGAAGTATGGAGCTATGGAGCCACCAGCCACCCAGGCTGGAGCTATGGAGCTCTGGAGGTATGGAGCTCAGGTGCTATGGAAGTATGGAGCTATGGAGCTATGGAAGTATGGAGCTATGGAGCTATGGAGCTCTGGAAGTATGGAGCTATGGAGCTCTGGAGGTATGGAGCTATGGAGCCCTGGAGCCCTGGAGCTATGGAGCTCTGGTGCTATGGAGGTATGGAGCTCTGGAGGTATGGAGCTCTGGAGGTATGGAGCTATGGAGCTATGGAGCTATGGAGCCCTGGAGCTATGGAGCTATGGAGCCCTGGAGCTATGGAGCTATGGAGCTATGGAGCCCTGGAGCTATGGAGCTATGGAGCTCTGGTGCTATGGAGCTATGGAGCTCTGGTGCTATGGAGCTATGGAGGTATGGAGCTCTGGAGGTATGGAGCTCTGGAGGTATGGAGCTATGGAGCCCTGGAGCTCTGGAGGTATGGAGCTATGGTGCTATGGAGCTCTGAAGCCATGGAGCTCTGGTGCTATGGAGCTATGGAGCTCTGGTGCTATGGAGCTATGGAGGTATGGAGCCACCAGCCAGCACCCTCCGTGGCTGGATCAATGGAAGTGTTTTAGGTACCAGGCAGCCAAAGGGCCGAGGCCTCACGCTCGACCACGCCGGCGCAGAGTTCCAGCCGCTCGGATAAGCTCTGTCACTCACCCGCCGCGCAGCCACCGGTAACGGGGAAATGTCGCCGCCTTGTGGACACGCCGTTGTAAATGGAGCTCTGGTGCTATGGAGCTATGGAGCTCTGGTGCTATGGAGCTATGGAGCTCTGGTGCTATGGAGCTATGGAGCTCTGGAAGTATGGAGCTCTGGTGCTATGGAGCTATGGAGCTCTGGTGCTATGGAGCTATGGAGCTCTGGAGCTATGGAGCTCTGGAGGTATGGAGCTATGGAGCTATGGAGCTCTGGAGGTATGGAGCTATGGAGCTATGGAAGTATGGAGCTCTGGTGCTATGGAGCTATGGAGCTCTGGTGCTATGGAGCTATGGAGCTATGGAGGTATGGAGCTCTGGAGGTATGGAGCTCTGGAGGTATGGAGCTATGGAGCCCTGGAGCTCTGGAGGTATGGAGCTATGGTGCTATGGAGCTCTGAAACCATGGAGCTCTGGTGCTATGGAGCTATGGAGCTCTGGTGCTATGGAGCTATGGAGGTATGGAGCCACCAGCCAGCACCCTCCGTGGCTGGATCAATGGAAGTGTTTTAGGTACCAGGCAGCCAAAGGGCCGAGGCCTCACGCTCGACCACGCCGGCGCAGAGTTCCAGCCGCTCGGATAAGCTCTGTCACTCACCCGCCGCGCAGCCACCGGTAACGGGGAAATGTCGCCGCCTTGTGGACACGCCGTTGTAAATGGAGCTCTGGTGCTATGGAGCTATGGAGCTCTGGTGCTATGGAGCTATGGAGCTCTGGTGCTATGGAGCTATGGAGCTCTGGAAGTATGGAGCTCTGGTGCTATGGAGCTATGGAGCTCTGGTGCTATGGAGCTATGGAGCTCTGGAGCTATGGAGCTCTGGAGGTATGGAGCTATGGAGCTATGGAGCTCTGGAGGTATGGAGCTATGGAGCTATGGAAGTATGGAGCTCTGGTGCTATGGAGCTATGGAGCTCTGGTGCTATGGAGCTATGGAGCTCTGGTGCTATGGAGCTATGGAGCTATGGAGCTCTGGAAGTATGGAGCTCTGGTGCTATGGAGCTATGGAGCTCTGGTGCTATGGAGCTATGGAGCTCTGGTGCTATGGAGCTATGGAGCTCTGGTGCTATGGAGCTCTGGTGCTATGGAGCTCTGGTGCTATGGAGCTATGGAGCTCTGGTGCTATGGAGCTATGGAGCTCTGGAGGTATGGAGCTCTGGAGGTATGGAGCTCTGGAGGTATGGAGCTTTGGAGCCCTGGAGCTCTGGAGGTATGGAGCTATGGTGCTATGGAGCTCTGAAGCCATGGAGCTCTGGTGCTATGGAGCTCTGGAGCTCTGGAGG
Source organism: Syngnathus leptorhynchus (assembly GCF_054491065.1). Taxonomy (NCBI): domain Eukaryota; kingdom Metazoa; phylum Chordata; class Actinopteri; order Syngnathiformes; family Syngnathidae; genus Syngnathus; species Syngnathus leptorhynchus. The sequence goes on from NW_028232004.1 coordinate 354,716, forward strand.
TATGGAGCTCTGGAGGTATGGAGCTATGGAGCCCTGGAGCTCTGGAGGTATGGAGCTATGGTGCTATGGAGCTCTGAAGCCATGGAGCTCTGGTGCTATGGAGCTCTGGAGCTCTGGAGGTATGGAGCTCTGGAGCTATGGAGCCCTGGAGCTCTGGAGGTATGGAGCTATGGTGCTATGGAGCTCTGAAGCCATGGAGCTCTGGTGCTATGGAGCTCTGGAGCTCTGGAGGTATGGAGCTCTGGAGGTATGGAGCTCTGGAGGTATGGAGCTATGGAGCCCTGGAGCTCTGGAGGTATGGAGCTATGGTGCTATGGAGCTCTGAAGCCATGGAGCTCTGGTGCTATGGAGCTCTGGAGGTATGGAGCTCTGGAGGTATGGAGCTCTGGAGGTATGGAGCTATGGAGCCCTGGAGCTCTGGAGGTATGGAGCTATGGTGCTATGGAGCTCTGAAGCCATGGAGCTCTGGTGCTATGGAGCTCTGGAGGTATGGAGCTCTAAAGGTATGGAGCTCTGGAGGTATGGAGCTATGGAGCCCTGGAGCTCTGGAGGTATGGAGCTATGGTGCTATGGAGCTCTGAAGCCATGGAGCTCTGGTGCTATGGAGCTCTGGAGGTATGGAGCTCTGGAGGTATGGAGCTCTGGAGGTATGGAGCTATGGAGCCCTGGAGCTCTGGAGGTATGGAGCTATGGTGCTATGGAGCTCTGAAGCCATGGAGCTCTGGTGCTATGGAGCTATGGAGCTCTGGTGCTATGGAGCTATGGAGGTATGGAGCCACCAGCCAGCACCCTCCGTGGCTGGATCAATGGAAGTGTTTTAGGTACCAGGCAGCCAAAGGGCCGAGGCCTCACGCTCGACCACGCCGGCGCAGAGTTCCAGCCGCTCGGATAAGCTCTGTCACTCACCCGCCGCGCAGCCACCGGTAACGGGGAAATGTCGCCGCCTTGTGGACACGCCGTTGTAAATGAATGGGCTTTCGCACTCAGTGCAATTTTCGCCAACTCTCTGACTTAGAGCTATGGAAGTATGGAGCTATGGAGCCACCAGCCACCCAGGCTGGAGCTCTGGAGCTCTGGAGGTATGGAGCTCTGGTGCTATGGAAGTATGGAGCTCTGGTGCTATGGAAGTATGGAGCTATGGAGGTATGGAAGTATGGAGCTATGGAAGTATGGAGCTATGGAGCTCTGGAAGTATGGAGCTATGGAGCTCTGGAGGTATGGAGCCCTGGAGCTATGGAGCCCTGGAGCTATGGAAGTATGGAGCTCTGGTGCTATGGAGCTATGGAGCTCTGGTGCTATGGAGCTATGGAGCTATGGAGCTCTGGAGCTATGGAGCTCTGGAGGTATGGAGCTATGGAGCTATGGAGCTCTGGAGGTATGGAGCTATGGAGCTATGGAAGTATGGAGCTCTGGTGCTATGGAGCTATGGAGCTCTGGTGCTATGGAGCTATGGAGCTCTGGTGCTATGGAGCTATGGAGCTATGGAGCTCTGGAAGTATGGAGCTCTGGTGCTATGGAGCTATGGAGCTCTGGTGCTATGGAGCTATGGAGCTCTGGTGCTATGGAGCTCTAGTGCTATGGAGCTCTGGTGCTATGGAGCTATGGAGCTCTGGTGCTATGGAGCTATGGAGCTCTGGAGGTATGGAGCTCTGGAGGTATGGAGCTCTGGAGGTATGGAGCTATGGAGCCCTGGAGCTCTGGAGGTATGGAGCTATGGTGCTATGGAGCTCTGAAGCCATGGAGCTCTGGTGCTATGGAGCTATGGAGCTCTGGTGCTATGGAGCTCTGGAGGTATGGAGCTCTGGAGGTATGGAGCTCTGGAGGTATGGAGCTATGGAGCCCTGGAGCTCTGGAGGTATGGAGCTATGGTGCTATGGAGCTCTGAAGCCATGGAGCTCTGGTGCTATGGAGCTATGGAGCTCTGGTGCTATGGAGCTATGGAGCTATGGAGCTCTGGAAGTATGGAGCTCTGGTGCTATGGAGCTATGGAGCTCTGGTGCTATGGAGCTATGGAGCTCTGGTGCTATGGAGCTATGGAGCTCTGGTGCTATGGAGCTCTGGTGCTATGGAGCTATGGAGCTCTGGTGCTATGGAGCTATGGAGCTCTGGAGGTATGGAGCTCTGGAGGTATGGAGCTCTGGAGGTATGGAGCTATGGAGCCCTGGAGCTCTGGAGGTATGGAGCTATGGTGCTATGGAGCTCTGAAGCCATGGAGCTCTGGTGCTATGGAGCTCTGGAGCTCTGGAGGTATGGAGCTCTGGAGGTATGGAGCTATGGAGCCCTGGAGCTCTGGAGGTATGGAGCTATGGTGCTATGGAGCTCTGAAGCCATGGAGCTCTGGTGCTATGGAGCTCTGGAGCTCTGGAGGTATGGAGCTCTGGAGGTATGGAGCTCTGGAGGTATGGAGCTATGGAGCCCTGGAGCTCTGGAGGTATGGAGCTATGGTGCTATGGAGCTCTGAAGCCATGGAGCTCTGGTGCTATGGAGCTCTGGAGGTATGGAGCTCTGGAGGTATGGAGCTCTGGAGGTATGGAGCTATGGAGCCCTGGAGCTCTGGAGGTATGGAGCTATGGTGCTATGGAGCTCTGAAGCCATGGAGCTCTGGTGCTATGGAGCTCTGGAGGTATGGAGCTCTGGAGGTATGGAGCTCTGGAGGTATGGAGCTATGGAGCCCTGGAGCTCTGGAGGTATGGAGCTATGGTGCTATGGAGCTCTGAAGCCATGGAGCTCTGGTGCTATGGAGCTATGGAGCTCTGGTGCTATGGAGCTATGGAGGTATGGAGCCACCAGCCAGCACCCTCCGTGGCTGGATCAATGGAAGTGTTTTAGGTACCAGGCAGCCAAAGGGCCGAGGCCTCACGCTCGACCACGCCGGCGCAGAGTTCCAGCCGCTCGGATAAGCTCTGTCACTCACCCGCCGCGCAGCCACCGGTAACGGGGAAATGTCGCCGCCTGGCGGACACGCCGTTGTAAATGAATGGGCTTTCGCACTTAGTGCAATTTTCGCCAACTCTCTGACTTAGAGCTATGGAAGTATGGAGCTATGGAGCCACCAGCCACCCAGGCTGGAGCTATGGAGCTCTGGAGGTATGGAGCTCAGGTGCTATGGAAGTATGGAGCTATGGAGCTATGGAAGTATGGAGCTATGGAGCTATGGAGCTCTGGAAGTATGGAGCTATGGAGCTCTGGAGGTATGGAGCTATGGAGCCCTGGAGCCCTGGAGCTATGGAGCTCTGGTGCTATGGAGGTATGGAGCTCTGGAGGTATGGAGCTCTGGAGGTATGGAGCTATGGAGCTATGGAGCCCTGGAGCTATGGAGCTATGGAGCCCTGGAGCTATGGAGCCCTGGAGCTATGGAGCTATGGAGCTCTGGTGCTATGGAGCTATGGAGCTCTGGTGCTATGGAGCTATGGAGCTCTGGTGCTATGGAGCTATGGAGCTCTGGTGCTATGGAGCTATGGAGCTCTGGAAGTATGGAGCTATGGAGCTCTGGAGGTATGGAGCTATGGAGCCCTGGAGCTATGGAGCCCTGGAGCTATGGAAGTATGGAGCTCTGGTGCTATGGAGCTATGGAGCTCTGGTGCTATGGAGCTATGGAGCTCTGGAGCTATGGAGCTCTGGAGGTATGGAGCTATGGAGCTATGGAGCTCTGGAGGTATGGAGCTATGGAGCTATGGAAGTATGGAGCTCTGGTGCTATGGAGCTATGGAGCTCTGGTGCTATGGAGCTATGGAGCTCTGGTGCTATGGAGCTATGGAGCTCTGGAAGTATGGAGCTCTGGTGCTATGGAGCTCTGGAGCTCTGGAGGTATGGAGCTCTGGAGGTATGGAGCTATGGAGCCCTGGAGCTCTGGAGGTATGGAGCTATGGTGCTATGGAGCTCTGAAGCCATGGAGCTCTGGTGCTATGGAGCTCTGGAGCTCTGGAGGTATGGAGCTCTGGAGGTATGGAGCTCTGGAGGTATGGAGCTATGGAGCCCTGGAGCTCTGGAGGTATGGAGCTATGGTGCTATGGAGCTCTGAAGCCATGGAGCTCTGGTGCTATGGAGCTCTGGAGGTATGGAGCTCTGGAGGTATGGAGCTCTGGAGGTATGGAGCTATGGAGCCCTGGAGCTCTGGAGGTATGGAGCTATGGTGCTATGGAGCTCTGAAGCCATGGAGCTCTGGTGCTATGGAGCTCTGGAGGTATGGAGCTCTGGAGGTATGGAGCTCTGGAGGTATGGAGCTATGGAGCCCTGGAGCTCTGGAGGTATGGAGCTATGGTGCTATGGAGCTCTGAAGCCATGGAGCTCTGGTGCTATGGAGCTCTGGAGGTATGGAGCTCTGGAGGTATGGAGCTCTGGAGGTATGGAGCTATGGAGCCCTGGAGCTCTGGAGGTATGGAGCTATGGTGCTATGGAGCTCTGAAGCCATGGAGCTCTGGTGCTATGGAGCTATGGAGCTCTGGTGCTATGGAGCTATGGAGGTATGGAGCCACCAGCCAGCACCCTCCGTGGCTGGATCAATGGAAGTGTTTTAGGTACCAGGCAGCCAAAGGGCCGAGGCCTCACGCTCGACCACGCCGGCGCAGAGTTCCAGCAGCTCGGATAAGCTCTGTCACTCACCCGCCGCGCAGCCACCGGTAACGGGGAAATGTCGCCGCCTTGTGGACACGCCGTTGTAAATGAATGGGCTTTCGCACTTAGTGCAATTTTCGCCAACTCTCTGACTTAGAGCTATGGAAGTATGGAGCTATGGAGCCACCAGCCACCCAGGCTGGAGCTATGGAGCTCTGGAGGTATGGAGCTCAGGTGCTATGGAAGTATGGAGCTATGGAGCTATGGAAGTATGGAGCTATGGAGCTCTGAAGCCATGGAGCTCTGGTGCTATGGAGCTCTGGAGGTATGGAGCTCTGGAGGTATGGAGCTCTGGAGCTCTGGAGGTATGGAGCTATGGAGCCCTGGAGCTCTGGAGGTATGGAGCTATGGTGCTATGGAGCTCTGAAGCCATGGAGCTCTGGTGCTATGGAGCTATGGAGCTCTGGTGCTATGGAGCTATGGAGGTATGGAGCCACCAGCCAGCACCCTCCGTGGATGGATCAATGGAAGTGTTTTAGGTACCAGGCAGCCAAAGGGCCGAGGCCTCACGCTCGACCACGCCGGCGCAGAGTTCCAGCAGCTCGGATAAGCTCTGTCACTCACCCGCCGCGCAGCCACCGGTAACGGGGAAATGTCGCCGCCTTGTGGACACGCCGTTGTAAATGAATGGGCTTTCGCACTTAGTGCAATTTTCGCCAACTCTCTGACTTAGAGCTATGGAAGTATGGAGCTATGGAGCCACCAGCCACCCAGGCTGGAGCTATGGAGCTCTGGAGGTATGGAGCTCAGGTGCTATGGAAGTATGGAGCTATGGAGCTATGGAAGTATGGAGCTATGGAGCTATGGAGCTCTGGAAGTATGGAGCTATGGAGCTCTGGAGGTATGGAGCTATGGAGCCCTGGAGCCCTGGAGCTATGGAGCTCTGGTGCTATGGAGGTATGGAGCTCTGGAGGTATGGAGCTCTGGAGGTATGGAGCTATGGAGCTATGGAGCCCTGGAGCTATGGAGCTATGGAGCCCTGGAGCTATGGAGCTATGGAGCTATGGAGCCCTGGAGCTATGGAGCTATGGAGCTCTGGTGCTATGGAGCTATGGAGCTCTGGTGCTATGGAGCTATGGAGCTCTGGTGCTATGGAGCTATGGAGCTCTGGTGCTATGGAGCTATGGAGCTCTGGAAGTATGGAGCTATGGAGCTCTGGAGGTATGGAGCTATGGAGCCCTGGAGCTATGGAGCCCTGGAGCTATGGAAGTATGGAGCTCTGGTGCTATGGAGCTATGGAGCTCTGGTGCTATGGAGCTATGGAGCTCTGGAGCTATGGAGCTCTGGAGGTATGGAGCTATGGAGCTATGGAGCTCTGGAGGTATGGAGCTATGGAGCTATGGAAGTATGGAGCTCTGGTGCTATGGAGCTATGGAGCTCTGGTGCTATGGAGCTATGGAGCTCTGGAGGTATGGAGCTATGGAGCTATGGAGCTCTGGAGGTATGGAGCTATGGAGCTATGGAAGTATGGAGCTCTGGTGCTATGGAGCTATGGAGCTCTGGTGCTATGGAGCTATGGAGCTCTGGTGCTATGGAGCTATGGAGCTATGGAGCTCTGGAAGTATGGAGCTCTGGTGCTATGGAGCTATGGAGCTCTGGTGCTATGGAGCTATGGAGCTCTGGTGCTATGGAGCTATGGAGCTCTGGTGCTATGGAGCTCTGGTGCTATGGAGCTATGGAGCTCTGGTGCTATGGAGCTATGGAGCTCTGGAGGTATGGAGCTCTGGAGGTATGGAGCTCTGGAGGTATGGAGCTTTGGAGCCCTGGAGCTCTGGAGGTATGGAGCTATGGTGCTATGGAGCTCTGAAGCCATGGAGCTCTGGTGCTATGGAGCTCTGGAGCTCTGGAGGTATGGAGCTCTGGAGGTATGGAGCTATGGAGCCCTGGAGCTCTGGAGGTATGGAGCTATGGTGCTATGGAGCTCTGAAGCCATGGAGCTCTGGTGCTATGGAGCTCTGGAGCTCTGGAAGTATGGAGCTCTGGAGGTATGGAGCTATGGAGCCCTGGAGCTCTGGAGGTATGGAGCTATGGTGCTATGGAGCTCTGAAGCCATGGAGCTCTGGTGCTATGGAGCTCTGGAGCTCTGGAGGTATGGAGCTCTGGAGGTATGGAGCTCTGGAGGTATGGAGCTATGGAGCCCTGGAGCTCTGGAGGTATGGAGCTATGGTGCTATGGAGCTCTGAAGCCATGGAGCTCTGGTGCTATGGAGCTCTGGAGGTATGGAGCTCTGGAGGTATGGAGCTCTGGAGGTATGGAGCTATGGAGCCCTGGAGCTCTGGAGGTATGGAGCTATGGTGCTATGGAGCTCTGAAGCCATGGAGCTCTGGTGCTATGGAGCTCTGGAGGTATGGTGCTATGGAGCTATGGAGGTATGGAGCCACCAGCCAGCACCCTCAGTGGCTGGATCAATGGAAGTGTTTTAGGTACCAGGCAGCCAAAGGGCCGAGGCCTCACGCTCGACCACGCCGGCGCAGAGTTCCAGCAGCTCGGATAAGCTCTGTCACTCACCCGCCGCGCAGCCACCGGTAACGGGGAAATGTCGCCGCCTTGTGGACACGCCGTTGTAAATGAATGGGCTTTCGCACTTAGTGCAATTTTCGCCAACTCTCTGACTTAGAGCTATGGAAGTATGGAGCTATGGAGCCACCAGCCACCCAGGCTGGAGCTCTGGAGCTCTGGAGGTATGGAGCTCTGGTGCTATGGAAGTATGGAGCTCTGGTGCTATGGAAGTATGGAGCTATGGAGGTATGGAAGTATGGAGCTATGGAAGTATGGAGCTATGGAGCTCTGGAAGTATGGAGCTATGGAGCTCTGGAGGTATGGAGCCCTGGAGCTATGGAGGTCCTGGAGCTATGGAAGTATGGAGCTCTGGTGCTATGGAGCTATGGAGCTCTGGTGCTATGGAGCTATGGAGCTATGGAGCTCTGGAGCTATGGAGCTCTGGAGGTATGCAGCTATGGAGCTATGGAGCTCTGGAGGTATGGAGCTATGGAGCTATGGAAGTATGGAGCTCTGGTGCTATGGAGCTATGGAGCTCTGGTGCTATGGAGCTATGGAGCTCTGGTGCTATGGAGCTATGGAGCTATGGAGCTCTGGAAGTATGGAGCTCTGGTGCTATGGAGCTATGGAGCTCTGGTGCTATGGAGCTATGGAGCTATGGAGCTCTGGTGCTATGGAGCTATGGAGCTCTGGTGCTATGGAGCTCTGGTGCTATGGAGCTCTGGTGCTATGGAGCTATGGAGCTCTGGTGCTATGGAGCTATGGAGCTCTGGAGGTATGGAGCTCTGGAGGTATGGAGCTCTGGAGGTATGGAGCTATGGAGCCCTGGAGCTCTGGAGGTATGGAGCTATGGTGCTATGGAGCTCTGAAGCCATGGAGCTCTGGTGCTATGGAGCTCTGGAGCTCTGGAGGTATGGAGCTCTGGAGGTATGGAGCTATGGAGCCCTGGAGCTCTGGAGGTATGGAGCTATGGAGCTCTGAAGCCATGGAGCTCTGGTGCTATGGAGCTCTGGAGCTCTGGAGGTATGGAGCTCTGGAGGTATGGAGCTCTGGAGGTATGGAGCTATGGAGCCCTGGAGCTCTGGAGGTATGGAGCTATGGTGCTATGGAGCTCTGAAGCCATGGAGCTCTGGTGCTATGGAGCTCTGGAGGTATGGAGCTCTGGAGGTATGGAGCTCTGGAGGTATGGAGCTATGGAGCCCTGGAGCTCTGGAGGTATGGAGCTATGGTGCTATGGAGCTCTGAAGCCATGGAGCTCTGGTGCTATGGAGCTCTGGAGGTATGGAGCTCTGGAGGTATGGAGCTCTGGAGGTATGGAGCTATGGAGCCCTGGAGCTCTGGAGGTATGGAGCTATGGTGCTATGGAGCTCTGAAGCCATGGAGCTCTGGTGCTATGGAGCTATGGAGCTCTGGTGCTATGGAGCTATGGAGCTCTGGTGCTATGGAGCTATGGAGGTATGGAGCCACCAGCCAGCACCCTCCGTGGCTGGATCAATGGAAGTGTTTTAGGTACCAGGCAGCCAAAGGGCCGAGGCCTCACGCTCGACCACGCCGGCGCAGAGTTCCAGCCGCTCGGATAAGCTCTGTCACTCACCCGCCGCGCAGCCACCGGTAACGGGGAAATGTCGCCGCCTGGCGGACACGCCGTTGTAAATGAATGGGCTTTCGCACTTAGTGCAATTTTCGCCAACTCTCTGACTTAGAGCTATGGAAGTATGGAGCTATGGAGCCACCAGCCACCCAGGCTGGAGCTATGGAGCTCTGGAGGTATGGAGCTCAGGTGCTATGGAAGTATGGAGCTATGGAGCTATGGAAGTATGGAGCTATGGAGCTATGGAGCTCTGGAAGTATGGAGCTATGGAGCTCTGGAGGTATGGAGCTATGGAGCCCTGGAGCCCTGGAGCTATGGAGCTCTGGTGCTATGGAGGTATGGAGCTCTGGAGGTATGGAGCTCTGGAGGTATGGAGCTATGGAGCTATGGAGCCCTGGAGCTATGGAGCTATGGAGCCCTGGAGCTATGGAGCTATGGAGCCCTGGAGCTATGGAGCTATGGAGCTCTGGTGCTATGGAGCTATGGAGCTCTGGTGCTATGGAGCTATGGAGCTCTGGTGCTATGGAGCTATGGAGCTCTGGTGCTATGGAGCTATGGAGCTCTGGAAGTATGGAGCTATGGAGCTCTGGAGGTATGGAGCTATGGAGCCCTGGAGCTATGGAGCCCTGGAGCTATGGAAGTATGGAGCTCTGGTGCTATGGAGCTATGGAGCTCTGGTGCTATGGAGCTATGGAGCTCTGGAGCTATGGAGCTCTGGAGGTATGGAGCTATGGAGCTATGGAGCTCTGGAGGTATGGAGCTATGGAGCTATGGAAGTATGGAGCTCTGGTGCTATGGAGCTATGGAGCTCTGGTGCTATGGAGCTATGGAGCTCTGGTGCTATGGAGCTATGGAGCTATGGAGCTCTGGAAGTATGGAGCTCTGGTGCTATGGAGCTCTGGAGCTCTGGAGGTATGGAGCTCTGGAGGTATGGAGCTATGGAGCCCTGGAGCTCTGGAGGTATGGAGCTATGGTGCTATGGAGCTCTGAAGCCATGGAGCTCTGGTGCTATGGAGCTCTGGAGCTCTGGAGGTATGGAGCTCTGGAGGTATGGAGCTCTGGAGGTATGGAGCTATGGAGCCCTGGAGCTCTGGAGGTATGGAGCTATGGTGCTATGGAGCTCTGAAGCCATGGAGCTCTGGTGCTATGGAGCTCTGGAGGTATGGAGCTCTGGAGGTATGGAGCTCTGGAGGTATGGAGCTATGGAGCCCTGGAGCTCTGGAGGTATGGAGCTATGGTGCTATGGAGCTCTGAAGCCATGGAGCTCTGGTGCTATGGAGCTATGGAGCTCTGGTGCTATGGAGCTATGGAGGTATGGAGCCACCAGCCAGCACCCTCCGTGGCTGGATCAATGGAAGTGTTTTAGGTACCAGGCAGCCAAAGGGCCGAGGCCTCACGCTCGACCACGCCGGCGCAGAGTTCCAGCCGCTCGGATAAGCTCTGTCACTCACCCGCCGCGCAGCCACCGGTAACGGGGAAATGTCGCCGCCTTGTGGACACGCCGTTGTAAATGAATGGGCTTTCGCACTTAGTGCAATTTTCGCCAACTCTCTGACTTAGAGCTATGGAAGTATGGAGCTATGGAGCCACCAGCCACCCAGGCTGGAGCTCTGGAGCTCTGGAGGTATGGAGCTCTGGTGCTATGGAAGTATGGAGCTCTGGTGCTATGGAAGTATGGAGCTATGGAGGTATGGAAGTATGGAGCTATGGAAGTATGGAGCTATGGAGCTCTGGAAGTATGGAGCTATGGAGCTCTGGAGGTATGGAGCCCTGGAGCTATGGAGCCCTGGAGCTATGGAAGTATGGAGCTCTGGTGCTATGGAGCTATGGAGCTCTGGTGCTATGGAGCTATGGAGCTATGGAGCTCTGGAGCTATGGAGCTCTGGAGGTATGGAGCTATGGAGCTATGGAGCTCTGGAGGTATGGAGCTATGGAGCTATGGAAGTATGGAGCTCTGGTGCTATGGAGCTATGGAGCTCTGGTGCTATGGAGCTATGGAGCTCTGGTGCTATGAAGCTATGGAGCTATGGAGCTCTGGAAGTATGGAGCTCTGGTGCTATGGAGCTATGGAGCTCTGGTGCTATGGAGCTATGGAGCTCTGGTGCTATGGAGCTCTGGTGCTATGGAGCTCTGGTGCTATGGAGCTATGGAGCTCTGGTGCTATGGAGCTCTGGAGGTATGGAGCTCTGGAGGTATGGAGCTCTGGAGGTATGGAGCTATGGAGCCCTGGAGCTCTGGAGGTATGGAGCTATGGTGCTATGGAGCTCTGAAGCCATGGAGCTCTGGTGCTATGGAGCTATGGAGCTCTGGTGCTATGGAGCTATGGAGCTATGGAGCTCTGGAAGTATGGAGCTCTGGTGCTATGGAGCTATGGAGCTCTGGTGCTATGGAGCTATGGAGCTCTGGTGCTATGGAGCTATGGAGCTCTGGTGCTATGGTGCTATGGAGCTCTGAAGCCATGGAGCTCTGGTGCTATGGAGCTCTGGTGCTATGGAAGTATGGAGCTCTGGTGCTATGGAAGTATGGAGCTATGGAGGTATGGAAGTATGGAGCTATGGAAGTATGGAGCTATGGAGCTCTGGAAGTATGGAGCTATGGAGCTCTGGAGGTATGGAGCCCTGGAGCTATGGAGGTCCTGGAGCTATGGAAGTATGGAGCTCTGGTGCTATGGAGCTATGGAGCTCTGGTGCTATGGAGCTATGGAGCTATGGAGCTCTGGAGCTATGGAGCTCTGGAGGTATGCAGCTATGGAGCTATGGAGCTCTGGAGGTATGGAGCTATGGAGCTATGGAAGTATGGAGCTCTGGTGCTATGGAGCTATGGAGCTCTGGTGCTATGGAGCTATGGAGCTCTGGTGCTATGGAGCTATGGAGCTATGGAGCTCTGGAAGTATGGAGCTCTGGTGCTATGGAGCTATGGAGCTCTGGTGCTATGGAGCTATGGAGCTATGGAGCTCTGGTGCTATGGAGCTATGGAGCTCTGGTGCTATGGAGCTCTGGTGCTATGGAGCTCTGGTGCTATGGAGCTATGGAGCTCTGGTGCTATGGAGCTATGGAGCTCTGGAGGTATGGAGCTCTGGAGGTATGGAGCTCTGGAGGTATGGAGCTATGGAGCCCTGGAGCTCTGGAGGTATGGAGCTATGGTGCTATGGAGCTCTGAAGCCATGGAGCTCTGGTGCTATGGAGCTCTGGAGCTCTGGAGGTATGGAGCTCTGGAGGTATGGAGCTATGGAGCCCTGGAGCTCTGGAGGTATGGAGCTATGGAGCTCTGAAGCCATGGAGCTCTGGTGCTATGGAGCTCTGGAGCTCTGGAGGTATGGAGCTCTGGAGGTATGGAGCTCTGGAGGTATGGAGCTATGGAGCCCTGGAGCTCTGGAGGTATGGAGCTATGGTGCTATGGAGCTCTGAAGCCATGGAGCTCTGGTGCTATGGAGCTCTGGAGGTATGGAGCTCTGGAGGTATGGAGCTCTGGAGGTATGGAGCTATGGAGCCCTGGAGCTCTGGAGGTATGGAGCTATGGTGCTATGGAGCTCTGAAGCCATGGAGCTCTGGTGCTATGGAGCTCTGGAGGTATGGAGCTCTGGAGGTATGGAGCTCTGGAGGTATGGAGCTATGGAGCCCTGGAGCTCTGGAGGTATGGAGCTATGGTGCTATGGAGCTCTGAAGCCATGGAGCTCTGGTGCTATGGAGCTATGGAGCTCTGGTGCTATGGAGCTATGGAGCTCTGGTGCTATGGAGCTATGGAGGTATGGAGCCACCAGCCAGCACCCTCCGTGGCTGGATCAATGGAAGTGTTTTAGGTACCAGGCAGCCAAAGGGCCGAGGCCTCACGCTCGACCACGCCGGCGCAGAGTTCCAGCCGCTCGGATAAGCTCTGTCACTCACCCGCCGCGCAGCCACCGGTAACGGGGAAATGTCGCCGCCTGGCGGACACGCCGTTGTAAATGAATGGGCTTTCGCACTTAGTGCAATTTTCGCCAACTCTCTGACTTAGAGCTATGGAAGTATGGAGCTATGGAGCCACCAGCCACCCAGGCTGGAGCTATGGAGCTCTGGAGGTATGGAGCTCAGGTGCTATGGAAGTATGGAGCTATGGAGCTATGGAAGTATGGAGCTATGGAGCTATGGAGCTCTGGAAGTATGGAGCTATGGAGCTCTGGAGGTATGGAGCTATGGAGCCCTGGAGCCCTGGAGCTATGGAGCTCTGGTGCTATGGAGGTATGGAGCTCTGGAGGTATGGAGCTCTGGAGGTATGGAGCTATGGAGCTATGGAGCCCTGGAGCTATGGAGCTATGGAGCCCTGGAGCTATGGAGCTATGGAGCCCTGGAGCTATGGAGCTATGGAGCTCTGGTGCTATGGAGCTATGGAGCTCTGGTGCTATGGAGCTATGGAGCTCTGGTGCTATGGAGCTATGGAGCTCTGGTGCTATGGAGCTATGGAGCTCTGGAAGTATGGAGCTATGGAGCTCTGGAGGTATGGAGCTATGGAGCCCTGGAGCTATGGAGCCCTGGAGCTATGGAAGTATGGAGCTCTGGTGCTATGGAGCTATGGAGCTCTGGTGCTATGGAGCTATGGAGCTCTGGAGCTATGGAGCTCTGGAGGTATGGAGCTATGGAGCTATGGAGCTCTGGAGGTATGGAGCTATGGAGCTATGGAAGTATGGAGCTCTGGTGCTATGGAGCTATGGAGCTCTGGTGCTATGGAGCTATGGAGCTCTGGTGCTATGGAGCTATGGAGCTATGGAGCTCTGGAGGTATGCAGCTATGGAGCTATGGAGCTCTGGAGGTATGGAGCTATGGAGCTATGGAAGTATGGAGCTCTGGTGCTATGGAGCTATGGAGCTCTGGTGCTATGGAGCTATGGAGCTCTGGTGCTATGGAGCTATGGAGCTATGGAGCTCTGGAAGTATGGAGCTCTGGTGCTATGGAGCTATGGAGCTCTGGTGCTATGGAGCTATGGAGCTCTGGTGCTATGGAGCTATGGAGCTCTGGTGCTATGGAGCTCTGGTGCTATGGAGCTCTGGTGCTATGGAGCTATGGAGCTCTGGAGGTATGGAGCTATGGAGCTATGGAAGTATGGAGCTCTGGTGCTATGGAGCTATGGAGCTCTGGTGCTATGGAGCTCTGGTGCTATGGAGCTATGGAGCTCTGGTGCTATGGAGCTATGGAGCTCTGGTGCTATGGAGCTATGGAGCTATGGAGCTCTGGAAGTATGGAGCTCTGGTGCTATGGAGCTATGGAGCTCTGGTGCTATGGAGCTATGGAGCTCTGGTGCTATGGAGCTCTGGTGCTATCGAGCTCTGGTGCTATGGAGCTATGGAGCTCTGGTGCTATGGAGCTCTGGAGGTATGGAGCTCTGGAGGTATGGAGCTCTGGAGGTATGGAGCTATGGAGCCCTGGAGCTCTGGAGGTATGGAGCTATGGTGCTATGGAGCTCTGAAGCCATGGTGCTCTGGTGCTATGGAGCTCTGGAGCTCTGGAGGTATGGAGCTCTGGAGGTATGGAGCTCTGGAGGTATGGAGCTATGGAGCCCTGGAGCTCTGGAGGTATGGAGCTATGGTGCTATGGAGCTCTGAAGCCATGGAGCTCTGGTGCTATGGAGCTCTGGAGGTATGGAGCTCTGGAGGTATGGAGCTCTGGAGGTATGGAGCTATGGAGCCCTGGAGCTCTGGAGGTATGGAGCTATGGTGCTATGGAGCTCTGAAGCCATGGAGCTCTGGTGCTATGGAGCTCTGGAGCTCTGGAGGTATGGAGCCCTGGAGCTATGGAGCCCTGGAGCTATGGAAGTATGGAGCTCTGGTGCTATGGAGCTATGGAGCTCTGGTGCTATGGAGCTATGGAGCTCTGGAGCTATGGAGCTCTGGAGGTATGGAGCTATGGAGCTATGGAGCTCTGGAGGTATGGAGCTATGGAGCTATGGAAGTATGGAGCTCTGGTGCTATGGAGCTATGGAGCTCTGGTGCTATGGAGCTATGGAGCTCTGGTGCTATGGAGCTATGGAGCTCTGGAAGTATGGAGCTCTGGTGCTATGGAGCTATGGAGCTCTGGTGCTATGGAGCTATGGAGCTCTGGTGCTATGGAGCTATGGAGCTCTGGTGCTATGGAGCTCTGGTGCTATGGAGCTCTGGTGCTATGGAGCTATGGAGCTCTGGTGCTATGGAGCTATGGAGCTCTGGAGGTATGGAGCTCTGGAGGTATGGAGCTCTGGAGGTATGGAGCTTTGGAGCCCTGGAACTCTGGAGGTATGGAGCTATGGTGCTATGGAGCTCTGAAGCCATGGAGCTCTGGTGCTATGGAGCTCTGGAGCTCTGGAGGTATGGAGCTCTGGAGGTATGGAGCTATGGAGCCCTGGAGCTCTGGAGGTATGGAGCTATGGTGCTATGGAGCTCTGAAGCCATGGAGCTCTGGTGCTATGGAGCTCTGGAGCTCTGGAGGTATGGAGCTCTGGAGGTATGGAGCTATGGAGCCCTGGAGCTCTGGAGGTATGGAGCTATGGTGCTATGGAGCTCTGAAGCCATGGAGCTCTGGTGCTATGGAGCTCTGGAGCTCTGGAGGTATGGAGCTCTGGAGGTATGGAGCTCTGGAGGTATGGAGCTATGGAGCCCTGGAGCTCTGGAGGTATGGAGCTATGGTGTTATGGAGCTCTGAAGCCATGGAGCTCTGGTGCTATGGAGCTCTGGAGGTATGGAGCTCTGGAGGTATGGAGCTCTGGAGGTATGGAGCTATGGAGCCCTGGAGCTCTGGAGGTATGGAGCTATGGTGCTATGGAGCTCTGAAGCCATGGAGCTCTGGTGCTATGGAGCTCTGGAGGTATGGAGCTCTGGAGGTATGGAGCTCTGGAGGTATGGAGCTATGGAGCCCTGGAGCTCTGGAGGTATGGAGCTATGGTGCTATGGAGCTCTGAAGCCATGGAGCTCTGGTGCTATGGAGCTCTGGAGGTATGGAGCTCTGGAGGTATGGAGCTCTGGAGGTATGGAGCTATGGAGCCCTGGAGCTCTGGAGGTATGGAGCTATGGTGCTATGGAGCTCTGAAGCCATGGAGCTCTGGTGCTATGGAGCTATGGAGCTCTGGTGCTATGGAGCTATGGAGGTATGGAGCCACCAGCCAGCACCCTCCGTGGCTGGATCAATGGAAGTGTTTTAGGTACCAGGCAGCCAAAGGGCCGAGGCCTCACGCTCGACCACGCCGGCGCAGAGTTCCAGCCGCTCGGATAAGCTCTGTCACTCACCCGCCGCGCAGCCACCGGTAACGGGGAAATGTCGCCGCCTTGTGGACACGCCGTTGTAAATGAATGGGCTTTCGCACTTAGTGCAATTTTCGCCAACTCTCTGACTTAGAGCTATGGAAGTATGGAGCTATGGAGCCACCAGCCACCCAGGCTGGAGCTCTGGAGCTCTGGAGGTATGGAGCTCTGGTGCTATGGAAGTATGGAGCTCTGGTGCTATGGAAGTATGGAGCTATGGAGGTATGGAAGTATGGAGCTATGGAAGTATGGAGCTATGGAGCTCTGGAAGTATGGAGCTATGGAGCTCTGGAGGTATGGAGCCCTGGAGCTATGGAGCCCTGGAGCTATGGAAGTATGGAGCTCTGGTGCTATGGAGCTATGGAGCTCTGGTGCTATGGAGCTATGGAGCTATGGAGCTCTGGAGCTATGGAGCTCTGGAGGTATGGAGCTATGGAGCTATGGAGCTCTGGAGGTATGGAGCTATGGAGCTATGGAAGTATGGAGCTCTGGTGCTATGGAGCTATGGAGCTCTGGTGCTATGGAGCTATGGAGCTCTGGTGCTATGGAGCTATGGAGCTCTGGAAGTATGGAGCTCTGGTGCTATGGAGCTATGGAGCTCTGGTGCTATGGAGCTATGGAGCTCTGGTGCTATGGAGCTCTGGTGCTATGGAGCTCTGGTGCTATGGAGCTATGGAGCTCTGGTGCTATGGAGCTCTGGAGGTATGGAGCTCTGGAGGTATGGAGCTCTGGAGGTATGGAGCTATGGAGCCCTGGAGCT
Organism: Syngnathus leptorhynchus; assembly: GCF_054491065.1. Classification (NCBI taxonomy): domain Eukaryota; kingdom Metazoa; phylum Chordata; class Actinopteri; order Syngnathiformes; family Syngnathidae; genus Syngnathus; species Syngnathus leptorhynchus. Next base: position 371,423 of record NW_028232004.1, read on the forward strand.
CTGGAGGTATGGAGCTATGGTGCTATGGAGCTCTGAAGCCATGGAGCTCTGGTGCTATGGAGCTATGGAGCTCTGGTGCTATGGAGCTATGGAGCTATGGAGCTCTGGAAGTATGGAGCTCTGGTGCTATGGAGCTATGGAGCTCTGGTGCTATGGAGCTATGGAGCTCTGGTGCTATGGAGCTATGGAGCTCTGGTGCTATGGAGCTCTGGTGCTATGGAGCTCTGGTGCTATGGAGCTATGGAGCTCTGGTGCTATGGAGCTATGGAGCTCTGGAGGTATGGAGCTCTGGAGGTATGGAGCTCTGGAGGTATGGAGCTATGGAGCCCTGGAGCTCTGGAGGTATGGAGCTATGGTGCTATGGAGCTCTGAAGCCATGGAGCTCTGGTGCTATGGAGCTCTGGAGCTCTGGAGGTATGGAGCTCTGGAGGTATGGAGCTATGGAGCCCTGGAGCTCTGGAGGTATGGAGCTATGGTGTTATGGAGCTCTGAAGCCATGGAGCTCTGGTGCTATGGAGCTCTGGAGCTCTGGAGGTATGGAGCTCTGGAGGTATGGAGCTCTGGAGGTATGGAGCTATGGAGCCCTGGAGCTCTGGAGGTATGGAGCTATGGTGCTATGGAGCTCTGAAGCCATGGAGCTCTGGTGCTATGGAGCTCTGGAGGTATGGAGCTCTGGAGGTATGGAGCTCTGGAGGTATGGAGCTATGGAGCCCTGGAGCTCTGGAGGTATGGAGCTATGGTGCTATGGAGCTCTGAAGCCATGGAGCTCTGGTGCTATGGAGCTCTGGAGGTATGGAGCTCTGGAGGTATGGAGCTCTGGAGGTATGGAGCTATGGAGCCCTGGAGCTCTGGAGGTATGGAGCTATGGTGCTATGGAGCTCTGAAGCCATGGAGCTCTGGTGCTATGGAGCTATGGAGCTCTGGTGCTATGGAGCTATGGAGGTATGGAGCCACCAGCCAGCACCCTCCGTGGCTGGATCAATGGAAGTGTTTTAGGTACCAGGCAGCCAAAGGGCCGAGGCCTCACGCTCGACCACGCCGGCGCAGAGTTCCAGCCGCTCGGATAAGCTCTGTCACTCACCCGCCGCGCAGCCACCGGTAACGGGGAAATGTCGCCGCCTGGCGGACACGCCGTTGTAAATGAATGGGCTTTCGCACTTAGTGCAATTTTCGCCAACTCTCTGACTTAGAGCTATGGAAGTATGGAGCTATGGAGCCACCAGCCACCCAGGCTGGAGCTATGGAGCTCTGGAGGTATGGAGCTCAGGTGCTATGGAAGTATGGAGCTATGGAGCTATGGAAGTATGGAGCTATGGAGCTATGGAGCTCTGGAAGTATGGAGCTATGGAGCTCTGGAGGTATGGAGCTATGGAGCCCTGGAGCCCTGGAGCTATGGAGCTCTGGTGCTATGGAGGTATGGAGCTCTGGAGGTATGGAGCTCTGGAGGTATGGAGCTATGGAGCTATGGAGCCCTGGAGCTATGGAGCTATGGAGCCCTGGAGCTATGGAGCCCTGGAGCTATGGAGCTATGGAGCTCTGGTGCTATGGAGCTATGGAGCTCTGGTGCTATGGAGCTATGGAGCTCTGGTGCTATGGAGCTATGGAGCTCTGGTGCTATGGAGCTATGGAGCTCTGGAAGTATGGAGCTATGGAGCTCTGGAGGTATGGAGCTATGGAGCCCTGGAGCTATGGAGCCCTGGAGCTATGGAAGTATGGAGCTCTGGTGCTATGGAGCTATGGAGCTCTGGTGCTATGGAGCTATGGAGCTCTGGAGCTATGGAGCTCTGGAGGTATGGAGCTATGGAGCTATGGAGCTCTGGAGGTATGGAGCTATGGAGCTATGGAAGTATGGAGCTCTGGTGCTATGGAGCTATGGAGCTCTGGTGCTATGGAGCTATGGAGCTCTGGTGCTATGGAGCTATGGAGCTCTGGAAGTATGGAGCTCTGGTGCTATGGAGCTATGGAGCTCTGGTGCTATGGAGCTATGGAGCTCTGGTGCTATGGAGCTATGGAGCTCTGGTGCTATGGAGCTCTGGTGCTATGGAGCTCTGGTGCTATGGAGCTATGGAGCTCTGGTGCTATGGAGCTATGGAGCTCTGGAGGTATGGAGCTCTGGAGGTATGGAGCTTTGGAGCCCTGGAGCTCTGGAGGTATGGAGCTATGGTGCTATGGAGCTCTGAAGCCATGGAGCTCTGGTGCTATGGAGCTCTGGAGCTCTGGAGGTATGGAGCTCTGGAGGTATGGAGCTATGGAGCCCTGGAGCTCTGGAGGTATGGAGCTATGGTGATATGGAGCTCTGAAGCCATGGAGCTCTGGTGCTATGGAGCTCTGGAGCTCTGGAGGTATGGAGCTCTGGAGGTATGGAGCTATGGAGCCCTGGAGCTCTGGAGGTATGGAGCTATGGTGCTATGGAGCTCTGAAGCCATGGAGCTCTGGTGCTATGGAGCTCTGGAGCTCTGGAGGTATGGAGCTCTGGAGGTATGGAGCTCTGGAGGTATGGAGCTATGGAGCCCTGGAGCTCTGGAGGTATGGAGCTATGGTGCTATGGAGCTCTGAAGCCATGGAGCTCTGGTGCTATGGAGCTCTGGAGGTATGGAGCTCTGGAGGTATGGAGCTCTGGAGGTATGGAGCTATGGAGCCCTGGAGCTCTGGAGGTATGGAGCTATGGTGCTATGGAGCTCTGAAGCCATGGAGCTCTGGTGCTATGGAGCTCTGGAGGTATGGAGCTCTGGAGGTATGGAGCTCTGGAGGTATGGAGCTATGGAGCCCTGAAGCTCTGGAGGTATGGAGCTATGGTGCTATGGAGCTCTGAAGCCATGGAGCTCTGGTGCTATGGAGCTCTGGAGGTATGGAGCTCTGGAGGTATGGAGCTCTGGAGGTATGGAGCTATGGAGCCCTGGAGCTCTGGAGGTATGGAGCTATGGTGCTATGGAGCTCTGAAGCCATGGAGCTCTGGTGCTATGGAGCTATGGAGCTCTGGTGCTATGGAGCTATGGAGGTATGGAGCCACCAGCCAGCACCCTCCGTGGCTGGATCAATGGAAGTGTTTTAGGTACCAGGCAGCCAAAGGGCCGAGGCCTCACGCTCGACCACGCCGGCGCAGAGTTCCAGCAGCTCGGATAAGCTCTGTCACTCACCCGCCGCGCAGCCACCGGTAACGGGGAAATGTCGCCGCCTTGTGGACACGCCGTTGTAAATGAATGGGCTTTCGCACTTAGTGCAATTTTCGCCAACTCTCTGACTTAGAGCTATGGAAGTATGGAGCTATGGAGCCACCAGCCACCCAGGCTGGAGCTATGGAGCTCTGGAGGTATGGAGCTCAGGTGCTATGGAAGTATGGAGCTATGGAGCTATGGAAGTATGGAGCTATGGAGCTCTGAAGCCATGGAGCTCTGGTGCTATGGAGCTCTGGAGGTATGGAGCTCTGGAGGTATGGAGCTCTGGAGCTCTGGAGGTATGGAGCTATGGAGCTATGGAGCCCTGGAGCTCTGGAGGTATGGAGCTATGGTGCTATGGAGCTCTGAAGCCATGGAGCTCTGGTGCTATGGAGCTATGGAGCTCTGGTGCTATGGAGCTATGGAGGTATGGAGCCACCAGCCAGCACCCTCCGTGGCTGGATCAATGGAAGTGTTTTAGGTACCAGGCAGCCAAAGGGCCGAGGCCTCACGCTCGACCACGCCGGCGCAGAGTTCCAGCCGCTCGGATAAGCTCTGTCACTCACCCGCCGCGCAGCCACCGGTAACGGGGAAATGTCGCCGCCTGGCGGACACGCCGTTGTAAATGAATGGGCTTTCGCACTTAGTGCAATTTTCGCCAACTCTCTGACTTAGAGCTATGGAAGTATGGAGCTATGGAGCCACCAGCCACCCAGGCTGGAGCTATGGAGCTCTGGAGGTATGGAGCTCAGGTGCTATGGAAGTATGGAGCTATGGAGCTATGGAAGTATGGAGCTATGGAGCTATGGAGCTCTGGAAGTATGGAGCTATGGAGCTCTGGAGGTATGGAGCTATGGAGCCCTGGAGCCCTGGAGCTATGGAGCTCTGGTGCTATGGAGGTATGGAGCTCTGGAGGTATGGAGCTCTGGAGGTATGGAGCTATGGAGCTATGGAGCCCTGGAGCTATGGAGCTATGGAGCCCTGGAGCTATGGAGCTATGGAGCCCTGGAGCTATGGAGCTATGGAGCTCTGGTGCTATGGAGCTATGGAGCTCTGGTGCTATGGAGCTATGGAGCTCTGGTGCTATGGAGCTATGGAGCTCTGGTGCTATGGAGCTATGGAGCTCTGGAAGTATGGAGCTATGGAGCTCTGGAGGTATGGAGCTATGGAGCCCTGGAGCTATGGAGCCCTGGAGCTATGGAAGTATGGAGCTCTGGTGCTATGGAGCTATGGAGCTCTGGTGCTATGGAGCTATGGAGCTCTGGAGCTATGGAGCTCTGGAGGTATGGAGCTATGGAGCTATGGAGCTCTGGAGGTATGGAGCTATGGAGCTATGGAAGTATGGAGCTCTGGTGCTATGGAGCTATGGAGCTCTGGTGCTATGGAGCTATGGAGCTCTGGTGCTATGGAGCTATGGAGCTATGGAGCTCTGGAAGTATGGAGCTCTGGTGCTATGGAGCTATGGAGCTCTGGTGCTATGGAGCTATGGAGCTCTGGTGCTATGGAGCTATGGAGCTCTGGTGCTATGGAGCTCTGGTGCTATGGAGCTCTGGTGCTATGGAGCTATGGAGCTCTGGTGCTATGGAGCTATGGAGCTCTGGAGGTATGGAGCTCTGGAGGTATGGAGCTCTGGAGGTATGGAGCTTTGGAGCCCTGGAGCTCTGGAGGTATGGAGCTATGGTGCTATGGAGCTCTGAAGCCATGGAGCTCTGGTGCTATGGAGTTCTGGAGCTCTGGAGGTATGGAGCTCTGGAGGTATGGAGCTATGGAGCCCTGGAGCTCTGGAGGTATGGAGCTATGGTGCTATGGAGCTCTGAAGCCATGGAGCTCTGGTGCTATGGAGCTCTGGAGCTCTGGAGGTATGGAGCTCTGGAGGTATGGAGCTATGGAGCCCTGGAGCTCTGGAGGTATGGAGCTATGGTGCTATGGAGCTCTGAAGCCATGGAGCTCTGGTGCTATGGAGCTCTGGAGCTCTGGAGGTATGGAGCTCTGGAGGTATGGAGCTCTGGAGGTATGGAGCTATGGAGCCCTGGAGCTCTGGAGGTATGGAGCTATGGTGCTATGGAGCTCTGAAGCCATGGAGCTCTGGTGCTATGGAGCTCTGGAGGTATGGAGCTCTGGAGGTATGGAGCTCTGGAGGTATGGAGCTATGGAGCCCTGGAGCTCTGGAGGTATGGAGCTATGGTGCTATGGAGCTCTGAAGCCATGGAGCTCTGGTGCTATGGACCTATGGAGCTCTGGTGCTATGGAGCTATGGAGGTATGGAGCCACCAGCCAGCACCCTCCGTGGCTGGATCAATGGAAGTGTTTTAGGTACCAGGCAGCCAAAGGGCCGAGGCCTCACGCTCGACCACGCCGGCGCAGAGTTCCAGCCGCTCGGATAAGCTCTGTCACTCACCCGCCGCGCAGCCACCGGTAACGGGGAAATGTCGCCGCCTTGTGGACACGCCGTTGTAAATGAATGGGCTTTCGCACTTAGTGCAATTTTCGCCAACTCTCTGACTTAGAGCTATGGAAGTATGGAGCTATGGAGCCACCAGCCACCCAGGCTGGAGCTCTGGAGCTCTGGAGGTATGGAGCTCTGGTGCTATGGAAGTATGGAGCTCTGGTGCTATGGAAGTATGGAGCTATGGAGGTATGGAAGTATGGAGCTATGGAAGTATGGAGCTATGGAGCTCTGGAAGTATGGAGCTATGGAGCTCTGGAGGTATGGAGCCCTGGAGCTATGGAGCCCTGGAGCTATGGAAGTATGGAGCTCTGGTGCTATGGAGCTATGGAGCTCTGGTGCTATGGAGCTATGGAGCTATGGAGCTCTGGAGCTATGGAGCTCTGGAGGTATGGAGCTATGGAGCTATGGAGCTATGGAGGTATGGAGCTATGGAGCTATGGAAGTATGGAGCTCTGGTGCTATGGAGCTATGGAGCTCTGGTGCTATGGAGCTATGGAGCTCTGGTGCTATGAAGCTATGGAGCTATGGAGCTCTGGAAGTATGGAGCTCTGGTGCTATGGAGCTATGGAGCTCTGGTGCTATGGAGCTATGGAGCTCTGGTGCTATGGAGCTCTGGTGCTATGGAGCTCTGGTGCTATGGAGCTATGGAGCTCTGGTGCTATGGAGCTCTGGAGGTATGGAGCTCTGGAGGTATGGAGCTCTGGAGGTATGGAGCTATGGAGCCCTGGAGCTCTGGAGGTATGGAGCTATGGTGCTATGGAGCTCTGAAGCCATGGAGCTCTGGTGCTATGGAGCTATGGAGCTCTGGTGCTATGGAGCTATGGAGCTATGGAGCTCTGGAAGTATGGAGCTCTGGTGCTATGGAGCTATGGAGCTCTGGTGCTATGGAGCTATGGAGCTCTGGTGCTATGGAGCTATGGAGCTCTGGTGCTATGGTGCTATGGAGCTCTGAAGCCATGGAGCTCTGGTGCTATGGAGCTCTGGAGCTCTGGAGGTATGGAGCTCTGGAGGTATGGAGCTCTGGAGGTATGGAGCTATGGAGCCCTGGAGCTCTGGAGGTATGGAGCTATGGTGCTATGGAGCTCTGAAGCCATGGAGCTCTGGTGCTATGGAGCTCTGGAGGTATGGAGCTCTGGAGGTATGGAGCTCTGGAGGTATGGAGCTATGGAGCCCTGGAGCTCTGGAGGTATGGAGCTATGGTGCTATGGAGCTCTGAAGCCATGGAGCTCTGGTGCTATGGAGCTATGGAGCTCTGGTGCTATGGAGCTATGGAGGTATGGAGCCACCAGCCAGCACCCTCCGTGGCTGGATCAATGGAAGTGTTTTAGGTACCAGGCAGCCAAAGGGCCGAGGCCTCACGCTCGACCACGCCGGCGCAGAGTTCCAGCCGCTCGGATAAGCTCTGTCACTCACCCGCCGCGCAGCCACCGGTAACGGGGAAATGTCGCCGCCTTGTGGACACGCCGTTGTAAATGAATGGGCTTTCGCACTTAGTGCAATTTTCGCCAACTCTCTGACTTAGAGCTATGGAAGTATGGAGCTATGGAGCCACCAGCCACCCAGGCTGGAGCTCTGGAGCTCTGGAGGTATGGAGCTCTGGTGCTATGGAAGTATGGAGCTCTGGTGCTATGGAAGTATGGAGCTATGGAGGTATGGAAGTATGGAGCTATGGAAGTATGGAGCTATGGAGCTCTGGAAGTATGGAGCTATGGAGCTCTGGAGGTATGGAGCCCTGGAGCTATGGAGCCCTGGAGCTATGGAAGTATGGAGCTCTGGTGCTATGGAGCTATGGAGCTCTGGTGCTATGGAGCTATGGAGCTATGGAGCTCTGGAGCTATGGAGCTCTGGAGGTATGGAGCTATGGAGCTATGGAGCTCTGGAGGTATGGAGCTATGGAGCTATGGAAGTATGGAGCTCTGGTGCTATGGAGCTATGGAGCTCTGGTGCTATGGAGCTATGGAGCTCTGGTGCTATGGAGCTATGGAGCTCTGGAAGTATGGAGCTCTGGTGCTATGGAGCTATGGAGCTCTGGTGCTATGGAGCTATGGAGCTCTGGTGCTATGGAGCTCTGGTGCTATGGAGCTCTGGTGCTATGGAGCTATGGAGCTCTGGTGCTATGGAGCTCTGGAGGTATGGAGCTCTGGAGGTATGGTGCTCTGGAGGTATGGAGCTATGGAGCCCTGGAGCTCTGGAGGTATGGAGGTATGGAGCTCTGGAGGTATGGAGCTCTGGAGGTATGGAGCTATGGAGCTATGGAGCCCTGGAGCTATGGAGCTATGGAGCCCTGGAGCTATGGAGCTATGGAGCCCTGGAGCTATGGAGCTATGGAGCTCTGGTGCTATGGAGCTATGGAGCTCTGGTGCTATGGAGCTATGGAGCTCTGGTGCTATGGAGCTATGGAGCTCTGGTGCTATGGAGCTATGGAGCTCTGGAAGTATGGAGCTATGGAGCTCTGGAGGTATGGAGCTATGGAGCCCTGGAGCTATGGAGCCCTGGAGCTATGGAAGTATGGAGCTCTGGTGCTATGGAGCTATGGAGCTCTGGTGCTATGGAGCTATGGAGCTCTGGAGCTATGGAGCTCTGGAGGTATGGAGCTATGGAGCTATGGAGCTCTGGAGGTATGGAGCTATGGAGCTATGGAAGTATGGAGCTCTGGTGCTATGGAGCTATGGAGCTCTGGTGCTATGGAGCTATGGAGCTCTGGTGCTATGGAGCTATGGAGCTATGGAGCTCTGGAAGTATGGAGCTCTGGTGCTATGGAGCTATGGAGCTCTGGTGCTATGGAGCTATGGAGCTCTGGTGCTATGGAGCTATGGAGCTCTGGTGCTATGGAGCTCTGGTGCTATGGAGCTCTGGTGCTATGGAGCTATGGAGCTCTGGTGCTATGGAGCTATGGAGCTCTGGAGGTATGGAGCTCTGGAGGTATGGAGCTCTGGAGGTATGGAGCTTTGGAGCCCTGGAGCTCTGGAGGTATGGAGCTATGGTGCTATGGAGCTCTGAAGCCATGGAGCTCTGGTGCTATGGAGTTCTGGAGCTCTGGAGGTATGGAGCTCTGGAGGTATGGAGCTATGGAGCCCTGGAGCTCTGGAGGTATGGAGCTATGGTGCTATGGAGCTCTGAAGCCATGGAGCTCTGGTGCTATGGAGCTCTGGAGCTCTGGAGGTATGGAGCTCTGGAGGTATGGAGCTATGGAGCCCTGGAGCTCTGGAGGTATGGAGCTATGGTGCTATGGAGCTCTGAAGCCATGGAGCTCTGGTGCTATGGAGCTCTGGAGCTCTGGAGGTATGGAGCTCTGGAGGTATGGAGCTCTGGAGGTATGGAGCTATGGAGCCCTGGAGCTCTGGAGGTATGGAGCTATGGTGCTATGGAGCTCTGAAGCCATGGAGCTCTGGTGCTATGGAGCTCTGGAGGTATGGAGCTCTGGAGGTATGGAGCTCTGGAGGTATGGAGCTATGGAGCCCTGGAGCTCTGGAGGTATGGAGCTATGGTGCTATGGAGCTCTGAAGCCATGGAGCTCTGGTGCTATGGACCTATGGAGCTCTGGTGCTATGGAGCTATGGAGGTATGGAGCCACCAGCCAGCACCCTCCGTGGCTGGATCAATGGAAGTGTTTTAGGTACCAGGCAGCCAAAGGGCCGAGGCCTCACGCTCGACCACGCCGGCGCAGAGTTCCAGCCGCTCGGATAAGCTCTGTCACTCACCCGCCGCGCAGCCACCGGTAACGGGGAAATGTCGCCGCCTTGTGGACACGCCGTTGTAAATGAATGGGCTTTCGCACTTAGTGCAATTTTCGCCAACTCTCTGACTTAGAGCTATGGAAGTATGGAGCTATGGAGCCACCAGCCACCCAGGCTGGAGCTCTGGAGCTCTGGAGGTATGGAGCTCTGGTGCTATGGAAGTATGGAGCTCTGGTGCTATGGAAGTATGGAGCTATGGAGGTATGGAAGTATGGAGCTATGGAAGTATGGAGCTATGGAGCTCTGGAAGTATGGAGCTATGGAGCTCTGGAGGTATGGAGCCCTGGAGCTATGGAGCCCTGGAGCTATGGAAGTATGGAGCTCTGGTGCTATGGAGCTATGGAGCTCTGGTGCTATGGAGCTATGGAGCTATGGAGCTCTGGAGCTATGGAGCTCTGGAGGTATGGAGCTATGGAGCTATGGAGCTATGGAGGTATGGAGCTATGGAGCTATGGAAGTATGGAGCTCTGGTGCTATGGAGCTATGGAGCTCTGGTGCTATGGAGCTATGGAGCTCTGGTGCTATGAAGCTATGGAGCTATGGAGCTCTGGAAGTATGGAGCTCTGGTGCTATGGAGCTATGGAGCTCTGGTGCTATGGAGCTATGGAGCTCTGGTGCTATGGAGCTCTGGTGCTATGGAGCTCTGGTGCTATGGAGCTATGGAGCTCTGGTGCTATGGAGCTCTGGAGGTATGGAGCTCTGGAGGTATGGAGCTCTGGAGGTATGGAGCTATGGAGCCCTGGAGCTCTGGAGGTATGGAGCTATGGTGCTATGGAGCTCTGAAGCCATGGAGCTCTGGTGCTATGGAGCTATGGAGCTCTGGTGCTATGGAGCTATGGAGCTATGGAGCTCTGGAAGTATGGAGCTCTGGTGCTATGGAGCTATGGAGCTCTGGTGCTATGGAGCTATGGAGCTCTGGTGCTATGGAGCTATGGAGCTCTGGTGCTATGGTGCTATGGAGCTCTGAAGCCATGGAGCTCTGGTGCTATGGAGCTCTGGAGCTCTGGAGGTATGGAGCTCTGGAGGTATGGAGCTCTGGAGGTATGGAGCTATGGAGCCCTGGAGCTCTGGAGGTATGGAGCTATGGTGCTATGGAGCTCTGAAGCCATGGAGCTCTGGTGCTATGGAGCTCTGGAGGTATGGAGCTCTGGAGGTATGGAGCTCTGGAGGTATGGAGCTATGGAGCCCTGGAGCTCTGGAGGTATGGAGCTATGGTGCTATGGAGCTCTGAAGCCATGGAGCTCTGGTGCTATGGAGCTATGGAGCTCTGGTGCTATGGAGCTATGGAGGTATGGAGCCACCAGCCAGCACCCTCCGTGGCTGGATCAATGGAAGTGTTTTAGGTACCAGGCAGCCAAAGGGCCGAGGCCTCACGCTCGACCACGCCGGCGCAGAGTTCCAGCCGCTCGGATAAGCTCTGTCACTCACCCGCCGCGCAGCCACCGGTAACGGGGAAATGTCGCCGCCTTGTGGACACGCCGTTGTAAATGAATGGGCTTTCGCACTTAGTGCAATTTTCGCCAACTCTCTGACTTAGAGCTATGGAAGTATGGAGCTATGGAGCCACCAGCCACCCAGGCTGGAGCTCTGGAGCTCTGGAGGTATGGAGCTCTGGTGCTATGGAAGTATGGAGCTCTGGTGCTATGGAAGTATGGAGCTATGGAGGTATGGAAGTATGGAGCTATGGAAGTATGGAGCTATGGAGCTCTGGAAGTATGGAGCTATGGAGCTCTGGAGGTATGGAGCCCTGGAGCTATGGAGCCCTGGAGCTATGGAAGTATGGAGCTCTGGTGCTATGGAGCTATGGAGCTCTGGTGCTATGGAGCTATGGAGCTATGGAGCTCTGGAGCTATGGAGCTCTGGAGGTATGGAGCTATGGAGCTATGGAGCTCTGGAGGTATGGAGCTATGGAGCTATGGAAGTATGGAGCTCTGGTGCTATGGAGCTATGGAGCTCTGGTGCTATGGAGCTATGGAGCTCTGGTGCTATGGAGCTATGGAGCTCTGGAAGTATGGAGCTCTGGTGCTATGGAGCTATGGAGCTCTGGTGCTATGGAGCTATGGAGCTCTGGTGCTATGGAGCTCTGGTGCTATGGAGCTCTGGTGCTATGGAGCTATGGAGCTCTGGTGCTATGGAGCTCTGGAGGTATGGAGCTCTGGAGGTATGGTGCTCTGGAGGTATGGAGCTATGGAGCCCTGGAGCTCTGGAGGTATGGAGCTATGGTGCTATGGAGCTCTGAAGCCATGGAGCTCTGGTGCTATGGAGCTATGGAGCTCTGGTGCTATGGAGCTATGGAGCTATGGAGCTCTGGAAGTATGGAGCTCTGGTGCTATGGAGCTATGGAGCTCTGGTGCTATGGAGCTATGGAGCTCTGGTGCTATGGAGCTATGGAGCTCTGGTGCTATGGAGCTCTGGTGCTATGGAGCTCTGGTGCTATGGAGCTCTGGAGGTATGGAGCTCTGGAGGTATGGAGCTCTGGAGGTATGGAGCTATGGAGCCCTGGAGCTCTGGAGGTATGGAGCTATGGTGCTATGGAGCTCTGAAGCCATGGAGCTCTGGTGCTATGGAGCTATGGAGCTCTGGTGCTATGGAGCTATGGAGGTATGGAGCCACCAGCCAGCACCCTCCGTGGCTGGATCAATGGAAGTGTTTTAGGTACCAGGCAGCCAAAGGGCCGAGGCCTCACGCTCGACCACGCCGGCGCAGAGTTCCAGCAGCTCGGATAAGCTCTGTCACTCACCCGCCGCGCAGCCACCGGTAACGGGGAAATGTCGCCGCCTTGTGGACACGCCGTTGTAAATGAATGGGCTTTCGCACTTAGTGCAATTTTCGCCAACTCTCTGACTTAGAGCTATGGAAGTATGGAGCAAATGGAGCCACCAGCCACCCAGGCTGGAGCTGTGGAGCTCTGGAGGTATGGAGCTCTGGTGCTATGGAAGTATGGAGCTCTGGTGCTATGGAAGTATGGAGCTATGGAGGTATGGAAGTATGGAGCTATGGAAGTATGGAGCTATGGAGCTCTGGAAGTATGGAGCTATGGAGCTCTGGAGGTATGGAGCCCTGGAGCTATGGAGCCCTGGAGCTATGGAAGTATGGAGCTCTGGTGCTATGGAGCTATGGAGCTCTGGTGCTATGGAGCTATGGAGCTATGGAGCTCTGGAGCTATGGAGCTCTGGAGGTATGCAGCTATGGAGCTATGGAGCTCTGGAGGTATGGAGCTATGGAGCTATGGAAGTATGGAGCTCTGGTGCTATGGAGCTATGGAGCTCTGGTGCTATGGAGCTATGGAGCTCTGGTGCTATGGAGCTATGGAGCTATGGAGCTCTGGAAGTATGGAGCTCTGGTGCTATGGAGCTATGGAGCTCTGGTGCTATGGAGCTATGGAGCTCTGGTGCTATGGAGCTATGGAGCTCTGGTGCTATGGAGCTCTGGTGCTATGGAGCTCTGGTGCTATGGAGCTATGGAGCTCTGGTGCTATGGAGCTATGGAGCTCTGGAGGTATGGAGCTCTGGAGGTATGGAGCTCTGGAGGTATGGAGCTATGGAGCCCTGGAGCTCTGGAGGTATGGAGCTATGGTGCTATGGAGCTCTGAAGCCATGGAGCTCTGGTGCTATGGAGCTCTGGAGCTCTGGAGGTATGGAGCTCTGGAGGTATGGAGCTATGGAGCCCTGGAGCTCTGGAGGTATGGAGCTATGGAGCTCTGAAGCCATGGAGCTCTGGTGCTATGGAGCTCTGGAGCTCTGGAGGTATGGAGCTCTGGAGGTATGGAGCTCTGGAGGTATGGAGCTATGGAGCCCTGGAGCTCTGGAGGTATGGAGCTATGGTGCTATGGAGCTCTGAAGCCATGGAGCTCTGGTGCTATGGAGCTCTGGAGCTCTGGAGGTATGGAGCTCTGGAGGTATGGAGCTATGGAGCCCTGGAGCTCTGGAGGTATGGAGCTATGGTGCTATGGAGCTCTGAAGCCATGGAGCTCTGGTGCTATGGAGCTCTGGAGCTCTGGAGGTATGGAGCTCTGGAGGTATGGAGCTCTGGAGGTATGGAGCTATGGAGCCCTGGAGCTCTGGAGGTATGGAGCTATGGTGCTATGGAGCTCTGAAGCCATGGAGCTCTGGTGCTATGGAGCTCTGGAGGTATGGAGCTCTGGAGGTATGGAGCTCTGGAGGTATGGAGCTATGGAGCCCTGGAGCTCTGGAGGTATGGAGCTATGGTGCTATGGAGCTCTGAAGCCATGGAGCTCTGGTGCTATGGACCTATGGAGCTCTGGTGCTATGGAGCTATGGAGGTATGGAGCCACCAGCCAGCACCCTCCGTGGCTGGATCAATGGAAGTGTTTTAGGTACCAGGCAGCCAAAGGGCCGAGGCCTCACGCTCGACCACGCCGGCGCAGAGTTCCAGCCGCTCGGATAAGCTCTGTCACTCACCCGCCGCGCAGCCACCGGTAACGGGGAAATGTCGCCGCCTTGTGGACACGCCGTTGTAAATGAATGGGCTTTCGCACTTAGTGCAATTTTCGCCAACTCTCTGACTTAGAGCTATGGAAGTATGGAGCTATGGAGCCACCAGCCACCCAGGCTGGAGCTCTGGAGCTCTGGAGGTATGGAGCTCTGGTGCTATGGAAGTATGGAGCTCTGGTGCTATGGAAGTATGGAGCTATGGAGGTATGGAAGTATGGAGCTATGGAAGTATGGAGCTATGGAGCTCTGGAAGTATGGAGCTATGGAGCTCTGGAGGTATGGAGCCCTGGAGCTATGGAGCCCTGGAGCTATGGAAGTATGGAGCTCTGGTGCTATGGAGCTATGGAGCTCTGGTGCTATGGAGCTATGGAGCTATGGAGCTCTGGAGCTATGGAGCTCTGGAGGTATGGAGCTATGGAGCTATGGAGCTCTGGAGGTATGGAGCTATGGAGCTATGGAAGTATGGAGCTCTGGTGCTATGGAGCTATGGAGCTCTGGTGCTATGGAGCTATGGAGCTCTGGTGCTATGAAGCTATGGAGCTATGGAGCTCTGGAAGTATGGAGCTCTGGTGCTATGGAGCTATGGAGCTCTGGTGCTATGGAGCTATGGAGCTCTGGTGCTATGGAGCTCTGGTGCTATGGAGCTCTGGTGCTATGGAGCTATGGAGCTCTGGTGCTATGGAGCTCTGGAGGTATGGAGCTCTGGAGGTATGGAGCTCTGGAGGTATGGAGCTATGGAGCCCTGGAGCTCTGGAGGTATGGAGCTATGGTGCTATGGAGCTCTGAAGCCATGGAGCTCTGGTGCTATGGAGCTATGGAGCTCTGGTGCTATGGAGCTATGGAGCTATGGAGCTCTGGAAGTATGGAGCTCTGGTGCTATGGAGCTATGGAGCTCTGGTGCTATGGAGCTATGGAGCTCTGGTGCTATGGAGCTATGGAGCTCTGGTGCTATGGTGCTATGGAGCTCTGAAGCCATGGAGCTCTGGTGCTATGGAGCTCTGGAGCTCTGGAGGTATGGAGCTCTGGAGGTATGGAGCTCTGGAGGTATGGAGCTATGGAGCCCTGGAGCTCTGGAGGTATGGAGCTATGGTGCTATGGAGCTCTGAAGCCATGGAGCTCTGGTGCTATGGAGCTCTGGAGGTATGGAGCTCTGGAGGTATGGAGCTCTGGAGGTATGGAGCTATGGAGCCCTGGAGCTCTGGAGGTATGGAGCTATGGTGCTATGGAGCTCTGAAGCCATGGAGCTCTGGTGCTATGGAGCTATGGAGCTCTGGTGCTATGGAGCTATGGAGGTATGGAGCCACCAGCCAGCACCCTCCGTGGCTGGATCAATGGAAGTGTTTTAGGTACCAGGCAGCCAAAGGGCCGAGGCCTCACGCTCGACCACGCCGGCGCAGAGTTCCAGCCGCTCGGATAAGCTCTGTCACTCACCCGCCGCGCAGCCACCGGTAACGGGGAAATGTCGCCGCCTTGTGGACACGCCGTTGTAAATGAATGGGCTTTCGCACTTAGTGCAATTTTCGCCAACTCTCTGACTTAGAGCTATGGAAGTATGGAGCTATGGAGCCACCAGCCACCCAGGCTGGAGCTCTGGAGCTCTGGAGGTATGGAGCTCTGGTGCTATGGAAGTATGGAGCTCTGGTGCTATGGAAGTATGGAGCTATGGAGGTATGGAAGTATGGAGCTATGGAAGTATGGAGCTATGGAGCTCTGGAAGTATGGAGCTATGGAGCTCTGGAGGTATGGAGCCCTGGAGCTATGGAGCCCTGGAGCTATGGAAGTATGGAGCTCTGGTGCTATGGAGCTATGGAGCTCTGGTGCTATGGAGCTATGGAGCTATGGAGCTCTGGAGCTATGGAGCTCTGGAGGTATGGAGCTATGGAGCTATGGAGCTCTGGAGGTATGGAGCTATGGAGCTATGGAAGTATGGAGCTCTGGTGCTATGGAGCTATGGAGCTCTGGTGCTATGGAGCTATGGAGCTCTGGTGCTATGGAGCTATGGAGCTCTGGAAGTATGGAGCTCTGGTGCTATGGAGCTATGGAGCTCTGGTGCTATGGAGCTATGGAGCTCTGGTGCTATGGAGCTCTGGTGCTATGGAGCTCTGGTGCTATGGAGCTATGGAGCTCTGGTGCTATGGAGCTCTGGAGGTATGGAGCTCTGGAGGTATGGTGCTCTGGAGGTATGGAGCTATGGAGCCCTGGAGCTCTGGAGGTATGGAGCTATGGTGCTATGGAGCTCTGAAGCCATGGAGCTCTGGTGCTATGGAGCTATGGAGCTCTGGTGCTATGGAGCTATGGAGCTATGGAGCTCTGGAAGTATGGAGCTCTGGTGCTATGGAGCTATGGAGCTCTGGTGCTATGGAGCTATGGAGCTCTGGTGCTATGGAGCTATGGAGCTCTGGTGCTATGGAGCTCTGGTGCTATGGAGCTCTGGTGCTATGGAGCTCTGGAGGTATGGAGCTCTGGAGGTATGGAGCTCTGGAGGTATGGAGCTATGGAGCCCTGGAGCTCTGGAGGTATGGAGCTATGGTGCTATGGAGCTCTGAAGCCATGGAGCTCTGGTGCTATGGAGCTATGGAGCTCTGGTGCTATGGAGCTATGGAGGTATGGAGCCACCAGCCAGCACCCTCCGTGGCTGGATCAATGGAAGTGTTTTAGGTACCAGGCAGCCAAAGGGCCGAGGCCTCACGCTCGACCACGCCGGCGCAGAGTTCCAGCAGCTCGGATAAGCTCTGTCACTCACCCGCCGCGCAGCCACCGGTAACGGGGAAATGTCGCCGCCTTGTGGACACGCCGTTGTAAATGAATGGGCTTTCGCACTTAGTGCAATTTTCGCCAACTCTCTGACTTAGAGCTATGGAAGTATGGAGCAAATGGAGCCACCAGCCACCCAGGCTGGAGCTGTGGAGCTCTGGAGGTATGGAGCTCTGGTGCTATGGAAGTATGGAGCTCTGGTGCTATGGAAGTATGGAGCTATGGAGGTATGGAAGTATGGAGCTATGGAAGTATGGAGCTATGGAGCTCTGGAAGTATGGAGCTATGGAGCTCTGGAGGTATGGAGCCCTGGAGCTATGGAGCCCTGGAGCTATGGAAGTATGGAGCTCTGGTGCTATGGAGCTATGGAGCTCTGGTGCTATGGAGCTATGGAGCTATGGAGCTCTGGAGCTATGGAGCTCTGGAGGTATGCAGCTATGGAGCTATGGAGCTCTGGAGGTATGGAGCTATGGAGCTATGGAAGTATGGAGCTCTGGTGCTATGGAGCTATGGAGCTCTGGTGCTATGGAGCTATGGAGCTCTGGTGCTATGGAGCTATGGAGCTATGGAGCTCTGGAAGTATGGAGCTCTGGTGCTATGGAGCTATGGAGCTCTGGTGCTATGGAGCTATGGAGCTCTGGTGCTATGGAGCTATGGAGCTCTGGTGCTATGGAGCTCTGGTGCTATGGAGCTCTGGTGCTATGGAGCTATGGAGCTCTGGTGCTATGGAGCTATGGAGCTCTGGAGGTATGGAGCTCTGGAGGTATGGAGCTCTGGAGGTATGGAGCTATGGAGCCCTGGAGCTCTGGAGGTATGGAGCTATGGTGCTATGGAGCTCTGAAGCCATGGAGCTCTGGTGCTATGGAGCTCTGGAGCTCTGGAGGTATGGAGCTCTGGAGGTATGGAGCTATGGAGCCCTGGAGCTCTGGAGGTATGGAGCTATGGAGCTCTGAAGCCATGGAGCTCTGGTGCTATGGAGCTCTGGAGCTCTGGAGGTATGGAGCTCTGGAGGTATGGAGCTCTGGAGGTATGGAGCTATGGAGCCCTGGAGCTCTGGAGGTATGGAGCTATGGTGCTATGGAGCTCTGAAGCCATGGAGCTCTGGTGCTATGGAGCTCTGGAGCTCTGGAGGTATGGAGCTCTGGAGGTATGGAGCTATGGAGCCCTGGAGCTCTGGAGGTATGGAGCTATGGTGCTATGGAGCTCTGAAGCCATGGAGCTCTGGTGCTATGGAGCTCTGGAGCTCTGGAGGTATGGAGCTCTGGAGGTATGGAGCTCTGGAGGTATGGAGCTATGGAGCCCTGGAGCTCTGGAGGTATGGAGCTATGGTGCTATGGAGCTCTGAAGCCATGGAGCTCTGGTGCTATGGAGCTCTGGAGGTATGGAGCTCTGGAGGTATGGAGCTCTGGAGGTATGGAGCTATGGAGCCCTGGAGCTCTGGAGGTATGGAGCTATGGTGCTATGGAGCTCTGAAGCCATGGAGCTCTGGTGCTATGGACCTATGGAGCTCTGGTGCTATGGAGCTATGGAGGTATGGAGCCACCAGCCAGCACCCTCCGTGGCTGGATCAATGGAAGTGTTTTAGGTACCAGGCAGCCAAAGGGCCGAGGCCTCACGCTCGACCACGCCGGCGCAGAGTTCCAGCCGCTCGGATAAGCTCTGTCACTCACCCGCCGCGCAGCCACCGGTAACGGGGAAATGTCGCCGCCTTGTGGACACGCCGTTGTAAATGAATGGGCTTTCGCACTTAGTGCAATTTTCGCCAACTCTCTGACTTAGAGCTATGGAAGTATGGAGCTATGGAGCCACCAGCCACCCAGGCTGGAGCTCTGGAGCTCTGGAGGTATGGAGCTCTGGTGCTATGGAAGTATGGAGCTCTGGTGCTATGGAAGTATGGAGCTATGGAGGTATGGAAGTATGGAGCTATGGAAGTATGGAGCTATGGAGCTCTGGAAGTATGGAGCTATGGAGCTCTGGAGGTATGGAGCCCTGGAGCTATGGAGCCCTGGAGCTATGGAAGTATGGAGCTCTGGTGCTATGGAGCTATGGAGCTCTGGTGCTATGGAGCTATGGAGCTATGGAGCTCTGGAGCTATGGAGCTCTGGAGGTATGGAGCTATGGAGCTATGGAGCTCTGGAGGTATGGAGCTATGGAGCTATGGAAGTATGGAGCTCTGGTGCTATGGAGCTATGGAGCTCTGGTGCTATGGAGCTATGGAGCTCTGGTGCTATGGAGCTATGGAGCTATGGAGCTCTGGAAGTATGGAGCTCTGGTGCTATGGAGCTATGGAGCTCTGGTGCTATGGAGCTATGGAGCTCTGGTGCTATGGAGCTCTGGTGCTATGGAGCTCTGGTGCTATGGAGCTATGGAGCTCTGGTGCTATGGAGCTCTGGAGGTATGGAGCTCTGGAGGTATGGAGCTCTGGAGGTATGGCGCTATGGAGCCCTGGAGCTCTGGAGGTATGGAGCTATGGTGCTATGGAGCTCTGAAGCCATGGAGCTCTGGTGCTATGGAGCTATGGAGCTCTGGTGCTATGGAGCTATGGAGCTATGGAGCTCTGGAAGTATGGAGCTCTGGTGCTATGGAGCTATGGAGCTCTGGTGCTATGGAGCTATGGAGCTCTGGTGCTATGGAGCTATGGAGCTCTGGTGCTATGGAGCTCTGGTGCTATGGAGCTCTGGTGCTATGGAGCTATGGAGCTCTGGTGCTATGGAGCTATGGAGCTCTGGAGGTATGGAGCTCTGGAGGTATGGAGCTCTGGAGGTATGGAGCTATGGAGCCCTGGAGCTCTGGAGGTATGGAGCTATGGTGCTATGGAGCTCTGAAGCCATGGAGCTCTGGTGCTATGGAGCTCTGGAGCTCTGGAGGTATGGAGCTCTGGAGGTATGGAGCTATGGAGCCCTGGAGCTCTGGAGGTATGGAGCTATGGTGCTATGGAGCTCTGAAGCCATGGAGCTCTGGTGCTATGGAGCTCTGGAGCTCTGGAGGTATGGAGCTCTGGAGGTATGGAGCTCTGGAGGTATGGAGCTATGGAGCCCTGGAGCTCTGGAGGTATGGAGCTATGGTGCTATGGAGCTCTGAAGCCATGGAGCTCTGGTGCTATGGAGCTCTGGAGCTCTGGAGGTATGGAGCTCTGGAGGTATGGAGCTCTGGAGGTATGGAGCTATGGAGCCCTGGAGCTCTGGAGGTATGGAGCTATGGTGCTATGGAGCTCTGAAGCCATGGAGCTCTGGTGCTATGGAGCTCTGGAGGTATGGAGCTCTGGAGGTATGGAGCTCTGGAGGTATGGAGCTATGGAGCCCTGGAGCTCTGGAGGTATGGAGCTATGGTGCTATGGAGCTCTGAAGCCATGGAGCTCTGGTGCTATGGAGCTCTGGAGGTATGGAGCTCTGGAGGTATGGAGCTCTGGAGGTATGGAGCTATGGAGCCCTGGAGCTCTGGAGGTATGGAGCTATGGTGCTATGGAGCTCTGAAGCCATGGAGCTCTGGTGCTATGGAGCTCTGGAGGTATGGAGCTCTGGAGGTATGGAGCTCTGGAGGTATGGAGCTATGGAGCCCTGGAGCTCTGGAGGTATGGAGCTATGGTGCTATGGAGCTCTGAAGCCATGGAGCTCTGGTGCTATGGAGCTATGGAGCTCTGGTGCTATGGAGCTATGGAGGTATGGAGCCACCAGCCAGCACCCTCCGTGGCTGGATCAATGGAAGTGTTTTAGGTACCAGGCAGCCAAAGGGCCGAGGCCTCACGCTCGACCACGCCGGCGCAGAGTTCCAGCCGCTCGGATAAGCTCTGTCACTCACCCGCCGCGCAGCCACCGGTAACGGGGAAATGTCGCCGCCTTGTGGACACGCCGTTGTAAATGAATGGGCTTTCGCACTTAGTGCAATTTTCGCCAACTCTCTGACAGAGCTATGGAAGTATGGAGCTATGGAGCCACCAGCCACCCAGGCTGGAGCTCTGGAGCTCTGGAGGTATGGAGCTCTGGTGCTATGGAAGTATGGAGCTCTGGTGCTATGGAAGTATGGAGCTATGGAGGTATGGAAGTATGGAGCTATGGAAGTATGGAGCTATGGAGCTCTGGAAGTATGGAGCTATGGAGCTCTGGAGGTATGGAGCCCTGGAGCTATGGAGCCCTGGAGCTATGGAAGTATGGAGCTCTGGTGCTATGGAGCTATGGAGCTCTGGTGCTATGGAGCTATGGAGCTATGGAGCTCTGGAGCTATGGAGCTCTGGAGGTATGGAGCTATGGAGCTATGGAGCTCTGGAGGTATGGAGCTATGGAGCTATGGAAGTATGGAGCTCTGGTGCTATGGAGCTATGGAGCTCTGGTGCTATGGAGCTATGGAGCTCTGGTGCTATGGAGCTATGGAGCTATGGAGCTATGGAGCTCTGGAAGTATGGAGCTCTGGTGCTATGGAGCTATGGAGCTCTGGTGCTATGGAGCTATGGAGCTCTGGTGCTATGGAGCTCTGGTGCTATGGAGCTCTGGTGCTATGGAGCTATGGAGCTCTGGTGCTATGGAGCTCTGGAGGTATGGAGCTCTGGAGGTATGGAGCTCTGGAGGTATGGAGCTATGGAGCCCTGGAGCTCTGGAGGTATGGAGCTATGGTGCTATGGAGCTCTGAAGCCATGGAGCTCTGGTGCTATGGAGCTATGGAGCTCTGGTGCTATGGAGCTATGGAGCTATGGAGCTCTGGAAGTATGGAGCTCTGGTGCTATGGAGCTATGGAGCTCTGGTGCTATGGAGCTATGGAGCTCTGGTGCTATGGAGCTATGGAGCTCTGGTGCTATGGAGCTCTGGTGCTATGGAGCTCTGGTGCTATGGAGCTATGGAGCTCTGGTGCTATGGAGCTATGGAGCTCTGGAGGTATGGAGCTCTGGAGGTATGGAGCTCTGGAGGTATGGAGCTATGGAGCCCTGGAGCTCTGGAGGTATGGAGCTATGGTGCTATGGAGCTCTGAAGCCATGGAGCTCTGGTGCTATGGAGCTCTGGAGCTCTGGAGGTATGGAGCTCTGGAGGTATGGAGCTATGGAGCCCTGGAGCTCTGGAGGTATGGAGCTATGGTGCTATGGAGCTCTGAAGCCAAGGAGCTCTGGTGCTATGGAGCTCTGGAGCTCTGGAGGTATGGAGCTCTGGAGGTATGGAGCTCTGGAGGTATGGAGCTATGGAGCCCTGGAGCTCTGGAGGTATGGAGCTATGGTGCTATGGAGCTCTGAAGCCATGGAGCTCTGGTGCTATGGAGCTCTGGAGGTATGGAGCTCTGGAGGTATGGAGCTCTGGAGGTATGGAGCTATGGAGCCCTGGAGCTCTGGAGGTATGGAGCTATGGTGCTATGGAGCTCTGAAGCCATGGAGCTCTGGTGCTATGGAGCTCTGGAGGTATGGAGCTCTGGAGGTATGGAGCTCTGGAGGTATGGAGCTATGGAGCCCTGGAGCTCTGGAGGTATGGAGCTATGGTGCTATGGAGCTCTGAAGCCATGGAGCTCTGGTGCTATGGAGCTATGGAGCTCTGGTGCTATGGAGCTATGGAGGTATGGAGCCACCAGCCAGCACCCTCCGTGGCTGGATCAATGGAAGTGTTTTAGGTACCAGGCAGCCAAAGGGCCGAGGCCTCACGCTCGACCACGCCGGCGCAGAGTTCCAGCCGCTCGGATAAGCTCTGTCACTCACCCGCCGCGCAGCCACCGGTAACGGGGAAATGTCGCCGCCTTGTGGACACGCCGTTGTAAATGAATGGGCTTTCGCACTTAGTGCAATTTTCGCCAACTCTCTGACTTAGAGCTATGGAAGTATGGAGCTATGGAGCCACCAGCCACCCAGGCTGGAGCTCTGGAGCTCTGGAGGTATGGAGCTCTGGTGCTATGGAAGTATGGAGCTCTGGTGCTATGGAAGTATGGAGCTATGGAGGTATGGAAGTATGGAGCTATGGAAGTATGGAGCTATGGAGCTCTGGAAGTATGGAGCTATGGAGCTCTGGAGGTATGGAGCCCTGGAGCTATGGAGCCCTGGAGCTATGGAAGTATGGAGCTCTGGTGCTATGGAGCTATGGAGCTCTGGTGCTATGGAGCTATGGAGCTATGGAGCTCTGGAGCTATGGAGCTCTGGAGGTATGGAGCTATGGAGCTATGGAGCTCTGGAGGTATGGAGCTATGGAGCTATGGAAGTATGGAGCTCTGGTGCTATGGAGCTATGGAGCTCTGGTGCTATGGAGCTATGGAGCTCTGGTGCTATGAAGCTATGGAGCTATGGAGCTCTGGAAGTATGGAGCTCTGGTGCTATGGAGCTATGGAGCTCTGGTGCTATGGAGCTATGGAGCTCTGGTGCTATGGAGCTCTGGTGCTATGGAGCTCTGGTGCTATGGAGCTATGGAGCTCTGGTGCTATGGAGCTCTGGAGGTATGGAGCTCTGGAGGTATGGAGCTCTGGAGGTATGGAGCTATGGAGCCCTGGAGCTCTGGAGGTATGGAGCTATGGTGCTATGGAGCTCTGAAGCCATGGAGCTCTGGTGCTATGGAGCTATGGAGCTCTGGTGCTATGGAGCTATGGAGCTATGGAGCTCTGGAAGTATGGAGCTCTGGTGCTATGGAGCTATGGAGCTCTGGTGCTATGGAGCTATGGAGCTCTGGTGCTATGGAGCTATGGAGCTCTGGTGCTATGGTGCTATGGAGCTCTGAAGCCATGGAGCTCTGGTGCTATGGAGCTCTGGTGCTATGGAAGTATGGAGCTCTGGTGCTATGGAAGTATGGAGCTATGGAGGTATGGAAGTATGGAGCTATGGAAGTATGGAGCTATGGAGCTCTGGAAGTATGGAGCTATGGAGCTCTGGAGGTATGGAGCCCTGGAGCTATGGAGGTCCTGGAGCTATGGAAGTATGGAGCTCTGGTGCTATGGAGCTATGGAGCTCTGGTGCTATGGAGCTATGGAGCTATGGAGCTCTGGAGCTATGGAGCTCTGGAGGTATGCAGCTATGGAGCTATGGAGCTCTGGAGGTATGGAGCTATGGAGCTATGGAAGTATGGAGCTCTGGTGCTATGGAGCTATGGAGCTCTGGTGCTATGGAGCTATGGAGCTCTGGTGCTATGGAGCTATGGAGCTATGGAGCTCTGGAAGTATGGAGCTCTGGTGCTATGGAGCTATGGAGCTCTGGTGCTATGGAGCTATGGAGCTATGGAGCTCTGGTGCTATGGAGCTATGGAGCTCTGGTGCTATGGAGCTCTGGTGCTATGGAGCTCTGGTGCTATGGAGCTATGGAGCTCTGGTGCTATGGAGCTATGGAGCTCTGGAGGTATGGAGCTCTGGAGGTATGGAGCTCTGGAGGTATGGAGCTATGGAGCCCTGGAGCTCTGGAGGTATGGAGCTATGGTGCTATGGAGCTCTGAAGCCATGGAGCTCTGGTGCTATGGAGCTCTGGAGCTCTGGAGGTATGGAGCTCTGGAGGTATGGAGCTATGGAGCCCTGGAGCTCTGGAGGTATGGAGCTATGGAGCTCTGAAGCCATGGAGCTCTGGTGCTATGGAGCTCTGGAGCTCTGGAGGTATGGAGCTCTGGAGGTATGGAGCTCTGGAGGTATGGAGCTATGGAGCCCTGGAGCTCTGGAGGTATGGAGCTATGGTGCTATGGAGCTCTGAAGCCATGGAGCTCTGGTGCTATGGAGCTCTGGAGGTATGGAGCTCTGGAGGTATGGAGCTCTGGAGGTATGGAGCTATGGAGCCCTGGAGCTCTGGAGGTATGGAGCTATGGTGCTATGGAGCTCTGAAGCCATGGAGCTCTGGTGCTATGGAGCTCTGGAGGTATGGAGCTCTGGAGGTATGGAGCTCTGGAGGTATGGAGCTATGGAGCCCTGGAGCTCTGGAGGTATGGAGCTATGGTGCTATGGAGCTCTGAAGCCATGGAGCTCTGGTGCTATGGAGCTATGGAGCTCTGGTGCTATGGAGCTATGGAGCTCTGGTGCTATGGAGCTATGGAGGTATGGAGCCACCAGCCAGCACCCTCCGTGGCTGGATCAATGGAAGTGTTTTAGGTACCAGGCAGCCAAAGGGCCGAGGCCTCACGCTCGACCACGCCGGCGCAGAGTTCCAGCCGCTCGGATAAGCTCTGTCACTCACCCGCCGCGCAGCCACCGGTAACGGGGAAATGTCGCCGCCTGGCGGACACGCCGTTGTAAATGAATGGGCTTTCGCACTTAGTGCAATTTTCGCCAACTCTCTGACTTAGAGCTATGGAAGTATGGAGCTATGGAGCCACCAGCCACCCAGGCTGGAGCTATGGAGCTCTGGAGGTATGGAGCTCAGGTGCTATGGAAGTATGGAGCTATGGAGCTATGGAAGTATGGAGCTATGGAGCTATGGAGCTCTGGAAGTATGGAGCTATGGAGCTCTGGAGGTATGGAGCTATGGAGCCCTGGAGCCCTGGAGCTATGGAGCTCTGGTGCTATGGAGGTATGGAGCTCTGGAGGTATGGAGCTCTGGAGGTATGGAGCTATGGAGCTATGGAGCCCTGGAGCTATGGAGCTATGGAGCCCTGGAGCTATGGAGCTATGGAGCCCTGGAGCTATGGAGCTATGGAGCTCTGGTGCTATGGAGCTATGGAGCTCTGGTGCTATGGAGCTATGGAGCTCTGGTGCTATGGAGCTATGGAGCTCTGGTGCTATGGAGCTATGGAGCTCTGGAAGTATGGAGCTATGGAGCTCTGGAGGTATGGAGCTATGGAGCCCTGGAGCTATGGAGCCCTGGAGCTATGGAAGTATGGAGCTCTGGTGCTATGGAGCTATGGAGCTCTGGTGCTATGGAGCTATGGAGCTCTGGAGCTATGGAGCTCTGGAGGTATGGAGCTATGGAGCTATGGAGCTCTGGAGGTATGGAGCTATGGAGCTATGGAAGTATGGAGCTCTGGTGCTATGGAGCTATGGAGCTCTGGTGCTATGGAGCTATGGAGCTCTGGTGCTATGGAGCTATGGAGCTATGGAGCTCTGGAGGTATGCAGCTATGGAGCTATGGAGCTCTGGAGGTATGGAGCTATGGAGCTATGGAAGTATGGAGCTCTGGTGCTATGGAGCTATGGAGCTCTGGTGCTATGGAGCTATGGAGCTCTGGTGCTATGGAGCTATGGAGCTATGGAGCTCTGGAAGTATGGAGCTCTGGTGCTATGGAGCTATGGAGCTCTGGTGCTATGGAGCTATGGAGCTCTGGTGCTATGGAGCTATGGAGCTCTGGTGCTATGGAGCTCTGGTGCTATGGAGCTCTGGTGCTATGGAGCTATGGAGCTCTGGAGGTATGGAGCTATGGAGCTATGGAAGTATGGAGCTCTGGTGCTATGGAGCTATGGAGCTCTGGTGCTATGGAGCTCTGGTGCTATGGAGCTATGGAGCTCTGGTGCTATGGAGCTATGGAGCTCTGGTGCTATGGAGCTATGGAGCTATGGAGCTCTGGAAGTATGGAGCTCTGGTGCTATGGAGCTATGGAGCTCTGGTGCTATGGAGCTATGGAGCTCTGGTGCTATGGAGCTCTGGTGCTATCGAGCTCTGGTGCTATGGAGCTATGGAGCTCTGGTGCTATGGAGCTCTGGAGGTATGGAGCTCTGGAGGTATGGAGCTCTGGAGGTATGGAGCTATGGAGCCCTGGAGCTCTGGAGGTATGGAGCTATGGTGCTATGGAGCTCTGAAGCCATGGTGCTCTGGTGCTATGGAGCTCTGGAGCTCTGGAGGTATGGAGCTCTGGAGGTATGGAGCTCTGGAGGTATGGAGCTATGGAGCCCTGGAGCTCTGGAGGTATGGAGCTATGGTGCTATGGAGCTCTGAAGCCATGGAGCTCTGGTGCTATGGAGCTCTGGAGGTATGGAGCTCTGGAGGTATGGAGCTCTGGAGGTATGGAGCTATGGAGCCCTGGAGCTCTGGAGGTATGGAGCTATGGTGCTATGGAGCTCTGAAGCCATGGAGCTCTGGTGCTATGGAGCTCTGGAGCTCTGGAGGTATGGAGCCCTGGAGCTATGGAGCCCTGGAGCTATGGAAGTATGGAGCTCTGGTGCTATGGAGCTATGGAGCTCTGGTGCTATGGAGCTATGGAGCTCTGGAGCTATGGAGCTCTGGAGGTATGGAGCTATGGAGCTATGGAGCTCTGGAGGTATGGAGCTATGGAGCTATGGAAGTATGGAGCTCTGGTGCTATGGAGCTATGGAGCTCTGGTGCTATGGAGCTATGGAGCTCTGGTGCTATGGAGCTATGGAGCTCTGGAAGTATGGAGCTCTGGTGCTATGGAGCTATGGAGCTCTGGTGCTATGGAGCTATGGAGCTCTGGTGCTATGGAGCTATGGAGCTCTGGTGCTATGGAGCTCTGGTGCTATGGAGCTCTGGTGCTATGGAGCTATGGAGCTCTGGTGCTATGGAGCTATGGAGCTCTGGAGGTATGGAGCTCTGGAGGTATGGAGCTCTGGAGGTATGGAGCTTTGGAGCCCTGGAACTCTGGAGGTATGGAGCTATGGTGCTATGGAGCTCTGAAGCCATGGAGCTCTGGTGCTATGGAGCTCTGGAGCTCTGGAGGTATGGAGCTCTGGAGGTATGGAGCTATGGAGCCCTGGAGCTCTGGAGGTATGGAGCTATGGTGCTATGGAGCTCTGAAGCCATGGAGCTCTGGTGCTATGGAGCTCTGGAGCTCTGGAGGTATGGAGCTCTGGAGGTATGGAGCTATGGAGCCCTGGAGCTCTGGAGGTATGGAGCTATGGTGCTATGGAGCTCTGAAGCCATGGAGCTCTGGTGCTATGGAGCTCTGGAGCTCTGGAGGTATGGAGCTCTGGAGGTATGGAGCTCTGGAGGTATGGAGCTATGGAGCCCTGGAGCTCTGGAGGTATGGAGCTATGGTGTTATGGAGCTCTGAAGCCATGGAGCTCTGGTGCTATGGAGCTCTGGAGGTATGGAGCTCTGGAGGTATGGAGCTCTGGAGGTATGGAGCTATGGAGCCCTGGAGCTCTGGAGGTATGGAGCTATGGTGCTATGGAGCTCTGAAGCCATGGAGCTCTGGTGCTATGGAGCTCTGGAGGTATGGAGCTCTGGAGGTATGGAGCTCTGGAGGTATGGAGCTATGGAGCCCTGGAGCTCTGGAGGTATGGAGCTATGGTGCTATGGAGCTCTGAAGCCATGGAGCTCTGGTGCTATGGAGCTCTGGAGGTATGGAGCTCTGGAGGTATGGAGCTCTGGAGGTATGGAGCTATGGAGCCCTGGAGCTCTGGAGGTATGGAGCTATGGTGCTATGGAGCTCTGAAGCCATGGAGCTCTGGTGCTATGGAGCTATGGAGCTCTGGTGCTATGGAGCTATGGAGGTATGGAGCCACCAGCCAGCACCCTCCGTGGCTGGATCAATGGAAGTGTTTTAGGTACCAGGCAGCCAAAGGGCCGAGGCCTCACGCTCGACCACGCCGGCGCAGAGTTCCAGCCGCTCGGATAAGCTCTGTCACTCACCCGCCGCGCAGCCACCGGTAACGGGGAAATGTCGCCGCCTTGTGGACACGCCGTTGTAAACGAATGGGCTTTCGCACTTAGTGCAATTTTCGCCAACTCTCTGACTTAGAGCTATGGAAGTATGGAGCTATGGAGCCACCAGCCACCCAGGCTGGAGCTCTGGAGCTCTGGAGGTATGGAGCTCTGGTGCTATGGAAGTATGGAGCTCTGGTGCTATGGAAGTATGGAGCTATGGAGGTATGGAAGTATGGAGCTATGGAAGTATGGAGCTATGGAGCTCTGGAAGTATGGAGCTATGGAGCTCTGGAGGTATGGAGCCCTGGAGCTATGGAGCCCTGGAGCTATGGAAGTATGGAGCTCTGGTGCTATGGAGCTATGGAGCTCTGGTGCTATGGAGCTATGGAGCTATGGAGCTCTGGAGCTATGGAGCTCTGGAGGTATGGAGCTATGGAGCTATGGAGCTCTGGAGGTATGGAGCTATGGAGCTATGGAAGTATGGAGCTCTGGTGCTATGGAGCTATGGAGCTCTGGTGCTATGGAGCTATGGAGCTCTGGTGCTATGGAGCTATGGAGCTCTGGAAGTATGGAGCTCTGGTGCTATGGAGCTATGGAGCTCTGGTGCTATGGAGCTATGGAGCTCTGGTGCTATGGAGCTCTGGTGCTATGGAGCTCTGGTGCTATGGAGCTATGGAGCTCTGGTGCTATGGAGCTCTGGAGGTATGGAGCTCTGGAGGTATGGAGCTCTGGAGGTATGGAGCTATGGAGCCCTGGAGCTCTGGAGGTATGGAGCTATGGTGCTATGGAGCTCTGAAGCCATGGAGCTCTGGTGCTATGGAGCTATGGAGCTCTGGTGCTATGGAGCTATGGAGCTATGGAGCTCTGGAAGTATGGAGCTCTGGTGCTATGGAGCTATGGAGCTCTGGTGCTATGGAGCTATGGAGCTCTGGTGCTATGGAGCTATGGAGCTCTGGTGCTATGGAGCTCTGGTGCTATGGAGCTCTGGTGCTATGGAGCTATGGAGCTCTGGTGCTATGGAGCTATGGAGCTCTGGAGGTATGGAGCTCTGGAGGTATGGAGCTCTGGAGGTATGGAGCTATGGAGCCCTGGAGCTCTGGAGGTATGGAGCTATGGTGCTATGGAGCTCTGAAGCCATGGAGCTCTGGTGCTATGGAGCTCTGGAGCTCTGGAGGTATGGAGCTCTGGAGGTATGGAGCTATGGAGCCCTGGAGCTCTGGAGGTATGGAGCTATGGTGTTATGGAGCTCTGAAGCCATGGAGCTCTGGTGCTATGGAGCTCTGGAGCTCTGGAGGTATGGAGCTCTGGAGGTATGGAGCTCTGGAGGTATGGAGCTATGGAGCCCTGGAGCTCTGGAGGTATGGAGCTATGGTGCTATGGAGCTCTGAAGCCATGGAGCTCTGGTGCTATGGAGCTCTGGAGGTATGGAGCTCTGGAGGTATGGAGCTCTGGAGGTATGGAGCTATGGAGCCCTGGAGCTCTGGAGGTATGGAGCTATGGTGCTATGGAGCTCTGAAGCCATGGAGCTCTGGTGCTATGGAGCTCTGGAGGTATGGAGCTCTGGAGGTATGGAGCTCTGGAGGTATGGAGCTATGGAGCCCTGGAGCTCTGGAGGTATGGAGCTATGGTGCTATGGAGCTCTGAAGCCATGGAGCTCTGGTGCTATGGAGCTATGGAGCTCTGGTGCTATGGAGCTATGGAGGTATGGAGCCACCAGCCAGCACCCTCCGTGGCTGGATCAATGGAAGTGTTTTAGGTACCAGGCAGCCAAAGGGCCGAGGCCTCACGCTCGACCACGCCGGCGCAGAGTTCCAGCCGCTCGGATAAGCTCTGTCACTCACCCGCCGCGCAGCCACCGGTAACGGGGAAATGTCGCCGCCTGGCGGACACGCCGTTGTAAATGAATGGGCTTTCGCACTTAGTGCAATTTTCGCCAACTCTCTGACTTAGAGCTATGGAAGTATGGAGCTATGGAGCCACCAGCCACCCAGGCTGGAGCTATGGAGCTCTGGAGGTATGGAGCTCAGGTGCTATGGAAGTATGGAGCTATGGAGCTATGGAAGTATGGAGCTATGGAGCTATGGAGCTCTGGAAGTATGGAGCTATGGAGCTCTGGAGGTATGGAGCTATGGAGCCCTGGAGCCCTGGAGCTATGGAGCTCTGGTGCTATGGAGGTATGGAGCTCTGGAGGTATGGAGCTCTGGAGGTATGGAGCTATGGAGCTATGGAGCCCTGGAGCTATGGAGCTATGGAGCCCTGGAGCTATGGAGCCCTGGAGCTATGGAGCTATGGAGCTCTGGTGCTATGGAGCTATGGAGCTCTGGTGCTATGGAGCTATGGAGCTCTGGTGCTATGGAGCTATGGAGCTCTGGTGCTATGGAGCTATGGAGCTCTGGAAGTATGGAGCTATGGAGCTCTGGAGGTATGGAGCTATGGAGCCCTGGAGCTATGGAGCCCTGGAGCTATGGAAGTATGGAGCTCTGGTGCTATGGAGCTATGGAGCTCTGGTGCTATGGAGCTATGGAGCTCTGGAGCTATGGAGCTCTGGAGGTATGGAGCTATGGAGCTATGGAGCTCTGGAGGTATGGAGCTATGGAGCTATGGAAGTATGGAGCTCTGGTGCTATGGAGCTATGGAGCTCTGGTGCTATGGAGCTATGGAGCTCTGGTGCTATGGAGCTATGGAGCTCTGGAAGTATGGAGCTCTGGTGCTATGGAGCTATGGAGCTCTGGTGCTATGGAGCTATGGAGCTCTGGTGCTATGGAGCTATGGAGCTCTGGTGCTATGGAGCTCTGGTGCTATGGAGCTCTGGTGCTATGGAGCTATGGAGCTCTGGTGCTATGGAGCTATGGAGCTCTGGAGGTATGGAGCTCTGGAGGTATGGAGCTTTGGAGCCCTGGAGCTCTGGAGGTATGGAGCTATGGTGCTATGGAGCTCTGAAGCCATGGAGCTCTGGTGCTATGGAGCTCTGGAGCTCTGGAGGTATGGAGCTCTGGAGGTATGGAGCTATGGAGCCCTGGAGCTCTGGAGGTATGGAGCTATGGTGATATGGAGCTCTGAAGCCATGGAGCTCTGGTGCTATGGAGCTCTGGAGCTCTGGAGGTATGGAGCTCTGGAGGTATGGAGCTATGGAGCCCTGGAGCTCTGGAGGTATGGAGCTATGGTGCTATGGAGCTCTGAAGCCATGGAGCTCTGGTGCTATGGAGCTCTGGAGCTCTGGAGGTATGGAGCTCTGGAGGTATGGAGCTCTGGAGGTATGGAGCTATGGAGCCCTGGAGCTCTGGAGGTATGGAGCTATGGTGCTATGGAGCTCTGAAGCCATGGAGCTCTGGTGCTATGGAGCTCTGGAGGTATGGAGCTCTGGAGGTATGGAGCTCTGGAGGTATGGAGCTATGGAGCCCTGGAGCTCTGGAGGTATGGAGCTATGGTGCTATGGAGCTCTGAAGCCATGGAGCTCTGGTGCTATGGAGCTCTGGAGGTATGGAGCTCTGGAGGTATGGAGCTCTGGAGGTATGGAGCTATGGAGCCCTGAAGCTCTGGAGGTATGGAGCTATGGTGCTATGGAGCTCTGAAGCCATGGAGCTCTGGTGCTATGGAGCTCTGGAGGTATGGAGCTCTGGAGGTATGGAGCTCTGGAGGTATGGAGCTATGGAGCCCTGGAGCTCTGGAGGTATGGAGCTATGGTGCTATGGAGCTCTGAAGCCATGGAGCTCTGGTGCTATGGAGCTATGGAGCTCTGGTGCTATGGAGCTATGGAGGTATGGAGCCACCAGCCAGCACCCTCCGTGGCTGGATCAATGGAAGTGTTTTAGGTACCAGGCAGCCAAAGGGCCGAGGCCTCACGCTCGACCACGCCGGCGCAGAGTTCCAGCAGCTCGGATAAGCTCTGTCACTCACCCGCCGCGCAGCCACCGGTAACGGGGAAATGTCGCCGCCTTGTGGACACGCCGTTGTAAATGAATGGGCTTTCGCACTTAGTGCAATTTTCGCCAACTCTCTGACTTAGAGCTATGGAAGTATGGAGCTATGGAGCCACCAGCCACCCAGGCTGGAGCTATGGAGCTCTGGAGGTATGGAGCTCAGGTGCTATGGAAGTATGGAGCTATGGAGCTATGGAAGTATGGAGCTATGGAGCTCTGAAGCCATGGAGCTCTGGTGCTATGGAGCTCTGGAGGTATGGAGCTCTGGAGGTATGGAGCTCTGGAGCTCTGGAGGTATGGAGCTATGGAGCTATGGAGCCCTGGAGCTCTGGAGGTATGGAGCTATGGTGCTATGGAGCTCTGAAGCCATGGAGCTCTGGTGCTATGGAGCTATGGAGCTCTGGTGCTATGGAGCTATGGAGGTATGGAGCCACCAGCCAGCACCCTCCGTGGCTGGATCAATGGAAGTGTTTTAGGTACCAGGCAGCCAAAGGGCCGAGGCCTCACGCTCGACCACGCCGGCGCAGAGTTCCAGCCGCTCGGATAAGCTCTGTCACTCACCCGCCGCGCAGCCACCGGTAACGGGGAAATGTCGCCGCCTGGCGGACACGCCGTTGTAAATGAATGGGCTTTCGCACTTAGTGCAATTTTCGCCAACTCTCTGACTTAGAGCTATGGAAGTATGGAGCTATGGAGCCACCAGCCACCCAGGCTGGAGCTATGGAGCTCTGGAGGTATGGAGCTCAGGTGCTATGGAAGTATGGAGCTATGGAGCTATGGAAGTATGGAGCTATGGAGCTATGGAGCTCTGGAAGTATGGAGCTATGGAGCTCTGGAGGTATGGAGCTATGGAGCCCTGGAGCCCTGGAGCTATGGAGCTCTGGTGCTATGGAGGTATGGAGCTCTGGAGGTATGGAGCTCTGGAGGTATGGAGCTATGGAGCTATGGAGCCCTGGAGCTATGGAGCTATGGAGCCCTGGAGCTATGGAGCTATGGAGCCCTGGAGCTATGGAGCTATGGAGCTCTGGTGCTATGGAGCTATGGAGCTCTGGTGCTATGGAGCTATGGAGCTCTGGTGCTATGGAGCTATGGAGCTCTGGTGCTATGGAGCTATGGAGCTCTGGAAGTATGGAGCTATGGAGCTCTGGAGGTATGGAGCTATGGAGCCCTGGAGCTATGGAGCCCTGGAGCTATGGAAGTATGGAGCTCTGGTGCTATGGAGCTATGGAGCTCTGGTGCTATGGAGCTATGGAGCTCTGGAGCTATGGAGCTCTGGAGGTATGGAGCTATGGAGCTATGGAGCTCTGGAGGTATGGAGCTATGGAGCTATGGAAGTATGGAGCTCTGGTGCTATGGAGCTATGGAGCTCTGGTGCTATGGAGCTATGGAGCTCTGGTGCTATGGAGCTATGGAGCTATGGAGCTCTGGAAGTATGGAGCTCTGGTGCTATGGAGCTATGGAGCTCTGGTGCTATGGAGCTATGGAGCTCTGGTGCTATGGAGCTATGGAGCTCTGGTGCTATGGAGCTCTGGTGCTATGGAGCTCTGGTGCTATGGAGCTATGGAGCTCTGGTGCTATGGAGCTATGGAGCTCTGGAGGTATGGAGCTCTGGAGGTATGGAGCTCTGGAGGTATGGAGCTTTGGAGCCCTGGAGCTCTGGAGGTATGGAGCTATGGTGCTATGGAGCTCTGAAGCCATGGAGCTCTGGTGCTATGGAGTTCTGGAGCTCTGGAGGTATGGAGCTCTGGAGGTATGGAGCTATGGAGCCCTGGAGCTCTGGAGGTATGGAGCTATGGTGCTATGGAGCTCTGAAGCCATGGAGCTCTGGTGCTATGGAGCTCTGGAGCTCTGGAGGTATGGAGCTCTGGAGGTATGGAGCTATGGAGCCCTGGAGCTCTGGAGGTATGGAGCTATGGTGCTATGGAGCTCTGAAGCCATGGAGCTCTGGTGCTATGGAGCTCTGGAGCTCTGGAGGTATGGAGCTCTGGAGGTATGGAGCTCTGGAGGTATGGAGCTATGGAGCCCTGGAGCTCTGGAGGTATGGAGCTATGGTGCTATGGAGCTCTGAAGCCATGGAGCTCTGGTGCTATGGAGCTCTGGAGGTATGGAGCTCTGGAGGTATGGAGCTCTGGAGGTATGGAGCTATGGAGCCCTGGAGCTCTGGAGGTATGGAGCTATGGTGCTATGGAGCTCTGAAGCCATGGAGCTCTGGTGCTATGGACCTATGGAGCTCTGGTGCTATGGAGCTATGGAGGTATGGAGCCACCAGCCAGCACCCTCCGTGGCTGGATCAATGGAAGTGTTTTAGGTACCAGGCAGCCAAAGGGCCGAGGCCTCACGCTCGACCACGCCGGCGCAGAGTTCCAGCCGCTCGGATAAGCTCTGTCACTCACCCGCCGCGCAGCCACCGGTAACGGGGAAATGTCGCCGCCTTGTGGACACGCCGTTGTAAATGAATGGGCTTTCGCACTTAGTGCAATTTTCGCCAACTCTCTGACTTAGAGCTATGGAAGTATGGAGCTATGGAGCCACCAGCCACCCAGGCTGGAGCTCTGGAGCTCTGGAGGTATGGAGCTCTGGTGCTATGGAAGTATGGAGCTCTGGTGCTATGGAAGTATGGAGCTATGGAGGTATGGAAGTATGGAGCTATGGAAGTATGGAGCTATGGAGCTCTGGAAGTATGGAGCTATGGAGCTCTGGAGGTATGGAGCCCTGGAGCTATGGAGCCCTGGAGCTATGGAAGTATGGAGCTCTGGTGCTATGGAGCTATGGAGCTCTGGTGCTATGGAGCTATGGAGCTATGGAGCTCTGGAGCTATGGAGCTCTGGAGGTATGGAGCTATGGAGCTATGGAGCTATGGAGGTATGGAGCTATGGAGCTATGGAAGTATGGAGCTCTGGTGCTATGGAGCTATGGAGCTCTGGTGCTATGGAGCTATGGAGCTCTGGTGCTATGAAGCTATGGAGCTATGGAGCTCTGGAAGTATGGAGCTCTGGTGCTATGGAGCTATGGAGCTCTGGTGCTATGGAGCTATGGAGCTCTGGTGCTATGGAGCTCTGGTGCTATGGAGCTCTGGTGCTATGGAGCTATGGAGCTCTGGTGCTATGGAGCTCTGGAGGTATGGAGCTCTGGAGGTATGGAGCTCTGGAGGTATGGAGCTATGGAGCCCTGGAGCTCTGGAGGTATGGAGCTATGGTGCTATGGAGCTCTGAAGCCATGGAGCTCTGGTGCTATGGAGCTATGGAGCTCTGGTGCTATGGAGCTATGGAGCTATGGAGCTCTGGAAGTATGGAGCTCTGGTGCTATGGAGCTATGGAGCTCTGGTGCTATGGAGCTATGGAGCTCTGGTGCTATGGAGCTATGGAGCTCTGGTGCTATGGTGCTATGGAGCTCTGAAGCCATGGAGCTCTGGTGCTATGGAGCTCTGGAGCTCTGGAGGTATGGAGCTCTGGAGGTATGGAGCTCTGGAGGTATGGAGCTATGGAGCCCTGGAGCTCTGGAGGTATGGAGCTATGGTGCTATGGAGCTCTGAAGCCATGGAGCTCTGGTGCTATGGAGCTCTGGAGGTATGGAGCTCTGGAGGTATGGAGCTCTGGAGGTATGGAGCTATGGAGCCCTGGAGCTCTGGAGGTATGGAGCTATGGTGCTATGGAGCTCTGAAGCCATGGAGCTCTGGTGCTATGGAGCTATGGAGCTCTGGTGCTATGGAGCTATGGAGGTATGGAGCCACCAGCCAGCACCCTCCGTGGCTGGATCAATGGAAGTGTTTTAGGTACCAGGCAGCCAAAGGGCCGAGGCCTCACGCTCGACCACGCCGGCGCAGAGTTCCAGCCGCTCGGATAAGCTCTGTCACTCACCCGCCGCGCAGCCACCGGTAACGGGGAAATGTCGCCGCCTTGTGGACACGCCGTTGTAAATGAATGGGCTTTCGCACTTAGTGCAATTTTCGCCAACTCTCTGACTTAGAGCTATGGAAGTATGGAGCTATGGAGCCACCAGCCACCCAGGCTGGAGCTCTGGAGCTCTGGAGGTATGGAGCTCTGGTGCTATGGAAGTATGGAGCTCTGGTGCTATGGAAGTATGGAGCTATGGAGGTATGGAAGTATGGAGCTATGGAAGTATGGAGCTATGGAGCTCTGGAAGTATGGAGCTATGGAGCTCTGGAGGTATGGAGCCCTGGAGCTATGGA
The DNA here is from genome assembly GCF_054491065.1 of Syngnathus leptorhynchus. Taxonomy (NCBI): domain Eukaryota; kingdom Metazoa; phylum Chordata; class Actinopteri; order Syngnathiformes; family Syngnathidae; genus Syngnathus; species Syngnathus leptorhynchus. The sequence continues at coordinate 407,541 of NW_028232004.1, forward strand.
GCCCTGGAGCTATGGAAGTATGGAGCTCTGGTGCTATGGAGCTATGGAGCTCTGGTGCTATGGAGCTATGGAGCTATGGAGCTCTGGAGCTATGGAGCTCTGGAGGTATGGAGCTATGGAGCTATGGAGCTCTGGAGGTATGGAGCTATGGAGCTATGGAAGTATGGAGCTCTGGTGCTATGGAGCTATGGAGCTCTGGTGCTATGGAGCTATGGAGCTCTGGTGCTATGGAGCTATGGAGCTCTGGAAGTATGGAGCTCTGGTGCTATGGAGCTATGGAGCTCTGGTGCTATGGAGCTATGGAGCTCTGGTGCTATGGAGCTCTGGTGCTATGGAGCTCTGGTGCTATGGAGCTATGGAGCTCTGGTGCTATGGAGCTCTGGAGGTATGGAGCTCTGGAGGTATGGTGCTCTGGAGGTATGGAGCTATGGAGCCCTGGAGCTCTGGAGGTATGGAGCTATGGTGCTATGGAGCTCTGAAGCCATGGAGCTCTGGTGCTATGGAGCTATGGAGCTCTGGTGCTATGGAGCTATGGAGCTATGGAGCTCTGGAAGTATGGAGCTCTGGTGCTATGGAGCTATGGAGCTCTGGTGCTATGGAGCTATGGAGCTCTGGTGCTATGGAGCTATGGAGCTCTGGTGCTATGGAGCTCTGGTGCTATGGAGCTCTGGTGCTATGGAGCTCTGGAGGTATGGAGCTCTGGAGGTATGGAGCTCTGGAGGTATGGAGCTATGGAGCCCTGGAGCTCTGGAGGTATGGAGCTATGGTGCTATGGAGCTCTGAAGCCATGGAGCTCTGGTGCTATGGAGCTATGGAGCTCTGGTGCTATGGAGCTATGGAGGTATGGAGCCACCAGCCAGCACCCTCCGTGGCTGGATCAATGGAAGTGTTTTAGGTACCAGGCAGCCAAAGGGCCGAGGCCTCACGCTCGACCACGCCGGCGCAGAGTTCCAGCAGCTCGGATAAGCTCTGTCACTCACCCGCCGCGCAGCCACCGGTAACGGGGAAATGTCGCCGCCTTGTGGACACGCCGTTGTAAATGAATGGGCTTTCGCACTTAGTGCAATTTTCGCCAACTCTCTGACTTAGAGCTATGGAAGTATGGAGCAAATGGAGCCACCAGCCACCCAGGCTGGAGCTGTGGAGCTCTGGAGGTATGGAGCTCTGGTGCTATGGAAGTATGGAGCTCTGGTGCTATGGAAGTATGGAGCTATGGAGGTATGGAAGTATGGAGCTATGGAAGTATGGAGCTATGGAGCTCTGGAAGTATGGAGCTATGGAGCTCTGGAGGTATGGAGCCCTGGAGCTATGGAGCCCTGGAGCTATGGAAGTATGGAGCTCTGGTGCTATGGAGCTATGGAGCTCTGGTGCTATGGAGCTATGGAGCTATGGAGCTCTGGAGCTATGGAGCTCTGGAGGTATGCAGCTATGGAGCTATGGAGCTCTGGAGGTATGGAGCTATGGAGCTATGGAAGTATGGAGCTCTGGTGCTATGGAGCTATGGAGCTCTGGTGCTATGGAGCTATGGAGCTCTGGTGCTATGGAGCTATGGAGCTATGGAGCTCTGGAAGTATGGAGCTCTGGTGCTATGGAGCTATGGAGCTCTGGTGCTATGGAGCTATGGAGCTCTGGTGCTATGGAGCTATGGAGCTCTGGTGCTATGGAGCTCTGGTGCTATGGAGCTCTGGTGCTATGGAGCTATGGAGCTCTGGTGCTATGGAGCTATGGAGCTCTGGAGGTATGGAGCTCTGGAGGTATGGAGCTCTGGAGGTATGGAGCTATGGAGCCCTGGAGCTCTGGAGGTATGGAGCTATGGTGCTATGGAGCTCTGAAGCCATGGAGCTCTGGTGCTATGGAGCTCTGGAGCTCTGGAGGTATGGAGCTCTGGAGGTATGGAGCTATGGAGCCCTGGAGCTCTGGAGGTATGGAGCTATGGAGCTCTGAAGCCATGGAGCTCTGGTGCTATGGAGCTCTGGAGCTCTGGAGGTATGGAGCTCTGGAGGTATGGAGCTCTGGAGGTATGGAGCTATGGAGCCCTGGAGCTCTGGAGGTATGGAGCTATGGTGCTATGGAGCTCTGAAGCCATGGAGCTCTGGTGCTATGGAGCTCTGGAGCTCTGGAGGTATGGAGCTCTGGAGGTATGGAGCTATGGAGCCCTGGAGCTCTGGAGGTATGGAGCTATGGTGCTATGGAGCTCTGAAGCCATGGAGCTCTGGTGCTATGGAGCTCTGGAGCTCTGGAGGTATGGAGCTCTGGAGGTATGGAGCTCTGGAGGTATGGAGCTATGGAGCCCTGGAGCTCTGGAGGTATGGAGCTATGGTGCTATGGAGCTCTGAAGCCATGGAGCTCTGGTGCTATGGAGCTCTGGAGGTATGGAGCTCTGGAGGTATGGAGCTCTGGAGGTATGGAGCTATGGAGCCCTGGAGCTCTGGAGGTATGGAGCTATGGTGCTATGGAGCTCTGAAGCCATGGAGCTCTGGTGCTATGGACCTATGGAGCTCTGGTGCTATGGAGCTATGGAGGTATGGAGCCACCAGCCAGCACCCTCCGTGGCTGGATCAATGGAAGTGTTTTAGGTACCAGGCAGCCAAAGGGCCGAGGCCTCACGCTCGACCACGCCGGCGCAGAGTTCCAGCCGCTCGGATAAGCTCTGTCACTCACCCGCCGCGCAGCCACCGGTAACGGGGAAATGTCGCCGCCTTGTGGACACGCCGTTGTAAATGAATGGGCTTTCGCACTTAGTGCAATTTTCGCCAACTCTCTGACTTAGAGCTATGGAAGTATGGAGCTATGGAGCCACCAGCCACCCAGGCTGGAGCTCTGGAGCTCTGGAGGTATGGAGCTCTGGTGCTATGGAAGTATGGAGCTCTGGTGCTATGGAAGTATGGAGCTATGGAGGTATGGAAGTATGGAGCTATGGAAGTATGGAGCTATGGAGCTCTGGAAGTATGGAGCTATGGAGCTCTGGAGGTATGGAGCCCTGGAGCTATGGAGCCCTGGAGCTATGGAAGTATGGAGCTCTGGTGCTATGGAGCTATGGAGCTCTGGTGCTATGGAGCTATGGAGCTATGGAGCTCTGGAGCTATGGAGCTCTGGAGGTATGGAGCTATGGAGCTATGGAGCTCTGGAGGTATGGAGCTATGGAGCTATGGAAGTATGGAGCTCTGGTGCTATGGAGCTATGGAGCTCTGGTGCTATGGAGCTATGGAGCTCTGGTGCTATGAAGCTATGGAGCTATGGAGCTCTGGAAGTATGGAGCTCTGGTGCTATGGAGCTATGGAGCTCTGGTGCTATGGAGCTATGGAGCTCTGGTGCTATGGAGCTCTGGTGCTATGGAGCTCTGGTGCTATGGAGCTATGGAGCTCTGGTGCTATGGAGCTCTGGAGGTATGGAGCTCTGGAGGTATGGAGCTCTGGAGGTATGGAGCTATGGAGCCCTGGAGCTCTGGAGGTATGGAGCTATGGTGCTATGGAGCTCTGAAGCCATGGAGCTCTGGTGCTATGGAGCTATGGAGCTCTGGTGCTATGGAGCTATGGAGCTATGGAGCTCTGGAAGTATGGAGCTCTGGTGCTATGGAGCTATGGAGCTCTGGTGCTATGGAGCTATGGAGCTCTGGTGCTATGGAGCTATGGAGCTCTGGTGCTATGGTGCTATGGAGCTCTGAAGCCATGGAGCTCTGGTGCTATGGAGCTCTGGAGCTCTGGAGGTATGGAGCTCTGGAGGTATGGAGCTCTGGAGGTATGGAGCTATGGAGCCCTGGAGCTCTGGAGGTATGGAGCTATGGTGCTATGGAGCTCTGAAGCCATGGAGCTCTGGTGCTATGGAGCTCTGGAGGTATGGAGCTCTGGAGGTATGGAGCTCTGGAGGTATGGAGCTATGGAGCCCTGGAGCTCTGGAGGTATGGAGCTATGGTGCTATGGAGCTCTGAAGCCATGGAGCTCTGGTGCTATGGAGCTATGGAGCTCTGGTGCTATGGAGCTATGGAGGTATGGAGCCACCAGCCAGCACCCTCCGTGGCTGGATCAATGGAAGTGTTTTAGGTACCAGGCAGCCAAAGGGCCGAGGCCTCACGCTCGACCACGCCGGCGCAGAGTTCCAGCCGCTCGGATAAGCTCTGTCACTCACCCGCCGCGCAGCCACCGGTAACGGGGAAATGTCGCCGCCTTGTGGACACGCCGTTGTAAATGAATGGGCTTTCGCACTTAGTGCAATTTTCGCCAACTCTCTGACTTAGAGCTATGGAAGTATGGAGCTATGGAGCCACCAGCCACCCAGGCTGGAGCTCTGGAGCTCTGGAGGTATGGAGCTCTGGTGCTATGGAAGTATGGAGCTCTGGTGCTATGGAAGTATGGAGCTATGGAGGTATGGAAGTATGGAGCTATGGAAGTATGGAGCTATGGAGCTCTGGAAGTATGGAGCTATGGAGCTCTGGAGGTATGGAGCCCTGGAGCTATGGAGCCCTGGAGCTATGGAAGTATGGAGCTCTGGTGCTATGGAGCTATGGAGCTCTGGTGCTATGGAGCTATGGAGCTATGGAGCTCTGGAGCTATGGAGCTCTGGAGGTATGGAGCTATGGAGCTATGGAGCTCTGGAGGTATGGAGCTATGGAGCTATGGAAGTATGGAGCTCTGGTGCTATGGAGCTATGGAGCTCTGGTGCTATGGAGCTATGGAGCTCTGGTGCTATGGAGCTATGGAGCTCTGGAAGTATGGAGCTCTGGTGCTATGGAGCTATGGAGCTCTGGTGCTATGGAGCTATGGAGCTCTGGTGCTATGGAGCTCTGGTGCTATGGAGCTCTGGTGCTATGGAGCTATGGAGCTCTGGTGCTATGGAGCTCTGGAGGTATGGAGCTCTGGAGGTATGGTGCTCTGGAGGTATGGAGCTATGGAGCCCTGGAGCTCTGGAGGTATGGAGCTATGGTGCTATGGAGCTCTGAAGCCATGGAGCTCTGGTGCTATGGAGCTATGGAGCTCTGGTGCTATGGAGCTATGGAGCTATGGAGCTCTGGAAGTATGGAGCTCTGGTGCTATGGAGCTATGGAGCTCTGGTGCTATGGAGCTATGGAGCTCTGGTGCTATGGAGCTATGGAGCTCTGGTGCTATGGAGCTCTGGTGCTATGGAGCTCTGGTGCTATGGAGCTCTGGAGGTATGGAGCTCTGGAGGTATGGAGCTCTGGAGGTATGGAGCTATGGAGCCCTGGAGCTCTGGAGGTATGGAGCTATGGTGCTATGGAGCTCTGAAGCCATGGAGCTCTGGTGCTATGGAGCTATGGAGCTCTGGTGCTATGGAGCTATGGAGGTATGGAGCCACCAGCCAGCACCCTCCGTGGCTGGATCAATGGAAGTGTTTTAGGTACCAGGCAGCCAAAGGGCCGAGGCCTCACGCTCGACCACGCCGGCGCAGAGTTCCAGCAGCTCGGATAAGCTCTGTCACTCACCCGCCGCGCAGCCACCGGTAACGGGGAAATGTCGCCGCCTTGTGGACACGCCGTTGTAAATGAATGGGCTTTCGCACTTAGTGCAATTTTCGCCAACTCTCTGACTTAGAGCTATGGAAGTATGGAGCAAATGGAGCCACCAGCCACCCAGGCTGGAGCTGTGGAGCTCTGGAGGTATGGAGCTCTGGTGCTATGGAAGTATGGAGCTCTGGTGCTATGGAAGTATGGAGCTATGGAGGTATGGAAGTATGGAGCTATGGAAGTATGGAGCTATGGAGCTCTGGAAGTATGGAGCTATGGAGCTCTGGAGGTATGGAGCCCTGGAGCTATGGAGCCCTGGAGCTATGGAAGTATGGAGCTCTGGTGCTATGGAGCTATGGAGCTCTGGTGCTATGGAGCTATGGAGCTATGGAGCTCTGGAGCTATGGAGCTCTGGAGGTATGCAGCTATGGAGCTATGGAGCTCTGGAGGTATGGAGCTATGGAGCTATGGAAGTATGGAGCTCTGGTGCTATGGAGCTATGGAGCTCTGGTGCTATGGAGCTATGGAGCTCTGGTGCTATGGAGCTATGGAGCTATGGAGCTCTGGAAGTATGGAGCTCTGGTGCTATGGAGCTATGGAGCTCTGGTGCTATGGAGCTATGGAGCTCTGGTGCTATGGAGCTATGGAGCTCTGGTGCTATGGAGCTCTGGTGCTATGGAGCTCTGGTGCTATGGAGCTATGGAGCTCTGGTGCTATGGAGCTATGGAGCTCTGGAGGTATGGAGCTCTGGAGGTATGGAGCTCTGGAGGTATGGAGCTATGGAGCCCTGGAGCTCTGGAGGTATGGAGCTATGGTGCTATGGAGCTCTGAAGCCATGGAGCTCTGGTGCTATGGAGCTCTGGAGCTCTGGAGGTATGGAGCTCTGGAGGTATGGAGCTATGGAGCCCTGGAGCTCTGGAGGTATGGAGCTATGGAGCTCTGAAGCCATGGAGCTCTGGTGCTATGGAGCTCTGGAGCTCTGGAGGTATGGAGCTCTGGAGGTATGGAGCTCTGGAGGTATGGAGCTATGGAGCCCTGGAGCTCTGGAGGTATGGAGCTATGGTGCTATGGAGCTCTGAAGCCATGGAGCTCTGGTGCTATGGAGCTCTGGAGCTCTGGAGGTATGGAGCTCTGGAGGTATGGAGCTATGGAGCCCTGGAGCTCTGGAGGTATGGAGCTATGGTGCTATGGAGCTCTGAAGCCATGGAGCTCTGGTGCTATGGAGCTCTGGAGCTCTGGAGGTATGGAGCTCTGGAGGTATGGAGCTCTGGAGGTATGGAGCTATGGAGCCCTGGAGCTCTGGAGGTATGGAGCTATGGTGCTATGGAGCTCTGAAGCCATGGAGCTCTGGTGCTATGGAGCTCTGGAGGTATGGAGCTCTGGAGGTATGGAGCTCTGGAGGTATGGAGCTATGGAGCCCTGGAGCTCTGGAGGTATGGAGCTATGGTGCTATGGAGCTCTGAAGCCATGGAGCTCTGGTGCTATGGACCTATGGAGCTCTGGTGCTATGGAGCTATGGAGGTATGGAGCCACCAGCCAGCACCCTCCGTGGCTGGATCAATGGAAGTGTTTTAGGTACCAGGCAGCCAAAGGGCCGAGGCCTCACGCTCGACCACGCCGGCGCAGAGTTCCAGCCGCTCGGATAAGCTCTGTCACTCACCCGCCGCGCAGCCACCGGTAACGGGGAAATGTCGCCGCCTTGTGGACACGCCGTTGTAAATGAATGGGCTTTCGCACTTAGTGCAATTTTCGCCAACTCTCTGACTTAGAGCTATGGAAGTATGGAGCTATGGAGCCACCAGCCACCCAGGCTGGAGCTCTGGAGCTCTGGAGGTATGGAGCTCTGGTGCTATGGAAGTATGGAGCTCTGGTGCTATGGAAGTATGGAGCTATGGAGGTATGGAAGTATGGAGCTATGGAAGTATGGAGCTATGGAGCTCTGGAAGTATGGAGCTATGGAGCTCTGGAGGTATGGAGCCCTGGAGCTATGGAGCCCTGGAGCTATGGAAGTATGGAGCTCTGGTGCTATGGAGCTATGGAGCTCTGGTGCTATGGAGCTATGGAGCTATGGAGCTCTGGAGCTATGGAGCTCTGGAGGTATGGAGCTATGGAGCTATGGAGCTCTGGAGGTATGGAGCTATGGAGCTATGGAAGTATGGAGCTCTGGTGCTATGGAGCTATGGAGCTCTGGTGCTATGGAGCTATGGAGCTCTGGTGCTATGGAGCTATGGAGCTATGGAGCTCTGGAAGTATGGAGCTCTGGTGCTATGGAGCTATGGAGCTCTGGTGCTATGGAGCTATGGAGCTCTGGTGCTATGGAGCTCTGGTGCTATGGAGCTCTGGTGCTATGGAGCTATGGAGCTCTGGTGCTATGGAGCTCTGGAGGTATGGAGCTCTGGAGGTATGGAGCTCTGGAGGTATGGCGCTATGGAGCCCTGGAGCTCTGGAGGTATGGAGCTATGGTGCTATGGAGCTCTGAAGCCATGGAGCTCTGGTGCTATGGAGCTATGGAGCTCTGGTGCTATGGAGCTATGGAGCTATGGAGCTCTGGAAGTATGGAGCTCTGGTGCTATGGAGCTATGGAGCTCTGGTGCTATGGAGCTATGGAGCTCTGGTGCTATGGAGCTATGGAGCTCTGGTGCTATGGAGCTCTGGTGCTATGGAGCTCTGGTGCTATGGAGCTATGGAGCTCTGGTGCTATGGAGCTATGGAGCTCTGGAGGTATGGAGCTCTGGAGGTATGGAGCTCTGGAGGTATGGAGCTATGGAGCCCTGGAGCTCTGGAGGTATGGAGCTATGGTGCTATGGAGCTCTGAAGCCATGGAGCTCTGGTGCTATGGAGCTCTGGAGCTCTGGAGGTATGGAGCTCTGGAGGTATGGAGCTATGGAGCCCTGGAGCTCTGGAGGTATGGAGCTATGGTGCTATGGAGCTCTGAAGCCATGGAGCTCTGGTGCTATGGAGCTCTGGAGCTCTGGAGGTATGGAGCTCTGGAGGTATGGAGCTCTGGAGGTATGGAGCTATGGAGCCCTGGAGCTCTGGAGGTATGGAGCTATGGTGCTATGGAGCTCTGAAGCCATGGAGCTCTGGTGCTATGGAGCTCTGGAGCTCTGGAGGTATGGAGCTCTGGAGGTATGGAGCTCTGGAGGTATGGAGCTATGGAGCCCTGGAGCTCTGGAGGTATGGAGCTATGGTGCTATGGAGCTCTGAAGCCATGGAGCTCTGGTGCTATGGAGCTCTGGAGGTATGGAGCTCTGGAGGTATGGAGCTCTGGAGGTATGGAGCTATGGAGCCCTGGAGCTCTGGAGGTATGGAGCTATGGTGCTATGGAGCTCTGAAGCCATGGAGCTCTGGTGCTATGGAGCTCTGGAGGTATGGAGCTCTGGAGGTATGGAGCTCTGGAGGTATGGAGCTATGGAGCCCTGGAGCTCTGGAGGTATGGAGCTATGGTGCTATGGAGCTCTGAAGCCATGGAGCTCTGGTGCTATGGAGCTCTGGAGGTATGGAGCTCTGGAGGTATGGAGCTCTGGAGGTATGGAGCTATGGAGCCCTGGAGCTCTGGAGGTATGGAGCTATGGTGCTATGGAGCTCTGAAGCCATGGAGCTCTGGTGCTATGGAGCTATGGAGCTCTGGTGCTATGGAGCTATGGAGGTATGGAGCCACCAGCCAGCACCCTCCGTGGCTGGATCAATGGAAGTGTTTTAGGTACCAGGCAGCCAAAGGGCCGAGGCCTCACGCTCGACCACGCCGGCGCAGAGTTCCAGCCGCTCGGATAAGCTCTGTCACTCACCCGCCGCGCAGCCACCGGTAACGGGGAAATGTCGCCGCCTTGTGGACACGCCGTTGTAAATGAATGGGCTTTCGCACTTAGTGCAATTTTCGCCAACTCTCTGACAGAGCTATGGAAGTATGGAGCTATGGAGCCACCAGCCACCCAGGCTGGAGCTCTGGAGCTCTGGAGGTATGGAGCTCTGGTGCTATGGAAGTATGGAGCTCTGGTGCTATGGAAGTATGGAGCTATGGAGGTATGGAAGTATGGAGCTATGGAAGTATGGAGCTATGGAGCTCTGGAAGTATGGAGCTATGGAGCTCTGGAGGTATGGAGCCCTGGAGCTATGGAGCCCTGGAGCTATGGAAGTATGGAGCTCTGGTGCTATGGAGCTATGGAGCTCTGGTGCTATGGAGCTATGGAGCTATGGAGCTCTGGAGCTATGGAGCTCTGGAGGTATGGAGCTATGGAGCTATGGAGCTCTGGAGGTATGGAGCTATGGAGCTATGGAAGTATGGAGCTCTGGTGCTATGGAGCTATGGAGCTCTGGTGCTATGGAGCTATGGAGCTCTGGTGCTATGGAGCTATGGAGCTATGGAGCTATGGAGCTCTGGAAGTATGGAGCTCTGGTGCTATGGAGCTATGGAGCTCTGGTGCTATGGAGCTATGGAGCTCTGGTGCTATGGAGCTCTGGTGCTATGGAGCTCTGGTGCTATGGAGCTATGGAGCTCTGGTGCTATGGAGCTCTGGAGGTATGGAGCTCTGGAGGTATGGAGCTCTGGAGGTATGGAGCTATGGAGCCCTGGAGCTCTGGAGGTATGGAGCTATGGTGCTATGGAGCTCTGAAGCCATGGAGCTCTGGTGCTATGGAGCTATGGAGCTCTGGTGCTATGGAGCTATGGAGCTATGGAGCTCTGGAAGTATGGAGCTCTGGTGCTATGGAGCTATGGAGCTCTGGTGCTATGGAGCTATGGAGCTCTGGTGCTATGGAGCTATGGAGCTCTGGTGCTATGGAGCTCTGGTGCTATGGAGCTCTGGTGCTATGGAGCTATGGAGCTCTGGTGCTATGGAGCTATGGAGCTCTGGAGGTATGGAGCTCTGGAGGTATGGAGCTCTGGAGGTATGGAGCTATGGAGCCCTGGAGCTCTGGAGGTATGGAGCTATGGTGCTATGGAGCTCTGAAGCCATGGAGCTCTGGTGCTATGGAGCTCTGGAGCTCTGGAGGTATGGAGCTCTGGAGGTATGGAGCTATGGAGCCCTGGAGCTCTGGAGGTATGGAGCTATGGTGCTATGGAGCTCTGAAGCCAAGGAGCTCTGGTGCTATGGAGCTCTGGAGCTCTGGAGGTATGGAGCTCTGGAGGTATGGAGCTCTGGAGGTATGGAGCTATGGAGCCCTGGAGCTCTGGAGGTATGGAGCTATGGTGCTATGGAGCTCTGAAGCCATGGAGCTCTGGTGCTATGGAGCTCTGGAGGTATGGAGCTCTGGAGGTATGGAGCTCTGGAGGTATGGAGCTATGGAGCCCTGGAGCTCTGGAGGTATGGAGCTATGGTGCTATGGAGCTCTGAAGCCATGGAGCTCTGGTGCTATGGAGCTCTGGAGGTATGGAGCTCTGGAGGTATGGAGCTCTGGAGGTATGGAGCTATGGAGCCCTGGAGCTCTGGAGGTATGGAGCTATGGTGCTATGGAGCTCTGAAGCCATGGAGCTCTGGTGCTATGGAGCTATGGAGCTCTGGTGCTATGGAGCTATGGAGGTATGGAGCCACCAGCCAGCACCCTCCGTGGCTGGATCAATGGAAGTGTTTTAGGTACCAGGCAGCCAAAGGGCCGAGGCCTCACGCTCGACCACGCCGGCGCAGAGTTCCAGCCGCTCGGATAAGCTCTGTCACTCACCCGCCGCGCAGCCACCGGTAACGGGGAAATGTCGCCGCCTTGTGGACACGCCGTTGTAAATGAATGGGCTTTCGCACTTAGTGCAATTTTCGCCAACTCTCTGACTTAGAGCTATGGAAGTATGGAGCTATGGAGCCACCAGCCACCCAGGCTGGAGCTCTGGAGCTCTGGAGGTATGGAGCTCTGGTGCTATGGAAGTATGGAGCTCTGGTGCTATGGAAGTATGGAGCTATGGAGGTATGGAAGTATGGAGCTATGGAAGTATGGAGCTATGGAGCTCTGGAAGTATGGAGCTATGGAGCTCTGGAGGTATGGAGCCCTGGAGCTATGGAGCCCTGGAGCTATGGAAGTATGGAGCTCTGGTGCTATGGAGCTATGGAGCTCTGGTGCTATGGAGCTATGGAGCTATGGAGCTCTGGAGCTATGGAGCTCTGGAGGTATGGAGCTATGGAGCTATGGAGCTCTGGAGGTATGGAGCTATGGAGCTATGGAAGTATGGAGCTCTGGTGCTATGGAGCTATGGAGCTCTGGTGCTATGGAGCTATGGAGCTCTGGTGCTATGGAGCTATGGAGCTATGGAGCTCTGGAAGTATGGAGCTCTGGTGCTATGGAGCTATGGAGCTCTGGTGCTATGGAGCTATGGAGCTCTGGTGCTATGGAGCTCTGGTGCTATGGAGCTCTGGTGCTATGGAGCTATGGAGCTCTGGTGCTATGGAGCTCTGGAGGTATGGAGCTCTGGAGGTATGGAGCTCTGGAGGTATGGAGCTATGGAGCCCTGGAGCTCTGGAGGTATGGAGCTATTGTGCTATGGAGCTCTGAAGCCATGGAGCTCTGGTGCTATGGATTTATGGAGCTCTGGTGCTATGGAGCTATGGAGCTATGGAGCTCTGGAAGTATGGAGCTCTGGTGCTATGGAGCTATGGAGCTCTGGTGCTATGGAGCTATGGAGCTCTGGTGCTATGGAGCTATGGAGCTCTGGTGCTATGGAGCTCTGGTGCTATGGAGCTCTGGTGCTATGGAGCTATGGAGCTCTGGTGCTATGGAGCTATGGAGCTCTGGAGGTATGGAGCTCTGGAGGTATGGAGCTCTGGAGGTATGGAGCTATGGAGCCCTGGAGCTCTGGAGGTATGGAGCTATGGTGCTATGGAGCTCTGAAGCCATGGAGCTCTGGTGCTATGGAGCTCTGGAGCTCTGGAGGTATGGAGCTCTGGAGGTATGGAGCTATGGAGCCCTGGAGCTCTGGAGGTATGGAGCTATGGTGCTATGGAGCTCTGAAGCCATGGAGCTCTGGTGCTATGGAGCTCTGGAGCTCTGGAGGTATGGAGCTCTGGAGGTATGGAGCTCTGGAGGTATGGAGCTATGGAGCCCTGGAGCTCTGGAGGTATGGAGCTATGGTGCTATGGAGCTCTGAAGCCATGGAGCTCTGGTGCTATGGAGCTCTGGAGGTATGGAGCTCTGGAGGTATGGAGCTCTGGAGGTATGGAGCTATGGAGCCCTGGAGCTCTGGAGGTATGGAGCTATGGTGCTATGGAGCTCTGAAGCCATGGAGCTCTGGTGCTATGGAGCTCTGGAGGTATGGAGCTCTGGAGGTATGGAGCTCTGGAGGTATGGAGCTATGGAGCCCTGGAGCTCTGGAGGTATGGAGCTATGGTGCTATGGAGCTCTGAAGCCATGGAGCTCTGGTGCTATGGAGCTCTGGAGGTATGGAGCTCTGGAGGTATGGAGCTCTGGAGGTATGGAGCTATGGAGCCCTGGAGCTCTGGAGGTATGGAGCTATGGTGCTATGGAGCTCTGAAGCCATGGAGCTCTGGTGCTATGGAGCTATGGAGCTCTGGTGCTATGGAGCTATGGAGGTATGGAGCCACCAGCCAGCACCCTCCGTGGCTGGATCAATGGAAGTGTTTTAGGTACCAGGCAGCCAAAGGGCCGAGGCCTCACGCTCGACCACGCCGGCGCAGAGTTCCAGCCGCTCGGATAAGCTCTGTCACTCACCCGCCGCGCAGCCACCGGTAACGGGGAAATGTCGCCGCCTTGTGGACACGCCGTTGTAAATGAATGGGCTTTCGCACTTAGTGCAATTTTCGCCAACTCTCTGACAGAGCTATGGAAGTATGGAGCTATGGAGCCACCAGCCACCCAGGCTGGAGCTCTGGAGCTCTGGAGGTATGGAGCTCTGGTGCTATGGAAGTATGGAGCTCTGGTGCTATGGAAGTATGGAGCTATGGAGGTATGGAAGTATGGAGCTATGGAAGTATGGAGCTATGGAGCTCTGGAAGTATGGAGCTATGGAGCTCTGGAGGTATGGAGCCCTGGAGCTATGGAGCCCTGGAGCTATGGAAGTATGGAGCTCTGGTGCTATGGAGCTATGGAGCTCTGGTGCTATGGAGCTATGGAGCTATGGAGCTCTGGAGCTATGGAGCTCTGGAGGTATGGAGCTATGGAGCTATGGAGCTCTGGAGGTATGGAGCTATGGAGCTATGGAAGTATGGAGCTCTGGTGCTATGGAGCTATGGAGCTCTGGTGCTATGGAGCTATGGAGCTCTGGTGCTATGGAGCTATGGAGCTATGGAGCTCTGGAAGTATGGAGCTCTGGTGCTATGGAGCTATGGAGCTCTGGTGCTATGGAGCTATGGAGCTCTGGTGCTATGGAGCTCTGGTGCTATGGAGCTCTGGTGCTATGGAGCTATGGAGCTCTGGTGCTATGGAGCTATGGAGCTCTGGAGGTATGGAGCTCTGGAGGTATGGAGCTCTGGAGGTATGGAGCTATGGAGCCCTGGAGCTCTGGAGGTATGGAGCTATGGTGCTATGGAGCTCTGAAGCCATGGAGCTCTGGTGCTATGGAGCTCTGGAGCTCTGGAGGTATGGAGCTCTGGAGGTATGGAGCTATGGAGCCCTGGAGCTCTGGAGGTATGGAGCTATGGAGCTCTGAAGCCATGGAGCTCTGGTGCTATGGAGCTCTGGAGCTCTGGAGGTATGGAGCTCTGGAGGTATGGAGCTCTGGAGGTATGGAGCTATGGAGCCCTGGAGCTCTGGAGGTATGGAGCTATGGTGCTATGGAGCTCTGAAGCCATGGAGCTCTGGTGCTATGGAGCTCTGGAGGTATGGAGCTCTGGAGGTATGGAGCTCTGGAGGTATGGAGCTATGGAGCCCTGGAGCTCTGGAGGTATGGAGCTATGGTGCTATGGAGCTCTGAAGCCATGGAGCTCTGGTGCTATGGAGCTCTGGAGGTATGGAGCTCTGGAGGTATGGAGCTATGGAGCCCTGGAGCTCTGGAGGTATGGAGCTATGGTGCTATGGAGCTCTGAAGCCATGGAGCTCTGGTGCTATGGAGCTATGGAGCTCTGGTGCTATGGAGCTATGGAGGTATGGAGCCACCAGCCAGCACCCTCCGTGGCTGGATCAATGGAAGTGTTTTAGGTACCAGGCAGCCAAAGGGCCGAGGCCTCACGCTCGACCACGCCGGCGCAGAGTTCCAGCCGCTCGGATAAGCTCTGTCACTCACCCGCCGCGCAGCCACCGGTAACGGGGAAATGTCGCCGCCTGGCGGACACGCCGTTGTAAATGAATGGGCTTTCGCACTTAGTGCAATTTTCGCCAACTCTCTGACTTAGAGCTATGGAAGTATGGAGCTATGGAGCCACCAGCCACCCAGGCTGGAGCTCTGGAGCTCTGGAGGTATGGAGCTCTGGTGCTATGGAAGTATGGAGCTCTGGTGCTATGGAAGTATGGAGCTATGGAGGTATGGAAGTATGGAGCTATGGAAGTATGGAGCTATGGAGCTCTGGAAGTAGGGAGCTATGGAGCTCTGGAGGTATGGAGCCCTGGAGCTATGGAGCCCTGGAGCTATGGAAGTATGGAGCTCTGGTGCTATGGAGCTATGGAGCTCTGGTGCTATGGAGCTATGGAGCTATGGAGCTCTGGAGCTATGGAGCTCTGGAGGTATGGAGCTATGGAGCTATGGAGCTCTGGAGGTATGGAGCTATGGAGCTATGGAAGTATGGAGCTCTGGTGCTATGGAGCTATGGAGCTCTGGTGCTATGGAGCTATGGAGCTCTGGTGCTATGGAGCTATGGAGCTATGGAGCTCTGGAAGTATGGAGCTCTGGTGTTATGGAGCTATGGAGCTCTGGTGCTATGGAGCTATGGAGCTCTGGTGCTATGGAGCTCTGGTGCTATGGAGCTCTGGTGCTATGGAGCTATGGAGCTCTGGTGCTATGGAGCTCTGGAGGTATGGAGCTCTGGAGGTATGGAGCTCTGGAGGTATGGAGCTATGGAGCCCTGGAGCTCTGGAGGTATGGAGCTATGGTGCTATGGAGCTCTGAAGCCATGGAGCTCTGGTGCTATGGAGCTATGGAGCTCTGGTGCTATGGAGCTATGGAGCTATGGAGCTCTGGAAGTATGGAGCTCTGGTGCTATGGAGCTATGGAGCTCTGGTGCTATGGAGCTATGGAGCTCTGGTGCTATGGAGCTATGGAGCTCTGGTGCTATGGAGCTCTGGTGCTATGGAGCTCTGGTGCTATGGAGCTATGGAGCTCTGGTGCTATGGAGCTATGGAGCTCTGGAGGTATGGAGCTCTGGAGGTATGGAGCTCTGGAGGTATGGAGCTATGGAGCCCTGGAGCTCTGGAGGTATGGAGCTATGGTGCTATGGAGCTCTGAAGCCATGGAGCTCTGGTGCTATGGAGCTCTGGAGCTCTGGAGGTATGGAGCTCTGGAGGTATGGAGCTATGGAGCCCTGGAGCTCTGGAGGTATGGAGCTATGGTGCTATGGAGCTCTGAAGCCATGGAGCTCTGGTGCTATGGAGCTCTGGAGCTCTGGAGGTATGGAGCTCTGGAGGTATGGAGCTCTGGAGGTATGGAGCTATGGAGCCCTGGAGCTCTGGAGGTATGGAGCTATGGTGCTATGGAGCTCTGAAGCCATGGAGCTCTGGTGCTATGGAGCTCTGGAGGTATGGAGCTCTGGAGGTATGGAGCTCTGGAGGTATGGAGCTATGGAGCCCTGGAGCTCTGGAGGTATGGAGCTATGGTGCTATGGAGCTCTGAAGCCATGGAGCTCTGGTGCTATGGAGCTCTGGAGGTATGGAGCTCTGGAGGTATGGAGCTCTGGAGGTATGGAGCTATGGAGCCCTGGAGCTCTGGAGGTATGGAGCTATGGTGCTATGGAGCTCTGAAGCCATGGAGCTCTGGTGCTATGGAGCTATGGAGCTCTGGTGCTATGGAGCTATGGAGGTATGGAGCCACCAGCCAGCACCCTCCGTGGCTGGATCAATGGAAGTGTTTTAGGTACCAGGCAGCCAAAGGGCCGAGGCCTCACGCTCGACCACGCCGGCGCAGAGTTCCAGCCGCTCGGATAAGCTCTGTCACTCACCCGCCGCGCAGCCACCGGTAACGGGGAAATGTCGCCGCCTGGCGGACACGCCGTTGTAAATGAATGGGCTTTCGCACTTAGTGCAATTTTCGCCAACTCTCTGACTTAGAGCTATGGAAGTATGGAGCTATGGAGCCACCAGCCACCCAGGCTGGAGCTATGGAGCTCTGGAGGTATGGAGCTCAGGTGCTATGGAAGTATGGAGCTATGGAGCTATGGAAGTATGGAGCTATGGAGCTATGGAGCTCTGGAAGTATGGAGCTATGGAGCTCTGGAGGTATGGAGCTATGGAGCCCTGGAGCCCTGGAGCTATGGAGCTCTGGTGCTATGGAGGTATGGAGCTCTGGAGGTATGGAGCTCTGGAGGTATGGAGCTATGGAGCTATGGAGCCCTGGAGCTTAGGAGCTATGGAGCCCTGGAGCTATGGAGCTATGGAGCCCTGGAGCTATGGAGCTATGGAGCTCTGGTGCTATGGAGCTATGGAGCTCTGGTGCTATGGAGCTATGGAGCTCTGGTGCTATGGAGCTATGGAGCTCTGGAAGTATGGAGCTATGGAGCTCTGGAGGTATGGAGCTATGGAGCCCTGGAGCTATGGAGCCCTGGAGCTATGGAAGTATGGAGCTCTGGTGCTATGGAGCTATGGAGCTCTGGTGCTATGGAGCTATGGAGCTCTGGAGCTATGGAGCTCTGGAGGTATGGAGCTATGGAGCTATGGAGCTCTGGAGGTATGGAGCTATGGAGCTATGGAAGTATGGAGCTCTGGTGCTATGGAGCTATGGAGCTCTGGTGCTATGGAGCTATGGAGCTCTGGTGCTATGGAGCTATGGAGCTATGGAGCTCTGGAAGTATGGAGCTCTGGTGCTATGGAGCTATGGAGCTCTGGTGCTATGGAGCTATGGAGCTCTGGTGCTATGGAGCTATGGAGCTCTGGTGCTATGGAGCTCTGGTGCTATGGAGCTATGGAGCTCTGGTGCTATGGAGCTATGGAGCTCTGGAGGTATGGAGCTCTGGAGGTATGGAGCTCTGGAGGTATGGAGCTTTGGAGCCCTGGAGCTCTGGAGGTATGGAGCTATGGTGCTATGGAGCTCTGAAGCCATGGAGCTCTGGTGCTATGGAGCTCTGGAGCTCTGGAGGTATGGAGCTCTGGAGGTATGGAGCTATGGAGCCCTGGAGCTCTGGAGGTATGGAGCTATGGTGCTATGGAGCTCTGAAGCCATGGAGCTCTGGTGCTATGGAGCTCTGGAGCTCTGGAGCTCTGGAGGTATGGAGCTCTGGAGGTATGGAGCTATGGAGCCCTGGAGCTCTGGAGGTATGGAGCTATGGTGCTATGGAGCTCTGAAGCCATGGAGCTCTGGTGCTATGGAGCTCTGGAGCTCTGGAGGTATGGAGCTCTGGAGGTATGGAGCTCTGGAGGTATGGAGCTATGGAGCCCTGGAGCTCTGGAGGTATGGAGCTATGGTGCTATGGAGCTCTGAAGCCATGGAGCTCTGGTGCTATGGAGCTCTGGAGGTATGGAGCTCTGGAGGTATGGAGCTCTGGAGGTATGGAGCTATGGAGCCCTGGAGCTCTGGAGGTATGGAGCTATGGTGCTATGGAGCTCTGAAGCCATGGAGATCTGGTGCTATGGAGCTCTGGAGGTATGGAGCTCTGGAGGTATGGAGCTCTGGAGGTATGGAGCTATGGAGCCCTGGAGCTCTGGAGGTATGGAGCTATGGTGCTATGGAGCTCTGAAGCCATGGAGCTCTGGTGCTATGGAGCTCTGGAGGTATGGAGCTCTGGAGGTATGGAGCTCTGGAGGTATGGAGCTATGGAGCCCTGGAGCTCTGGAGGTATGGAGCTATGGTGCTATGGAGCTCTGAAGCCATGGAGCTCTGGTGCTATGGAGCTATGGAGCTCTGGTGCTATGGAGCTATGGAGGTATGGAGCCACCAGCCAGCACCCTCCGTGGCTGGATCAATGGAAGTGTTTTAGGTACCAGGCAGCCAAAGGGCCGAGGCCTCACGCTCGACCACGCCGGCGCAGAGTTCCAGCCGCTCGGATAAGCTCTGTCACTCACCCGCCGCGCAGCCACCGGTAACGGGGAAATGTCGCCGCCTTGTGGACACGCCGTTGTAAATGAATGGGCTTTCGCACTTAGTGCAATTTTCGCCAACTCTCTGACTTAGAGCTATGGAAGTATGGAGCTATGGAGCCACCAGCCACCCAGGCTGGAGCTCTGGAGCTCTGGAGGTATGGAGCTCTGGTGCTATGGAAGTATGGAGCTCTGGTGCTATGGAAGTATGGAGCTATGGAGGTATGGAAGTATGGAGCTATGGAAGTATGGAGCTATGGAGCTCTGGAAGTATGGAGCTATGGAGCTCTGGAGGTATGGAGCCCTGGAGCTATGGAGCCCTGGAGCTATGGAAGTATGGAGCTCTGGTGCTATGGAGCTATGGAGCTCTGGTGCTATGGAGCTATGGAGCTATGGAGCTCTGGAGCTATGGAGCTCTGGAGGTATGCAGCTATGGAGCTATGGAGCTCTGGAGGTATGGAGCTATGGAGCTATGGAAGTATGGAGCTCTGGTGCTATGGAGCTATGGAGCTCTGGTGCTATGGAGCTATGGAGCTCTGGTGCTATGGAGCTATGGAGCTATGGAGCTCTGGAAGTATGGAGCTCTGGTGCTATGGAGCTATGGAGCTCTGGTGCTATGGAGCTATGGAGCTCTGGTGCTATGGAGCTATGGAGCTCTGGTGCTATGGAGCTCTGGTGCTATGGAGCTCTGGTGCTATGGAGCTATGGAGCTCTGGTGCTATGGAGCTATGGAGCTCTGGAGGTATGGAGCTCTGGAGGTATGGAGCTCTGGAGGTATGGAGCTATGGAGCCCTGGAGCTCTGGAGGTATGGAGCTATGGTGCTATGGAGCTCTGAAGCCATGGAGCTCTGGTGCTATGGAGCTCTGGAGCTCTGGAGGTATGGAGCTCTGGAGGTATGGAGCTATGGAGCCCTGGAGCTCTGGAGGTATGGAGCTATGGAGCTCTGAAGCCATGGAGCTCTGGTGCTATGGAGCTCTGGAGCTCTGGAGGTATGGAGCTCTGGAGGTATGGAGCTCTGGAGGTATGGAGCTATGGAGCCCTGGAGCTCTGGAGGTATGGAGCTATGGTGCTATGGAGCTCTGAAGCCATGGAGCTCTGGTGCTATGGAGCTCTGGAGGTATGGAGCTCTGGAGGTATGGAGCTCTGGAGGTATGGAGCTATGGAGCCCTGGAGCTCTGGAGGTATGGAGCTATGGTGCTATGGAGCTCTGAAGCCATGGAGCTCTGGTGCTATGGAGCTCTGGAGGTATGGAGCTCTGGAGGTATGGAGCTCTGGAGGTATGGAGCTATGGAGCCCTGGAGCTCTGGAGGTATGGAGCTATGGTGCTATGGAGCTCTGAAGCCATGGAGCTCTGGTGCTATGGAGCTATGGAGCTCTGGTGCTATGGAGCTATGGAGGTATGGAGCCACCAGCCAGCACCCTCCGTGGCTGGATCAATGGAAGTGTTTTAGGTACCAGGCAGCCAAAGGGCCGAGGCCTCACGCTCGACCACGCCGGCGCAGAGTTCCAGCCGCTCGGATAAGCTCTGTCACTCACCCGCCGCGCAGCCACCGGTAACGGGGAAATGTCGCCGCCTTGTGGACACGCCGTTGTAAATGAATGGGCTTTCGCACTTAGTGCAATTTTCGCCAACTCTCTGACTTAGAGCTATGGAAGTATGGAGCTATGGAGCCACCAGCCACCCAGGCTGGAGCTCTGGAGCTCTGGAGGTATGGAGCTCTGGTGCTATGGAAGTATGGAGCTCTGGTGCTATGGAAGTATGGAGCTATGGAGGTATGGAAGTATGGAGCTATGGAAGTATGGAGCTATGGAGCTCTGGAAGTATGGAGCTATGGAGCTCTGGAGGTATGGAGCCCTGGAGCTATGGAGCCCTGGAGCTATGGAAGTATGGAGCTCTGGTGCTATGGAGCTATGGAGCTCTGGTGCTATGGAGCTATGGAGCTATGGAGCTCTGGAGCTATGGAGCTCTGGAGGTATGGAGCTATGGAGCTATGGAGCTCTGGAGGTATGGAGCTATGGAGCTATGGAAGTATGGAGCTCTGGTGCTATGGAGCTATGGAGCTCTGGTGCTATGGAGCTATGGAGCTCTGGTGCTATGGAGCTATGGAGCTATGGAGCTCTGGAGGTATGGAGCTATGGAGCCCTGGAGCTATGGAGCTCTGGTGCTATGGAGGTATGGAGCTCTGGAGGTATGGAGCTCTGGAGGTATGGAGCTATGGAGCTATGGAGCTATGGAGCTCTGGTGCTATGGAGCTCTGGAGCTATGGAGCTATGGAGCCCTGGAGCTATGGAGCTATGGAGCTCTGGTGCTATGGAGCTATGGAGCTCTGGTGCTATGGAGCTATGGAGCTCTGGTGCTATGGAGCTATGGAGCTCTGGTGCTATGGAGCTATGGAGCTCTGGAAGTATGGAGCTATGGAGCTCTGGAGGTATGGAGCTATGGAGCCCTGGAGCTATGGAGCCCTGGAGCTATGGAAGTATGGAGCTCTGGTGCTATGGAGCTATGGAGCTCTGGTGCTATGGAACTATGGAGCTCTGGAGCTATGGAGCTCTGGAGGTATGGAGCTATGGAGCTATGGAGCTCTGGAGGTATGGAGCTATGGAGCTATGGAAGTATGGAGCTCTGGTGCTATGGAGCTATGGAGCTCTGGTGCTATGGAGCTATGGAGCTCTGGTGCTATGGAGCTATGGAGCTATGGAGCTCTGGAAGTATGGAGCTCTGGTGCTATGGAGCTATGGAGCTGTGGTGCTATGGAGCTATGGAGCTCTGGTGCTATGGAGCTATGGAGCTCTGGTGCTATGGAGCTCTGGTGCTATGGAGCTCTGGTGCTATGGAGCTATGGAGCTCTGGTGCTATGGAGCTATGGAGCTCTGGAGGTATGGAGCTCTGGAGGTATGGAGCTCTGGAGGTATGGAGCTTTGGAGCCCTGGAGCTCTGGAGGTATGGAGCTATGGTGCTATGGAGCTCTGAAGCCATGGAGCTCTGGTGCTATGGAGCTCTGGAGCTCTGGAGGTATGGAGCTCTGGAGGTATGGAGCTATGGAGCCCTGGAGCTCTGGAGGTATGGAGCTATGGTGCTATGGAGTTCTGAAGCCATGGAGCTCTGGTGCTATGGAGCTCTGGAGCTCTGGAGGTATGGAGCTCTGGAGGTATGGAGCTATGGAGCCCTGGAGCTCTGGAGCTCTGGAGGTATGGAGCTATGGTGCTATGGAGCTCTGAAGCCATGGAGCTCTGGTGCTATGGAGCTCTGGAGCTCTGGAGGTATGGAGCTCTGGAGGTATGGAGCTCTGGAGGTATGGAGCTATGGAGCCCTGGAGCTCTGGAGGTATGGAGCTATGGTGCTATGGAGCTCTGAAGCCATGGAGCTCTGGTGCTATGGAGCTCTGGAGGTATGGAGCTCTGGAGGTATGGAGCTCTGGAGGTATGGAGCTATGGAGCTATGGAGCTCTGGAGCTATGGAGCTCTGGAGGTATGGAGCTATGGAGCTATGGAGCTCTGGAGGTATGGAGCTATGGAGCTATGGAAGTATGGAGCTCTGGTGCTATGGAGCTATGGAGCTCTGGTGCTATGGAGCTATGGAGCTCTGGTGCTATGGAGCTATGGAGCTATGGAGCTCTGGAGGTATGGAGCTCTGGAGGTATGGAGCTATGGAGCCCTGGAGCTCTGGAGGTATGGAGCTATGGTGCTATGGAGCTCTGAAGCCATGGAGCTCTGGTGCTATGGAGCTATGGAGCTCTGGTGCTATGGAGCTCTGGAGGTATGGAGCTCTGGAGGTATGGAGCTATGGAGCCCTGGAGCTCTGGAGGTATGGAGCTATGGTGCTATGGAGCTCTGAAGCCATGGAGCTCTGGTGCTATGGAGCTATGGAGCTCTGGTGCTATGGAGCTATGGAGCTATGGAGCTCTGGAAGTATGGAGCTCTGGTGCTATGGAGCTATGGAGCTCTGGTGCTATGGAGCTATGGAGCTCTGGTGCTATGGAGCTATGGAGCTCTGGTGCTATGGAGCTCTGGTGCTATGGAGCTCTGGTGCTATGGAGCTATGGAGCTCTGGTGCTATGGAGCTATGGAGCTCTGGAGGTATGGAGCTCTGGAGGTATGGAGCTCTGGAGGTATGGAGCTATGGAGCCCTGGAGCTCTGGAGGTATGGAGCTATGGTGCTATGGAGCTCTGAAGCCATGGAGCTCTGGTGCTATGGAGCTCTGGAGCTCTGGAGGTATGGAGCTCTGGAGGTATGGAGCTATGGAGCCCTGGAGCTCTGGAGGTATGGAGCTATGGTGCTATGGAGCTCTGAAGCCATGGAGCTCTGGTGCTATGGAGCTCTGGAGCTCTGGAGGTATGGAGCTCTGGAGGTATGGAGCTCTGGAGGTATGGAGCTATGGAGCCCTGGAGCTCTGGAGGTATGGAGCTATGGTGCTATGGAGCTCTGAAGCCATGGAGCTCTGGTGCTATGGAGCTCTGGAGGTATGGAGCTCTGGAGGTATGGAGCTCTGGAGGTATGGAGCTATGGAGCCCTGGAGCTCTGGAGGTATGGAGCTATGGTGCTATGGAGCTCTGAAGCCATGGAGCTCTGGTGCTATGGAGCTCTGGAGGTATGGAGCTCTGGAGGTATGGAGCTCTGGAGGTATGGAGCTATGGAGCCCTGGAGCTCTGGAGGTATGGAGCTATGGTGCTATGGAGCTCTGAAGCCATGGAGCTCTGGTGCTATGGAGCTATGGAGCTCTGGTGCTATGGAGCTATGGAGGTATGGAGCCACCAGCCAGCACCCTCCGTGGCTGGATCAATGGAAGTGTTTTAGGTACCAGGCAGCCAAAGGGCCGAGGCCTCACGCTCGACCACGCCGGCGCAGAGTTCCAGCCGCTCGGATAAGCTCTGTCACTCACCCGCCGCGCAGCCACCGGTAACGGGGAAATGTCGCCGCCTGGCGGACACGCCGTTGTAAATGAATGGGCTTTCGCACTTAGTGCAATTTTCGCCAACTCTCTGACTGGAGCTATGGAAGTATGGAGCTATGGAGCCACCAGCCACCCAGGCTGGAGCTATGGAGCTCTGGAGGTATGGAGCTCTGGTGCTATGGAAGTATGGAGCTATGGAGCTATGGAAGTATGGAGCTATGGAGCTATGGAGCTCTGGAAGTATGGAGCTATGGAGCTCTGGAGGTATGGAGCTATGGAGCCCTGGAGCCCTGGAGCTATGGAGCCCTGGAGCTATGGAGCTATGGAGCCCTGGAGCTATGGAGCTATGGAGCCCTGGAGCTATGGAGCTATGGAGCTCTGGTGCTATGGAGCTATGGAGCTCTGGTGCTATGGAGCTATGGAGCTCTGGTGCTATGGAGCTATGGAGCTCTGGTGCTATGGAGCTCTGGTGCTATGGAGCTCTGGTGCTATGGAGCTATGGAGCTCTGGTGCTATGGAGCTATGGAGCTCTGGAGGTATGGAGCTCTGGAGGTATGGAGCTCTGGAGGTATGGAGCTTTGGAGCCCTGGAGCTCTGGAGGTATGGAGCTATGGTGCTATGGAGCTCTGAAGCCATGGAGCTCTGGTGCTATGGAGCTCTGGAGCTCTGGAGGTATGGAGCTCTGGAGGTATGGAGCTATGGAGCCCTGGAGCTCTGGAGGTATTGAGCTATGGTGCTATGGAGCTCTGAAGCCATGGAGCTCTGGTGCTATGGAGCTCTGGAGCTCTGGAGGTATGGAGCTCTGGAGGTATGGAGCTATGGAGCCCTGGAGCTCTGGAGGTATGGAGCTATGGTGCTATGGAGCTCTGAAGCCATGGAGCTCTGGTGCTATGGAGCTCTGGAGCTCTGGAGGTATGGAGCTCTGGAGGTATGGAGCTCTGGAGGTATGGAGCTATGGAGCCCTGGAGCTCTGGAGGTATGGAGCTATGGTGCTATGGAGCTCTGAAGCCATGGAGCTCTGGTGCTATGGAGCTCTGGAGGTATGGAGCTCTGGAGGTATGGAGCTCTGGAGGTATGGAGCTATGGAGCCCTGGAGCTCTGGAGGTATGGAGCTATGGTGCTATGGAGCTCTGAAGCCATGGAGCTCTGGTGCTATGGAGCTATGGAGCTCTGGTGCTATGGAGCTATGGAGGTATGGAGCCACCAGCCAGCACCCTCCGTGGCTGGATCAATGGAAGTGTTTTAGGTACCAGGCAGCCAAAGGGCCGAGGCCTCACGCTCGACCACGCCGGCGCAGAGTTCCAGCCGCTCGGATAAGCTCTGTCACTCACCCGCCGCGCAGCCACCGGTAACGGGGAAATGTCGCCGCCTTGTGGACACGCCGTTGTAAATGAATGGGCTTTCGCACTTAGTGCAATTTTCGCCAACTCTCTGACTTAGAGCTATGGAAGTATGGAGCTATGGAGCCACCAGCCACCCAGGCTGGAGCTCTGGAGCTCTGGAGGTATGGAGCTCTGGTGCTATGGAAGTATGGAGCTCTGGTGCTATGGAAGTATGGAGCTATGGAGGTATGGAAGTATGGAGCTATGGAAGTATGGAGCTATGGAGCTCTGGAAGTATGGAGCTATGGAGCTCTGGAGGTATGGAGCCCTGGAGCTATGGAGCCCTGGAGCTATGGAAGTATGGAGCTCTGGTGCTATGGAGCTATGGAGCTCTGGTGCTATGGAGCTATGGAGCTATGGAGCTCTGGAGCTATGGAGCTCTGGAGGTATGGAGCTATGGAGCTATGGAGCTCTGGAGGTATGGAGCTATGGAGCTATGGAAGTATGGAGCTCTGGTGCTATGGAGCTATGGAGCTCTGGTGCTATGGAGCTATGGAGCTCTGGTGCTATGGAGCTATGGAGCTCTGGAGGTATGGAGCTATGGAGCCCTGGAGCTATGGAGCTCTGGTGCTATGGAGGTATGGAGCTCTGGAGGTATGGAGCTCTGGAGGTATGGAGCTATGGAGCTATGGAGCTATGGAGCTCTGGTGCTATGGAGCTCTGGAGCTATGGAGCTATGGAGCCCTGGAGCTATGGAGCTATGGAGCTCTGGTGCTATGGAGCTATGGAGCTCTGGTGCTATGGAGCTATGGAGCTCTGGTGCTATGGAGCTATGGAGCTCTGGTGCTATGGAGCTATGGAGCTCTGGAAGTATGGAGCTATGGAGCTCTGGAGGTATGGAGCTATGGAGCCCTGGAGCTATGGAGCCCTGGAGCTATGGAAGTATGGAGCTCTGGTGCTATGGAGCTATGGAGCTCTGGTGCTATGGAACTATGGAGCTCTGGAGCTATGGAGCTCTGGAGGTATGGAGCTATGGAGCTATGGAGCTCTGGAGGTATGGAGCTATGGAGCTATGGAAGTATGGAGCTCTGGTGCTATGGAGCTATGGAGCTCTGGTGCTATGGAGCTATGGAGCTCTGGTGCTATGGAGCTATGGAGCTATGGAGCTCTGGAAGTATGGAGCTCTGGTGCTATGGAGCTATGGAGCTGTGGTGCTATGGAGCTATGGAGCTCTGGTGCTATGGAGCTATGGAGCTCTGGTGCTATGGAGCTCTGGTGCTATGGAGCTCTGGTGCTATGGAGCTATGGAGCTCTGGTGCTATGGAGCTATGGAGCTCTGGAGGTATGGAGCTCTGGAGGTATGGAGCTCTGGAGGTATGGAGCTTTGGAGCCCTGGAGCTCTGGAGGTATGGAGCTATGGTGCTATGGAGCTCTGAAGCCATGGAGCTCTGGTGCTATGGAGCTCTGGAGCTCTGGAGGTATGGAGCTCTGGAGGTATGGAGCTATGGAGCCCTGGAGCTCTGGAGGTATGGAGCTATGGTGCTATGGAGTTCTGAAGCCATGGAGCTCTGGTGCTATGGAGCTCTGGAGCTCTGGAGGTATGGAGCTCTGGAGGTATGGAGCTATGGAGCCCTGGAGCTCTGGAGCTCTGGAGGTATGGAGCTATGGTGCTATGGAGCTCTGAAGCCATGGAGCTCTGGTGCTATGGAGCTCTGGAGCTCTGGAGGTATGGAGCTCTGGAGGTATGGAGCTCTGGAGGTATGGAGCTATGGAGCCCTGGAGCTCTGGAGGTATGGAGCTATGGTGCTATGGAGCTCTGAAGCCATGGAGCTCTGGTGCTATGGAGCTCTGGAGGTATGGAGCTCTGGAGGTATGGAGCTCTGGAGGTATGGAGCTATGGAGCTATGGAGCTCTGGAGCTATGGAGCTCTGGAGGTATGGAGCTATGGAGCTATGGAGCTCTGGAGGTATGGAGCTATGGAGCTATGGAAGTATGGAGCTCTGGTGCTATGGAGCTATGGAGCTCTGGTGCTATGGAGCTATGGAGCTCTGGTGCTATGGAGCTATGGAGCTATGGAGCTCTGGAGGTATGGAGCTCTGGAGGTATGGAGCTATGGAGCCCTGGAGCTCTGGAGGTATGGAGCTATGGTGCTATGGAGCTCTGAAGCCATGGAGCTCTGGTGCTATGGAGCTATGGAGCTCTGGTGCTATGGAGCTCTGGAGGTATGGAGCTCTGGAGGTATGGAGCTATGGAGCCCTGGAGCTCTGGAGGTATGGAGCTATGGTGCTATGGAGCTCTGAAGCCATGGAGCTCTGGTGCTATGGAGCTATGGAGCTCTGGTGCTATGGAGCTATGGAGCTATGGAGCTCTGGAAGTATGGAGCTCTGGTGCTATGGAGCTATGGAGCTCTGGTGCTATGGAGCTATGGAGCTCTGGTGCTATGGAGCTATGGAGCTCTGGTGCTATGGAGCTCTGGTGCTATGGAGCTCTGGTGCTATGGAGCTATGGAGCTCTGGTGCTATGGAGCTATGGAGCTCTGGAGGTATGGAGCTCTGGAGGTATGGAGCTCTGGAGGTATGGAGCTATGGAGCCCTGGAGCTCTGGAGGTATGGAGCTATGGTGCTATGG
Source organism: Syngnathus leptorhynchus (assembly GCF_054491065.1). NCBI lineage: Eukaryota > Metazoa > Chordata > Actinopteri > Syngnathiformes > Syngnathidae > Syngnathus > Syngnathus leptorhynchus. The sequence continues at coordinate 434,937 of NW_028232004.1, forward strand.
AGCTCTGAAGCCATGGAGCTCTGGTGCTATGGAGCTCTGGAGCTCTGGAGGTATGGAGCTCTGGAGGTATGGAGCTATGGAGCCCTGGAGCTCTGGAGGTATGGAGCTATGGTGCTATGGAGCTCTGAAGCCATGGAGCTCTGGTGCTATGGAGCTCTGGAGCTCTGGAGGTATGGAGCTCTGGAGGTATGGAGCTCTGGAGGTATGGAGCTATGGAGCCCTGGAGCTCTGGAGGTATGGAGCTATGGTGCTATGGAGCTCTGAAGCCATGGAGCTCTGGTGCTATGGAGCTCTGGAGGTATGGAGCTCTGGAGGTATGGAGCTCTGGAGGTATGGAGCTATGGAGCCCTGGAGCTCTGGAGGTATGGAGCTATGGTGCTATGGAGCTCTGAAGCCATGGAGCTCTGGTGCTATGGAGCTCTGGAGGTATGGAGCTCTGGAGGTATGGAGCTCTGGAGGTATGGAGCTATGGAGCCCTGGAGCTCTGGAGGTATGGAGCTATGGTGCTATGGAGCTCTGAAGCCATGGAGCTCTGGTGCTATGGAGCTATGGAGCTCTGGTGCTATGGAGCTATGGAGGTATGGAGCCACCAGCCAGCACCCTCCGTGGCTGGATCAATGGAAGTGTTTTAGGTACCAGGCAGCCAAAGGGCCGAGGCCTCACGCTCGACCACGCCGGCGCAGAGTTCCAGCCGCTCGGATAAGCTCTGTCACTCACCCGCCGCGCAGCCACCGGTAACGGGGAAATGTCGCCGCCTGGCGGACACGCCGTTGTAAATGAATGGGCTTTCGCACTTAGTGCAATTTTCGCCAACTCTCTGACTGGAGCTATGGAAGTATGGAGCTATGGAGCCACCAGCCACCCAGGCTGGAGCTATGGAGCTCTGGAGGTATGGAGCTCTGGTGCTATGGAAGTATGGAGCTATGGAGCTATGGAAGTATGGAGCTATGGAGCTATGGAGCTCTGGAAGTATGGAGCTATGGAGCTCTGGAGGTATGGAGCTATGGAGCCCTGGAGCCCTGGAGCTATGGAGCCCTGGAGCTATGGAGCTATGGAGCCCTGGAGCTATGGAGCTATGGAGCCCTGGAGCTATGGAGCTATGGAGCTCTGGTGCTATGGAGCTATGGAGCTCTGGTGCTATGGAGCTATGGAGCTCTGGTGCTATGGAGCTATGGAGCTCTGGTGCTATGGAGCTCTGGTGCTATGGAGCTCTGGTGCTATGGAGCTATGGAGCTCTGGTGCTATGGAGCTATGGAGCTCTGGAGGTATGGAGCTCTGGAGGTATGGAGCTCTGGAGGTATGGAGCTTTGGAGCCCTGGAGCTCTGGAGGTATGGAGCTATGGTGCTATGGAGCTCTGAAGCCATGGAGCTCTGGTGCTATGGAGCTCTGGAGCTCTGGAGGTATGGAGCTCTGGAGGTATGGAGCTATGGAGCCCTGGAGCTCTGGAGGTATTGAGCTATGGTGCTATGGAGCTCTGAAGCCATGGAGCTCTGGTGCTATGGAGCTCTGGAGCTCTGGAGGTATGGAGCTCTGGAGGTATGGAGCTATGGAGCCCTGGAGCTCTGGAGGTATGGAGCTATGGTGCTATGGAGCTCTGAAGCCATGGAGCTCTGGTGCTATGGAGCTCTGGAGCTCTGGAGGTATGGAGCTCTGGAGGTATGGAGCTCTGGAGGTATGGAGCTATGGAGCCCTGGAGCTCTGGAGGTATGGAGCTATGGTGCTATGGAGCTCTGAAGCCATGGAGCTCTGGTGCTATGGAGCTCTGGAGCTCTGGAGCTCTGGAGGTATGGAGCTCTGGAGGTATGGAGCTATGGAGCCCTGGAGCTCTGGAGGTATGGAGCTATGGTGCTATGGAGCTCTGAAGCCATGGAGCTCTGGTGCTATGGAGCTATGGAGCTCTGGTGCTATGGAGCTATGGAGGTATGGAGCCACCAGCCAGCACCCTCCGTGGCTGGATCAATGGAAGTGTTTTAGGTACCAGGCAGCCAAAGGGCCGAGGCCTCACGCTCGACCACGCCGGCGCAGAGTTCCAGCCGCTCGGATAAGCTCTGTCACTCACCCGCCGCGCAGCCACCGGTAACGGGGAAATGTCGCCGCCTTGTGGACACGCCGTTGTAAATGAATGGGCTTTCGCACTTAGTGCAATTTTCGCCAACTCTCTGACTGGAGCTATGGAAGTATGGAGCTATGGAGCCACCAGCCACCCAGGCTGGAGCTATGGAGCTCTGGAGGTATGGAGCTCTGGTGCTATGGAAGTATGGAGCTATGGAGCTATGGAAGTATGGAGCTATGGAGCTATGGAGCTCTGGAAGTATGGAGCTATGGAGCTCTGGAGGTATGGAGCTATGGAGCCCTGGAGCCCTGGAGCTATGGAGCCCTGGAGCTATGGAGCTATGGAGCCCTGGAGCTATGGAGCTATGGAGCCCTGGAGCTATGGAGCTATGGAGCTCTGGTGCTATGGAGCTATGGAGCTCTGGTGCTATGGAGCTATGGAGCTCTGGTGCTATGGAGCTATGGAGCTCTGGTGCTATGGAGCTCTGGTGCTATGGAGCTCTGGTGCTATGGAGCTATGGAGCTCTGGTGCTATGGAGCTATGGAGCTCTGGAGGTATGGAGCTCTGGAGGTATGGAGCTCTGGAGGTATGGAGCTTTGGAGCCCTGGAGCTCTGGAGGTATGGAGCTATGGTGCTATGGAGCTCTGAAGCCATGGAGCTCTGGTGCTATGGAGCTCTGGAGCTCTGGAGGTATGGAGCTCTGGAGGTATGGAGCTATGGAGCCCTGGAGCTCTGGAGGTATGGAGCTATGGTGCTATGGAGCTCTGAAGCCATGGAGCTCTGGTGCTATGGAGCTCTGGAGCTCTGGAGGTATGGAGCTCTGGAGGTATGGAGCTATGGAGCCCTGGAGCTCTGGAGGTATGGAGCTATGGTGCTATGGAGCTCTGAAGCCATGGAGCTCTGGTTCTATGGAGCTCTGGAGCTCTGGAGGTATGGAGCTCTGGAGGTATGGAGCTCTGGAGGTATGGAGCTATGGAGCCCTGGAGCTCTGGAGGTATGGAGCTATGGTGCTATGGAGCTCTGAAGCCATGGAGCTCTGGTGCTATGGAGCTCTGGAGGTATGGAGCTCTGGAGGTATGGAGCTCTGGAGGTATGGAGCTATGGAGCCCTGGAGCTCTGGAGGTATGGAGCTATGGTGCTATGGAGCTCTGAACCCATGGAGCTCTGGTGCTATGGAGCTATGGAGCTCTGGTGCTATGGAGCTATGGAGGTATGGAGCCACCAGCCAGCACCCTCCGTGGCTGGATCAATGGAAGTGTTTTAGGTACCAGGCAGCCAAAGGGCCGAGGCCTCACGCTCGACCACGCCGGCGCAGAGTTCCAGCCGCTCGGATAAGCTCTGTCACTCACCCGCCGCGCAGCCACCGGTAACGGGGAAATGTCGCCGCCTTGTGGACACGCCGTTGTAAATGAATGGGCTTTCGCACTTAGTGCAATTTTCGCCAACTCTCTGACTTAGAGCTATGGAAGTATGGAGCTATGGAGCCACCAGCCACCCAGGCTGGAGCTCTGGAGCTCTGGAGGTATGGAGCTCTGGTGCTATGGAAGTATGGAGCTCTGGTGCTATGGAAGTATGGAGCTATGGAGGTATGGAAGTATGGAGCTATGGAAGTATGGAGCTATGGAGCTCTGGAAGTATGGAGCTATGGAGCTCTGGAGGTATGGAGCCCTGGAGCTATGGAGCCCTGGAGCTATGGAAGTATGGAGCTCTGGTGCTATGGAGCTATGGAGCTCTGGTGCTATGGAGCTATGGAGCTATGGAGCTCTGGAGCTATGGAGCTCTGGAGGTATGGAGCTATGGAGCTATGGAGCTCTGGAGGTATGGAGCTATGGAGCTATGGAAGTATGGAGCTCTGGTGCTATGGAGCTATGGAGCTCTGGTGCTATGGAGCTATGGAGCTCTGGTGCTATGGAGCTATGGAGCTCTGGAAGTATGGAGCTCTGGTGCTATGGAGCTATGGAGCTCTGGTGCTATGGAGCTATGGAGCTCTGGTGCTATGGAGCTCTGGTGCTATGGAGCTCTGGTGCTATGGAGCTATGGAGCTCTGGTGCTATGGAGCTCTGGAGGTATGGAGCTCTGGAGGTATGGTGCTCTGGAGGTATGGAGCTATGGAGCCCTGGAGCTCTGGAGGTATGGAGCTATGGTGCTATGGAGCTCTGAAGCCATGGAGCTCTGGTGCTATGGAGCTATGGAGCTCTGGTGCTATGGAGCTATGGAGCTATGGAGCTCTGGAAGTATGGAGCTCTGGTGCTATGGAGCTATGGAGCTCTGGTGCTATGGAGCTATGGAGCTCTGGTGCTATGGAGCTATGGAGCTCTGGTGCTATGGAGCTCTGGTGCTATGGAGCTCTGGTGCTATGGAGCTCTGGAGGTATGGAGCTCTGGAGGTATGGAGCTCTGGAGGTATGGAGCTATGGAGCCCTGGAGCTCTGGAGGTATGGAGCTATGGTGCTATGGAGCTCTGAAGCCATGGAGCTCTGGTGCTATGGAGCTATGGAGCTCTGGTGCTATGGAGCTATGGAGGTATGGAGCCACCAGCCAGCACCCTCCGTGGCTGGATCAATGGAAGTGTTTTAGGTACCAGGCAGCCAAAGGGCCGAGGCCTCACGCTCGACCACGCCGGCGCAGAGTTCCAGCAGCTCGGATAAGCTCTGTCACTCACCCGCCGCGCAGCCACCGGTAACGGGGAAATGTCGCCGCCTTGTGGACACGCCGTTGTAAATGAATGGGGTTTCGCACTTAGTGCAATTTTCGCCAACTCTCTGACTTAGAGCTATGGAAGTATGGAGCTATGGAGCCACCAGCCACCCAGGCTGGAGCTCTGGAGCTCTGGAGGTATGGAGCTCTGGTGCTATGGAAGTATGGAGCTCTGGTGCTATGGAAGTATGGAGCTATGGAGGTATGGAAGTATGGAGCTATGGAAGTATGGAGCTATGGAGCTCTGGAAGTATGGAGCTATGGAGCTCTGGAGGTATGGAGCCCTGGAGCTATGGAGCCCTGGAGCTATGGAAGTATGGAGCTCTGGTGCTATGGAGCTATGGAGCTCTGGTGCTATGGAGCTATGGAGCTATGGAGCTCTGGAGCTATGGAGCTCTGGAGGTATGCAGCTATGGAGCTATGGAGCTCTGGAGGTATGGAGCTATGGAGCTATGGAAGTATGGAGCTCTGGTGCTATGGAGCTATGGAGCTATGGAGCTCTGGAAGTATGGAGCTCTGGTGCTATGGAGCTATGGAGCTCTGGTGCTATGGAGCTATGGAGCTCTGGTGCTATGGAGCTCTGGTGCTATGGAGCTCTGGTGCTATGGAGCTATGGAGCTCTGGTGCTATGGAGCTCTGGAGGTATGGAGCTCTGGAGGTATGGAGCTCTGGAGGTATGGAGCTATGGAGCCCTGGAGCTCTGGAGGTATGGAGCTATGGTGCTATGGAGCTCTGAAGCCATGGAGCTCTGGTGCTATGGAGCTATGGAGCTCTGGTGCTATGGAGCTATGGAGCTATGGAGCTCTGGAAGTATGGAGCTCTGGTGCTATGGAGCTATGGAGCTCTGGTGCTATGGAGCTATGGAGCTCTGGTGCTATGGAGCTATGGAGCTCTGGTGCTATGGAGCTCTGGTGCTATGGAGCTCTGGTGCTATGGAGCTATGGAGCTCTGGTGCTATGGAGCTATGGAGCTCTGGAGGTATGGAGCTCTGGAGGTATGGAGCTCTGGAGGTATGGAGCTATGGAGCCCTGGAGCTCTGGAGGTATGGAGCTATGGTGCTATGGAGCTCTGAAGCCATGGAGCTCTGGTGCTATGGAGCTCTGGAGCTCTGGAGGTATGGAGCTCTGGAGGTATGGAGCTATGGAGCCCTGGAGCTCTGGAGGTATGGAGCTATGGTGCTATGGAGCTCTGAAGCCATGGAGCTCTGGTGCTATGGAGCTCTGGAGCTCTGGAGGTATGGAGCTCTGGAGGTATGGAGCTCTGGAGGTATGGAGCTATGGAGCCCTGGAGCTCTGGAGGTATGGAGCTATGGTGCTATGGAGCTCTGAAGCCATGGAGCTCTGGTGCTATGGAGCTCTGGAGGTATGGAGCTCTGGAGGTATGGAGCTCTGGAGGTATGGAGCTATGGAGCCCTGGAGCTCTGGAGGTATGGAGCTATGGTGCTATGGAGCTCTGAAGCCATGGAGCTCTGGTGCTATGGAGCTCTGGTGCTATGGAGCTCTGGAGGTATGGAGCTCTGGAGGTATGGAGCTCTGGAGGTATGGAGCTATGGAGCCCTGGAGCTCTGGAGGTATGGAGCTATGGTGCTATGGAGCTCTGAAGCCATGGAGCTCTGGTGCTATGGAGCTATGGAGCTCTGGTGCTATGGAGCTATGGAGGTATGGAGCCACCAGCCAGCACCCTCCGTGGCTGGATCAATGGAAGTGTTTTAGGTACCAGGCAGCCAAAGGGCCGAGGCCTCACGCTCGACCACGCCGGCGCAGAGTTCCAGCCGCTCGGATAAGCTCTGTCACTCACCCGCCGCGCAGCCACCGGTAACGGGGAAATGTCGCCGCCTGGCGGACACGCCGTTGTAAATGAATGGGCTTTCGCACTTAGTGCAATTTTCGCCAACTCTCTGACTTAGAGCTATGGAAGTATGGAGCTATGGAGCCACCAGCCACCCAGGCTGGAGCTATGGAGCTCTGGAGGTATGGAGCTCAGGTGCTATGGAAGTATGGAGCTATGGAGCTATGGAAGTATGGAGCTATGGAGCTATGGAGCTCTGGAAGTATGGAGCTATGGAGCTCTGGAGGTATGGAGCTATGGAGCCCTGGAGCCCTGGAGCTATGGAGCTCTGGTGCTATGGAGGTATGGAGCTCTGGAGGTATGGAGCTCTGGAGGTATGGAGCTATGGAGCTATGGAGCTATGGAGCCCTGGAGCTATGGAGCTATGGAGCCCTGGAGCTATGGAGCTATGGAGCTATGGAGCCCTGGAGCTATGGAGCTATGGAGCTCTGGTGCTATGGAGCTATGGAGCTCTGGTGCTATGGAGCTATGGAGGTATGGAGCTCTGGAGGTATGGAGCTCTGGAGGTATGGAGCTATGGAGCCCTGGAGCTCTGGAGGTATGGAGCTATGGTGCTATGGAGCTCTGAAGCCATGGAGCTCTGGTGCTATGGAGCTATGGAGCTCTGGTGCTATGGAGCTATGGAGGTATGGAGCCACCAGCCAGCACCCTCCGTGGCTGGATCAATGGAAGTGTTTTAGGTACCAGGCAGCCAAAGGGCCGAGGCCTCACGCTCGACCACGCCGGCGCAGAGTTCCAGCCGCTCGGATAAGCTCTGTCACTCACCCGCCGCGCAGCCACCGGTAACGGGGAAATGTCGCCGCCTTGTGGACACGCCGTTGTAAATGGAGCTCTGGTGCTATGGAGCTATGGAGCTCTGGTGCTATGGAGCTATGGAGCTCTGGTGCTATGGAGCTATGGAGCTCTGGAAGTATGGAGCTCTGGTGCTATGGAGCTATGGAGCTCTGGTGCTATGGAGCTATGGAGCTCTGGAGCTATGGAGCTCTGGAGGTATGGAGCTATGGAGCTATGGAGCTCTGGAGGTATGGAGCTATGGAGCTATGGAAGTATGGAGCTCTGGTGCTATGGAGCTATGGAGCTCTGGTGCTATGGAGCTATGGAGCTATGGAGGTATGGAGCTCTGGAGGTATGGAGCTCTGGAGGTATGGAGCTATGGAGCCCTGGAGCTCTGGAGGTATGGAGCTATGGTGCTATGGAGCTCTGAAACCATGGAGCTCTGGTGCTATGGAGCTATGGAGCTCTGGTGCTATGGAGCTATGGAGGTATGGAGCCACCAGCCAGCACCCTCCGTGGCTGGATCAATGGAAGTGTTTTAGGTACCAGGCAGCCAAAGGGCCGAGGCCTCACGCTCGACCACGCCGGCGCAGAGTTCCAGCCGCTCGGATAAGCTCTGTCACTCACCCGCCGCGCAGCCACCGGTAACGGGGAAATGTCGCCGCCTTGTGGACACGCCGTTGTAAATGGAGCTCTGGTGCTATGGAGCTATGGAGCTCTGGTGCTATGGAGCTATGGAGCTCTGGTGCTATGGAGCTATGGAGCTCTGGAAGTATGGAGCTCTGGTGCTATGGAGCTATGGAGCTCTGGTGCTATGGAGCTATGGAGCTCTGGAGCTATGGAGCTCTGGAGGTATGGAGCTATGGAGCTATGGAGCTCTGGAGGTATGGAGCTATGGAGCTATGGAAGTATGGAGCTCTGGTGCTATGGAGCTATGGAGCTCTGGTGCTATGGAGCTATGGAGCTCTGGTGCTATGGAGCTATGGAGCTATGGAGCTCTGGAAGTATGGAGCTCTGGTGCTATGGAGCTATGGAGCTCTGGTGCTATGGAGCTATGGAGCTCTGGTGCTATGGAGCTATGGAGCTCTGGTGCTATGGAGCTCTGGTGCTATGGAGCTCTGGTGCTATGGAGCTATGGAGCTCTGGTGCTATGGAGCTATGGAGCTCTGGAGGTATGGAGCTCTGGAGGTATGGAGCTCTGGAGGTATGGAGCTTTGGAGCCCTGGAGCTCTGGAGGTATGGAGCTATGGTGCTATGGAGCTCTGAAGCCATGGAGCTCTGGTGCTATGGAGCTCTGGAGCTCTGGAGGTATGGAGCTCTGGAGGTATGGAGCTATGGAGCCCTGGAGCTCTGGAGGTATGGAGCTATGGTGCTATGGAGCTCTGAAGCCATGGAGCTCTGGTGCTATGGAGCTCTGGAGCTCTGGAGGTATGGAGCTCTGGAGCTATGGAGCCCTGGAGCTCTGGAGGTATGGAGCTATGGTGCTATGGAGCTCTGAAGCCATGGAGCTCTGGTGCTATGGAGCTCTGGAGCTCTGGAGGTATGGAGCTCTGGAGGTATGGAGCTCTGGAGGTATGGAGCTATGGAGCCCTGGAGCTCTGGAGGTATGGAGCTATGGTGCTATGGAGCTCTGAAGCCATGGAGCTCTGGTGCTATGGAGCTCTGGAGGTATGGAGCTCTGGAGGTATGGAGCTCTGGAGGTATGGAGCTATGGAGCCCTGGAGCTCTGGAGGTATGGAGCTATGGTGCTATGGAGCTCTGAAGCCATGGAGCTCTGGTGCTATGGAGCTCTGGAGGTATGGAGCTCTGGAGGTATGGAGCTCTGGAGGTATGGAGCTATGGAGCCCTGGAGCTCTGGAGGTATGGAGCTATGGTGCTATGGAGCTCTGAAGCCATGGAGCTCTGGTGCTATGGAGCTCTGGAGGTATGGAGCTCTGGAGGTATGGAGCTCTGGAGGTATGGAGCTATGGAGCCCTGGAGCTCTGGAGGTATGGAGCTATGGTGCTATGGAGCTCTGAAGCCATGGAGCTCTGGTGCTATGGAGCTATGGAGCTCTGGTGCTATGGAGCTATGGAGGTATGGAGCCACCAGCCAGCACCCTCCGTGGCTGGATCAATGGAAGTGTTTTAGGTACCAGGCAGCCAAAGGGCCGAGGCCTCACGCTCGACCACGCCGGCGCAGAGTTCCAGCCGCTCGGATAAGCTCTGTCACTCACCCGCCGCGCAGCCACCGGTAACGGGGAAATGTCGCCGCCTTGTGGACACGCCGTTGTAAATGAATGGGCTTTCGCACTTAGTGCAATTTTCGCCAACTCTCTGACAGAGCTATGGAAGTATGGAGCTATGGAGCCACCAGCCACCCAGGCTGGAGCTCTGGAGCTCTGGAGGTATGGAGCTCTGGTGCTATGGAAGTATGGAGCTCTGGTGCTATGGAAGTATGGAGCTATGGAGGTATGGAAGTATGGAGCTATGGAAGTATGGAGCTATGGAGCTCTGGAAGTATGGAGCTATGGAGCTCTGGAGGTATGGAGCCCTGGAGCTATGGAGCCCTGGAGCTATGGAAGTATGGAGCTCTGGTGCTATGGAGCTATGGAGCTCTGGTGCTATGGAGCTATGGAGCTATGGAGCTCTGGAGCTATGGAGCTCTGGAGGTATGGAGCTATGGAGCTATGGAGCTCTGGAGGTATGGAGCTATGGAGCTATGGAAGTATGGAGCTCTGGTGCTATGGAGCTATGGAGCTCTGGTGCTATGGAGCTATGGAGCTCTGGTGCTATGGAGCTATGGAGCTATGGAGCTATGGAGCTCTGGAAGTATGGAGCTCTGGTGCTATGGAGCTATGGAGCTCTGGTGCTATGGAGCTATGGAGCTCTGGTGCTATGGAGCTCTGGTGCTATGGAGCTCTGGTGCTATGGAGCTATGGAGCTCTGGTGCTATGGAGCTCTGGAGGTATGGAGCTCTGGAGGTATGGAGCTCTGGAGGTATGGAGCTATGGAGCCCTGGAGCTCTGGAGGTATGGAGCTATGGTGCTATGGAGCTCTGAAGCCATGGAGCTCTGGTGCTATGGAGCTATGGAGCTCTGGTGCTATGGAGCTATGGAGCTATGGAGCTCTGGAAGTATGGAGCTCTGGTGCTATGGAGCTATGGAGCTCTGGTGCTATGGAGCTATGGAGCTCTGGTGCTATGGAGCTATGGAGCTCTGGTGCTATGGAGCTCTGGTGCTATGGAGCTCTGGTGCTATGGAGCTATGGAGCTCTGGTGCTATGGAGCTATGGAGCTCTGGAGGTATGGAGCTCTGGAGGTATGGAGCTCTGGAGGTATGGAGCTATGGAGCCCTGGAGCTCTGGAGGTATGGAGCTATGGTGCTATGGAGTTCTGAAGCCATGGAGCTCTGGTGCTATGGAGCTCTGGAGCTCTGGAGGTATGGAGCTCTGGAGGTATGGAGCTATGGAGCCCTGGAGCTCTGGAGGTATGGAGCTATGGTGCTATGGAGCTCTGAAGCCAAGGAGCTCTGGTGCTATGGAGCTCTGGAGCTCTGGAGGTATGGAGCTCTGGAGGTATGGAGCTCTGGAGGTATGGAGCTATGGAGCCCTGGAGCTCTGGAGGTATGGAGCTATGGTGCTATGGAGCTCTGAAGCCATGGAGCTCTGGTGCTATGGAGCTCTGGAGGTATGGAGCTCTGGAGGTATGGAGCTCTGGAGGTATGGAGCTATGGAGCCCTGGAGCTCTGGAGGTATGGAGCTATGGTGCTATGGAGCTCTGAAGCCATGGAGCTCTGGTGCTATGGAGCTCTGGAGGTATGGAGCTCTGGAGGTATGGAGCTCTGGAGGTATGGAGCTATGGAGCCCTGGAGCTCTGGAGGTATGGAGCTATGGTGCTATGGAGCTCTGAAGCCATGGAGCTCTGGTGCTATGGAGCTATGGAGCTCTGGTGCTATGGAGCTATGGAGGTATGGAGCCACCAGCCAGCACCCTCCGTGGCTGGATCAATGGAAGTGTTTTAGGTACCAGGCAGCCAAAGGGCCGAGGCCTCACGCTCGACCACGCCGGCGCAGAGTTCCAGCCGCTCGGATAAGCTCTGTCACTCACCCGCCGCGCAGCCACCGGTAACGGGGAAATGTCGCCGCCTTGTGGACACGCCGTTGTAAATGAATGGGCTTTCGCACTTAGTGCAATTTTCGCCAACTCTCTGACTTAGAGCTATGGAAGTATGGAGCTATGGAGCCACCAGCCACCCAGGCTGGAGCTCTGGAGCTCTGGAGGTATGGAGCTCTGGTGCTATGGAAGTATGGAGCTCTGGTGCTATGGAAGTATGGAGCTATGGAGGTATGGAAGTATGGAGCTATGGAAGTATGGAGCTATGGAGCTCTGGAAGTATGGAGCTATGGAGCTCTGGAGGTATGGAGCCCTGGAGCTATGGAGCCCTGGAGCTATGGAAGTATGGAGCTCTGGTGCTATGGAGCTATGGAGCTCTGGTGCTATGGAGCTATGGAGCTATGGAGCTCTGGAGCTATGGAGCTCTGGAGGTATGGAGCTATGGAGCTATGGAGCTCTGGAGGTATGGAGCTATGGAGCTATGGAAGTATGGAGCTCTGGTGCTATGGAGCTATGGAGCTCTGGTGCTATGGAGCTATGGAGCTCTGGTGCTATGGAGCTATGGAGCTATGGAGCTCTGGAAGTATGGAGCTCTGGTGCTATGGAGCTATGGAGCTCTGGTGCTATGGAGCTATGGAGCTCTGGTGCTATGGAGCTCTGGTGCTATGGAGCTCTGGTGCTATGGAGCTATGGAGCTCTGGTGCTATGGAGCTCTGGAGGTATGGAGCTCTGGAGGTATGGAGCTCTGGAGGTATGGAGCTATGGAGCCCTGGAGCTCTGGAGGTATGGAGCTATTGTGCTATGGAGCTCTGAAGCCATGGAGCTCTGGTGCTATGGATTTATGGAGCTCTGGTGCTATGGAGCTATGGAGCTATGGAGCTCTGGAAGTATGGAGCTCTGGTGCTATGGAGCTATGGAGCTCTGGTGCTATGGAGCTATGGAGCTCTGGTGCTATGGAGCTATGGAGCTCTGGTGCTATGGAGCTCTGGTGCTATGGAGCTCTGGTGCTATGGAGCTATGGAGCTCTGGTGCTATGGAGCTATGGAGCTCTGGAGGTATGGAGCTCTGGAGGTATGGAGCTCTGGAGGTATGGAGCTATGGAGCCCTGGAGCTCTGGAGGTATGGAGCTATGGTGCTATGGAGCTCTGAAGCCATGGAGCTCTGGTGCTATGGAGCTCTGGAGCTCTGGAGGTATGGAGCTCTGGAGGTATGGAGCTATGGAGCCCTGGAGCTCTGGAGGTATGGAGCTATGGTGCTATGGAGCTCTGAAGCCATGGAGCTCTGGTGCTATGGAGCTCTGGAGCTCTGGAGGTATGGAGCTCTGGAGGTATGGAGCTCTGGAGGTATGGAGCTATGGAGCCCTGGAGCTCTGGAGGTATGGAGCTATGGTGCTATGGAGCTCTGAAGCCATGGAGCTCTGGTGCTATGGAGCTCTGGAGGTATGGAGCTCTGGAGGTATGGAGCTCTGGAGGTATGGAGCTATGGAGCCCTGGAGCTCTGGAGGTATGGAGCTATGGTGCTATGGAGCTCTGAAGCCATGGAGCTCTGGTGCTATGGAGCTCTGGAGGTATGGAGCTCTGGAGGTATGGAGCTCTGGAGGTATGGAGCTATGGAGCCCTGGAGCTCTGGAGGTATGGAGCTATGGTGCTATGGAGCTCTGAAGCCATGGAGCTCTGGTGCTATGGAGCTCTGGAGGTATGGAGCTCTGGAGGTATGGAGCTCTGGAGGTATGGAGCTATGGAGCCCTGGAGCTCTGGAGGTATGGAGCTATGGTGCTATGGAGCTCTGAAGCCATGGAGCTCTGGTGCTATGGAGCTATGGAGCTCTGGTGCTATGGAGCTATGGAGGTATGGAGCCACCAGCCAGCACCCTCCGTGGCTGGATCAATGGAAGTGTTTTAGGTACCAGGCAGCCAAAGGGCCGAGGCCTCACGCTCGACCACGCCGGCGCAGAGTTCCAGCCGCTCGGATAAGCTCTGTCACTCACCCGCCGCGCAGCCACCGGTAACGGGGAAATGTCGCCGCCTTGTGGACACGCCGTTGTAAATGAATGGGCTTTCGCACTTAGTGCAATTTTCGCCAACTCTCTGACAGAGCTATGGAAGTATGGAGCTATGGAGCCACCAGCCACCCAGGCTGGAGCTCTGGAGCTCTGGAGGTATGGAGCTCTGGTGCTATGGAAGTATGGAGCTCTGGTGCTATGGAAGTATGGAGCTATGGAGGTATGGAAGTATGGAGCTATGGAAGTATGGAGCTATGGAGCTCTGGAAGTATGGAGCTATGGAGCTCTGGAGGTATGGAGCCCTGGAGCTATGGAGCCCTGGAGCTATGGAAGTATGGAGCTCTGGTGCTATGGAGCTATGGAGCTCTGGTGCTATGGAGCTATGGAGCTATGGAGCTCTGGAGCTATGGAGCTCTGGAGGTATGGAGCTATGGAGCTATGGAGCTCTGGAGGTATGGAGCTATGGAGCTATGGAAGTATGGAGCTCTGGTGCTATGGAGCTATGGAGCTCTGGTGCTATGGAGCTATGGAGCTCTGGTGCTATGGAGCTATGGAGCTATGGAGCTCTGGAAGTATGGAGCTCTGGTGCTATGGAGCTATGGAGCTCTGGTGCTATGGAGCTATGGAGCTCTGGTGCTATGGAGCTCTGGTGCTATGGAGCTCTGGTGCTATGGAGCTATGGAGCTCTGGTGCTATGGAGCTATGGAGCTCTGGAGGTATGGAGCTCTGGAGGTATGGAGCTCTGGAGGTATGGAGCTATGGAGCCCTGGAGCTCTGGAGGTATGGAGCTATGGTGCTATGGAGCTCTGAAGCCATGGAGCTCTGGTGCTATGGAGCTCTGGAGCTCTGGAGGTATGGAGCTCTGGAGGTATGGAGCTATGGAGCCCTGGAGCTCTGGAGGTATGGAGCTATGGAGCTCTGAAGCCATGGAGCTCTGGTGCTATGGAGCTCTGGAGCTCTGGAGGTATGGAGCTCTGGAGGTATGGAGCTCTGGAGGTATGGAGCTATGGAGCCCTGGAGCTCTGGAGGTATGGAGCTATGGTGCTATGGAGCTCTGAAGCCATGGAGCTCTGGTGCTATGGAGCTCTGGAGGTATGGAGCTCTGGAGGTATGGAGCTCTGGAGGTATGGAGCTATGGAGCCCTGGAGCTCTGGAGGTATGGAGCTATGGTGCTATGGAGCTCTGAAGCCATGGAGCTCTGGTGCTATGGAGCTCTGGAGGTATGGAGCTCTGGAGGTATGGAGCTATGGAGCCCTGGAGCTCTGGAGGTATGGAGCTATGGTGCTATGGAGCTCTGAAGCCATGGAGCTCTGGTGCTATGGAGCTATGGAGCTCTGGTGCTATGGAGCTATGGAGGTATGGAGCCACCAGCCAGCACCCTCCGTGGCTGGATCAATGGAAGTGTTTTAGGTACCAGGCAGCCAAAGGGCCGAGGCCTCACGCTCGACCACGCCGGCGCAGAGTTCCAGCCGCTCGGATAAGCTCTGTCACTCACCCGCCGCGCAGCCACCGGTAACGGGGAAATGTCGCCGCCTGGCGGACACGCCGTTGTAAATGAATGGGCTTTCGCACTTAGTGCAATTTTCGCCAACTCTCTGACTTAGAGCTATGGAAGTATGGAGCTATGGAGCCACCAGCCACCCAGGCTGGAGCTCTGGAGCTCTGGAGGTATGGAGCTCTGGTGCTATGGAAGTATGGAGCTCTGGTGCTATGGAAGTATGGAGCTATGGAGGTATGGAAGTATGGAGCTATGGAAGTATGGAGCTATGGAGCTCTGGAAGTAGGGAGCTATGGAGCTCTGGAGGTATGGAGCCCTGGAGCTATGGAGCCCTGGAGCTATGGAAGTATGGAGCTCTGGTGCTATGGAGCTATGGAGCTCTGGTGCTATGGAGCTATGGAGCTATGGAGCTCTGGAGCTATGGAGCTCTGGAGGTATGGAGCTATGGAGCTATGGAGCTCTGGAGGTATGGAGCTATGGAGCTATGGAAGTATGGAGCTCTGGTGCTATGGAGCTATGGAGCTCTGGTGCTATGGAGCTATGGAGCTCTGGTGCTATGGAGCTATGGAGCTATGGAGCTCTGGAAGTATGGAGCTCTGGTGTTATGGAGCTATGGAGCTCTGGTGCTATGGAGCTATGGAGCTCTGGTGCTATGGAGCTCTGGTGCTATGGAGCTCTGGTGCTATGGAGCTATGGAGCTCTGGTGCTATGGAGCTCTGGAGGTATGGAGCTCTGGAGGTATGGAGCTCTGGAGGTATGGAGCTATGGAGCCCTGGAGCTCTGGAGGTATGGAGCTATGGTGCTATGGAGCTCTGAAGCCATGGAGCTCTGGTGCTATGGAGCTATGGAGCTCTGGTGCTATGGAGCTATGGAGCTATGGAGCTCTGGAAGTATGGAGCTCTGGTGCTATGGAGCTATGGAGCTCTGGTGCTATGGAGCTATGGAGCTCTGGTGCTATGGAGCTATGGAGCTCTGGTGCTATGGAGCTCTGGTGCTATGGAGCTCTGGTGCTATGGAGCTATGGAGCTCTGGTGCTATGGAGCTATGGAGCTCTGGAGGTATGGAGCTCTGGAGGTATGGAGCTCTGGAGGTATGGAGCTATGGAGCCCTGGAGCTCTGGAGGTATGGAGCTATGGTGCTATGGAGCTCTGAAGCCATGGAGCTCTGGTGCTATGGAGCTCTGGAGCTCTGGAGGTATGGAGCTCTGGAGGTATGGAGCTATGGAGCCCTGGAGCTCTGGAGGTATGGAGCTATGGTGCTATGGAGCTCTGAAGCCATGGAGCTCTGGTGCTATGGAGCTCTGGAGCTCTGGAGGTATGGAGCTCTGGAGGTATGGAGCTCTGGAGGTATGGAGCTATGGAGCCCTGGAGCTCTGGAGGTATGGAGCTATGGTGCTATGGAGCTCTGAAGCCATGGAGCTCTGGTGCTATGGAGCTCTGGAGGTATGGAGCTCTGGAGGTATGGAGCTCTGGAGGTATGGAGCTATGGAGCCCTGGAGCTCTGGAGGTATGGAGCTATGGTGCTATGGAGCTCTGAAGCCATGGAGCTCTGGTGCTATGGAGCTCTGGAGGTATGGAGCTCTGGAGGTATGGAGCTCTGGAGGTATGGAGCTATGGAGCCCTGGAGCTCTGGAGGTATGGAGCTATGGTGCTATGGAGCTCTGAAGCCATGGAGCTCTGGTGCTATGGAGCTATGGAGCTCTGGTGCTATGGAGCTATGGAGGTATGGAGCCACCAGCCAGCACCCTCCGTGGCTGGATCAATGGAAGTGTTTTAGGTACCAGGCAGCCAAAGGGCCGAGGCCTCACGCTCGACCACGCCGGCGCAGAGTTCCAGCCGCTCGGATAAGCTCTGTCACTCACCCGCCGCGCAGCCACCGGTAACGGGGAAATGTCGCCGCCTGGCGGACACGCCGTTGTAAATGAATGGGCTTTCGCACTTAGTGCAATTTTCGCCAACTCTCTGACTTAGAGCTATGGAAGTATGGAGCTATGGAGCCACCAGCCACCCAGGCTGGAGCTATGGAGCTCTGGAGGTATGGAGCTCAGGTGCTATGGAAGTATGGAGCTATGGAGCTATGGAAGTATGGAGCTATGGAGCTATGGAGCTCTGGAAGTATGGAGCTATGGAGCTCTGGAGGTATGGAGCTATGGAGCCCTGGAGCCCTGGAGCTATGGAGCTCTGGTGCTATGGAGGTATGGAGCTCTGGAGGTATGGAGCTCTGGAGGTATGGAGCTATGGAGCTATGGAGCCCTGGAGCTTAGGAGCTATGGAGCCCTGGAGCTATGGAGCTATGGAGCCCTGGAGCTATGGAGCTATGGAGCTCTGGTGCTATGGAGCTATGGAGCTCTGGTGCTATGGAGCTATGGAGCTCTGGTGCTATGGAGCTATGGAGCTCTGGAAGTATGGAGCTATGGAGCTCTGGAGGTATGGAGCTATGGAGCCCTGGAGCTATGGAGCCCTGGAGCTATGGAAGTATGGAGCTCTGGTGCTATGGAGCTATGGAGCTCTGGTGCTATGGAGCTATGGAGCTCTGGAGCTATGGAGCTCTGGAGGTATGGAGCTATGGAGCTATGGAGCTCTGGAGGTATGGAGCTATGGAGCTATGGAAGTATGGAGCTCTGGTGCTATGGAGCTATGGAGCTCTGGTGCTATGGAGCTATGGAGCTCTGGTGCTATGGAGCTATGGAGCTATGGAGCTCTGGAAGTATGGAGCTCTGGTGCTATGGAGCTATGGAGCTCTGGTGCTATGGAGCTATGGAGCTCTGGTGCTATGGAGCTATGGAGCTCTGGTGCTATGGAGCTCTGGTGCTATGGAGCTATGGAGCTCTGGTGCTATGGAGCTATGGAGCTCTGGAGGTATGGAGCTCTGGAGGTATGGAGCTCTGGAGGTATGGAGCTTTGGAGCCCTGGAGCTCTGGAGGTATGGAGCTATGGTGCTATGGAGCTCTGAAGCCATGGAGCTCTGGTGCTATGGAGCTCTGGAGCTCTGGAGGTATGGAGCTCTGGAGGTATGGAGCTATGGAGCCCTGGAGCTCTGGAGGTATGGAGCTATGGTGCTATGGAGCTCTGAAGCCATGGAGCTCTGGTGCTATGGAGCTCTGGAGCTCTGGAGCTCTGGAGGTATGGAGCTCTGGAGGTATGGAGCTATGGAGCCCTGGAGCTCTGGAGGTATGGAGCTATGGTGCTATGGAGCTCTGAAGCCATGGAGCTCTGGTGCTATGGAGCTCTGGAGCTCTGGAGGTATGGAGCTCTGGAGGTATGGAGCTCTGGAGGTATGGAGCTATGGAGCCCTGGAGCTCTGGAGGTATGGAGCTATGGTGCTATGGAGCTCTGAAGCCATGGAGCTCTGGTGCTATGGAGCTCTGGAGGTATGGAGCTCTGGAGGTATGGAGCTCTGGAGGTATGGAGCTATGGAGCCCTGGAGCTCTGGAGGTATGGAGCTATGGTGCTATGGAGCTCTGAAGCCATGGAGATCTGGTGCTATGGAGCTCTGGAGGTATGGAGCTCTGGAGGTATGGAGCTCTGGAGGTATGGAGCTATGGAGCCCTGGAGCTCTGGAGGTATGGAGCTATGGTGCTATGGAGCTCTGAAGCCATGGAGCTCTGGTGCTATGGAGCTCTGGAGGTATGGAGCTCTGGAGGTATGGAGCTCTGGAGGTATGGAGCTATGGAGCCCTGGAGCTCTGGAGGTATGGAGCTATGGTGCTATGGAGCTCTGAAGCCATGGAGCTCTGGTGCTATGGAGCTATGGAGCTCTGGTGCTATGGAGCTATGGAGGTATGGAGCCACCAGCCAGCACCCTCCGTGGCTGGATCAATGGAAGTGTTTTAGGTACCAGGCAGCCAAAGGGCCGAGGCCTCACGCTCGACCACGCCGGCGCAGAGTTCCAGCCGCTCGGATAAGCTCTGTCACTCACCCGCCGCGCAGCCACCGGTAACGGGGAAATGTCGCCGCCTTGTGGACACGCCGTTGTAAATGAATGGGCTTTCGCACTTAGTGCAATTTTCGCCAACTCTCTGACTTAGAGCTATGGAAGTATGGAGCTATGGAGCCACCAGCCACCCAGGCTGGAGCTCTGGAGCTCTGGAGGTATGGAGCTCTGGTGCTATGGAAGTATGGAGCTCTGGTGCTATGGAAGTATGGAGCTATGGAGGTATGGAAGTATGGAGCTATGGAAGTATGGAGCTATGGAGCTCTGGAAGTATGGAGCTATGGAGCTCTGGAGGTATGGAGCCCTGGAGCTATGGAGCCCTGGAGCTATGGAAGTATGGAGCTCTGGTGCTATGGAGCTATGGAGCTCTGGTGCTATGGAGCTATGGAGCTATGGAGCTCTGGAGCTATGGAGCTCTGGAGGTATGCAGCTATGGAGCTATGGAGCTCTGGAGGTATGGAGCTATGGAGCTATGGAAGTATGGAGCTCTGGTGCTATGGAGCTATGGAGCTCTGGTGCTATGGAGCTATGGAGCTCTGGTGCTATGGAGCTATGGAGCTATGGAGCTCTGGAAGTATGGAGCTCTGGTGCTATGGAGCTATGGAGCTCTGGTGCTATGGAGCTATGGAGCTCTGGTGCTATGGAGCTATGGAGCTCTGGTGCTATGGAGCTCTGGTGCTATGGAGCTCTGGTGCTATGGAGCTATGGAGCTCTGGTGCTATGGAGCTATGGAGCTCTGGAGGTATGGAGCTCTGGAGGTATGGAGCTCTGGAGGTATGGAGCTATGGAGCCCTGGAGCTCTGGAGGTATGGAGCTATGGTGCTATGGAGCTCTGAAGCCATGGAGCTCTGGTGCTATGGAGCTCTGGAGCTCTGGAGGTATGGAGCTCTGGAGGTATGGAGCTATGGAGCCCTGGAGCTCTGGAGGTATGGAGCTATGGAGCTCTGAAGCCATGGAGCTCTGGTGCTATGGAGCTCTGGAGCTCTGGAGGTATGGAGCTCTGGAGGTATGGAGCTCTGGAGGTATGGAGCTATGGAGCCCTGGAGCTCTGGAGGTATGGAGCTATGGTGCTATGGAGCTCTGAAGCCATGGAGCTCTGGTGCTGTGGAGCTCTGGAGGTATGGAGCTCTGGAGGTATGGAGCTCTGGAGGTATGGAGCTATGGAGCCCTGGAGCTCTGGAGGTATGGAGCTATGGTGCTATGGAGCTCTGAAGCCATGGAGCTCTGGTGCTATGGAGCTCTGGAGGTATGGAGCTCTGGAGGTATGGAGCTCTGGAGGTATGGAGCTATGGAGCCCTGGAGCTCTGGAGGTATGGAGCTATGGTGCTATGGAGCTCTGAAGCCATGGAGCTCTGGTGCTATGGAGCTATGGAGCTCTGGTGCTATGGAGCTATGGAGGTATGGAGCCACCAGCCAGCACCCTCCGTGGCTGGATCAATGGAAGTGTTTTAGGTACCAGGCAGCCAAAGGGCCGAGGCCTCACGCTCGACCACGCCGGCGCAGAGTTCCAGCCGCTCGGATAAGCTCTGTCACTCACCCGCCGCGCAGCCACCGGTAACGGGGAAATGTCGCCGCCTTGTGGACACGCCGTTGTAAATGAATGGGCTTTCGCACTTAGTGCAATTTTCGCCAACTCTCTGACTTAGAGCTATGGAAGTATGGAGCTATGGAGCCACCAGCCACCCAGGCTGGAGCTCTGGAGCTCTGGAGGTATGGAGCTCTGGTGCTATGGAAGTATGGAGCTCTGGTGCTATGGAAGTATGGAGCTATGGAGGTATGGAAGTATGGAGCTATGGAAGTATGGAGCTATGGAGCTCTGGAAGTATGGAGCTATGGAGCTCTGGAGGTATGGAGCCCTGGAGCTATGGAGCCCTGGAGCTATGGAAGTATGGAGCTCTGGTGCTATGGAGCTATGGAGCTCTGGTGCTATGGAGCTATGGAGCTATGGAGCTCTGGAGCTATGGAGCTCTGGAGGTATGGAGCTATGGAGCTATGGAGCTCTGGAGGTATGGAGCTATGGAGCTATGGAAGTATGGAGCTCTGGTGCTATGGAGCTATGGAGCTCTGGTGCTATGGAGCTATGGAGCTCTGGTGCTATGGAGCTATGGAGCTATGGAGCTCTGGAGGTATGGAGCTATGGAGCCCTGGAGCTATGGAGCTCTGGTGCTATGGAGGTATGGAGCTCTGGAGGTATGGAGCTCTGGAGGTATGGAGCTATGGAGCTATGGAGCTATGGAGCTCTGGTGCTATGGAGCTCTGGAGCTATGGAGCTATGGAGCCCTGGAGCTATGGAGCTATGGAGCTCTGGTGCTATGGAGCTATGGAGCTCTGGTGCTATGGAGCTATGGAGCTCTGGTGCTATGGAGCTATGGAGCTCTGGTGCTATGGAGCTATGGAGCTCTGGAAGTATGGAGCTATGGAGCTCTGGAGGTATGGAGCTATGGAGCCCTGGAGCTATGGAGCCCTGGAGCTATGGAAGTATGGAGCTCTGGTGCTATGGAGCTATGGAGCTCTGGTGCTATGGAACTATGGAGCTCTGGAGCTATGGAGCTCTGGAGGTATGGAGCTATGGAGCTATGGAGCTCTGGAGGTATGGAGCTATGGAGCTATGGAAGTATGGAGCTCTGGTGCTATGGAGCTATGGAGCTCTGGTGCTATGGAGCTATGGAGCTCTGGTGCTATGGAGCTATGGAGCTATGGAGCTCTGGAAGTATGGAGCTCTGGTGCTATGGAGCTATGGAGCTGTGGTGCTATGGAGCTATGGAGCTCTGGTGCTATGGAGCTATGGAGCTCTGGTGCTATGGAGCTCTGGTGCTATGGAGCTCTGGTGCTATGGAGCTATGGAGCTCTGGTGCTATGGAGCTATGGAGCTCTGGAGGTATGGAGCTCTGGAGGTATGGAGCTCTGGAGGTATGGAGCTTTGGAGCCCTGGAGCTCTGGAGGTATGGAGCTATGGTGCTATGGAGCTCTGAAGCCATGGAGCTCTGGTGCTATGGAGCTCTGGAGCTCTGGAGGTATGGAGCTCTGGAGGTATGGAGCTATGGAGCCCTGGAGCTCTGGAGGTATGGAGCTATGGTGCTATGGAGTTCTGAAGCCATGGAGCTCTGGTGCTATGGAGCTCTGGAGCTCTGGAGGTATGGAGCTCTGGAGGTATGGAGCTATGGAGCCCTGGAGCTCTGGAGCTCTGGAGGTATGGAGCTATGGTGCTATGGAGCTCTGAAGCCATGGAGCTCTGGTGCTATGGAGCTCTGGAGCTCTGGAGGTATGGAGCTCTGGAGGTATGGAGCTCTGGAGGTATGGAGCTATGGAGCCCTGGAGCTCTGGAGGTATGGAGCTATGGTGCTATGGAGCTCTGAAGCCATGGAGCTCTGGTGCTATGGAGCTCTGGAGGTATGGAGCTCTGGAGGTATGGAGCTCTGGAGGTATGGAGCTATGGAGCTATGGAGCTCTGGAGCTATGGAGCTCTGGAGGTATGGAGCTATGGAGCTATGGAGCTCTGGAGGTATGGAGCTATGGAGCTATGGAAGTATGGAGCTCTGGTGCTATGGAGCTATGGAGCTCTGGTGCTATGGAGCTATGGAGCTCTGGTGCTATGGAGCTATGGAGCTATGGAGCTCTGGAGGTATGGAGCTCTGGAGGTATGGAGCTATGGAGCCCTGGAGCTCTGGAGGTATGGAGCTATGGTGCTATGGAGCTCTGAAGCCATGGAGCTCTGGTGCTATGGAGCTATGGAGCTCTGGTGCTATGGAGCTCTGGAGGTATGGAGCTCTGGAGGTATGGAGCTATGGAGCCCTGGAGCTCTGGAGGTATGGAGCTATGGTGCTATGGAGCTCTGAAGCCATGGAGCTCTGGTGCTATGGAGCTATGGAGCTCTGGTGCTATGGAGCTATGGAGCTATGGAGCTCTGGAAGTATGGAGCTCTGGTGCTATGGAGCTATGGAGCTCTGGTGCTATGGAGCTATGGAGCTCTGGTGCTATGGAGCTATGGAGCTCTGGTGCTATGGAGCTCTGGTGCTATGGAGCTCTGGTGCTATGGAGCTATGGAGCTCTGGTGCTATGGAGCTATGGAGCTCTGGAGGTATGGAGCTCTGGAGGTATGGAGCTCTGGAGGTATGGAGCTATGGAGCCCTGGAGCTCTGGAGGTATGGAGCTATGGTGCTATGGAGCTCTGAAGCCATGGAGCTCTGGTGCTATGGAGCTCTGGAGCTCTGGAGGTATGGAGCTCTGGAGGTATGGAGCTATGGAGCCCTGGAGCTCTGGAGGTATGGAGCTATGGTGCTATGGAGCTCTGAAGCCATGGAGCTCTGGTGCTATGGAGCTCTGGAGCTCTGGAGGTATGGAGCTCTGGAGGTATGGAGCTCTGGAGGTATGGAGCTATGGAGCCCTGGAGCTCTGGAGGTATGGAGCTATGGTGCTATGGAGCTCTGAAGCCATGGAGCTCTGGTGCTATGGAGCTCTGGAGGTATGGAGCTCTGGAGGTATGGAGCTCTGGAGGTATGGAGCTATGGAGCCCTGGAGCTCTGGAGGTATGGAGCTATGGTGCTATGGAGCTCTGAAGCCATGGAGCTCTGGTGCTATGGAGCTCTGGAGGTATGGAGCTCTGGAGGTATGGAGCTCTGGAGGTATGGAGCTATGGAGCCCTGGAGCTCTGGAGGTATGGAGCTATGGTGCTATGGAGCTCTGAAGCCATGGAGCTCTGGTGCTATGGAGCTATGGAGCTCTGGTGCTATGGAGCTATGGAGGTATGGAGCCACCAGCCAGCACCCTCCGTGGCTGGATCAATGGAAGTGTTTTAGGTACCAGGCAGCCAAAGGGCCGAGGCCTCACGCTCGACCACGCCGGCGCAGAGTTCCAGCCGCTCGGATAAGCTCTGTCACTCACCCGCCGCGCAGCCACCGGTAACGGGGAAATGTCGCCGCCTGGCGGACACGCCGTTGTAAATGAATGGGCTTTCGCACTTAGTGCAATTTTCGCCAACTCTCTGACTGGAGCTATGGAAGTATGGAGCTATGGAGCCACCAGCCACCCAGGCTGGAGCTATGGAGCTCTGGAGGTATGGAGCTCTGGTGCTATGGAAGTATGGAGCTATGGAGCTATGGAAGTATGGAGCTATGGAGCTATGGAGCTCTGGAAGTATGGAGCTATGGAGCTCTGGAGGTATGGAGCTATGGAGCCCTGGAGCCCTGGAGCTATGGAGCCCTGGAGCTATGGAGCTATGGAGCCCTGGAGCTATGGAGCTATGGAGCCCTGGAGCTATGGAGCTATGGAGCTCTGGTGCTATGGAGCTATGGAGCTCTGGTGCTATGGAGCTATGGAGCTCTGGTGCTATGGAGCTATGGAGCTCTGGTGCTATGGAGCTCTGGTGCTATGGAGCTCTGGTGCTATGGAGCTATGGAGCTCTGGTGCTATGGAGCTATGGAGCTCTGGAGGTATGGAGCTCTGGAGGTATGGAGCTCTGGAGGTATGGAGCTTTGGAGCCCTGGAGCTCTGGAGGTATGGAGCTATGGTGCTATGGAGCTCTGAAGCCATGGAGCTCTGGTGCTATGGAGCTCTGGAGCTCTGGAGGTATGGAGCTCTGGAGGTATGGAGCTATGGAGCCCTGGAGCTCTGGAGGTATTGAGCTATGGTGCTATGGAGCTCTGAAGCCATGGAGCTCTGGTGCTATGGAGCTCTGGAGCTCTGGAGGTATGGAGCTCTGGAGGTATGGAGCTATGGAGCCCTGGAGCTCTGGAGGTATGGAGCTATGGTGCTATGGAGCTCTGAAGCCATGGAGCTCTGGTGCTATGGAGCTCTGGAGCTCTGGAGGTATGGAGCTCTGGAGGTATGGAGCTCTGGAGGTATGGAGCTATGGAGCCCTGGAGCTCTGGAGGTATGGAGCTATGGTGCTATGGAGCTCTGAAGCCATGGAGCTCTGGTGCTATGGAGCTCTGGAGCTCTGGAGCTCTGGAGGTATGGAGCTCTGGAGGTATGGAGCTATGGAGCCCTGGAGCTCTGGAGGTATGGAGCTATGGTGCTATGGAGCTCTGAAGCCATGGAGCTCTGGTGCTATGGAGCTATGGAGCTCTGGTGCTATGGAGCTATGGAGGTATGGAGCCACCAGCCAGCACCCTCCGTGGCTGGATCAATGGAAGTGTTTTAGGTACCAGGCAGCCAAAGGGCCGAGGCCTCACGCTCGACCACGCCGGCGCAGAGTTCCAGCCGCTCGGATAAGCTCTGTCACTCACCCGCCGCGCAGCCACCGGTAACGGGGAAATGTCGCCGCCTTGTGGACACGCCGTTGTAAATGAATGGGCTTTCGCACTTAGTGCAATTTTCGCCAACTCTCTGACTGGAGCTATGGAAGTATGGAGCTATGGAGCCACCAGCCACCCAGGCTGGAGCTATGGAGCTCTGGAGGTATGGAGCTCTGGTGCTATGGAAGTATGGAGCTATGGAGCTATGGAAGTATGGAGCTATGGAGCTATGGAGCTCTGGAAGTATGGAGCTATGGAGCTCTGGAGGTATGGAGCTATGGAGCCCTGGAGCCCTGGAGCTATGGAGCCCTGGAGCTATGGAGCTATGGAGCCCTGGAGCTATGGAGCTATGGAGCCCTGGAGCTATGGAGCTATGGAGCTCTGGTGCTATGGAGCTATGGAGCTCTGGTGCTATGGAGCTATGGAGCTCTGGTGCTATGGAGCTATGGAGCTCTGGTGCTATGGAGCTCTGGTGCTATGGAGCTCTGGTGCTATGGAGCTATGGAGCTCTGGTGCTATGGAGCTATGGAGCTCTGGAGGTATGGAGCTCTGGAGGTATGGAGCTCTGGAGGTATGGAGCTTTGGAGCCCTGGAGCTCTGGAGGTATGGAGCTATGGTGCTATGGAGCTCTGAAGCCATGGAGCTCTGGTGCTATGGAGCTCTGGAGCTCTGGAGGTATGGAGCTCTGGAGGTATGGAGCTATGGAGCCCTGGAGCTCTGGAGGTATGGAGCTATGGTGCTATGGAGCTCTGAAGCCATGGAGCTCTGGTGCTATGGAGCTCTGGAGCTCTGGAGGTATGGAGCTCTGGAGGTATGGAGCTATGGAGCCCTGGAGCTCTGGAGGTATGGAGCTATGGTGCTATGGAGCTCTGAAGCCATGGAGCTCTGGTTCTATGGAGCTCTGGAGCTCTGGAGGTATGGAGCTCTGGAGGTATGGAGCTCTGGAGGTATGGAGCTATGGAGCCCTGGAGCTCTGGAGGTATGGAGCTATGGTGCTATGGAGCTCTGAAGCCATGGAGCTCTGGTGCTATGGAGCTCTGGAGGTATGGAGCTCTGGAGGTATGGAGCTCTGGAGGTATGGAGCTATGGAGCCCTGGAGCTCTGGAGGTATGGAGCTATGGTGCTATGGAGCTCTGAACCCATGGAGCTCTGGTGCTATGGAGCTATGGAGCTCTGGTGCTATGGAGCTATGGAGGTATGGAGCCACCAGCCAGCACCCTCCGTGGCTGGATCAATGGAAGTGTTTTAGGTACCAGGCAGCCAAAGGGCCGAGGCCTCACGCTCGACCACGCCGGCGCAGAGTTCCAGCCGCTCGGATAAGCTCTGTCACTCACCCGCCGCGCAGCCACCGGTAACGGGGAAATGTCGCCGCCTTGTGGACACGCCGTTGTAAATGAATGGGCTTTCGCACTTAGTGCAATTTTCGCCAACTCTCTGACTTAGAGCTATGGAAGTATGGAGCTATGGAGCCACCAGCCACCCAGGCTGGAGCTCTGGAGCTCTGGAGGTATGGAGCTCTGGTGCTATGGAAGTATGGAGCTCTGGTGCTATGGAAGTATGGAGCTATGGAGGTATGGAAGTATGGAGCTATGGAAGTATGGAGCTATGGAGCTCTGGAAGTATGGAGCTATGGAGCTCTGGAGGTATGGAGCCCTGGAGCTATGGAGCCCTGGAGCTATGGAAGTATGGAGCTCTGGTGCTATGGAGCTATGGAGCTCTGGTGCTATGGAGCTATGGAGCTATGGAGCTCTGGAGCTCTGGAGGTATGGAGCTATGGAGCTATGGAGCTCTGGAGGTATGGAGCTATGGAGCTATGGAAGTATGGAGCTCTGGTGCTATGGAGCTATGGAGCTCTGGTGCTATGGAGCTATGGAGCTCTGGTGCTATGGAGCTATGGAGCTCTGGAAGTATGGAGCTCTGGTGCTATGGAGCTATGGAGCTCTGGTGCTATGGAGCTATGGAGCTCTGGTGCTATGGAGCTCTGGTGCTATGGAGCTCTGGTGCTATGGAGCTATGGAGCTCTGGTGCTATGGAGCTCTGGAGGTATGGAGCTCTGGAGGTATGGTGCTCTGGAGGTATGGAGCTATGGAGCCCTGGAGCTCTGGAGGTATGGAGCTATGGTGCTATGGAGCTCTGAAGCCATGGAGCTCTGGTGCTATGGAGCTATGGAGCTCTGGTGCTATGGAGCTATGGAGCTATGGAGCTCTGGAAGTATGGAGCTCTGGTGCTATGGAGCTATGGAGCTCTGGTGCTATGGAGCTATGGAGCTCTGGTGCTATGGAGCTATGGAGCTCTGGTGCTATGGAGCTCTGGTGCTATGGAGCTCTGGTGCTATGGAGCTCTGGAGGTATGGAGCTCTGGAGGTATGGAGCTCTGGAGGTATGGAGCTATGGAGCCCTGGAGCTCTGGAGGTATGGAGCTATGGTGCTATGGAGCTCTGAAGCCATGGAGCTCTGGTGCTATGGAGCTATGGAGCTCTGGTGCTATGGAGCTATGGAGGTATGGAGCCACCAGCCAGCACCCTCCGTGGCTGGATCAATGGAAGTGTTTTAGGTACCAGGCAGCCAAAGGGCCGAGGCCTCACGCTCGACCACGCCGGCGCAGAGTTCCAGCAGCTCGGATAAGCTCTGTCACTCACCCGCCGCGCAGCCACCGGTAACGGGGAAATGTCGCCGCCTTGTGGACACGCCGTTGTAAATGAATGGGGTTTCGCACTTAGTGCAATTTTCGCCAACTCTCTGACTTAGAGCTATGGAAGTATGGAGCTATGGAGCCACCAGCCACCCAGGCTGGAGCTCTGGAGCTCTGGAGGTATGGAGCTCTGGTGCTATGGAAGTATGGAGCTCTGGTGCTATGGAAGTATGGAGCTATGGAGGTATGGAAGTATGGAGCTATGGAAGTATGGAGCTATGGAGCTCTGGAAGTATGGAGCTATGGAGCTCTGGAGGTATGGAGCCCTGGAGCTATGGAGCCCTGGAGCTATGGAAGTATGGAGCTCTGGTGCTATGGAGCTATGGAGCTCTGGTGCTATGGAGCTATGGAGCTATGGAGCTCTGGAGCTATGGAGCTCTGGAGGTATGCAGCTATGGAGCTATGGAGCTCTGGAGGTATGGAGCTATGGAGCTATGGAAGTATGGAGCTCTGGTGCTATGGAGCTATGGAGCTATGGAGCTCTGGAAGTATGGAGCTCTGGTGCTATGGAGCTATGGAGCTCTGGTGCTATGGAGCTATGGAGCTCTGGTGCTATGGAGCTCTGGTGCTATGGAGCTCTGGTGCTATGGAGCTATGGAGCTCTGGTGCTATGGAGCTCTGGAGGTATGGAGCTCTGGAGGTATGGAGCTCTGGAGGTATGGAGCTATGGAGCCCTGGAGCTCTGGAGGTATGGAGCTATGGTGCTATGGAGCTCTGAAGCCATGGAGCTCTGGTGCTATGGAGCTATGGAGCTCTGGTGCTATGGAGCTATGGAGCTATGGAGCTCTGGAAGTATGGAGCTCTGGTGCTATGGAGCTATGGAGCTCTGGTGCTATGGAGCTATGGAGCTCTGGTGCTATGGAGCTATGGAGCTCTGGTGCTATGGAGCTCTGGTGCTATGGAGCTCTGGTGCTATGGAGCTATGGAGCTCTGGTGCTATGGAGCTATGGAGCTCTGGAGGTATGGAGCTCTGGAGGTATGGAGCTCTGGAGGTATGGAGCTATGGAGCCCTGGAGCTCTGGAGGTATGGAGCTATGGTGCTATGGAGCTCTGAAGCCATGGAGCTCTGGTGCTATGGAGCTCTGGAGCTCTGGAGGTATGGAGCTCTGGAGGTATGGAGCTATGGAGCCCTGGAGCTCTGGAGGTATGGAGCTATGGTGCTATGGAGCTCTGAAGCCATGGAGCTCTGGTGCTATGGAGCTCTGGAGCTCTGGAGGTATGGAGCTCTGGAGGTATGGAGCTCTGGAGGTATGGAGCTATGGAGCCCTGGAGCTCTGGAGGTATGGAGCTATGGTGCTATGGAGCTCTGAAGCCATGGAGCTCTGGTGCTATGGAGCTCTGGAGGTATGGAGCTCTGGAGGTATGGAGCTCTGGAGGTATGGAGCTATGGAGCCCTGGAGCTCTGGAGGTATGGAGCTATGGTGCTATGGAGCTCTGAAGCCATGGAGCTCTGGTGCTATGGAGCTCTGGTGCTATGGAGCTCTGGAGGTATGGAGCTCTGGAGGTATGGAGCTCTGGAGGTATGGAGCTATGGAGCCCTGGAGCTCTGGAGGTATGGAGCTATGGTGCTATGGAGCTCTGAAGCCATGGAGCTCTGGTGCTATGGAGCTATGGAGCTCTGGTGCTATGGAGCTATGGAGGTATGGAGCCACCAGCCAGCACCCTCCGTGGCTGGATCAATGGAAGTGTTTTAGGTACCAGGCAGCCAAAGGGCCGAGGCCTCACGCTCGACCACGCCGGCGCAGAGTTCCAGCCGCTCGGATAAGCTCTGTCACTCACCCGCCGCGCAGCCACCGGTAACGGGGAAATGTCGCCGCCTGGCGGACACGCCGTTGTAAATGAATGGGCTTTCGCACTTAGTGCAATTTTCGCCAACTCTCTGACTTAGAGCTATGGAAGTATGGAGCTATGGAGCCACCAGCCACCCAGGCTGGAGCTATGGAGCTCTGGAGGTATGGAGCTCAGGTGCTATGGAAGTATGGAGCTATGGAGCTATGGAAGTATGGAGCTATGGAGCTATGGAGCTCTGGAAGTATGGAGCTATGGAGCTCTGGAGGTATGGAGCTATGGAGCCCTGGAGCCCTGGAGCTATGGAGCTCTGGTGCTATGGAGGTATGGAGCTCTGGAGGTATGGAGCTCTGGAGGTATGGAGCTATGGAGCTATGGAGCTATGGAGCCCTGGAGCTATGGAGCTATGGAGCCCTGGAGCTATGGAGCTATGGAGCTATGGAGCCCTGGAGCTATGGAGCTATGGAGCTCTGGTGCTATGGAGCTATGGAGCTCTGGTGCTATGGAGCTATGGAGGTATGGAGCTCTGGAGGTATGGAGCTCTGGAGGTATGGAGCTATGGAGCCCTGGAGCTCTGGAGGTATGGAGCTATGGTGCTATGGAGCTCTGAAGCCATGGAGCTCTGGTGCTATGGAGCTATGGAGCTCTGGTGCTATGGAGCTATGGAGGTATGGAGCCACCAGCCAGCACCCTCCGTGGCTGGATCAATGGAAGTGTTTTAGGTACCAGGCAGCCAAAGGGCCGAGGCCTCACGCTCGACCACGCCGGCGCAGAGTTCCAGCCGCTCGGATAAGCTCTGTCACTCACCCGCCGCGCAGCCACCGGTAACGGGGAAATGTCGCCGCCTTGTGGACACGCCGTTGTAAATGGAGCTCTGGTGCTATGGAGCTATGGAGCTCTGGTGCTATGGAGCTATGGAGCTCTGGTGCTATGGAGCTATGGAGCTCTGGAAGTATGGAGCTCTGGTGCTATGGAGCTATGGAGCTCTGGTGCTATGGAGCTATGGAGCTCTGGAGCTATGGAGCTCTGGAGGTATGGAGCTATGGAGCTATGGAGCTCTGGAGGTATGGAGCTATGGAGCTATGGAAGTATGGAGCTCTGGTGCTATGGAGCTATGGAGCTCTGGTGCTATGGAGCTATGGAGCTATGGAGGTATGGAGCTCTGGAGGTATGGAGCTCTGGAGGTATGGAGCTATGGAGCCCTGGAGCTCTGGAGGTATGGAGCTATGGTGCTATGGAGCTCTGAAACCATGGAGCTCTGGTGCTATGGAGCTATGGAGCTCTGGTGCTATGGAGCTATGGAGGTATGGAGCCACCAGCCAGCACCCTCCGTGGCTGGATCAATGGAAGTGTTTTAGGTACCAGGCAGCCAAAGGGCCGAGGCCTCACGCTCGACCACGCCGGCGCAGAGTTCCAGCCGCTCGGATAAGCTCTGTCACTCACCCGCCGCGCAGCCACCGGTAACGGGGAAATGTCGCCGCCTTGTGGACACGCCGTTGTAAATGGAGCTCTGGTGCTATGGAGCTATGGAGCTCTGGTGCTATGGAGCTATGGAGCTCTGGTGCTATGGAGCTATGGAGCTCTGGAAGTATGGAGCTCTGGTGCTATGGAGCTATGGAGCTCTGGTGCTATGGAGCTATGGAGCTCTGGAGCTATGGAGCTCTGGAGGTATGGAGCTATGGAGCTATGGAGCTCTGGAGGTATGGAGCTATGGAGCTATGGAAGTATGGAGCTCTGGTGCTATGGAGCTATGGAGCTCTGGTGCTATGGAGCTATGGAGCTCTGGTGCTATGGAGCTATGGAGCTATGGAGCTCTGGAAGTATGGAGCTCTGGTGCTATGGAGCTATGGAGCTCTGGTGCTATGGAGCTATGGAGCTCTGGTGCTATGGAGCTATGGAGCTCTGGTGCTATGGAGCTCTGGTGCTATGGAGCTCTGGTGCTATGGAGCTATGGAGCTCTGGTGCTATGGAGCTATGGAGCTCTGGAGGTATGGAGCTCTGGAGGTATGGAGCTCTGGAGGTATGGAGCTTTGGAGCCCTGGAGCTCTGGAGGTATGGAGCTATGGTGCTATGGAGCTCTGAAGCCATGGAGCTCTGGTGCTATGGAGCTCTGGAGCTCTGGAGGTATGGAGCTCTGGAGGTATGGAGCTATGGAGCCCTGGAGCTCTGGAGGTATGGAGCTATGGTGCTATGGAGCTCTGAAGCCATGGAGCTCTGGTGCTATGGAGCTCTGGAGCTCTGGAGGTATGGAGCTCTGGAGCTATGGAGCCCTGGAGCTCTGGAGGTATGGAGCTATGGTGCTATGGAGCTCTGAAGCCATGGAGCTCTGGTGCTATGGAGCTCTGGAGCTCTGGAGGTATGGAGCTCTGGAGGTATGGAGCTCTGGAGGTATGGAGCTATGGAGCCCTGGAGCTCTGGAGGTATGGAGCTATGGTGCTATGGAGCTCTGAAGCCATGGAGCTCTGGTGCTATGGAGCTCTGGAGGTATGGAGCTCTGGAGGTATGGAGCTCTGGAGGTATGGAGCTATGGAGCCCTGGAGCTCTGGAGGTATGGAGCTATGGTGCTATGGAGCTCTGAAGCCATGGAGCTCTGGTGCTATGGAGCTCTGGAGGTATGGAGCTCTAAAGGTATGGAGCTCTGGAGGTATGGAGCTATGGAGCCCTGGAGCTCTGGAGGTATGGAGCTATGGTGCTATGGAGCTCTGAAG
This sequence comes from Syngnathus leptorhynchus, assembly GCF_054491065.1. Classification (NCBI taxonomy): domain Eukaryota; kingdom Metazoa; phylum Chordata; class Actinopteri; order Syngnathiformes; family Syngnathidae; genus Syngnathus; species Syngnathus leptorhynchus. The sequence continues at coordinate 467,251 of NW_028232004.1, forward strand.
CCATGGAGCTCTGGTGCTATGGAGCTCTGGAGGTATGGAGCTCTGGAGGTATGGAGCTCTGGAGGTATGGAGCTATGGAGCCCTGGAGCTCTGGAGGTATGGAGCTATGGTGCTATGGAGCTCTGAAGCCATGGAGCTCTGGTGCTATGGAGCTATGGAGCTCTGGTGCTATGGAGCTATGGAGGTATGGAGCCACCAGCCAGCACCCTCCGTGGCTGGATCAATGGAAGTGTTTTAGGTACCAGGCAGCCAAAGGGCCGAGGCCTCACGCTCGACCACGCCGGCGCAGAGTTCCAGCCGCTCGGATAAGCTCTGTCACTCACCCGCCGCGCAGCCACCGGTAACGGGGAAATGTCGCCGCCTTGTGGACACGCCGTTGTAAATGAATGGGCTTTCGCACTCAGTGCAATTTTCGCCAACTCTCTGACTTAGAGCTATGGAAGTATGGAGCTATGGAGCCACCAGCCACCCAGGCTGGAGCTCTGGAGCTCTGGAGGTATGGAGCTCTGGTGCTATGGAAGTATGGAGCTCTGGTGCTATGGAAGTATGGAGCTATGGAGGTATGGAAGTATGGAGCTATGGAAGTATGGAGCTATGGAGCTCTGGAAGTATGGAGCTATGGAGCTCTGGAGGTATGGAGCCCTGGAGCTATGGAGCCCTGGAGCTATGGAAGTATGGAGCTCTGGTGCTATGGAGCTATGGAGCTCTGGTGCTATGGAGCTATGGAGCTATGGAGCTCTGGAGCTATGGAGCTCTGGAGGTATGGAGCTATGGAGCTATGGAGCTCTGGAGGTATGGAGCTATGGAGCTATGGAAGTATGGAGCTCTGGTGCTATGGAGCTATGGAGCTCTGGTGCTATGGAGCTATGGAGCTCTGGTGCTATGGAGCTATGGAGCTATGGAGCTCTGGAAGTATGGAGCTCTGGTGCTATGGAGCTATGGAGCTCTGGTGCTATGGAGCTATGGAGCTCTGGTGCTATGGAGCTCTAGTGCTATGGAGCTCTGGTGCTATGGAGCTATGGAGCTCTGGTGCTATGGAGCTATGGAGCTCTGGAGGTATGGAGCTCTGGAGGTATGGAGCTCTGGAGGTATGGAGCTATGGAGCCCTGGAGCTCTGGAGGTATGGAGCTATGGTGCTATGGAGCTCTGAAGCCATGGAGCTCTGGTGCTATGGAGCTATGGAGCTCTGGTGCTATGGAGCTCTGGAGGTATGGAGCTCTGGAGGTATGGAGCTCTGGAGGTATGGAGCTATGGAGCCCTGGAGCTCTGGAGGTATGGAGCTATGGTGCTATGGAGCTCTGAAGCCATGGAGCTCTGGTGCTATGGAGCTATGGAGCTCTGGTGCTATGGAGCTATGGAGCTATGGAGCTCTGGAAGTATGGAGCTCTGGTGCTATGGAGCTATGGAGCTCTGGTGCTATGGAGCTATGGAGCTCTGGTGCTATGGAGCTATGGAGCTCTGGTGCTATGGAGCTCTGGTGCTATGGAGCTCTGGTGCTATGGAGCTATGGAGCTCTGGTGCTATGGAGCTATGGAGCTCTGGAGGTATGGAGCTCTGGAGGTATGGAGCTCTGGAGGTATGGAGCTATGGAGCCCTGGAGCTCTGGAGGTATGGAGCTATGGTGCTATGGAGCTCTGAAGCCATGGAGCTCTGGTGCTATGGAGCTCTGGAGCTCTGGAGGTATGGAGCTCTGGAGGTATGGAGCTATGGAGCCCTGGAGCTCTGGAGGTATGGAGCTATGGTGCTATGGAGCTCTGAAGCCATGGAGCTCTGGTGCTATGGAGCTCTGGAGCTCTGGAGGTATGGAGCTCTGGAGGTATGGAGCTCTGGAGGTATGGAGCTATGGAGCCCTGGAGCTCTGGAGGTATGGAGCTATGGTGCTATGGAGCTCTGAAGCCATGGAGCTCTGGTGCTATGGAGCTCTGGAGGTATGGAGCTCTGGAGGTATGGAGCTCTGGAGGTATGGAGCTATGGAGCCCTGGAGCTCTGGAGGTATGGAGCTATGGTGCTATGGAGCTCTGAAGCCATGGAGCTCTGGTGCTATGGAGCTCTGGAGGTATGGAGCTCTGGAGGTATGGAGCTCTGGAGGTATGGAGCTATGGAGCCCTGGAGCTCTGGAGGTATGGAGCTATGGTGCTATGGAGCTCTGAAGCCATGGAGCTCTGGTGCTATGGAGCTATGGAGCTCTGGTGCTATGGAGCTATGGAGGTATGGAGCCACCAGCCAGCACCCTCCGTGGCTGGATCAATGGAAGTGTTTTAGGTACCAGGCAGCCAAAGGGCCGAGGCCTCACGCTCGACCACGCCGGCGCAGAGTTCCAGCCGCTCGGATAAGCTCTGTCACTCACCCGCCGCGCAGCCACCGGTAACGGGGAAATGTCGCCGCCTGGCGGACACGCCGTTGTAAATGAATGGGCTTTCGCACTTAGTGCAATTTTCGCCAACTCTCTGACTTAGAGCTATGGAAGTATGGAGCTATGGAGCCACCAGCCACCCAGGCTGGAGCTATGGAGCTCTGGAGGTATGGAGCTCAGGTGCTATGGAAGTATGGAGCTATGGAGCTATGGAAGTATGGAGCTATGGAGCTATGGAGCTCTGGAAGTATGGAGCTATGGAGCTCTGGAGGTATGGAGCTATGGAGCCCTGGAGCCCTGGAGCTATGGAGCTCTGGTGCTATGGAGGTATGGAGCTCTGGAGGTATGGAGCTCTGGAGGTATGGAGCTATGGAGCTATGGAGCCCTGGAGCTATGGAGCTATGGAGCCCTGGAGCTATGGAGCCCTGGAGCTATGGAGCTATGGAGCTCTGGTGCTATGGAGCTATGGAGCTCTGGTGCTATGGAGCTATGGAGCTCTGGTGCTATGGAGCTATGGAGCTCTGGTGCTATGGAGCTATGGAGCTCTGGAAGTATGGAGCTATGGAGCTCTGGAGGTATGGAGCTATGGAGCCCTGGAGCTATGGAGCCCTGGAGCTATGGAAGTATGGAGCTCTGGTGCTATGGAGCTATGGAGCTCTGGTGCTATGGAGCTATGGAGCTCTGGAGCTATGGAGCTCTGGAGGTATGGAGCTATGGAGCTATGGAGCTCTGGAGGTATGGAGCTATGGAGCTATGGAAGTATGGAGCTCTGGTGCTATGGAGCTATGGAGCTCTGGTGCTATGGAGCTATGGAGCTCTGGTGCTATGGAGCTATGGAGCTCTGGAAGTATGGAGCTCTGGTGCTATGGAGCTCTGGAGCTCTGGAGGTATGGAGCTCTGGAGGTATGGAGCTATGGAGCCCTGGAGCTCTGGAGGTATGGAGCTATGGTGCTATGGAGCTCTGAAGCCATGGAGCTCTGGTGCTATGGAGCTCTGGAGCTCTGGAGGTATGGAGCTCTGGAGGTATGGAGCTCTGGAGGTATGGAGCTATGGAGCCCTGGAGCTCTGGAGGTATGGAGCTATGGTGCTATGGAGCTCTGAAGCCATGGAGCTCTGGTGCTATGGAGCTCTGGAGGTATGGAGCTCTGGAGGTATGGAGCTCTGGAGGTATGGAGCTATGGAGCCCTGGAGCTCTGGAGGTATGGAGCTATGGTGCTATGGAGCTCTGAAGCCATGGAGCTCTGGTGCTATGGAGCTCTGGAGGTATGGAGCTCTGGAGGTATGGAGCTCTGGAGGTATGGAGCTATGGAGCCCTGGAGCTCTGGAGGTATGGAGCTATGGTGCTATGGAGCTCTGAAGCCATGGAGCTCTGGTGCTATGGAGCTCTGGAGGTATGGAGCTCTGGAGGTATGGAGCTCTGGAGGTATGGAGCTATGGAGCCCTGGAGCTCTGGAGGTATGGAGCTATGGTGCTATGGAGCTCTGAAGCCATGGAGCTCTGGTGCTATGGAGCTATGGAGCTCTGGTGCTATGGAGCTATGGAGGTATGGAGCCACCAGCCAGCACCCTCCGTGGCTGGATCAATGGAAGTGTTTTAGGTACCAGGCAGCCAAAGGGCCGAGGCCTCACGCTCGACCACGCCGGCGCAGAGTTCCAGCAGCTCGGATAAGCTCTGTCACTCACCCGCCGCGCAGCCACCGGTAACGGGGAAATGTCGCCGCCTTGTGGACACGCCGTTGTAAATGAATGGGCTTTCGCACTTAGTGCAATTTTCGCCAACTCTCTGACTTAGAGCTATGGAAGTATGGAGCTATGGAGCCACCAGCCACCCAGGCTGGAGCTATGGAGCTCTGGAGGTATGGAGCTCAGGTGCTATGGAAGTATGGAGCTATGGAGCTATGGAAGTATGGAGCTATGGAGCTCTGAAGCCATGGAGCTCTGGTGCTATGGAGCTCTGGAGGTATGGAGCTCTGGAGGTATGGAGCTCTGGAGCTCTGGAGGTATGGAGCTATGGAGCCCTGGAGCTCTGGAGGTATGGAGCTATGGTGCTATGGAGCTCTGAAGCCATGGAGCTCTGGTGCTATGGAGCTATGGAGCTCTGGTGCTATGGAGCTATGGAGGTATGGAGCCACCAGCCAGCACCCTCCGTGGATGGATCAATGGAAGTGTTTTAGGTACCAGGCAGCCAAAGGGCCGAGGCCTCACGCTCGACCACGCCGGCGCAGAGTTCCAGCAGCTCGGATAAGCTCTGTCACTCACCCGCCGCGCAGCCACCGGTAACGGGGAAATGTCGCCGCCTTGTGGACACGCCGTTGTAAATGAATGGGCTTTCGCACTTAGTGCAATTTTCGCCAACTCTCTGACTTAGAGCTATGGAAGTATGGAGCTATGGAGCCACCAGCCACCCAGGCTGGAGCTATGGAGCTCTGGAGGTATGGAGCTCAGGTGCTATGGAAGTATGGAGCTATGGAGCTATGGAAGTATGGAGCTATGGAGCTATGGAGCTCTGGAAGTATGGAGCTATGGAGCTCTGGAGGTATGGAGCTATGGAGCCCTGGAGCCCTGGAGCTATGGAGCTCTGGTGCTATGGAGGTATGGAGCTCTGGAGGTATGGAGCTCTGGAGGTATGGAGCTATGGAGCTATGGAGCCCTGGAGCTATGGAGCTATGGAGCCCTGGAGCTATGGAGCTATGGAGCTATGGAGCCCTGGAGCTATGGAGCTATGGAGCTCTGGTGCTATGGAGCTATGGAGCTCTGGTGCTATGGAGCTATGGAGCTCTGGTGCTATGGAGCTATGGAGCTCTGGTGCTATGGAGCTATGGAGCTCTGGAAGTATGGAGCTATGGAGCTCTGGAGGTATGGAGCTATGGAGCCCTGGAGCTATGGAGCCCTGGAGCTATGGAAGTATGGAGCTCTGGTGCTATGGAGCTATGGAGCTCTGGTGCTATGGAGCTATGGAGCTCTGGAGCTATGGAGCTCTGGAGGTATGGAGCTATGGAGCTATGGAGCTCTGGAGGTATGGAGCTATGGAGCTATGGAAGTATGGAGCTCTGGTGCTATGGAGCTATGGAGCTCTGGTGCTATGGAGCTATGGAGCTCTGGAGGTATGGAGCTATGGAGCTATGGAGCTCTGGAGGTATGGAGCTATGGAGCTATGGAAGTATGGAGCTCTGGTGCTATGGAGCTATGGAGCTCTGGTGCTATGGAGCTATGGAGCTCTGGTGCTATGGAGCTATGGAGCTATGGAGCTCTGGAAGTATGGAGCTCTGGTGCTATGGAGCTATGGAGCTCTGGTGCTATGGAGCTATGGAGCTCTGGTGCTATGGAGCTATGGAGCTCTGGTGCTATGGAGCTCTGGTGCTATGGAGCTATGGAGCTCTGGTGCTATGGAGCTATGGAGCTCTGGAGGTATGGAGCTCTGGAGGTATGGAGCTCTGGAGGTATGGAGCTTTGGAGCCCTGGAGCTCTGGAGGTATGGAGCTATGGTGCTATGGAGCTCTGAAGCCATGGAGCTCTGGTGCTATGGAGCTCTGGAGCTCTGGAGGTATGGAGCTCTGGAGGTATGGAGCTATGGAGCCCTGGAGCTCTGGAGGTATGGAGCTATGGTGCTATGGAGCTCTGAAGCCATGGAGCTCTGGTGCTATGGAGCTCTGGAGCTCTGGAAGTATGGAGCTCTGGAGGTATGGAGCTATGGAGCCCTGGAGCTCTGGAGGTATGGAGCTATGGTGCTATGGAGCTCTGAAGCCATGGAGCTCTGGTGCTATGGAGCTCTGGAGCTCTGGAGGTATGGAGCTCTGGAGGTATGGAGCTCTGGAGGTATGGAGCTATGGAGCCCTGGAGCTCTGGAGGTATGGAGCTATGGTGCTATGGAGCTCTGAAGCCATGGAGCTCTGGTGCTATGGAGCTCTGGAGGTATGGAGCTCTGGAGGTATGGAGCTCTGGAGGTATGGAGCTATGGAGCCCTGGAGCTCTGGAGGTATGGAGCTATGGTGCTATGGAGCTCTGAAGCCATGGAGCTCTGGTGCTATGGAGCTCTGGAGGTATGGTGCTATGGAGCTATGGAGGTATGGAGCCACCAGCCAGCACCCTCCGTGGCTGGATCAATGGAAGTGTTTTAGGTACCAGGCAGCCAAAGGGCCGAGGCCTCACGCTCGACCACGCCGGCGCAGAGTTCCAGCAGCTCGGATAAGCTCTGTCACTCACCCGCCGCGCAGCCACCGGTAACGGGGAAATGTCGCCGCCTTGTGGACACGCCGTTGTAAATGAATGGGCTTTCGCACTTAGTGCAATTTTCGCCAACTCTCTGACTTAGAGCTATGGAAGTATGGAGCTATGGAGCCACCAGCCACCCAGGCTGGAGCTCTGGAGCTCTGGAGGTATGGAGCTCTGGTGCTATGGAAGTATGGAGCTCTGGTGCTATGGAAGTATGGAGCTATGGAGGTATGGAAGTATGGAGCTATGGAAGTATGGAGCTATGGAGCTCTGGAAGTATGGAGCTATGGAGCTCTGGAGGTATGGAGCCCTGGAGCTATGGAGGTCCTGGAGCTATGGAAGTATGGAGCTCTGGTGCTATGGAGCTATGGAGCTCTGGTGCTATGGAGCTATGGAGCTATGGAGCTCTGGAGCTATGGAGCTCTGGAGGTATGCAGCTATGGAGCTATGGAGCTCTGGAGGTATGGAGCTATGGAGCTATGGAAGTATGGAGCTCTGGTGCTATGGAGCTATGGAGCTCTGGTGCTATGGAGCTATGGAGCTCTGGTGCTATGGAGCTATGGAGCTATGGAGCTCTGGAAGTATGGAGCTCTGGTGCTATGGAGCTATGGAGCTCTGGTGCTATGGAGCTATGGAGCTATGGAGCTCTGGTGCTATGGAGCTATGGAGCTCTGGTGCTATGGAGCTCTGGTGCTATGGAGCTCTGGTGCTATGGAGCTATGGAGCTCTGGTGCTATGGAGCTATGGAGCTCTGGAGGTATGGAGCTCTGGAGGTATGGAGCTCTGGAGGTATGGAGCTATGGAGCCCTGGAGCTCTGGAGGTATGGAGCTATGGTGCTATGGAGCTCTGAAGCCATGGAGCTCTGGTGCTATGGAGCTCTGGAGCTCTGGAGGTATGGAGCTCTGGAGGTATGGAGCTATGGAGCCCTGGAGCTCTGGAGGTATGGAGCTATGGAGCTCTGAAGCCATGGAGCTCTGGTGCTATGGAGCTCTGGAGCTCTGGAGGTATGGAGCTCTGGAGGTATGGAGCTCTGGAGGTATGGAGCTATGGAGCCCTGGAGCTCTGGAGGTATGGAGCTATGGTGCTATGGAGCTCTGAAGCCATGGAGCTCTGGTGCTATGGAGCTCTGGAGGTATGGAGCTCTGGAGGTATGGAGCTCTGGAGGTATGGAGCTATGGAGCCCTGGAGCTCTGGAGGTATGGAGCTATGGTGCTATGGAGCTCTGAAGCCATGGAGCTCTGGTGCTATGGAGCTCTGGAGGTATGGAGCTCTGGAGGTATGGAGCTCTGGAGGTATGGAGCTATGGAGCCCTGGAGCTCTGGAGGTATGGAGCTATGGTGCTATGGAGCTCTGAAGCCATGGAGCTCTGGTGCTATGGAGCTATGGAGCTCTGGTGCTATGGAGCTATGGAGCTCTGGTGCTATGGAGCTATGGAGGTATGGAGCCACCAGCCAGCACCCTCCGTGGCTGGATCAATGGAAGTGTTTTAGGTACCAGGCAGCCAAAGGGCCGAGGCCTCACGCTCGACCACGCCGGCGCAGAGTTCCAGCCGCTCGGATAAGCTCTGTCACTCACCCGCCGCGCAGCCACCGGTAACGGGGAAATGTCGCCGCCTGGCGGACACGCCGTTGTAAATGAATGGGCTTTCGCACTTAGTGCAATTTTCGCCAACTCTCTGACTTAGAGCTATGGAAGTATGGAGCTATGGAGCCACCAGCCACCCAGGCTGGAGCTATGGAGCTCTGGAGGTATGGAGCTCAGGTGCTATGGAAGTATGGAGCTATGGAGCTATGGAAGTATGGAGCTATGGAGCTATGGAGCTCTGGAAGTATGGAGCTATGGAGCTCTGGAGGTATGGAGCTATGGAGCCCTGGAGCCCTGGAGCTATGGAGCTCTGGTGCTATGGAGGTATGGAGCTCTGGAGGTATGGAGCTCTGGAGGTATGGAGCTATGGAGCTATGGAGCCCTGGAGCTATGGAGCTATGGAGCCCTGGAGCTATGGAGCTATGGAGCCCTGGAGCTATGGAGCTATGGAGCTCTGGTGCTATGGAGCTATGGAGCTCTGGTGCTATGGAGCTATGGAGCTCTGGTGCTATGGAGCTATGGAGCTCTGGTGCTATGGAGCTATGGAGCTCTGGAAGTATGGAGCTATGGAGCTCTGGAGGTATGGAGCTATGGAGCCCTGGAGCTATGGAGCCCTGGAGCTATGGAAGTATGGAGCTCTGGTGCTATGGAGCTATGGAGCTCTGGTGCTATGGAGCTATGGAGCTCTGGAGCTATGGAGCTCTGGAGGTATGGAGCTATGGAGCTATGGAGCTCTGGAGGTATGGAGCTATGGAGCTATGGAAGTATGGAGCTCTGGTGCTATGGAGCTATGGAGCTCTGGTGCTATGGAGCTATGGAGCTCTGGTGCTATGGAGCTATGGAGCTATGGAGCTCTGGAAGTATGGAGCTCTGGTGCTATGGAGCTCTGGAGCTCTGGAGGTATGGAGCTCTGGAGGTATGGAGCTATGGAGCCCTGGAGCTCTGGAGGTATGGAGCTATGGTGCTATGGAGCTCTGAAGCCATGGAGCTCTGGTGCTATGGAGCTCTGGAGCTCTGGAGGTATGGAGCTCTGGAGGTATGGAGCTCTGGAGGTATGGAGCTATGGAGCCCTGGAGCTCTGGAGGTATGGAGCTATGGTGCTATGGAGCTCTGAAGCCATGGAGCTCTGGTGCTATGGAGCTCTGGAGGTATGGAGCTCTGGAGGTATGGAGCTCTGGAGGTATGGAGCTATGGAGCCCTGGAGCTCTGGAGGTATGGAGCTATGGTGCTATGGAGCTCTGAAGCCATGGAGCTCTGGTGCTATGGAGCTATGGAGCTCTGGTGCTATGGAGCTATGGAGGTATGGAGCCACCAGCCAGCACCCTCCGTGGCTGGATCAATGGAAGTGTTTTAGGTACCAGGCAGCCAAAGGGCCGAGGCCTCACGCTCGACCACGCCGGCGCAGAGTTCCAGCCGCTCGGATAAGCTCTGTCACTCACCCGCCGCGCAGCCACCGGTAACGGGGAAATGTCGCCGCCTTGTGGACACGCCGTTGTAAATGAATGGGCTTTCGCACTTAGTGCAATTTTCGCCAACTCTCTGACTTAGAGCTATGGAAGTATGGAGCTATGGAGCCACCAGCCACCCAGGCTGGAGCTCTGGAGCTCTGGAGGTATGGAGCTCTGGTGCTATGGAAGTATGGAGCTCTGGTGCTATGGAAGTATGGAGCTATGGAGGTATGGAAGTATGGAGCTATGGAAGTATGGAGCTATGGAGCTCTGGAAGTATGGAGCTATGGAGCTCTGGAGGTATGGAGCCCTGGAGCTATGGAGCCCTGGAGCTATGGAAGTATGGAGCTCTGGTGCTATGGAGCTATGGAGCTCTGGTGCTATGGAGCTATGGAGCTATGGAGCTCTGGAGCTATGGAGCTCTGGAGGTATGGAGCTATGGAGCTATGGAGCTCTGGAGGTATGGAGCTATGGAGCTATGGAAGTATGGAGCTCTGGTGCTATGGAGCTATGGAGCTCTGGTGCTATGGAGCTATGGAGCTCTGGTGCTATGAAGCTATGGAGCTATGGAGCTCTGGAAGTATGGAGCTCTGGTGCTATGGAGCTATGGAGCTCTGGTGCTATGGAGCTATGGAGCTCTGGTGCTATGGAGCTCTGGTGCTATGGAGCTCTGGTGCTATGGAGCTATGGAGCTCTGGTGCTATGGAGCTCTGGAGGTATGGAGCTCTGGAGGTATGGAGCTCTGGAGGTATGGAGCTATGGAGCCCTGGAGCTCTGGAGGTATGGAGCTATGGTGCTATGGAGCTCTGAAGCCATGGAGCTCTGGTGCTATGGAGCTATGGAGCTCTGGTGCTATGGAGCTATGGAGCTATGGAGCTCTGGAAGTATGGAGCTCTGGTGCTATGGAGCTATGGAGCTCTGGTGCTATGGAGCTATGGAGCTCTGGTGCTATGGAGCTATGGAGCTCTGGTGCTATGGTGCTATGGAGCTCTGAAGCCATGGAGCTCTGGTGCTATGGAGCTCTGGTGCTATGGAAGTATGGAGCTCTGGTGCTATGGAAGTATGGAGCTATGGAGGTATGGAAGTATGGAGCTATGGAAGTATGGAGCTATGGAGCTCTGGAAGTATGGAGCTATGGAGCTCTGGAGGTATGGAGCCCTGGAGCTATGGAGGTCCTGGAGCTATGGAAGTATGGAGCTCTGGTGCTATGGAGCTATGGAGCTCTGGTGCTATGGAGCTATGGAGCTATGGAGCTCTGGAGCTATGGAGCTCTGGAGGTATGCAGCTATGGAGCTATGGAGCTCTGGAGGTATGGAGCTATGGAGCTATGGAAGTATGGAGCTCTGGTGCTATGGAGCTATGGAGCTCTGGTGCTATGGAGCTATGGAGCTCTGGTGCTATGGAGCTATGGAGCTATGGAGCTCTGGAAGTATGGAGCTCTGGTGCTATGGAGCTATGGATCTCTGGTGCTATGGAGCTATGGAGCTATGGAGCTCTGGTGCTATGGAGCTATGGAGCTCTGGTGCTATGGAGCTCTGGTGCTATGGAGCTCTGGTGCTATGGAGCTATGGAGCTCTGGTGCTATGGAGCTATGGAGCTCTGGAGGTATGGAGCTCTGGAGGTATGGAGCTCTGGAGGTATGGAGCTATGGAGCCCTGGAGCTCTGGAGGTATGGAGCTATGGTGCTATGGAGCTCTGAAGCCATGGAGCTCTGGTGCTATGGAGCTCTGGAGCTCTGGAGGTATGGAGCTCTGGAGGTATGGAGCTATGGAGCCCTGGAGCTCTGGAGGTATGGAGCTATGGAGCTCTGAAGCCATGGAGCTCTGGTGCTATGGAGCTCTGGAGCTCTGGAGGTATGGAGCTCTGGAGGTATGGAGCTCTGGAGGTATGGAGCTATGGAGCCCTGGAGCTCTGGAGGTATGGAGCTATGGTGCTATGGAGCTCTGAAGCCATGGAGCTCTGGTGCTATGGAGCTCTGGAGGTATGGAGCTCTGGAGGTATGGAGCTCTGGAGGTATGGAGCTATGGAGCCCTGGAGCTCTGGAGGTATGGAGCTATGGTGCTATGGAGCTCTGAAGCCATGGAGCTCTGGTGCTATGGAGCTCTGGAGGTATGGAGCTCTGGAGGTATGGAGCTCTGGAGGTATGGAGCTATGGAGCCCTGGAGCTCTGGAGGTATGGAGCTATGGTGCTATGGAGCTCTGAAGCCATGGAGCTCTGGTGCTATGGAGCTATGGAGCTCTGGTGCTATGGAGCTATGGAGCTCTGGTGCTATGGAGCTATGGAGGTATGGAGCCACCAGCCAGCACCCTCCGTGGCTGGATCAATGGAAGTGTTTTAGGTACCAGGCAGCCAAAGGGCCGAGGCCTCACGCTCGACCACGCCGGCGCAGAGTTCCAGCCGCTCGGATAAGCTCTGTCACTCACCCGCCGCGCAGCCACCGGTAACGGGGAAATGTCGCCGCCTGGCGGACACGCCGTTGTAAATGAATGGGCTTTCGCACTTAGTGCAATTTTCGCCAACTCTCTGACTTAGAGCTATGGAAGTATGGAGCTATGGAGCCACCAGCCACCCAGGCTGGAGCTATGGAGCTCTGGAGGTATGGAGCTCAGGTGCTATGGAAGTATGGAGCTATGGAGCTATGGAAGTATGGAGCTATGGAGCTATGGAGCTCTGGAAGTATGGAGCTATGGAGCTCTGGAGGTATGGAGCTATGGAGCCCTGGAGCCCTGGAGCTATGGAGCTCTGGTGCTATGGAGGTATGGAGCTCTGGAGGTATGGAGCTCTGGAGGTATGGAGCTATGGAGCTATGGAGCCCTGGAGCTATGGAGCTATGGAGCCCTGGAGCTATGGAGCTATGGAGCCCTGGAGCTATGGAGCTATGGAGCTCTGGTGCTATGGAGCTATGGAGCTCTGGTGCTATGGAGCTATGGAGCTCTGGTGCTATGGAGCTATGGAGCTCTGGTGCTATGGAGCTATGGAGCTCTGGAAGTATGGAGCTATGGAGCTCTGGAGGTATGGAGCTATGGAGCCCTGGAGCTATGGAGCCCTGGAGCTATGGAAGTATGGAGCTCTGGTGCTATGGAGCTATGGAGCTCTGGTGCTATGGAGCTATGGAGCTCTGGAGCTATGGAGCTCTGGAGGTATGGAGCTATGGAGCTATGGAGCTCTGGAGGTATGGAGCTATGGAGCTATGGAAGTATGGAGCTCTGGTGCTATGGAGCTATGGAGCTCTGGTGCTATGGAGCTATGGAGCTCTGGTGCTATGGAGCTATGGAGCTATGGAGCTCTGGAGGTATGCAGCTATGGAGCTATGGAGCTCTGGAGGTATGGAGCTATGGAGCTATGGAAGTATGGAGCTCTGGTGCTATGGAGCTATGGAGCTCTGGTGCTATGGAGCTATGGAGCTCTGGTGCTATGGAGCTATGGAGCTATGGAGCTCTGGAAGTATGGAGCTCTGGTGCTATGGAGCTATGGAGCTCTGGTGCTATGGAGCTATGGAGCTCTGGTGCTATGGAGCTATGGAGCTCTGGTGCTATGGAGCTCTGGTGCTATGGAGCTCTGGTGCTATGGAGCTATGGAGCTCTGGAGGTATGGAGCTATGGAGCTATGGAAGTATGGAGCTCTGGTGCTATGGAGCTATGGAGCTCTGGTGCTATGGAGCTCTGGTGCTATGGAGCTATGGAGCTCTGGTGCTATGGAGCTATGGAGCTCTGGTGCTATGGAGCTATGGAGCTATGGAGCTCTGGAAGTATGGAGCTCTGGTGCTATGGAGCTATGGAGCTCTGGTGCTATGGAGCTATGGAGCTCTGGTGCTATGGAGCTCTGGTGCTATCGAGCTCTGGTGCTATGGAGCTATGGAGCTCTGGTGCTATGGAGCTCTGGAGGTATGGAGCTCTGGAGGTATGGAGCTCTGGAGGTATGGAGCTATGGAGCCCTGGAGCTCTGGAGGTATGGAGCTATGGTGCTATGGAGCTCTGAAGCCATGGTGCTCTGGTGCTATGGAGCTCTGGAGCTCTGGAGGTATGGAGCTCTGGAGGTATGGAGCTCTGGAGGTATGGAGCTATGGAGCCCTGGAGCTCTGGAGGTATGGAGCTATGGTGCTATGGAGCTCTGAAGCCATGGAGCTCTGGTGCTATGGAGCTCTGGAGGTATGGAGCTCTGGAGGTATGGAGCTCTGGAGGTATGGAGCTATGGAGCCCTGGAGCTCTGGAGGTATGGAGCTATGGTGCTATGGAGCTCTGAAGCCATGGAGCTCTGGTGCTATGGAGCTCTGGAGCTCTGGAGGTATGGAGCCCTGGAGCTATGGAGCCCTGGAGCTATGGAAGTATGGAGCTCTGGTGCTATGGAGCTATGGAGCTCTGGTGCTATGGAGCTATGGAGCTCTGGAGCTATGGAGCTCTGGAGGTATGGAGCTATGGAGCTATGGAGCTCTGGAGGTATGGAGCTATGGAGCTATGGAAGTATGGAGCTCTGGTGCTATGGAGCTATGGAGCTCTGGTGCTATGGAGCTATGGAGCTCTGGTGCTATGGAGCTATGGAGCTCTGGAAGTATGGAGCTCTGGTGCTATGGAGCTATGGAGCTCTGGTGCTATGGAGCTATGGAGCTCTGGTGCTATGGAGCTATGGAGCTCTGGTGCTATGGAGCTCTGGTGCTATGGAGCTCTGGTGCTATGGAGCTATGGAGCTCTGGTGCTATGGAGCTATGGAGCTCTGGAGGTATGGAGCTCTGGAGGTATGGAGCTCTGGAGGTATGGAGCTTTGGAGCCCTGGAACTCTGGAGGTATGGAGCTATGGTGCTATGGAGCTCTGAAGCCATGGAGCTCTGGTGCTATGGAGCTCTGGAGCTCTGGAGGTATGGAGCTCTGGAGGTATGGAGCTATGGAGCCCTGGAGCTCTGGAGGTATGGAGCTATGGTGCTATGGAGCTCTGAAGCCATGGAGCTCTGGTGCTATGGAGCTCTGGAGCTCTGGAGGTATGGAGCTCTGGAGGTATGGAGCTATGGAGCCCTGGAGCTCTGGAGGTATGGAGCTATGGTGCTATGGAGCTCTGAAGCCATGGAGCTCTGGTGCTATGGAGCTCTGGAGCTCTGGAGGTATGGAGCTCTGGAGGTATGGAGCTCTGGAGGTATGGAGCTATGGAGCCCTGGAGCTCTGGAGGTATGGAGCTATGGTGTTATGGAGCTCTGAAGCCATGGAGCTCTGGTGCTATGGAGCTCTGGAGGTATGGAGCTCTGGAGGTATGGAGCTCTGGAGGTATGGAGCTATGGAGCCCTGGAGCTCTGGAGGTATGGAGCTATGGTGCTATGGAGCTCTGAAGCCATGGAGCTCTGGTGCTATGGAGCTCTGGAGGTATGGAGCTCTGGAGGTATGGAGCTCTGGAGGTATGGAGCTATGGAGCCCTGGAGCTCTGGAGGTATGGAGCTATGGTGCTATGGAGCTCTGAAGCCATGGAGCTCTGGTGCTATGGAGCTCTGGAGGTATGGAGCTCTGGAGGTATGGAGCTCTGGAGGTATGGAGCTATGGAGCCCTGGAGCTCTGGAGGTATGGAGCTATGGTGCTATGGAGCTCTGAAGCCATGGAGCTCTGGTGCTATGGAGCTATGGAGCTCTGGTGCTATGGAGCTATGGAGGTATGGAGCCACCAGCCAGCACCCTCCGTGGCTGGATCAATGGAAGTGTTTTAGGTACCAGGCAGCCAAAGGGCCGAGGCCTCACGCTCGACCACGCCGGCGCAGAGTTCCAGCCGCTCGGATAAGCTCTGTCACTCACCCGCCGCGCAGCCACCGGTAACGGGGAAATGTCGCCGCCTTGTGGACACGCCGTTGTAAATGAATGGGCTTTCGCACTTAGTGCAATTTTCGCCAACTCTCTGACTTAGAGCTATGGAAGTATGGAGCTATGGAGCCACCAGCCACCCAGGCTGGAGCTCTGGAGCTCTGGAGGTATGGAGCTCTGGTGCTATGGAAGTATGGAGCTCTGGTGCTATGGAAGTATGGAGCTATGGAGGTATGGAAGTATGGAGCTATGGAAGTATGGAGCTATGGAGCTCTGGAAGTATGGAGCTATGGAGCTCTGGAGGTATGGAGCCCTGGAGCTATGGAGCCCTGGAGCTATGGAAGTATGGAGCTCTGGTGCTATGGAGCTATGGAGCTCTGGTGCTATGGAGCTATGGAGCTATGGAGCTCTGGAGCTATGGAGCTCTGGAGGTATGGAGCTATGGAGCTATGGAGCTCTGGAGGTATGGAGCTATGGAGCTATGGAAGTATGGAGCTCTGGTGCTATGGAGCTATGGAGCTCTGGTGCTATGGAGCTATGGAGCTCTGGTGCTATGGAGCTATGGAGCTCTGGAAGTATGGAGCTCTGGTGCTATGGAGCTATGGAGCTCTGGTGCTATGGAGCTATGGAGCTCTGGTGCTATGGAGCTCTGGTGCTATGGAGCTCTGGTGCTATGGAGCTATGGAGCTCTGGTGCTATGGAGCTCTGGAGGTATGGAGCTCTGGAGGTATGGAGCTCTGGAGGTATGGAGCTATGGAGCCCTGGAGCTCTGGAGGTATGGAGCTATGGTGCTATGGAGCTCTGAAGCCATGGAGCTCTGGTGCTATGGAGCTATGGAGCTCTGGTGCTATGGAGCTATGGAGCTATGGAGCTCTGGAAGTATGGAGCTCTGGTGCTATGGAGCTATGGAGCTCTGGTGCTATGGAGCTATGGAGCTCTGGTGCTATGGAGCTATGGAGCTCTGGTGCTATGGAGCTCTGGTGCTATGGAGCTCTGGTGCTATGGAGCTATGGAGCTCTGGTGCTATGGAGCTATGGAGCTCTGGAGGTATGGAGCTCTGGAGGTATGGAGCTCTGGAGGTATGGAGCTATGGAGCCCTGGAGCTCTGGAGGTATGGAGCTATGGTGCTATGGAGCTCTGAAGCCATGGAGCTCTGGTGCTATGGAGCTCTGGAGCTCTGGAGGTATGGAGCTCTGGAGGTATGGAGCTATGGAGCCCTGGAGCTCTGGAGGTATGGAGCTATGGTGTTATGGAGCTCTGAAGCCATGGAGCTCTGGTGCTATGGAGCTCTGGAGCTCTGGAGGTATGGAGCTCTGGAGGTATGGAGCTCTGGAGGTATGGAGCTATGGAGCCCTGGAGCTCTGGAGGTATGGAGCTATGGTGCTATGGAGCTCTGAAGCCATGGAGCTCTGGTGCTATGGAGCTCTGGAGGTATGGAGCTCTGGAGGTATGGAGCTCTGGAGGTATGGAGCTATGGAGCCCTGGAGCTCTGGAGGTATGGAGCTATGGTGCTATGGAGCTCTGAAGCCATGGAGCTCTGGTGCTATGGAGCTCTGGAGGTATGGAGCTCTGGAGGTATGGAGCTCTGGAGGTATGGAGCTATGGAGCCCTGGAGCTCTGGAGGTATGGAGCTATGGTGCTATGGAGCTCTGAAGCCATGGAGCTCTGGTGCTATGGAGCTATGGAGCTCTGGTGCTATGGAGCTATGGAGGTATGGAGCCACCAGCCAGCACCCTCCGTGGCTGGATCAATGGAAGTGTTTTAGGTACCAGGCAGCCAAAGGGCCGAGGCCTCACGCTCGACCACGCCGGCGCAGAGTTCCAGCCGCTCGGATAAGCTCTGTCACTCACCCGCCGCGCAGCCACCGGTAACGGGGAAATGTCGCCGCCTGGCGGACACGCCGTTGTAAATGAATGGGCTTTCGCACTTAGTGCAATTTTCGCCAACTCTCTGACTTAGAGCTATGGAAGTATGGAGCTATGGAGCCACCAGCCACCCAGGCTGGAGCTATGGAGCTCTGGAGGTATGGAGCTCAGGTGCTATGGAAGTATGGAGCTATGGAGCTATGGAAGTATGGAGCTATGGAGCTATGGAGCTCTGGAAGTATGGAGCTATGGAGCTCTGGAGGTATGGAGCTATGGAGCCCTGGAGCCCTGGAGCTATGGAGCTCTGGTGCTATGGAGGTATGGAGCTCTGGAGGTATGGAGCTCTGGAGGTATGGAGCTATGGAGCTATGGAGCCCTGGAGCTATGGAGCTATGGAGCCCTGGAGCTATGGAGCCCTGGAGCTATGGAGCTATGGAGCTCTGGTGCTATGGAGCTATGGAGCTCTGGTGCTATGGAGCTATGGAGCTCTGGTGCTATGGAGCTATGGAGCTCTGGTGCTATGGAGCTATGGAGCTCTGGAAGTATGGAGCTATGGAGCTCTGGAGGTATGGAGCTATGGAGCCCTGGAGCTATGGAGCCCTGGAGCTATGGAAGTATGGAGCTCTGGTGCTATGGAGCTATGGAGCTCTGGTGCTATGGAGCTATGGAGCTCTGGAGCTATGGAGCTCTGGAGGTATGGAGCTATGGAGCTATGGAGCTCTGGAGGTATGGAGCTATGGAGCTATGGAAGTATGGAGCTCTGGTGCTATGGAGCTATGGAGCTCTGGTGCTATGGAGCTATGGAGCTCTGGTGCTATGGAGCTATGGAGCTCTGGAAGTATGGAGCTCTGGTGCTATGGAGCTATGGAGCTCTGGTGCTATGGAGCTATGGAGCTCTGGTGCTATGGAGCTATGGAGCTCTGGTGCTATGGAGCTCTGGTGCTATGGAGCTCTGGTGCTATGGAGCTATGGAGCTCTGGTGCTATGGAGCTATGGAGCTCTGGAGGTATGGAGCTCTGGAGGTATGGAGCTTTGGAGCCCTGGAGCTCTGGAGGTATGGAGCTATGGTGCTATGGAGCTCTGAAGCCATGGAGCTCTGGTGCTATGGAGCTCTGGAGCTCTGGAGGTATGGAGCTCTGGAGGTATGGAGCTATGGAGCCCTGGAGCTCTGGAGGTATGGAGCTATGGTGATATGGAGCTCTGAAGCCATGGAGCTCTGGTGCTATGGAGCTCTGGAGCTCTGGAGGTATGGAGCTCTGGAGGTATGGAGCTATGGAGCCCTGGAGCTCTGGAGGTATGGAGCTATGGTGCTATGGAGCTCTGAAGCCATGGAGCTCTGGTGCTATGGAGCTCTGGAGCTCTGGAGGTATGGAGCTCTGGAGGTATGGAGCTCTGGAGGTATGGAGCTATGGAGCCCTGGAGCTCTGGAGGTATGGAGCTATGGTGCTATGGAGCTCTGAAGCCATGGAGCTCTGGTGCTATGGAGCTCTGGAGGTATGGAGCTCTGGAGGTATGGAGCTCTGGAGGTATGGAGCTATGGAGCCCTGGAGCTCTGGAGGTATGGAGCTATGGTGCTATGGAGCTCTGAAGCCATGGAGCTCTGGTGCTATGGAGCTCTGGAGGTATGGAGCTCTGGAGGTATGGAGCTCTGGAGGTATGGAGCTATGGAGCCCTGAAGCTCTGGAGGTATGGAGCTATGGTGCTATGGAGCTCTGAAGCCATGGAGCTCTGGTGCTATGGAGCTCTGGAGGTATGGAGCTCTGGAGGTATGGAGCTCTGGAGGTATGGAGCTATGGAGCCCTGGAGCTCTGGAGGTATGGAGCTATGGTGCTATGGAGCTCTGAAGCCATGGAGCTCTGGTGCTATGGAGCTATGGAGCTCTGGTGCTATGGAGCTATGGAGGTATGGAGCCACCAGCCAGCACCCTCCGTGGCTGGATCAATGGAAGTGTTTTAGGTACCAGGCAGCCAAAGGGCCGAGGCCTCACGCTCGACCACGCCGGCGCAGAGTTCCAGCAGCTCGGATAAGCTCTGTCACTCACCCGCCGCGCAGCCACCGGTAACGGGGAAATGTCGCCGCCTTGTGGACACGCCGTTGTAAATGAATGGGCTTTCGCACTTAGTGCAATTTTCGCCAACTCTCTGACTTAGAGCTATGGAAGTATGGAGCTATGGAGCCACCAGCCACCCAGGCTGGAGCTATGGAGCTCTGGAGGTATGGAGCTCAGGTGCTATGGAAGTATGGAGCTATGGAGCTATGGAAGTATGGAGCTATGGAGCTCTGAAGCCATGGAGCTCTGGTGCTATGGAGCTCTGGAGGTATGGAGCTCTGGAGGTATGGAGCTCTGGAGCTCTGGAGGTATGGAGCTATGGAGCTATGGAGCCCTGGAGCTCTGGAGGTATGGAGCTATGGTGCTATGGAGCTCTGAAGCCATGGAGCTCTGGTGCTATGGAGCTATGGAGCTCTGGTGCTATGGAGCTATGGAGGTATGGAGCCACCAGCCAGCACCCTCCGTGGCTGGATCAATGGAAGTGTTTTAGGTACCAGGCAGCCAAAGGGCCGAGGCCTCACGCTCGACCACGCCGGCGCAGAGTTCCAGCCGCTCGGATAAGCTCTGTCACTCACCCGCCGCGCAGCCACCGGTAACGGGGAAATGTCGCCGCCTGGCGGACACGCCGTTGTAAATGAATGGGCTTTCGCACTTAGTGCAATTTTCGCCAACTCTCTGACTTAGAGCTATGGAAGTATGGAGCTATGGAGCCACCAGCCACCCAGGCTGGAGCTATGGAGCTCTGGAGGTATGGAGCTCAGGTGCTATGGAAGTATGGAGCTATGGAGCTATGGAAGTATGGAGCTATGGAGCTATGGAGCTCTGGAAGTATGGAGCTATGGAGCTCTGGAGGTATGGAGCTATGGAGCCCTGGAGCCCTGGAGCTATGGAGCTCTGGTGCTATGGAGGTATGGAGCTCTGGAGGTATGGAGCTCTGGAGGTATGGAGCTATGGAGCTATGGAGCCCTGGAGCTATGGAGCTATGGAGCCCTGGAGCTATGGAGCTATGGAGCCCTGGAGCTATGGAGCTATGGAGCTCTGGTGCTATGGAGCTATGGAGCTCTGGTGCTATGGAGCTATGGAGCTCTGGTGCTATGGAGCTATGGAGCTCTGGTGCTATGGAGCTATGGAGCTCTGGAAGTATGGAGCTATGGAGCTCTGGAGGTATGGAGCTATGGAGCCCTGGAGCTATGGAGCCCTGGAGCTATGGAAGTATGGAGCTCTGGTGCTATGGAGCTATGGAGCTCTGGTGCTATGGAGCTATGGAGCTCTGGAGCTATGGAGCTCTGGAGGTATGGAGCTATGGAGCTATGGAGCTCTGGAGGTATGGAGCTATGGAGCTATGGAAGTATGGAGCTCTGGTGCTATGGAGCTATGGAGCTCTGGTGCTATGGAGCTATGGAGCTCTGGTGCTATGGAGCTATGGAGCTATGGAGCTCTGGAAGTATGGAGCTCTGGTGCTATGGAGCTATGGAGCTCTGGTGCTATGGAGCTATGGAGCTCTGGTGCTATGGAGCTATGGAGCTCTGGTGCTATGGAGCTCTGGTGCTATGGAGCTCTGGTGCTATGGAGCTATGGAGCTCTGGTGCTATGGAGCTATGGAGCTCTGGAGGTATGGAGCTCTGGAGGTATGGAGCTCTGGAGGTATGGAGCTTTGGAGCCCTGGAGCTCTGGAGGTATGGAGCTATGGTGCTATGGAGCTCTGAAGCCATGGAGCTCTGGTGCTATGGAGTTCTGGAGCTCTGGAGGTATGGAGCTCTGGAGGTATGGAGCTATGGAGCCCTGGAGCTCTGGAGGTATGGAGCTATGGTGCTATGGAGCTCTGAAGCCATGGAGCTCTGGTGCTATGGAGCTCTGGAGCTCTGGAGGTATGGAGCTCTGGAGGTATGGAGCTATGGAGCCCTGGAGCTCTGGAGGTATGGAGCTATGGTGCTATGGAGCTCTGAAGCCATGGAGCTCTGGTGCTATGGAGCTCTGGAGCTCTGGAGGTATGGAGCTCTGGAGGTATGGAGCTCTGGAGGTATGGAGCTATGGAGCCCTGGAGCTCTGGAGGTATGGAGCTATGGTGCTATGGAGCTCTGAAGCCATGGAGCTCTGGTGCTATGGAGCTCTGGAGGTATGGAGCTCTGGAGGTATGGAGCTCTGGAGGTATGGAGCTATGGAGCCCTGGAGCTCTGGAGGTATGGAGCTATGGTGCTATGGAGCTCTGAAGCCATGGAGCTCTGGTGCTATGGACCTATGGAGCTCTGGTGCTATGGAGCTATGGAGGTATGGAGCCACCAGCCAGCACCCTCCGTGGCTGGATCAATGGAAGTGTTTTAGGTACCAGGCAGCCAAAGGGCCGAGGCCTCACGCTCGACCACGCCGGCGCAGAGTTCCAGCCGCTCGGATAAGCTCTGTCACTCACCCGCCGCGCAGCCACCGGTAACGGGGAAATGTCGCCGCCTTGTGGACACGCCGTTGTAAATGAATGGGCTTTCGCACTTAGTGCAATTTTCGCCAACTCTCTGACTTAGAGCTATGGAAGTATGGAGCTATGGAGCCACCAGCCACCCAGGCTGGAGCTCTGGAGCTCTGGAGGTATGGAGCTCTGGTGCTATGGAAGTATGGAGCTCTGGTGCTATGGAAGTATGGAGCTATGGAGGTATGGAAGTATGGAGCTATGGAAGTATGGAGCTATGGAGCTCTGGAAGTATGGAGCTATGGAGCTCTGGAGGTATGGAGCCCTGGAGCTATGGAGCCCTGGAGCTATGGAAGTATGGAGCTCTGGTGCTATGGAGCTATGGAGCTCTGGTGCTATGGAGCTATGGAGCTATGGAGCTCTGGAGCTATGGAGCTCTGGAGGTATGGAGCTATGGAGCTATGGAGCTATGGAGGTATGGAGCTATGGAGCTATGGAAGTATGGAGCTCTGGTGCTATGGAGCTATGGAGCTCTGGTGCTATGGAGCTATGGAGCTCTGGTGCTATGAAGCTATGGAGCTATGGAGCTCTGGAAGTATGGAGCTCTGGTGCTATGGAGCTATGGAGCTCTGGTGCTATGGAGCTATGGAGCTCTGGTGCTATGGAGCTCTGGTGCTATGGAGCTCTGGTGCTATGGAGCTATGGAGCTCTGGTGCTATGGAGCTCTGGAGGTATGGAGCTCTGGAGGTATGGAGCTCTGGAGGTATGGAGCTATGGAGCCCTGGAGCTCTGGAGGTATGGAGCTATGGTGCTATGGAGCTCTGAAGCCATGGAGCTCTGGTGCTATGGAGCTATGGAGCTCTGGTGCTATGGAGCTATGGAGCTATGGAGCTCTGGAAGTATGGAGCTCTGGTGCTATGGAGCTATGGAGCTCTGGTGCTATGGAGCTATGGAGCTCTGGTGCTATGGAGCTATGGAGCTCTGGTGCTATGGTGCTATGGAGCTCTGAAGCCATGGAGCTCTGGTGCTATGGAGCTCTGGAGCTCTGGAGGTATGGAGCTCTGGAGGTATGGAGCTCTGGAGGTATGGAGCTATGGAGCCCTGGAGCTCTGGAGGTATGGAGCTATGGTGCTATGGAGCTCTGAAGCCATGGAGCTCTGGTGCTATGGAGCTCTGGAGGTATGGAGCTCTGGAGGTATGGAGCTCTGGAGGTATGGAGCTATGGAGCCCTGGAGCTCTGGAGGTATGGAGCTATGGTGCTATGGAGCTCTGAAGCCATGGAGCTCTGGTGCTATGGAGCTATGGAGCTCTGGTGCTATGGAGCTATGGAGGTATGGAGCCACCAGCCAGCACCCTCCGTGGCTGGATCAATGGAAGTGTTTTAGGTACCAGGCAGCCAAAGGGCCGAGGCCTCACGCTCGACCACGCCGGCGCAGAGTTCCAGCCGCTCGGATAAGCTCTGTCACTCACCCGCCGCGCAGCCACCGGTAACGGGGAAATGTCGCCGCCTTGTGGACACGCCGTTGTAAATGAATGGGCTTTCGCACTTAGTGCAATTTTCGCCAACTCTCTGACTTAGAGCTATGGAAGTATGGAGCTATGGAGCCACCAGCCACCCAGGCTGGAGCTCTGGAGCTCTGGAGGTATGGAGCTCTGGTGCTATGGAAGTATGGAGCTCTGGTGCTATGGAAGTATGGAGCTATGGAGGTATGGAAGTATGGAGCTATGGAAGTATGGAGCTATGGAGCTCTGGAAGTATGGAGCTATGGAGCTCTGGAGGTATGGAGCCCTGGAGCTATGGAGCCCTGGAGCTATGGAAGTATGGAGCTCTGGTGCTATGGAGCTATGGAGCTCTGGTGCTATGGAGCTATGGAGCTATGGAGCTCTGGAGCTATGGAGCTCTGGAGGTATGGAGCTATGGAGCTATGGAGCTCTGGAGGTATGGAGCTATGGAGCTATGGAAGTATGGAGCTCTGGTGCTATGGAGCTATGGAGCTCTGGTGCTATGGAGCTATGGAGCTCTGGTGCTATGGAGCTATGGAGCTCTGGAAGTATGGAGCTCTGGTGCTATGGAGCTATGGAGCTCTGGTGCTATGGAGCTATGGAGCTCTGGTGCTATGGAGCTCTGGTGCTATGGAGCTCTGGTGCTATGGAGCTATGGAGCTCTGGTGCTATGGAGCTCTGGAGGTATGGAGCTCTGGAGGTATGGTGCTCTGGAGGTATGGAGCTATGGAGCCCTGGAGCTCTGGAGGTATGGAGCTATGGTGCTATGGAGCTCTGAAGCCATGGAGCTCTGGTGCTATGGAGCTATGGAGCTCTGGTGCTATGGAGCTATGGAGCTATGGAGCTCTGGAAGTATGGAGCTCTGGTGCTATGGAGCTATGGAGCTCTGGTGCTATGGAGCTATGGAGCTCTGGTGCTATGGAGCTATGGAGCTCTGGTGCTATGGAGCTCTGGTGCTATGGAGCTCTGGTGCTATGGAGCTCTGGAGGTATGGAGCTCTGGAGGTATGGAGCTCTGGAGGTATGGAGCTATGGAGCCCTGGAGCTCTGGAGGTATGGAGCTATGGTGCTATGGAGCTCTGAAGCCATGGAGCTCTGGTGCTATGGAGCTATGGAGCTCTGGTGCTATGGAGCTATGGAGGTATGGAGCCACCAGCCAGCACCCTCCGTGGCTGGATCAATGGAAGTGTTTTAGGTACCAGGCAGCCAAAGGGCCGAGGCCTCACGCTCGACCACGCCGGCGCAGAGTTCCAGCAGCTCGGATAAGCTCTGTCACTCACCCGCCGCGCAGCCACCGGTAACGGGGAAATGTCGCCGCCTTGTGGACACGCCGTTGTAAATGAATGGGCTTTCGCACTTAGTGCAATTTTCGCCAACTCTCTGACTTAGAGCTATGGAAGTATGGAGCAAATGGAGCCACCAGCCACCCAGGCTGGAGCTGTGGAGCTCTGGAGGTATGGAGCTCTGGTGCTATGGAAGTATGGAGCTCTGGTGCTATGGAAGTATGGAGCTATGGAGGTATGGAAGTATGGAGCTATGGAAGTATGGAGCTATGGAGCTCTGGAAGTATGGAGCTATGGAGCTCTGGAGGTATGGAGCCCTGGAGCTATGGAGCCCTGGAGCTATGGAAGTATGGAGCTCTGGTGCTATGGAGCTATGGAGCTCTGGTGCTATGGAGCTATGGAGCTATGGAGCTCTGGAGCTATGGAGCTCTGGAGGTATGCAGCTATGGAGCTATGGAGCTCTGGAGGTATGGAGCTATGGAGCTATGGAAGTATGGAGCTCTGGTGCTATGGAGCTATGGAGCTCTGGTGCTATGGAGCTATGGAGCTCTGGTGCTATGGAGCTATGGAGCTATGGAGCTCTGGAAGTATGGAGCTCTGGTGCTATGGAGCTATGGAGCTCTGGTGCTATGGAGCTATGGAGCTCTGGTGCTATGGAGCTATGGAGCTCTGGTGCTATGGAGCTCTGGTGCTATGGAGCTCTGGTGCTATGGAGCTATGGAGCTCTGGTGCTATGGAGCTATGGAGCTCTGGAGGTATGGAGCTCTGGAGGTATGGAGCTCTGGAGGTATGGAGCTATGGAGCCCTGGAGCTCTGGAGGTATGGAGCTATGGTGCTATGGAGCTCTGAAGCCATGGAGCTCTGGTGCTATGGAGCTCTGGAGCTCTGGAGGTATGGAGCTCTGGAGGTATGGAGCTATGGAGCCCTGGAGCTCTGGAGGTATGGAGCTATGGAGCTCTGAAGCCATGGAGCTCTGGTGCTATGGAGCTCTGGAGCTCTGGAGGTATGGAGCTCTGGAGGTATGGAGCTCTGGAGGTATGGAGCTATGGAGCCCTGGAGCTCTGGAGGTATGGAGCTATGGTGCTATGGAGCTCTGAAGCCATGGAGCTCTGGTGCTATGGAGCTCTGGAGCTCTGGAGGTATGGAGCTCTGGAGGTATGGAGCTATGGAGCCCTGGAGCTCTGGAGGTATGGAGCTATGGTGCTATGGAGCTCTGAAGCCATGGAGCTCTGGTGCTATGGAGCTCTGGAGCTCTGGAGGTATGGAGCTCTGGAGGTATGGAGCTCTGGAGGTATGGAGCTATGGAGCCCTGGAGCTCTGGAGGTATGGAGCTATGGTGCTATGGAGCTCTGAAGCCATGGAGCTCTGGTGCTATGGAGCTCTGGAGGTATGGAGCTCTGGAGGTATGGAGCTCTGGAGGTATGGAGCTATGGAGCCCTGGAGCTCTGGAGGTATGGAGCTATGGTGCTATGGAGCTCTGAAGCCATGGAGCTCTGGTGCTATGGACCTATGGAGCTCTGGTGCTATGGAGCTATGGAGGTATGGAGCCACCAGCCAGCACCCTCCGTGGCTGGATCAATGGAAGTGTTTTAGGTACCAGGCAGCCAAAGGGCCGAGGCCTCACGCTCGACCACGCCGGCGCAGAGTTCCAGCCGCTCGGATAAGCTCTGTCACTCACCCGCCGCGCAGCCACCGGTAACGGGGAAATGTCGCCGCCTTGTGGACACGCCGTTGTAAATGAATGGGCTTTCGCACTTAGTGCAATTTTCGCCAACTCTCTGACTTAGAGCTATGGAAGTATGGAGCTATGGAGCCACCAGCCACCCAGGCTGGAGCTCTGGAGCTCTGGAGGTATGGAGCTCTGGTGCTATGGAAGTATGGAGCTCTGGTGCTATGGAAGTATGGAGCTATGGAGGTATGGAAGTATGGAGCTATGGAAGTATGGAGCTATGGAGCTCTGGAAGTATGGAGCTATGGAGCTCTGGAGGTATGGAGCCCTGGAGCTATGGAGCCCTGGAGCTATGGAAGTATGGAGCTCTGGTGCTATGGAGCTATGGAGCTCTGGTGCTATGGAGCTATGGAGCTATGGAGCTCTGGAGCTATGGAGCTCTGGAGGTATGGAGCTATGGAGCTATGGAGCTCTGGAGGTATGGAGCTATGGAGCTATGGAAGTATGGAGCTCTGGTGCTATGGAGCTATGGAGCTCTGGTGCTATGGAGCTATGGAGCTCTGGTGCTATGAAGCTATGGAGCTATGGAGCTCTGGAAGTATGGAGCTCTGGTGCTATGGAGCTATGGAGCTCTGGTGCTATGGAGCTATGGAGCTCTGGTGCTATGGAGCTCTGGTGCTATGGAGCTCTGGTGCTATGGAGCTATGGAGCTCTGGTGCTATGGAGCTCTGGAGGTATGGAGCTCTGGAGGTATGGAGCTCTGGAGGTATGGAGCTATGGAGCCCTGGAGCTCTGGAGGTATGGAGCTATGGTGCTATGGAGCTCTGAAGCCATGGAGCTCTGGTGCTATGGAGCTATGGAGCTCTGGTGCTATGGAGCTATGGAGCTATGGAGCTCTGGAAGTATGGAGCTCTGGTGCTATGGAGCTATGGAGCTCTGGTGCTATGGAGCTATGGAGCTCTGGTGCTATGGAGCTATGGAGCTCTGGTGCTATGGTGCTATGGAGCTCTGAAGCCATGGAGCTCTGGTGCTATGGAGCTCTGGAGCTCTGGAGGTATGGAGCTCTGGAGGTATGGAGCTCTGGAGGTATGGAGCTATGGAGCCCTGGAGCTCTGGAGGTATGGAGCTATGGTGCTATGGAGCTCTGAAGCCATGGAGCTCTGGTGCTATGGAGCTCTGGAGGTATGGAGCTCTGGAGGTATGGAGCTCTGGAGGTATGGAGCTATGGAGCCCTGGAGCTCTGGAGGTATGGAGCTATGGTGCTATGGAGCTCTGAAGCCATGGAGCTCTGGTGCTATGGAGCTATGGAGCTCTGGTGCTATGGAGCTATGGAGGTATGGAGCCACCAGCCAGCACCCTCCGTGGCTGGATCAATGGAAGTGTTTTAGGTACCAGGCAGCCAAAGGGCCGAGGCCTCACGCTCGACCACGCCGGCGCAGAGTTCCAGCCGCTCGGATAAGCTCTGTCACTCACCCGCCGCGCAGCCACCGGTAACGGGGAAATGTCGCCGCCTTGTGGACACGCCGTTGTAAATGAATGGGCTTTCGCACTTAGTGCAATTTTCGCCAACTCTCTGACTTAGAGCTATGGAAGTATGGAGCTATGGAGCCACCAGCCACCCAGGCTGGAGCTCTGGAGCTCTGGAGGTATGGAGCTCTGGTGCTATGGAAGTATGGAGCTCTGGTGCTATGGAAGTATGGAGCTATGGAGGTATGGAAGTATGGAGCTATGGAAGTATGGAGCTATGGAGCTCTGGAAGTATGGAGCTATGGAGCTCTGGAGGTATGGAGCCCTGGAGCTATGGAGCCCTGGAGCTATGGAAGTATGGAGCTCTGGTGCTATGGAGCTATGGAGCTCTGGTGCTATGGAGCTATGGAGCTATGGAGCTCTGGAGCTATGGAGCTCTGGAGGTATGGAGCTATGGAGCTATGGAGCTCTGGAGGTATGGAGCTATGGAGCTATGGAAGTATGGAGCTCTGGTGCTATGGAGCTATGGAGCTCTGGTGCTATGGAGCTATGGAGCTCTGGTGCTATGGAGCTATGGAGCTCTGGAAGTATGGAGCTCTGGTGCTATGGAGCTATGGAGCTCTGGTGCTATGGAGCTATGGAGCTCTGGTGCTATGGAGCTCTGGTGCTATGGAGCTCTGGTGCTATGGAGCTATGGAGCTCTGGTGCTATGGAGCTCTGGAGGTATGGAGCTCTGGAGGTATGGTGCTCTGGAGGTATGGAGCTATGGAGCCCTGGAGCTCTGGAGGTATGGAGCTATGGTGCTATGGAGCTCTGAAGCCATGGAGCTCTGGTGCTATGGAGCTATGGAGCTCTGGTGCTATGGAGCTATGGAGCTATGGAGCTCTGGAAGTATGGAGCTCTGGTGCTATGGAGCTATGGAGCTCTGGTGCTATGGAGCTATGGAGCTCTGGTGCTATGGAGCTATGGAGCTCTGGTGCTATGGAGCTCTGGTGCTATGGAGCTCTGGTGCTATGGAGCTCTGGAGGTATGGAGCTCTGGAGGTATGGAGCTCTGGAGGTATGGAGCTATGGAGCCCTGGAGCTCTGGAGGTATGGAGCTATGGTGCTATGGAGCTCTGAAGCCATGGAGCTCTGGTGCTATGGAGCTATGGAGCTCTGGTGCTATGGAGCTATGGAGGTATGGAGCCACCAGCCAGCACCCTCCGTGGCTGGATCAATGGAAGTGTTTTAGGTACCAGGCAGCCAAAGGGCCGAGGCCTCACGCTCGACCACGCCGGCGCAGAGTTCCAGCAGCTCGGATAAGCTCTGTCACTCACCCGCCGCGCAGCCACCGGTAACGGGGAAATGTCGCCGCCTTGTGGACACGCCGTTGTAAATGAATGGGCTTTCGCACTTAGTGCAATTTTCGCCAACTCTCTGACTTAGAGCTATGGAAGTATGGAGCAAATGGAGCCACCAGCCACCCAGGCTGGAGCTGTGGAGCTCTGGAGGTATGGAGCTCTGGTGCTATGGAAGTATGGAGCTCTGGTGCTATGGAAGTATGGAGCTATGGAGGTATGGAAGTATGGAGCTATGGAAGTATGGAGCTATGGAGCTCTGGAAGTATGGAGCTATGGAGCTCTGGAGGTATGGAGCCCTGGAGCTATGGAGCCCTGGAGCTATGGAAGTATGGAGCTCTGGTGCTATGGAGCTATGGAGCTCTGGTGCTATGGAGCTATGGAGCTATGGAGCTCTGGAGCTATGGAGCTCTGGAGGTATGCAGCTATGGAGCTATGGAGCTCTGGAGGTATGGAGCTATGGAGCTATGGAAGTATGGAGCTCTGGTGCTATGGAGCTATGGAGCTCTGGTGCTATGGAGCTATGGAGCTCTGGTGCTATGGAGCTATGGAGCTATGGAGCTCTGGAAGTATGGAGCTCTGGTGCTATGGAGCTATGGAGCTCTGGTGCTATGGAGCTATGGAGCTCTGGTGCTATGGAGCTATGGAGCTCTGGTGCTATGGAGCTCTGGTGCTATGGAGCTCTGGTGCTATGGAGCTATGGAGCTCTGGTGCTATGGAGCTATGGAGCTCTGGAGGTATGGAGCTCTGGAGGTATGGAGCTCTGGAGGTATGGAGCTATGGAGCCCTGGAGCTCTGGAGGTATGGAGCTATGGTGCTATGGAGCTCTGAAGCCATGGAGCTCTGGTGCTATGGAGCTCTGGAGCTCTGGAGGTATGGAGCTCTGGAGGTATGGAGCTATGGAGCCCTGGAGCTCTGGAGGTATGGAGCTATGGAGCTCTGAAGCCATGGAGCTCTGGTGCTATGGAGCTCTGGAGCTCTGGAGGTATGGAGCTCTGGAGGTATGGAGCTCTGGAGGTATGGAGCTATGGAGCCCTGGAGCTCTGGAGGTATGGAGCTATGGTGCTATGGAGCTCTGAAGCCATGGAGCTCTGGTGCTATGGAGCTCTGGAGCTCTGGAGGTATGGAGCTCTGGAGGTATGGAGCTATGGAGCCCTGGAGCTCTGGAGGTATGGAGCTATGGTGCTATGGAGCTCTGAAGCCATGGAGCTCTGGTGCTATGGAGCTCTGGAGCTCTGGAGGTATGGAGCTCTGGAGGTATGGAGCTCTGGAGGTATGGAGCTATGGAGCCCTGGAGCTCTGGAGGTATGGAGCTATGGTGCTATGGAGCTCTGAAGCCATGGAGCTCTGGTGCTATGGAGCTCTGGAGGTATGGAGCTCTGGAGGTATGGAGCTCTGGAGGTATGGAGCTATGGAGCCCTGGAGCTCTGGAGGTATGGAGCTATGGTGCTATGGAGCTCTGAAGCCATGGAGCTCTGGTGCTATGGACCTATGGAGCTCTGGTGCTATGGAGCTATGGAGGTATGGAGCCACCAGCCAGCACCCTCCGTGGCTGGATCAATGGAAGTGTTTTAGGTACCAGGCAGCCAAAGGGCCGAGGCCTCACGCTCGACCACGCCGGCGCAGAGTTCCAGCCGCTCGGATAAGCTCTGTCACTCACCCGCCGCGCAGCCACCGGTAACGGGGAAATGTCGCCGCCTTGTGGACACGCCGTTGTAAATGAATGGGCTTTCGCACTTAGTGCAATTTTCGCCAACTCTCTGACTTAGAGCTATGGAAGTATGGAGCTATGGAGCCACCAGCCACCCAGGCTGGAGCTCTGGAGCTCTGGAGGTATGGAGCTCTGGTGCTATGGAAGTATGGAGCTCTGGTGCTATGGAAGTATGGAGCTATGGAGGTATGGAAGTATGGAGCTATGGAAGTATGGAGCTATGGAGCTCTGGAAGTATGGAGCTATGGAGCTCTGGAGGTATGGAGCCCTGGAGCTATGGAGCCCTGGAGCTATGGAAGTATGGAGCTCTGGTGCTATGGAGCTATGGAGCTCTGGTGCTATGGAGCTATGGAGCTATGGAGCTCTGGAGCTATGGAGCTCTGGAGGTATGGAGCTATGGAGCTATGGAGCTCTGGAGGTATGGAGCTATGGAGCTATGGAAGTATGGAGCTCTGGTGCTATGGAGCTATGGAGCTCTGGTGCTATGGAGCTATGGAGCTCTGGTGCTATGGAGCTATGGAGCTATGGAGCTCTGGAAGTATGGAGCTCTGGTGCTATGGAGCTATGGAGCTCTGGTGCTATGGAGCTATGGAGCTCTGGTGCTATGGAGCTCTGGTGCTATGGAGCTCTGGTGCTATGGAGCTATGGAGCTCTGGTGCTATGGAGCTCTGGAGGTATGGAGCTCTGGAGGTATGGAGCTCTGGAGGTATGGCGCTATGGAGCCCTGGAGCTCTGGAGGTATGGAGCTATGGTGCTATGGAGCTCTGAAGCCATGGAGCTCTGGTGCTATGGAGCTATGGAGCTCTGGTGCTATGGAGCTATGGAGCTATGGAGCTCTGGAAGTATGGAGCTCTGGTGCTATGGAGCTATGGAGCTCTGGTGCTATGGAGCTATGGAGCTCTGGTGCTATGGAGCTATGGAGCTCTGGTGCTATGGAGCTCTGGTGCTATGGAGCTCTGGTGCTATGGAGCTATGGAGCTCTGGTGCTATGGAGCTATGGAGCTCTGGAGGTATGGAGCTCTGGAGGTATGGAGCTCTGGAGGTATGGAGCTATGGAGCCCTGGAGCTCTGGAGGTATGGAGCTATGGTGCTATGGAGCTCTGAAGCCATGGAGCTCTGGTGCTATGGAGCTCTGGAGCTCTGGAGGTATGGAGCTCTGGAGGTATGGAGCTATGGAGCCCTGGAGCTCTGGAGGTATGGAGCTATGGTGCTATGGAGCTCTGAAGCCATGGAGCTCTGGTGCTATGGAGCTCTGGAGCTCTGGAGGTATGGAGCTCTGGAGGTATGGAGCTCTGGAGGTATGGAGCTATGGAGCCCTGGAGCTCTGGAGGTATGGAGCTATGGTGCTATGGAGCTCTGAAGCCATGGAGCTCTGGTGCTATGGAGCTCTGGAGGTATGGAGCTCTGGAGGTATGGAGCTCTGGAGGTATGGAGCTATGGAGCCCTGGAGCTCTGGAGGTATGGAGCTATGGTGCTATGGAGCTCTGAAGCCATGGAGCTCTGGTGCTATGGAGCTCTGGAGGTATGGAGCTCTGGAGGTATGGAGCTCTGGAGGTATGGAGCTATGGAGCCCTGGAGCTCTGGAGGTATGGAGCTATGGTGCTATGGAGCTCTGAAGCCATGGAGCTCTGGTGCTATGGAGCTATGGAGCTCTGGTGCTATGGAGCTATGGAGGTATGGAGCCACCAGCCAGCACCCTCCGTGGCTGGATCAATGGAAGTGTTTTAGGTACCAGGCAGCCAAAGGGCCGAGGCCTCACGCTCGACCACGCCGGCGCAGAGTTCCAGCCGCTCGGATAAGCTCTGTCACTCACCCGCCGCGCAGCCACCGGTAACGGGGAAATGTCGCCGCCTGGCGGACACGCCGTTGTAAATGAATGGGCTTTCGCACTTAGTGCAATTTTCGCCAACTCTCTGACTGGAGCTATGGAAGTATGGAGCTATGGAGCCACCAGCCACCCAGGCTGGAGCTATGGAGCTCTGGAGGTATGGAGCTCTGGAGGTATGGAGCTCTGGAGGTATGGAGCTATGGAGCCCTGGAGCTCTGGAGGTATGGAGCTATGGTGCTATGGAGCTCTGAAGCCATGGAGCTCTGGTGCTATGGAGCTCTGGAGCTCTGGAGGTATGGAGCTCTGGAGGTATGGAGCTATGGAGCCCTGGAGCTCTGGAGGTATGGAGCTATGGTGCTATGGAGCTCTGAAGCCATGGAGCTCTGGTGCTATGGAGCTCTGGAGCTCTGGAGGTATGGAGCTCTGGAGGTATGGAGCTCTGGAGGTATGGAGCTATGGAGCCCTGGAGCTCTGGAGGTATGGAGCTATGGTGCTATGGAGCTCTGAAGCCATGGAGCTCTGGTGCTATGGAGCTCTGGAGGTATGGAGCTCTGGAGGTATGGAGCTCTGGAGGTATGGAGCTATGGAGCCCTGGAGCTCTGGAGGTATGGAGCTATGGTGCTATGGAGCTCTGAAGCCATGGAGCTCTGGTGCTATGGAGCTCTGGAGGTATGGTGCTATGGAGCTATGGAGGTATGGAGCCACCAGCCAGCACCCTCCGTGGCTGGATCAATGGAAGTGTTTTAGGTACCAGGCAGCCAAAGGGCCGAGGCCTCACGCTCGACCACGCCGGCGCAGAGTTCCAGCAGCTCGGATAAGCTCTGTCACTCACCCGCCGCGCAGCCACCGGTAACGGGGAAATGTCGCCGCCTTGTGGACACGCCGTTGTAAATGAATGGGCTTTCGCACTTAGTGCAATTTTCGCCAACTCTCTGACTTAGAGCTATGGAAGTATGGAGCTATGGAGCCACCAGCCACCCAGGCTGGAGCTCTGGAGCTCTGGAGGTATGGAGCTCTGGTGCTATGGAAGTATGGAGCTCTGGTGCTATGGAAGTATGGAGCTATGGAGGTATGGAAGTATGGAGCTATGGAAGTATGGAGCTATGGAGCTCTGGAAGTATGGAGCTATGGAGCTCTGGAGGTATGGAGCCCTGGAGCTATGGAGGTCCTGGAGCTATGGAAGTATGGAGCTCTGGTGCTATGGAGCTATGGAGCTCTGGTGCTATGGAGCTATGGAGCTATGGAGCTCTGGAGCTATGGAGCTCTGGAGGTATGCAGCTATGGAGCTATGGAGCTCTGGAGGTATGGAGCTATGGAGCTATGGAAGTATGGAGCTCTGGTGCTATGGAGCTATGGAGCTCTGGTGCTATGGAGCTATGGAGCTCTGGTGCTATGGAGCTATGGAGTTTTGGAGCTCTGGAAGTATGGAGCTCTGGTGCTATGGAGCTATGGAGCTCTGGTGCTATGGAGCTATGGAGCTCTGGTGCTATGGAGCTCTGGTGCTATGGAGCTCTGGTGCTATGGAGCTATGGAGCTCTGGTGCTATGGAGCTATGGAGCTCTGGAGGTATGGAGCTCTGGAGGTATGGAGCTCTGGAGGTATGGAGCTATGGAGCCCTGGAGCTCTGGAGGTATGGAGCTATGGTACTATGGAGCTCTGAAGCCATGGAGCTCTGGTGCTATGGAGCTCTGGAGCTCTGGAGGTATGGAGCTCTGGAGGTATGGAGCTATGGAGCCCTGGAGCTCTGGAGGTATGGAGCTATGGAGCTCTGAAGCCATGGAGCTCTGGTGCTATGGAGCTCTGGAGCTCTGGAGGTATGGAGCTCTGGAGGTATGGAGCTCTGGAGGTATGGAGCTATGGAGCCCTGGAGCTCTGGAGGTATGGAGCTATGGTGCTATGGAGCTCTGAAGCCATGGAGCTCTGGTGCTATGGAGCTCTGGAGGTATGGAGCTCTGGAGGTATGGAGCTCTGGAGGTATGGAGCTATGGAGCCCTGGAGCTCTGGAGGTATGGAGCTATGGTGCTATGGAGCTCTGAAGCCATGGAGCTCTGGTGCTATGGAGCTCTGGAGGTATGGAGCTCTGGAGGTATGGAGCTCTGGAGGTATGGAGCTATGGAGCCCTGGAGCTCTGGAGGTATGGAGCTATGGTGCTATGGAGCTCTGAAGCCATGGAGCTCTGGTGCTATGGAGCTATGGAGCTCTGGTGCTATGGAGCTATGGAGCTCTGGTGCTATGGAGCTATGGAGGTATGGAGCCACCAGCCAGCACCCTCCGTGGCTGGATCAATGGAAGTGTTTTAGGTACCAGGCAGCCAAAGGGCCGAGGCCTCACGCTCGACCACGCCGGCGCAGAGTTCTAGCCGCTCGGATAAGCTCTGTCACTCACCCGCCGCGCAGCCACCGGTAACGGGGAAATGTCGCCGCCTGGCGGACACGCCGTTGTAAATGAATGGGCTTTCGCACTTAGTGCAATTTTCGCCAACTCTCTGACTTAGAGCTATGGAAGTATGGAGCTATGGAGCCACCAGCCACCCAGGCTGGAGCTATGGAGCTCTGGAGGTATGGAGCTCAGGTGCTATGGAAGTATGGAGCTCTGGTGCTATGGAAGTATGGAGCTATGGAGGTATGGAAGTATGGAGCTATGGAAGTATGGAGCTATGGAGCTCTGGAAGTATGGAGCTATGGAGCTCTGGAGGTATGGAGCCCTGGAGCTATGGAGCCCTGGAGCTATGGAAGTATGGAGCTCTGGTGCTATGGAGCTATGGAGCTCTGGTGCTATGGAGCTATGGAGCTATGGAGCTCTGGAGCTATGGAGCTCTGGAGGTATGGAGCTATGGAGCTATGGAGCTCTGGAGGTATGGAGCTCTGGAGGTATGGAGCTATGGAGCCCTGGAGCTCTGGAGGTATGGAGCTATGGTGCTATGGAGCTCTGAAGCCATGGAGCTCTGGTGCTATGGAGCTCTGGAGCTCTGGAGGTATGGAGCTCTGGAGGTATGGAGCTATGGAGCCCTGGAGCTCTGGAGGTATGGAGCTATGGTGCTATGGAGCTCTGAAGCCATGGAGCTCTGGTGCTATGGAGCTATGGAGCTCTGGTGCTATGGAGCTCTGGAGGTATGGAGCTCTGGAGGTATGGAGCTCTGGAGGTATGGAGCTATGGAGCCCTGGAGCTCTGGAGGTATGGAGCTATGGTGCTATGGAGCTCTGAAGCCATGGAGCTCTGGTGCTATGGAGCTATGGAGCTCTGGTGCTATGGAGCTATGGAGCTATGGAGCTCTGGAAGTATGGAGCTCTGGTGCTATGGAGCTATGGAGCTCTGGTGCTATGGAGCTATGGAGCTCTGGTGCTATGGAGCTATGGAGCTCTGGTGCTATGGTGCTATGGAGCTCTGAAGCCATGGAGCTCTGGTGCTATGGAGCTCTGGAGCTCTGGAGGTATGGAGCTCTGGAGGTATGGAGCTCTGGAGGTATGGAGCTATGGAGCCCTGGAGCTCTGGAGGTATGGAGCTATGGTGCTATGGAGCTCTGAAGCCATGGAGCTCTGGTGCTATGGAGCTCTGGAGGTATGGAGCTCTGGAGGTATGGAGCTCTGGAGGTATGGAGCTATGGAGCCCTGGAGCTCTGGAGGTATGGAGCTATGGTGCTATGGAGCTCTGAAGCCATGGAGCTCTGGTGCTATGGAGCTATGGAGCTCTGGTGCTATGGAGCTATGGAGGTATGGAGCCACCAGCCAGCACCCTCCGTGGCTGGATCAATGGAAGTGTTTTAGGTACCAGGCAGCCAAAGGGCCGAGGCCTCACGCTCGACCACGCCGGCGCAGAGTTCCAGCCGCTCGGATAAGCTCTGTCACTCACCCGCCGCGCAGCCACCGGTAACGGGGAAATGTCGCCGCCTTGTGGACACGCCGTTGTAAATGAATGGGCTTTCGCACTTAGTGCAATTTTCGCCAACTCTCTGACTTAGAGCTATGGAAGTATGGAGCTATGGAGCCACCAGCCACCCAGGCTGGAGCTCTGGAGCTCTGGAGGTATGGAGCTCTGGTGCTATGGAAGTATGGAGCTCTGGTGCTATGGAAGTATGGAGCTATGGAGGTATGGAAGTATGGAGCTATGGAAGTATGGAGCTATGGAGCTCTGGAAGTATGGAGCTATGGAGCTCTGGAGGTATGGAGCCCTGGAGCTATGGAGCCCTGGAGCTATGGAAGTATGGAGCTCTGGTGCTATGGAGCTATGGAGCTCTGGTGCTATGGAGCTATGGAGCTATGGAGCTCTGGAGCTATGGAGCTCTGGAGGTATGGAGCTATGGAGCTATGGAGCTCTGGAGGTATGGAGCTATGGAGCTATGGAAGTATGGAGCTCTGGTGCTATGGAGCTATGGAGCTCTGGTGCTATGGAGCTATGGAGCTCTGGTGCTATGGAGCTATGGAGCTCTGGAAGTATGGAGCTCTGGTGCTATGGAGCTATGGAGCTCTGGTGCTATGGAGCTATGGAGCTCTGGTGCTATGGAGCTCTGGTGCTATGGAGCTCTGGTGCTATGGAGCTATGGAGCTCTGGTGCTATGGAGCTCTGGAGGTATGGAGCTCTGGAGGTATGGTGCTCTGGAGGTATGGAGCTATGGAGCCCTGGAGCTCTGGAGGTATGGAGCTATGGTGCTATGGAGCTCTGAAGCCATGGAGCTCTGGTGCTATGGAGCTATGGAGCTCTGGTGCTATGGAGCTATGGAGCTATGGAGCTCTGGAAGTATGGAGCTCTGGTGCTATGGAGCTATGGAGCTCTGGTGCTATGGAGCTATGGAGCTCTGGTGCTATGGAGCTATGGAGCTCTGGTGCTATGGAGCTCTGGTGCTATGGAGCTCTGGTGCTATGGAGCTCTGGAGGTATGGAGCTCTGGAGGTATGGAGCTCTGGAGGTATGGAGCTATGGAGCCCTGGAGCTCTGGAGGTATGGAGCTATGGTGCTATGGAGCTCTGAAGCCATGGAGCTCTGGTGCTATGGAGCTATGGAGCTCTGGTGCTATGGAGCTATGGAGGTATGGAGCCACCAGCCAGCACCCTCCGTGGCTGGATCAATGGAAGTGTTTTAGGTACCAGGCAGCCAAAGGGCCGAGGCCTCACGCTCGACCACGCCGGCGCAGAGTTCCAGCAGCTCGGATAAGCTCTGTCACTCACCCGCCGCGCAGCCACCGGTAACGGGGAAATGTCGCCGCCTTGTGGACACGCCGTTGTAAATGAATGGGCTTTCGCACTTAGTGCAATTTTCGCCAACTCTCTGACTTAGAGCTATGGAAGTATGGAGCAAATGGAGCCACCAGCCACCCAGGCTGGAGCTGTGGAGCTCTGGAGGTATGGAGCTCTGGTGCTATGGAAGTATGGAGCTCTGGTGCTATGGAAGTATGGAGCTATGGAGGTATGGAAGTATGGAGCTATGGAAGTATGGAGCTATGGAGCTCTGGAAGTATGGAGCTATGGAGCTCTGGAGGTATGGAGCCCTGGAGCTATGGAGCCCTGGAGCTATGGAAGTATGGAGCTCTGGTGCTATGGAGCTATGGAGCTCTGGTGCTATGGAGCTATGGAGCTATGGAGCTCTGGAGCTATGGAGCTCTGGAGGTATGCAGCTATGGAGCTATGGAGCTCTGGAGGTATGGAGCTATGGAGCTATGGAAGTATGGAGCTCTGGTGCTATGGAGCTATGGAGCTCTGGTGCTATGGAGCTATGGAGCTCTGGTGCTATGGAGCTATGGAGCTATGGAGCTCTGGAAGTATGGAGCTCTGGTGCTATGGAGCTATGGAGCTCTGGTGCTATGGAGCTATGGAGCTCTGGTGCTATGGAGCTATGGAGCTCTGGTGCTATGGAGCTCTGGTGCTATGGAGCTCTGGTGCTATGGAGCTATGGAGCTCTGGTGCTATGGAGCTATGGAGCTCTGGAGGTATGGAGCTCTGGAGGTATGGAGCTCTGGAGGTATGGAGCTATGGAGCCCTGGAGCTCTGGAGGTATGGAGCTATGGTGCTATGGAGCTCTGAAGCCATGGAGCTCTGGTGCTATGGAGCTCTGGAGCTCTGGAGGTATGGAGCTCTGGAGGTATGGAGCTATGGAGCCCTGGAGCTCTGGAGGTATGGAGCTATGGAGCTCTGAAGCCATGGAGCTCTGGTGCTATGGAGCTCTGGAGCTCTGGAGGTATGGAGCTCTGGAGGTATGGAGCTCTGGAGGTATGGAGCTATGGAGCCCTGGAGCTCTGGAGGTATGGAGCTATGGTGCTATGGAGCTCTGAAGCCATGGAGCTCTGGTGCTATGGAGCTCTGGAGCTCTGGAGGTATGGAGCTCTGGAGGTATGGAGCTATGGAGCCCTGGAGCTCTGGAGGTATGGAGCTATGGTGCTATGGAGCTCTGAAGCCATGGAGCTCTGGTGCTATGGAGCTCTGGAGCTCTGGAGGTATGGAGCTCTGGAGGTATGGAGCTCTGGAGGTATGGAGCTATGGAGCCCTGGAGCTCTGGAGGTATGGAGCTATGGTGCTATGGAGCTCTGAAGCCATGGAGCTCTGGTGCTATGGAGCTCTGGAGGTATGGAGCTCTGGAGGTATGGAGCTCTGGAGGTATGGAGCTATGGAGCCCTGGAGCTCTGGAGGTATGGAGCTATGGTGCTATGGAGCTCTGAAGCCATGGAGCTCTGGTGCTATGGACCTATGGAGCTCTGGTGCTATGGAGCTATGGAGGTATGGAGCCACCAGCCAGCACCCTCCGTGGCTGGATCAATGGAAGTGTTTTAGGTACCAGGCAGCCAAAGGGCCGAGGCCTCACGCTCGACCACGCCGGCGCAGAGTTCCAGCCGCTCGGATAAGCTCTGTCACTCACCCGCCGCGCAGCCACCGGTAACGGGGAAATGTCGCCGCCTTGTGGACACGCCGTTGTAAATGAATGGGCTTTCGCACTTAGTGCAATTTTCGCCAACTCTCTGACTTAGAGCTATGGAAGTATGGAGCTATGGAGCCACCAGCCACCCAGGCTGGAGCTCTGGAGCTCTGGAGGTATGGAGCTCTGGTGCTATGGAAGTATGGAGCTCTGGTGCTATGGAAGTATGGAGCTATGGAGGTATGGAAGTATGGAGCTCTGGAAGTATGGAGCTATGGAGCTCTGGAGGTATGGAGCTATGGAGCCCTGGAGCCCTGGAGCTATGGAGCCCTGGAGCTATGGAGCTATGGAGCCCTGGAGCTATGGAGCTATGGAGCCCTGGAGCTATGGAGCTATGGAGCTCTGGTGCTATGGAGCTATGGAGCTCTGGTGCTATGGAGCTATGGAGCTCTGGTGCTATGGAGCTATGGAGCTCTGGTGCTATGGAGCTATGGAGCTCTGGAAGTATGGAGCTATGGAGCTCTGGAGGTATGGAGCTATGGAGCTCTGGAGGTATGGAGCTATGGAGCCCTGGAGCTATGGAAGTATGGAGCTCTGGTGCTATGGAGCTATGGAGCTCTGGTGCTATGGAGCTATGGAGCTCTGGAGCTATGGAGCTCTGGAGGTATGGAGCTATGGAGCTCTGGAGGTATGGAGCTATGGAGCTATGGAAGTATGGAGCTCTGGTGCTATGGAGCTATGGAGCTCTGGTGCTATGGAGCTATGGAGCTCTGGTGCTATGGAGCTATGGAGCTATGGAGCTCTGGAAGTATGGAGCTCTGGTGCTATGGAGCTATGGAGCTCTGGTGCTATGGAGCTATGGAGCTCTGGTGCTATGGAGCTATGGAGCTCTGGTGCTATGGAGCTATGGTGCTATGGAGCTCTGGTGCTATGGAGCTATGGAGCTCTGGTGCTATGGAGCTATGGAGCTCTGGAGGTATGGAGCTCTGGAGGTATGGAGCTCTGGAGGTATGGAGCTTTGGAGCCCTGGAGCTCTGGAGGTATGGAGCTATGGTGCTATGGAGCTCTGAAGCCATGGAGCTCTGGTGCTATGGAGCTATGGAGCTCTGGTGCTATGGAGCTATGGAGGTATGGAGCCACCAGCCAGCACCCTCCGTGGCTGGATCAATGGAAGTGTTTTAGGTACCAGGCAGCCAAAGGGCCGAGGCCTCACGCTCGACCACGCCGGCGCAGAGTTCCAGCCGCTCGGATAAGCTCTGTCACTCACCCGCCGCGCAGCCACCGGTAACGGGGAAATGTCGCCGCCTTGTGGACACGCCGTTGTAAATGAATGGGCTTTCGCACTTAGTGCAATTTTCGCCAACTCTCTGACTTAGAGCTATGGAAGTATGGAGCTATGGAGCCACCAGCCACCCAGGCTGGAGCTCTGGAGCTCTGGAGGTATGGAGCTCTGGTGCTATGGAAGTATGGAGCTCTGGTGCTATGGAAGTATGGAGCTATGGAGGTATGGAAGTATGGAGCTATGGAAGTATGGAGCTATGGAGCTCTGGAAGTATGGAGCTATGGAGCTCTGGAGGTATGGAGCCCTGGAGCTATGGAGCCCTGGAGCTATGGAAGTATGGAGCTCTGGTGCTATGGAGCTATGGAGCTCTGGTGCTATGGAGCTATGGAGCTATGGAGCTCTGGAGCTATGGAGCTCTGGAGGTATGGAGCTATGGAGCTATGGAGCTCTGGAGGTATGGAGCTATGGAGCTATGGAAGTATGGAGCTCTGGTGCTATGGAGCTATGGAGCTCTGGTGCTATGGAGCTATGGAGCTCTGGTGCTATGGAGCTATGGAGCTATGGAGCTCTGGAAGTATGGAGCTCTGGTGCTATGGAGCTATGGAGCTCTGGTGCTATGGAGCTATGGAGCTCTGGTGCTATGGAGCTCTGGTGCTATGGAGCTCTGGTGCTATGGAGCTATGGAGCTCTGGTGCTATGGAGCTCTGGAGGTATGGAGCTCTGGAGGTATGGAGCTCTGGAGGTATGGAGCTATGGAGCCCTGGAGCTCTGGAGGTATGGAGCTATGGTGCTATGGAGCTCTGAAGCCATGGAGCTCTGGTGCTATGGAGCTATGGAGCTCTGGTGCTATGGAGCTATGGAGCTATGGAGCTCTGGAAGTATGGAGCTCTGGTGCTATGGAGCTATGGAGCTCTGGTGCTATGGAGCTATGGAGCTCTGGTGCTATGGAGCTATGGAGCTCTGGTGCTATGGAGCTCTGGTGCTATGGAGCTCTGGTGCTATGGAGCTATGGAGCTCTGGTGCTATGGAGCTATGGAGCTCTGGAGGTATGGAGCTCTGGAGGTATGGAGCTCTGGAGGTATGGAGCTATGGAGCCCTGGAGCTCTGGAGGTATGGAGCTATGGTGCTATGGAGCTCTGAAGCCATGGAGCTCTGGTGCTATGGAGCTCTGGAGCTCTGGAGGTATGGAGCTCTGGAGGTATGGAGCTATGGAGCCCTGGAGCTCTGGAGGTATGGAGCTATGGTGCTATGGAGCTCTGAAGCCATGGAGCTCTGGTGCTATGGAGCTCTGGAGCTCTGGAGGTATGGAGCTCTGGAGGTATGGAGCTCTGGAGGTATGGAGCTATGGAGCCCTGGAGCTCTGGAGGTATGGAGCTATGGTGCTATGGAGCTCTGAAGCCATGGAGCTCTGGTGCTATGGAGCTCTGGAGGTATGGAGCTCTGGAGGTATGGAGCTCTGGAGGTATGGAGCTATGGAGCCCTGGAGCTCTGGAGGTATGGAGCTATGGTGCTATGGAGCTCTGAAGCCATGGAGCTCTGGTGCTATGGAGCTCTGGAGGTATGGTGCTATGGAGCTATGGAGGTATGGAGCCACCAGCCAGCACCCTCCGTGGCTGGATCAATGGAAGTGTTTTAGGTACCAGGCAGCCAAAGGGCCGAGGCCTCACGCTCGACCACGCCGGCGCAGAGTTCCAGCAGCTCGGATAAGCTCTGTCACTCACCCGCCGCGCAGCCACCGGTAACGGGGAAATGTCGCCGCCTTGTGGACACGTCGTTGTAAATGAATGGGCTTTCGCACTTAGTGCAATTTTCGCCAACTCTCTGACTTAGAGCTATGGAAGTATGGAGCTATGGAGCCACCAGCCACCCAGGCTGGAGCTCTGGAGCTCTGGAGGTATGGAGCTCTGGTGCTATGGAAGTATGGAGCTCTGGTGCTATGGAAGTATGGAGCTATGGAGGTATGGAAGTATGGAGCTATGGAAGTATGGAGCTATGGAGCTCTGGAAGTATGGAGCTATGGAGCTCTGGAGGTATGGAGCCCTGGAGCTATGGAGGTCCTGGAGCTATGGAAGTATGGAGCTCTGGTGCTATGGAGCTATGGAGCTCTGGTGCTATGGAGCTATGGAGCTATGGAGCTCTGGAGCTATGGAGCTCTGGAGGTATGCAGCTATGGAGCTATGGAGCTCTGGAGGTATGGAGCTATGGAGCTATGGAAGTATGGAGCTCTGGTGCTATGGAGCTATGGAGCTCTGGTGCTATGGAGCTATGGAGCTCTGGTGCTATGGAGCTATGGAGTTTTGGAGCTCTGGAAGTATGGAGCTCTGGTGCTATGGAGCTATGGAGCTCTGGTGCTATGGAGCTATGGAGCTCTGGTGCTATGGAGCTCTGGTGCTATGGAGCTATGGAGCTCTGGTGCTATGGAGCTATGGAGCTCTGGAGGTATGGAGCTCTGGAGGTATGGAGCTCTGGAGGTATGGAGCTATGGAGCCCTGGAGCTCTGGAGG
Organism: Syngnathus leptorhynchus; assembly: GCF_054491065.1. Lineage (NCBI taxonomy): Eukaryota > Metazoa > Chordata > Actinopteri > Syngnathiformes > Syngnathidae > Syngnathus > Syngnathus leptorhynchus. Next base: position 510,362 of record NW_028232004.1, read on the forward strand.
TATGGAGCTATGGTGCTATGGAGCTCTGAAGCCATGGAGCTCTGGTGCTATGGAGCTCTGGAGCTCTGGAGGTATGGAGCTCTGGAGGTATGGAGCTATGGAGCCCTGGAGCTCTGGAGGTATGGAGCTATGGAGCTCTGAAGCCATGGAGCTCTGGTGCTATGGAGCTCTGGAGCTCTGGAGCTCTGGTGCTATGGAGCTATGGAGCTCTGGTGCTATGGAGCTATGGAGCTCTGGTGCTATGGAGCTCTGGTGCTATGGAGCTCTGGTGCTATGGAGCTATGGAGCTCTGGTGCTATGGAGCTCTGGAGGTATGGAGCTCTGGAGGTATGGTGCTCTGGAGGTATGGAGCTATGGAGCCCTGGAGCTCTGGAGGTATGGAGCTATGGTGCTATGGAGCTCTGAAGCCATGGAGCTCTGGTGCTATGGAGCTATGGAGCTCTGGTGCTATGGAGCTATGGAGCTATGGAGCTCTGGAAGTATGGAGCTCTGGTGCTATGGAGCTATGGAGCTCTGGTGCTATGGAGCTATGGAGCTCTGGTGCTATGGAGCTATGGAGCTCTGGTGCTATGGAGCTCTGGTGCTATGGAGCTCTGGTGCTATGGAGCTCTGGAGGTATGGAGCTCTGGAGGTATGGAGCTCTGGAGGTATGGAGCTATGGAGCCCTGGAGCTCTGGAGGTATGGAGCTATGGTGCTATGGAGCTCTGAAGCCATGGAGCTCTGGTGCTATGGAGCTATGGAGCTCTGGTGCTATGGAGCTATGGAGGTATGGAGCCACCAGCCAGCACCCTCCGTGGCTGGATCAATGGAAGTGTTTTAGGTACCAGGCAGCCAAAGGGCCGAGGCCTCACGCTCGACCACGCCGGCGCAGAGTTCCAGCAGCTCGGATAAGCTCTGTCACTCACCCGCCGCGCAGCCACCGGTAACGGGGAAATGTCGCCGCCTTGTGGACACGCCGTTGTAAATGAATGGGCTTTCGCACTTAGTGCAATTTTCGCCAACTCTCTGACTTAGAGCTATGGAAGTATGGAGCTATGGAGCCACCAGCCACCCAGGCTGGAGCTCTGGAGCTCTGGAGGTATGGAGCTCTGGTGCTATGGAAGTATGGAGCTCTGGTGCTATGGAAGTATGGAGCTATGGAGGTATGGAAGTATGGAGCTATGGAAGTATGGAGCTATGGAGCTCTGGAAGTATGGAGCTATGGAGCTCTGGAGGTATGGAGCCCTGGAGCTATGGAGCCCTGGAGCTATGGAAGTATGGAGCTCTGGTGCTATGGAGCTATGGAGCTCTGGTGCTATGGAGCTATGGAGCTATGGAGCTCTGGAGCTATGGAGCTCTGGAGGTATGCAGCTATGGAGCTATGGAGCTCTGGAGGTATGGAGCTATGGAGCTATGGAAGTATGGAGCTCTGGTGCTATGGAGCTATGGAGCTCTGGTGCTATGGAGCTATGGAGCTCTGGTGCTATGGAGCTATGGAGCTATGGAGCTCTGGAAGTATGGAGCTCTGGTGCTATGGAGCTATGGAGCTCTGGTGCTATGGAGCTATGGAGCTCTGGTGCTATGGAGCTATGGAGCTCTGGTGCTATGGAGCTCTGGTGCTATGGAGCTCTGGTGCTATGGAGCTATGGAGCTCTGGTGCTATGGAGCTATGGAGCTCTGGAGGTATGGAGCTCTGGAGGTATGGAGCTCTGGAGGTATGGAGCTATGGAGCCCTGGAGCTCTGGAGGTATGGAGCTATGGTGCTATGGAGCTCTGAAGCCATGGAGCTCTGGTGCTATGGAGCTCTGGAGCTCTGGAGGTATGGAGCTCTGGAGGTATGGAGCTATGGAGCCCTGGAGCTCTGGAGGTATGGAGCTATGGAGCTCTGAAGCCATGGAGCTCTGGTGCTATGGAGCTCTGGAGCTCTGGAGGTATGGAGCTCTGGAGGTATGGAGCTCTGGAGGTATGGAGCTATGGAGCCCTGGAGCTCTGGAGGTATGGAGCTATGGTGCTATGGAGCTCTGAAGCCATGGAGCTCTGGTGCTATGGAGCTCTGGAGGTATGGAGCTCTGGAGGTATGGAGCTCTGGAGGTATGGAGCTATGGAGCCCTGGAGCTCTGGAGGTATGGAGCTATGGTGCTATGGAGCTCTGAAGCCATGGAGCTCTGGTGCTATGGAGCTCTGGAGGTATGGAGCTCTGGAGGTATGGAGCTCTGGAGGTATGGAGCTATGGAGCCCTGGAGCTCTGGAGGTATGGAGCTATGGTGCTATGGAGCTCTGAAGCCATGGAGCTCTGGTGCTATGGAGCTATGGAGCTCTGGTGCTATGGAGCTATGGAGGTATGGAGCCACCAGCCAGCACCCTCCGTGGCTGGATCAATGGAAGTGTTTTAGGTACCAGGCAGCCAAAGGGCCGAGGCCTCACGCTCGACCACGCCGGCGCAGAGTTCCAGCCGCTCGGATAAGCTCTGTCACTCACCCGCCGCGCAGCCACCGGTAATGGGGAAATGTCGCCGCCTTGTGGACACGCCGTTGTAAATGAATGGGCTTTCGCACTTAGTGCAATTTTCGCCAACTCTCTGACTTAGAGCTATGGAAGTATGGAGCTATGGAGCCACCAGCCACCCAGGCTGGAGCTCTGGAGCTCTGGAGGTATGGAGCTCTGGTGCTATGGAAGTATGGAGCTCTGGTGCTATGGAAGTATGGAGCTATGGAGGTATGGAAGTATGGAGCTATGGAAGTATGGAGCTATGGAGCTCTGGAAGTATGGAGCTATGGAGCTCTGGAGGTATGGAGCCCTGGAGCTATGGAGCCCTGGAGCTATGGAAGTATGGAGCTCTGGTGCTATGGAGCTATGGAGCTCTGGTGCTATGGAGCTATGGAGCTATGGAGCTCTGGAGCTATGGAGCTCTGGAGGTATGGAGCTATGGAGCTATGGAGCTCTGGAGGTATGGAGCTATGGAGCTATGGAAGTATGGAGCTCTGGTGCTATGGAGCTATGGAGCTCTGGTGCTATGGAGCTATGGAGCTCTGGTGCTATGGAGCTATGGAGCTATGGAGCTCTGGAAGTATGGAGCTCTGGTGCTATGGAGCTATGGAGCTCTGGTGCTATGGAGCTATGGAGCTCTGGTGCTATGGAGCTCTGGTGCTATGGAGCTCTGGTGCTATGGAGCTATGGAGCTCTGGTGCTATGGAGCTCTGGAGGTATGGAGCTCTGGAGGTATGGAGCTCTGGAGGTATGGCGCTATGGAGCCCTGGAGCTCTGGAGGTATGGAGCTATGGTGCTATGGAGCTCTGAAGCCATGGAGCTCTGGTGCTATGGAGCTATGGAGCTCTGGTGCTATGGAGCTATGGAGCTATGGAGCTCTGGAAGTATGGAGCTCTGGTGCTATGGAGCTATGGAGCTCTGGTGCTATGGAGCTATGGAGCTCTGGTGCTATGGAGCTATGGAGCTCTGGTGCTATGGAGCTCTGGTGCTATGGAGCTCTGGTGCTATGGAGCTATGGAGCTCTGGTGCTATGGAGCTATGGAGCTCTGGAGGTATGGAGCTCTGGAGGTATGGAGCTCTGGAGGTATGGAGCTATGGAGCCCTGGAGCTCTGGAGGTATGGAGCTATGGTGCTATGGAGCTCTGAAGCCATGGAGCTCTGGTGCTATGGAGCTCTGGAGCTCTGGAGGTATGGAGCTCTGGAGGTATGGAGCTATGGAGCCCTGGAGCTCTGGAGGTATGGTGCTATGGTGCTATGGAGCTCTGAAGCCATGGAGCTCTGGTGCTATGGAGCTCTGGAGCTCTGGAGGTATGGAGCTCTGGAGGTATGGAGCTCTGGAGGTATGGAGCTATGGAGCCCTGGAGCTCTGGAGGTATGGAGCTATGGAGCTCTGAAGCCATGGAGCTCTGGTGCTATGGAGCTCTGGAGGTATGGAGCTCTGGAGGTATGGAGCTCTGGAGGTATGGAGCTATGGAGCCCTGGAGCTCTGGAGGTATGGAGCTATGGTGCTATGGAGCTCTGAAGCCATGGAGCTCTGGTGCTATGGAGCTCTGGAGGTATGGAGCTCTGGAGGTATGGAGCTCTGGAGGTATGGAGCTATGGAGCCCTGGAGCTCTGGAGGTATGGAGCTATGGTGCTATGGAGCTCTGAAGCCATGGAGCTCTGGTGCTATGGAGCTATGGAGCTCTGGTGCTATGGAGCTATGGAGGTATGGAGCCACCAGCCAGCACCCTCCGTGGCTGGATCAATGGAAGTGTTTTAGGTACCAGGCAGCCAAAGGGCCGAGGCCTCACGCTCGACCACGCCGGCGCAGAGTTCCAGCCGCTCGGATAAGCTCTGTCACTCACCCGCCGCGCAGCCACCGGTAACGGGGAAATGTCGCCGCCTGGCGGACACGCCGTTGTAAATGAATGGGCTTTCGCACTTAGTGCAATTTTCGCCAACTCTCTGACTGGAGCTATGGAAGTATGGAGCTATGGAGCCACCAGCCACCCAGGCTGGAGCTATGGAGCTCTGGAGGTATGGAGCTCTGGTGCTATGGAAGTATGGAGCTATGGAGCTATGGAAGTATGGAGCTATGGAGCTATGGAGCTCTGGAAGTATGGAGCTATGGAGCTCTGGAGGTATGGAGCTATGGAGCCCTGGAGCCCTGGAGCTATGGAGCCCTGGAGCTATGGAGCTATGGAGCCCTGGAGCTATGGAGCTATGGAGCCCTGGAGCTATGGAGCTATGGAGCTCTGGTGCTATGGAGCTATGGAGCTCTGGTGCTATGGAGCTATGGAGCTCTGGTGCTATGGAGCTATGGAGCTCTGGTGCTATGGAGCTATGGAGCTCTGGAAGTATGGAGCTATGGAGCTCTGGAGGTATGGAGCTATGGAGCTCTGGAGGTATGGAGCTATGGAGCCCTGGAGCTATGGAGCCCTGGAGCTATGGAAGTATGGAGCTCTGGTGCTATGGAGCTATGGAGCTCTGGTGCTATGGAGCTATGGAGCTCTGGAGCTATGGAGCTCTGGAGGTATGGAGCTATGGAGCTCTGGAGGTATGGAGCTATGGAAGTATGGAGCTCTGGTGCTATGGAGCTATGGAGCTCTGGTGCTATGGAGCTATGGAGCTCTGGTGCTATGGAGCTATGGAGCTATGGAGCTCTGGAAGTATGGAGCTCTGGTGCTATGGAGCTATGGAGCTCTGGTGCTATGGAGCTATGGAGCTCTGGTGCTATGGAGCTCTGGTGCTATGGAGCTCTGGTGCTATGGAGCTATGGAGCTCTGGTGCTATGGAGCTATGGAGCTCTGGAGGTATGGAGCTCTGGAGGTATGGAGCTCTGGAGGTATGGAGCTATGGAGCCCTGGAGCTCTGGAGGTATGGAGCTATGGTGCTATGGAGCTCTGAAGCCATGGAGCTCTGGTGCTATGGAGCTCTGGAGCTCTGGAGGTATGGAGCTCTGGAGGTATGGAGCTATGGAGCCCTGGAGCTCTGGAGGTATGGAGCTATGGAGCTCTGAAGCCATGGAGCTCTGGTGCTATGGAGCTCTGGAGCTCTGGAGGTATGGAGCTCTGGAGGTATGGAGCTCTGGAGGTATGGAGCTATGGAGCCCTGGAGCTCTGGAGGTATGGAGCTATGGTGCTATGGAGCTCTGAAGCCATGGAGCTCTGGTGCTATGGAGCTCTGGAGGTATGGAGCTCTGGAGGTATGGAGCTCTGGAGGTATGGAGCTATGGAGCCCTGGAGCTCTGGAGGTATGGAGCTATGGTGCTATGGAGCTCTGGAAGTATGGAGCTATGGAGCTCTGGAGGTATGGAGCTATGGAGCCCTGGAGCTATGGAGCCCTGGAGCTATGGAAGTATGGAGCTCTGGTGCTATGGAGCTATGGAGCTCTGGTGCTATGGAGCTATGGAGCTCTGGAGCTATGGAGCTCTGGAGGTATGGAGCTATGGAGCTATGGAGCTCTGGAGGTATGGAGCTATGGAGCTATGGAAGTATGGAGCTCTGGTGCTATGGAGCTATGGAGCTCTGGTGCTATGGAGCTATGGAGCTCTGGTGCTATGGAGCTATGGAGCTATGGAGCTCTGGAAGTATGGAGCTCTGGTGCTATGGAGCTATGGAGCTCTGGTGCTATGGAGCTATGGAGCTCTGGTGCTATGGAGCTATGGAGCTCTGGTGCTATGGAGCTCTGGTGCTATGGAGCTCTGGTGCTATGGAGCTATGGAGCTCTGGTGCTATGGAGCTATGGAGCTCTGGAGGTATGGAGCTCTGGAGGTATGGAGCTCTGGAGGTATGGAGCTTTGGAGCCCTGGAGCTCTGGAGGTATGGAGCTATGGTGCTATGGAGCTCTGAAGCCATGGAGCTCTGGTGCTATGGAGCTCTGGAGGTATGGAGCTCTGGAGGTATGGAGCTCTGGAGGTATGGAGCTATGGAGCCCTGGAGCTCTGGAGGTATGGAGCTATGGTGCTATGGAGCTCTGAAGCCATGGAGCTCTGGTGCTATGGAGCTATGGAGCTCTGGTGCTATGGAGCTATGGAGCTATGGAGGTATGGAGCCACCAGCCAGCACCCTCCGTGGCTGGATCAATGGAAGTGTTTTAGGTACCAGGCAGCCAAAGGGCCGAGGCCTCACGCTCGACCACGCCGGCGCAGAGTTCCAGCCGCTCGGATAAGCTCTGTCACTCACCCGCCGCGCAGCCACCGGTAACGGGGAAATGTCGCCGCCTGGCGGACACGCCGTTGTAAATGAATGGGCTTTCGCACTTAGTGCAATTTTCGCCAACTCTCTGACTTAGAGCTATGGAAGTATGGAGCTATGGAGCCACCAGCCACCCAGGCTGGAGCTATGGAGCTCTGGAGGTATGGAGCTCAGGTGCTATGGAAGTATGGAGCTATGGAGCTATGGAAGTATGGAGCTATGGAGCTATGGAGCTCTGGAAGTATGGAGCTATGGAGCTCTGGAGGTATGGAGCTATGGAGCCCTGGAGCCCTGGAGCTATGGAGCTCTGGTGCTATGGAGGTATGGAGCTCTGGAGGTATGGAGCTCTGGAGGTATGGAGCTATGGAGCTATGGAGCCCTGGAGCTATGGAGCTATGGAGCCCTGGAGCTATGGAGCTATGGAGCCCTGGAGCTATGGAGCTATGGAGCTCTGGTGCTATGGAGCTATGGAGCTCTGGTGCTATGGAGCTATGGAGCTCTGGTGCTATGGAGCTATGGAGCTCTGGTGCTATGGAGCTATGGAGCTCTGGAAGTATGGAGCTATGGAGCTCTGGAGGTATGGAGCTATGGAGCCCTGGAGCTATGGAGCCCTGGAGCTATGGAAGTATGGAGCTCTGGTGCTATGGAGCTATGGAGCTCTGGTGCTATGGAGCTATGGAGCTCTGGAGCTATGGAGCTCTGGAGGTATGGAGCTAACGAGCTATGGAGCTCTGGAGGTATGGAGCTATGGAGCTATGGAAGTATGGAGCTCTGGTGCTATGGAGCTATGGAGCTCTGGTGCTATGGAGCTATGGAGCTCTGGTGCTATGGAGCTATGGAGCTATGGAGCTCTGGAAGTATGGAGCTCTGGTGCTATGGAGCTATGGAGCTCTGGTGCTATGGAGCTATGGAGCTCTGGTGCTATGGAGCTATGGAGCTCTGGTGCTATGGAGCTCTGGTGCTATGGAGCTCTGGTGCTATGGAGCTATGGAGCTCTGGTGCTATGGAGCTATGGAGCTCTGGAGGTATGGAGCTCTGGAGGTATGGAGCTCTGGAGGTATGGAGCTTTGGAGCCCTGGAGCTCTGGAGGTATGGAGCTATGGTGCTATGGAGCTCTGAAGCCATGGAGCTCTGGTGCTATGGAGCTCTGGAGCTCTGGAGGTATGGAGCTCTGGAGGTATGGAGCTATGGAGCCCTGGAGCTCTGGAGGTATGGAGCTATGGTGCTATGGAGCTCTGAAGCCATGGAGCTCTGGTGCTATGGAGCTCTGGAGCTCTGGAGGTATGGAGCTCTGGAGGTATGGAGCTATGGAGCCCTGGAGCTCTGGAGGTATGGAGCTATGGTGCTATGGAGCTCTGAAGCCATGGAGCTCTGGTGCTATGGAGCTCTGGAGCTCTGGAGGTATGGAGCTCTGGAGGTATGGAGCTCTGGAGGTATGGAGCTATGGAGCCCTGGAGCTCTGGAGGTATGGAGCTATGGTGCTATGGAGCTCTGAAGCCATGGAGCTCTGGTGCTATGGAGCTCTGGAGGTATGGAGCTCTGGAGGTATGGAGCTCTGGAGGTATGGAGCTATGGAGCCCTGGAGCTCTGGAGGTATGGAGCTATGGTGCTATGGAGCTCTGAAGCCATGGAGCTCTGGTGCTATGGAGCTCTGGAGGTATGGAGCTCTGGAGGTATGGAGCTCTGGAGGTATGGAGCTATGGAGCCCTGGAGCTCTGGAGGTATGGAGCTATGGTGCTATGGAGCTCTGAAGCCATGGAGCTCTGGTGCTATGGAGCTCTGGAGGTATGGAGCTCTGGAGGTATGGAGCTCTGGAGGTATGGAGCTATGGAGCCCTGGAGCTCTGGAGGTATGGAGCTATGGTGCTATGGAGCTCTGAAGCCATGGAGCTCTGGTGCTATGGAGCTATGGAGCTCTGGTGCTATGGAGCTATGGAGCTATGGAGCTCTGGAGCTATGGAGCTCTGGAGGTATGGAGCTATGGAGCTATGGAGCTCTGGAGGTATGGAGCTATGGAGCTATGGAAGTATGGAGCTCTGGTGCTATGGAGCTATGGAGCTCTGGTGCTATGGAGCTATGGAGCTCTGGTGCTATGGAGCTATGGAGCTATGGAGCTCTGGAAGTATGGAGCTCTGGTGCTATGGAGCTATGGAGCTCTGGTGCTATGGAGCTATGGAGCTCTGGTGCTATGGAGCTCTGGTGCTATGGAGCTCTGGTGCTATGGAGCTATGGAGCTCTGGTGCTATGGAGCTCTGGAGGTATGGAGCTCTGGAGGTATGGAGCTCTGGAGGTATGGAGCTATGGAGCCCTGGAGCTCTGGAGGTATGGAGCTATGGTGCTATGGAGCTCTGAAGCCATGGAGCTCTGGTGCTATGGAGCTATGGAGCTCTGGTGCTATGGAGCTATGGAGCTATGGAGCTCTGGAAGTATGGAGCTCTGGTGCTATGGAGCTATGGAGCTCTGGTGCTATGGAGCTATGGAGCTCTGGTGCTATGGAGCTATGGAGCTCTGGTGCTATGGAGCTCTGGTGCTATGGAGCTCTGGTGCTATGGAGCTATGGAGCTCTGGTGCTATGGAGCTATGGAGCTCTGGAGGTATGGAGCTCTGGAGGTATGGAGCTCTGGAGGTATGGAGCTATGGAGCCCTGGAGCTCTGGAGGTATGGAGCTATGGTGCTATGGAGCTCTGAAGCCATGGAGCTCTGGTGCTATGGAGCTCTGGAGCTCTGGAGGTATGGAGCTCTGGAGGTATGGAGCTATGGAGCCCTGGAGCTCTGGAGGTATGGAGCTATGGTGCTATGGAGCTCTGAAGCCATGGAGCTCTGGTGCTATGGAGCTCTGGAGCTCTGGAGGTATGGAGCTCTGGAGGTATGGAGCTCTGGAGGTATGGAGCTATGGAGCCCTGGAGCTCTGGAGGTATGGAGCTATGGTGCTATGGAGCTCTGAAACCATGGAGCTCTGGTGCTATGGAGCTCTGGAGGTATGGAGCTCTGGAGGTATGGAGCTCTGGAGGTATGGAGCTATGGAGCCCTGGAGCTCTGGAGGTATGGAGCTATGGTGCTATGGAGCTCTGAAGCCATGGAGCTCTGGTGCTATGGAGCTCTGGAGGTATGGAGCTCTGGAGGTATGGAGCTCTGGAGGTATGGAGCTATGGAGCCCTGGGGCTCTGGAGGTATGGAGCTATGGTGCTATGGAGCTCTGAAGCCATGGAGCTCTGGTGCTATGGAGCTATGGAGCTCTGGTGCTATGGAGCTATGGAGGTATGGAGCCACCAGCCAGCACCCTCCGTGGCTGGATCAATGGAAGTGTTTTAGGTACCAGGCAGCCAAAGGGCCGAGGCCTCTCGCTCGACCACGCCGGCGCAGAGTTCCAGCCGCTCGGATAAGCTCTGTCACTCACCCGCCGCGCAGCCACCGGTAACGGGGAAATGTCGCCGCCTGGCGGACACGCCGTTGTAAATGAATGGGCTTTCGCACTTAGTGCAATTTTCGCCAACTCTCTGACTTAGAGCTATGGAAGTATGGAGCTATGGAGCCACCAGCCACCCAGGCTGGAGCTCTGGAGCTCTGGAGGTATGGAGCTCTGGTGCTATGGAAGTATGGAGCTCTGGTGCTATGGAAGTATGGAGCTATGGAGGTATGGAAGTATGGAGCTATGGAAGTATGGAGCTATGGAGCTCTGGAAGTATGGAGCTATGGAGCTATGGAGGTATGGAGCCCTGGAGCTATGGAAGTATGGAGCTCTGGTGCTATGGAGCTATGGAGCTCTGGTGCTATGGAGCTATGGAGCTATGGAGCTCTGGAGCTATGGAGCTCTGGTGCTATGGAGCTATGGAGCTCTGGTGCTATGGAGCTATGGAGCTCTGGTGCTATGGAGCTCTGGAGCTCTGGAGGTATGGAGCTCTGGTGCTATGGAGCTATGGAGCTCTGGTGCTATGGAGCTATGGAGCTCTGGTGCTATGGAGCTCTGGAGGTATGGAGCTCTGGTGCTATGGAGCTATGGAAGTATAGAGCTATGGAAGTATGGAGCTCTGGAGGTATGGAGGTATGGAGCTATGGAGCTCTGCAGCTATGGAAGTATGGAGCTCTGGAGGTATGGAGCCACCAGCCAGCACCCTCCGTGGCTGGATCAATGGAAGTGTTTAGGTACCAGGCAGCCAAAGGGCCGAGGCCTCACGCTCGACCACGCCGGCGCAGAGTTCCAGCCGCTCGGATAAGCTCTGTCACTCACCCGCCGCGCAGCCACCGGTAACGGGGAAATGTCGCCGCCTGGCGGACACGCCGTTGTAAATGAATGGGCTATCCCCGGGCGCGCCCTTTACGCACGCCCGCCGTCATTCTACGGAGACTAAGTTCCGCCCCGGGGAGGCTGCCTCCTCCCCTCCGCGGCCCGGGGATGCTGCCTCATCCCCGGACGCGCCCTTTACGCACGCCCGCCGTCATTCTACGGAGACTAAGTTCCGCCCCGGGGAGGCTGCCTCCTCCCCTCCGCGGCCCAGGGATGCTGCCTCATCCCCGGGCGCGCCCGCTGTCTTCCGCCGCGGCGTAATTTCTTCAAAGTCCGATGACGCCCCTGGTAGCGGCCCACCCCGGAGGGGGGATGCCGACCGGCCCCCGGAGGTGACACCGGCCGACAAAAGGTTGGATCGAGGGCTGACTCTCAATAGATCGCAGCGATGTAGCTGCTCTGCTACTTACGAGACCCTGACCCAGAATCAGGTCGTATGCAAGTCATTTAGACCTGATAGGCTGCCTCCCTGTCGGAGGTGATAGGGCAGACATTCGAATGAGACGTCGCCGCCGCGGAGGGCCGGCGATCGGCTGGAAGTTATCGAGGATCACCAAGGGAGGCCGGGCCGGACGCGCGGAGGGCCGCGGCGCGGCGCGTGAACGCCGGCGCGACCCCTGGGCCCGCGCGCCCGGGCACCGCGTGGGTTTTGGGTCTGATAAATGCGCGCGTCCCCGGAGGTCGGCGCCCGTTTGCATGTATTAGCTCTAGAATTGCCACAGTTATCCAAGTAACTGAGGAGCGATCAAAGGAACCATAACTGATTTAATGAGCCATTCGCAGTTTCGCTGTACGGGCCGTGTGCACTTAGACTTGCATGGCTTAATCTTTGAGACAAGCATATGCTACTGGCAGGATCAACCAGGTAGGAGAGAGGGTGGCTGGGTAGCGCCTCTCGCTCGCCGGCCCGCCGGAGCGGGGGCTCGCGCGACTGTTTTCCGGACGCCGGCCGCGGTTCGCGGGGGCTCTAGGTGGTCTGAGGCTGCCGCGGGGTGAGATGGATCGGGCTGGACCCGGCGCAGCCGAAGCCGAGGACGCGGAACCTCGAACGCGACCCTCGCGGACCCCTAAACGAGAGGAGCTGCGCCCGGCCTCGTAAGACACCCCCTGTCCGGTGCTGAGTTTGACCCCGACGCCGCTGACCGCCGCCGCCGCCTTGCCGCTAGCCCTCCGCACGTGTGGGGCCGGTGCGCGACCCGTAGGACGGCCGGCAACTCGCTCGTTTGGCGGGGCGATGCAAGGTTAGGCGAACCGGGCGGTAACTCGTGCAGTCGGTTGGACGACTTTGCGGTGGACAGGGTGGTGCGAATCCGGCGGGACGGCCCTTCGATGGAGCCCGCTGCAGGGGGACGTTCGGTGGGTTGAGCCGCGCTCGCCGCGGAACCTTCGAGCGCCGCTACTCAGCAAGTAAACGAGAGGGAGCTGCGCCCGGCCTCGTAAGACGCCTCTTCTCCGGTGCGAGCGCCCCGACGCCGCTGGCCGCCGCCGCCGCCTTGCCGCTATCCCGCCGCGCGTTTGGGGCCGGAGGGCGACCCGTAGGACGGCCCGCCGACTACACGACCGTTTGGCAGAGCGAGTGCAAGGTTAGGCGAGCTGGGCGGTAACTCGGGTTAGTCTGGGGAGACTGGCGGTGGACAGGGGGGCGCGAATCCGGCCGGGCGGCCCCATCGATTAAGCATTGGTAGGGGGCCGAGGATGAGCCGTGCGAAGTGGCCTCGGAGGCGGTCCGTGGGGGACGACGGGGGGGGACGGGCGTCGGCCCTCCGGCCCGAGCAGAGAACGTTCGGTCACCCAGGCGGGAATCTGCGCCCCGGCCCGAGTCGGACTCGGTCGGTGCGGCCCGCTGAGGCCCTCAACTATTCCCGTACGCGGGGGTCGGGAGCTGCGGCGCTGCGCCGGCGACTTACCCGCGCGAGGCACGCACTGCGTGCGGCCAGGATGCGGAGTTGGATCGGCGCTGGTTGGGAACCCTCGGGGAACGAAGGCGGACGGTGGCCAGCCGGCGCCGACGAACCCGTCGGGGAGGGGGCTGGTGGCAGGCGCGATCGGCACTATTGCTGACTGCCGGGAGGGAAGCTGCGCCCCGGCCGAGTCAGACTCAGCCGTTGCGGCCCCCCCGAGCCCGCAGCGCGTAGCGCGGAAGCCATACGCCCCCCCGATGCGGAGCGACAGACGCCCCCGCGACCGCGGTTGGTCGGGAAGGCTTTTCGGATAGAGGTCGGACGGTGTGTGTGGACGGCTTCCCGTGGTGCCGCCGCTATCAAGCCGGAGGGTTTGAGAAACGTCATTCGCAGAAGGACCGGCGCGGCCGGCGGACGCTCGCACGCGCGGCGCCCGACACTCAGCCGCTCGCTCGGCCTCCGTGGATCGTGGCTAGGTGGGATGGATGCTTTTTCCGGGTCGTCTCGGTCTCGCCGCAGTACGGTCGCGCCGGGGCCTGCGGGGCGGCGCGGGGAGCGCCAACATTCGTAGTTGACACTTTGTTTCATTTTATCCGAGCGGGCGGGCGCCTCGAGAGGCGGACCGTCCGGGGCGACTCTCGGCCTTTGTTTAAGGAGCCGGCCGGGCATCACGCTCCTTCCTTGGATGGACAACATTCGTAGTTGACACTTTGTGTCATTTTATCCGAGCGGGCGGGCGCCGCGAGGCGGACCGTCCGGGGCGACTCTCGGCCTGTGTTTAAGGAGCCGGCCGGGCATCACGCTCCTTCCTTGGATGGACAACATTCGCAGTTGACACTTTGTGTCATTTTATCCGAGCAGACGGGCGCCGCGAGGCGGACCGTCCGGGGCGACTCTCGGCCTGTGTTTTCGGAGCCGGCCGGGCCTCACGCTCCCTCCTTGGATGGACAACATTCGTAGTTGACACTTTGTGTCATTTTATCCGAGCGGGCGGGCGCCGCGAGGCGGACCGTCCGGGGCGACTCTCGGCCTGTGTTTAAGGAGCCGGCCGGGCATCACGCTCCTTCCTTGGATGGACAACATTCGCAGTTGACACTTTGTGTCATTTTATCCGAGCAGACGGGCGCCGCGAGGCGGACCGTCCGGGGCGACTCTCGGCCTGTGTTTTCGGAGCCGGCCGGGCCTCACGCTCCCTCCTTGGATGGACAACATTCATAGTTGACACTTTGTGTCATTTTATCCGAGCGGGCGGGCGCCGCGAGGCGGACCGTCCGGGGCGACTCTCGGCCTGTGTTTAAGGAGCCGGCCGGGCATCACGCTCCTTCCTTGGATGGACAACATTCGCAGTTGACACTTTGTGTCATTTTATCCGAGCGGACGGGCGCCGCGAGGCGGACCGTCCGGGGCGACTCTCGGCCTGTGTTTAAGGAGCCGGCCGGGCATCACGCTCCTTCCTTGGATGGACAACATTCGTAGTTGACACTTTGTGTCATTTTATCCGAGCGGGCGGGCGCCGCGAGGCGGACCGTCCGGGGCGACTCTCGGCCTGTGTTTAAGGAGCCGGCCGGGCATCACGCTCCTTCCTTGGATGGACAACATTCGCAGTTGACACTTTGTGTCATTTTATCCGAGCGGACGGGCGCCGCGAGGCGGACCGTCCGGGGCGACTCTCGGCCTGTGTTTAAGGAGCCGGCCGGGCATCACGCTCCTTCCTTGGATGGACAACATTCGTAGTTGACACTTTGTGTCATTTTATCCGAGCGGGCGGGCGCCGCGAGGCGGACCGTCCGGGGCGACTCTCGGCCTGTGTTTAAGGAGCCGGCCGGGCATCACGCTCCTTCCTTGGATGGACAACATTCGCAGTTGACACTTTGTGTCATTTTATCCGAGCAGACGGGCGCCGCGAGGCGGACCGTCCGGGGCGACTCTCGGCCTGTGTTTAAGGAGCCGGCCGGGCATCACGCTCCTTCCTTGGATGGACAACATTCGTAGTTGACACTTTGTGTCATTTTATCCGAGCGGGCGGGCGCCGCGAGGCGGACCGTCCGGGGCGACTCTCGGCCTTTGTTTAAGGAGCCGGCCGGGCATCACGCTCCTTCCTTGGATGGACAACATTCGCAGTTGACACTTTGTGTCATTTTATCCGAGCGGGCGGGCGCCGCGAGGCGGACCGTCCGGGGCGACTCTCGGCCTGTGTTTAAGGAGCCGGCCGGGCATCACGCTCCTTCCTTGGATGGACAACATTCGCAGTTGACACTTTGTGTCATTTTATCCGAGCAGACGGGCGCCGCGAGGCGGACCGTCCGGGGCGACTCTCGGCCTGTGTTTAAGGAGCCGGCCGGGCATCACGCTCCTTCCTTGGATGGACAACATTCGTAGTTGACACTTTGTGTCATTTTATCCGAGCGGGCGGGCGCCGCGAGGCGGACCGTCCGGGGCGACTCTCGGCCTGTGTTTAAGGAGCCGGCCGGGCATCACGCTCCTTCCTTGGATGGACAACATTCGCAGTTGACACTTTGTGTCATTTTATCCGAGCAGACGGGCGCCGCGAGGCGGACCGTCCGGGGCGACTCTCGGCCTGTGTTTAAGGAGCCGGCCGGGCATCACGCTCCTTCCTTGGATGGACAACATTCGCAGTTGACACTTTGTGTCATTTTGTTCGGCCTGTGTTTAAGGAGGCGGCCGTCCTCCACTCGGTCCGTGTTTAAGGAGCAACACTCGCGCTCCGGTTCGGCCTGTGTTTAAGGAGGCGGCCGTCCTCCCCTTGGTCTGTGTTAAGGGCGACACTCGGTCCGTGTTTAAGGAGCCTGGCCCTCGCGCTCCGGTTCGGCCTGTATTTAGGGAGGCGGCCGTCCTCCGCTTGGTCTGTGTTAAGGGCGACACTCGGTCCGTGTTTAAGGAGCCTGGCCCTGACGCTCCTCTCCGGCCTGTGTTTAAGGAGGCGGCCGTCCTCCCCTTGGTCTGTGTTAAGGGCGACACTCGGTCCGTGTTTAAGGAGCCTGGCCCTCGCGCTCCGGTTCGGCCTGTATTTAGGGAGGCGGCCGTCCTCCGCTTGGTCTGTGTTAAGGGCGACACTCGGTCCGTGTTTAAGGAGCCTGGCCCTGACGCTCCTCTCCGGCCTGTGTTTAAGGAGGCGGCCGTCCTCCCCTTGGTCTGTGTTAAGGGCGACACTCGGTCCGTGTTTAAGGAGCGGCCCTCGCGCTCCGGTTCGGCCTGTATTTAGGGAGGCGGCCGTCCTCCGCTTGGTCTGTGTTAAGGGCGACACTCGGTCCGTGTTTAAGGAGCGGCCCTCGCGCTCCGGTTCGGCCTGTATTTAGGGAGGCGGCCGTCCTCCGCTTGGTCTGTGTTAAGGGCGACACTCGGTCCGTGTTTAAGGAGCCGGCCCTGACGCTCCTCTTCGGCCTGTGTTTAAGGAGGTGGCCGTCCTCCACTTCCTTCCATGCACCACCACATTCGCAGTTGACACTTTGCCATTTTTTCAGAGAGGTGACACTTAGTCGTTTTTTCGAAAGTTGACACTTAGTCGTTTTTTTCAAAAGTTGACACTTTGCCGTTTTTTCAGAGAGGTGACACTTTGTCGTTTTTTCGAAAGTTGACACTTAGCCGTTTTTTCGAAAGTTGACACTTAGCCGTTTTTTCGAAAGTTGACACTTAGTCACTTTTTCGCCACAGTGACACCTCCAGCGCGTGCCACGGCGCTTTTCAGGTCTTCTATCCGACCTTGTGCTGTCGAGGACGGCGTGTCCGACGCCGTGGGGAGACCAGCACCATCTCCTCCATACTCGTAAACGAGGTGCTTTGGAAAACGGGGGGAAAGTCGATGAGTACACTGACTACTGGGACCATTTCATTGTACTCTGGCGCACCTGAAGACCAAAAAAGGTACTGCATCTTAGCCCGGGTACCTCACCCCCTGGTACCTCGAGGAGAACTTAGAAAAATTTCGACAAATTTTTGGTGAGCTCCAGGGAGAGAGGCTGATTTTTCGCTTTTTGAGGCCGACCGCCGAACCGGCGCGGGGCGGACTCACAAGCCCCGCAGAGCCGTGGGCACTTAGTCGTTTTTTCAGAGAGGCGACACTTAGTCGTTTTTTCGGAGGCGACACTTAGTCGTTTTTTCGAAAGTTGACACTTAGCCGTTTTTTCGAAAGTCGACACTTAGCCGTTTTTTTGGAAAGTTGACACTTAGTCGTTTTTTCGAAAGTTGACACTTAGTCGTTTTTTCGCCACAATTGGCTCTGAGCTCCAGGGGGAGAGGCTGGTTTTGCCTTATTTCAGGCCGGCTGGGGAACCGGCGCGGGTCGGATGCACGAGCCCGGCAGAGCCGTGGGCACTTAGAAAATTTTCGCCGATTAAGCTGGGACCTCCAGGCGGAGACCGGCATTCCTCGTCCTCGGGGTTCGACCCAGGAACCGGCGCTGGGCAGACGCCGTAGCCACGCAGAGCCGTGGGCACTTAGAAAATATTCGCCAAGTTGGCTCTGAGCTCCAGGCGGAGAGGCTGGTTTTGCCTTATTTCAGGCCGGCTGGGGAACCGGCGCGGGTCGGATGCACGAGCCCGCAGAGCCGTGGGCACTTTGCCATTTTCTCAGAGTCGACACTTAGTCGTTTTTTCAGAGAGGCGACACTCTGTCGTTTTTTCGAAAGTTGACACTTTGCCGTTTTTTCAGAGAGGCGACACTTAGCCGTTTTTTCGAAAGTTGACACTTAGCCGTTTTTTCGAAAGTCGACACTTAGCCGTTTTTTCAGAGATGTGACACTTTGCCGTTTTTTCGAAAGTCGACACTTAGCCGTTTTTTCAGAGATGTGACACTTAGAAACTGTTTGCCAAGTTGGCTGTGAGCTCCAGGAGGAGACCGTTATTTTTCGTCATTCGAGGCCGACTGCGGAACCGGCGCTGGGCGGACGCCAAAGCTCGGCAGGGCCGTGGGCACTTAGAAACTTTTTGCCAAGTTGGCTGTGAGCTCCAGGAGGAGACCGTTATTTTTCGTCATTCGAGGCCGACTGCGGAACCGGCGCTGAGCGGACGCCAAAGCTCGGCAGGGCCGTGGGCACTTAGAAACTTTTTGCCAAGTTGGCTGTGAGCTCCAGGAGGAGACCGTTATTTTTCGTCATTCGAGGCCGACTGCGGAACCGGCGCTGGGCGGACGCCAAAGCTCGGCAGGGCCGTGGGCACTTAGAAACTTTTTGCCAAGTTGGCTGTGAGCTCCAGGAGGAGACCGTTATTTTTCGTCATTCGAGGCCGACTGCGGAACCGGCGCTGGGCGGACGCCAAAGCTCAGCAGGGCCGTGGGCACTTAGAAACTTTTTGCCAAGTTGGCTGTGAGCTCCAGGAGGAGACCGTTATTTTTCGTCATTCGAGGCCGACTGCGGAACCGGCGCTGGGCGGACGCCAAAGCTCAGCAGGGCCGTGGGCACTTAGAAACTTTTTGCCAAGTTGGCTGTGAGCTCCAGGAGGAGACCGTTATTTTTCGTCATTCTAGGCCGGCTGCAGAACCGGCGCGGCTCGGATGCACGAGCCCGCAGAGCCGTGGGCACTTTGCCACTTTTTCGCCACAATTGGCTGTGAGCTCCAGGAGGAGACCGTTATTTTTCGTCATTCTAGGCCGGTTGCAGAACCGGCGCGGCTCGGATGCACGAGCCCGCAGAGCCGTGGGCACTTAGAAAATTTTCAGAGAGGCGACACTTTGCCATTTTTTCAGAGAGGTGACACTTAGTCGTTTTTTCGAAAGTTGACACTTAGCCGTTTTTTCGAAAGTTGACACTTAGTCGTTTTTTCGAAAGTTGACACTTAGTCGTTTTTTCGCCACAGTGCCCACCTCCAGCGCGTGCCACGGCGCTTTCCAGGTCTTCTATCCGACCTTGTGCTGTCGAGGACGGCGTGTCCGACGCCGTGGGGAGACCAGCACCATCTCCTCCATACTCGTAAAGGAGGTGCTTTGGAAAACGGGGGGAAAGTCGATGAGTACACTGACTACTGGGACCATTTCATTGTACTCTGGCGCACCTGAAGACCAAAAAAGGTACTGCATCTTAGCCCGGGTACCTCACCCCCTGGTACCTCGAGGAGAACTTAGAAAAATTTCGACAAATTTTTGGTGAGCTCCAGGGAGAGAGGCTGATTTTTCGCTTTTTGAGGCCGACTGCCGAACCGGCGCGGGGCGGACTCACAAGCCCCGCAGAGCCGTGGGCACTTAGTCGTTTTTTCAGAGAGGCGACACTTAGTCGTTTTTTCAGAGGCGACACTTAGTCGTTTTTTCGAAAGTTGACACTTAGCCGTTTTTTCGAAAGTTGACACTTAGCCGTTTTTTCGAAAGTCGACACTTAGCCGTTTTTTCGAAAGTTGACACTTAGTCGTTTTTTCGCCGATTTTGCTGGGACCTCCAGGCGAGGACCGGCGTTTTTCGTCTTCCGGGTCCGACCCGGGAACCAGCGCCGAGCGGACACATTCGCTCGCAAGTGCCGTTGGCACTTAGAAAATTTTTCGTTTGTCATGAGCTCCGGGCGAGGACCGGCGTTTTTCGTCTTCCGGGTTCGACCCGGGAACCAGCGCCGAGCGGACACATTCGCTCGCAAGTGCCGTTGGCACTTAGAAAATTTTTCGTTTGTCATGAGCTCCGGGCGAGGACCGGCGTTTTTCGTCTTCCGGGTTCGACCCGGGAACCAGCGCCGAGCGGACACATTCGCTCGCAAGTGCCGTTGGCACTTGGAAAATTTTTCGTTTGTCATGAGCTCCGGGCGGAGACCGGCGTTTTTCGTCTTCCGGGTTCGACCCGGGAACCAGCGCCGAGCGGACACATTCGCTCGCAAGTGCCGTTGGCACTTAGAAAATTTTTCGTTTGTCATGAGCTCCGGGCGAGGACCGGCGTTTTTCGTCTTCCGGGTTCGACCCGGGAACCAGCGCCGAGCGGACACATTCGCTCGCAAGTGCCGTTGGCACTTAGAAAATTTTTCGTTTGTCATGAGCTCCGGGCGGAGACCGGCGTTTTTCGTCTTCCGGGTTCGACCCGGGAACCAGCGCCGAGCGGACACATTCGCTCGCAAGTGCCGTTGGCACTTAGAAAATTTTTCGTTTGTCATGAGCTCCGGGCGGAGACCGGCGTTTTTCGTCTTCCGGGTTCGACCCGGGAACCAGCGCCGAGCGGACACATTCGCTCGCAAGTGCCGTTGGCACTTAGAAAATTTTTCGTTTGTCATGAGCTCCGGGCGGAGACCGGCATTTTTCGTCATTCGAGGCCGACGGGGGAACCAGCCGGAGCGGACACGTTTGCTCGGAAGAGCCGTTGGCACTTAGAAAAAATTCCGTGTCTCGTGAGCTCCAGGGGGGACAGGCTGGTTTTATTCATCCGTAGCCGACATGGGAACCAGCGCGGAGCGGATTGGTGTTGCGCTGGCATATACCTCATCTCTCTCAGGAGTCCCCCCCTTATACGTGCCGATTGTGTTTTGGAAAACGGGGGGTAACTGGATGAGTACACTGACTAGGGGGACCAGTACACTAGCGAGTGGGACCAGTACACTGACTAGTGGGACCAACACACTATGAGCGCCTGGTACCTAAAATGGAAGTATAGAGGCCGACTTTCGGGCAAGATCACGCCGTGTTAGGCTTCCAGGACCTCGGCTAAGCAATTTTAACGGGTCGCCCGGTTCTTTTTTGATCCAGCCCGGTTCTTTTTTTATCCAGCCCGGTTCTTTTTACACTTCCAGCTGGAGCTCGGGAGCGGCTTTTTGCACAAGATCACGCCGTGTTAGGCTTCCAGGACCTCGGCTAAGCAATTTTAACGGGCCGCCCGGTTCTTTTTTGATCCAGCCCGGTTCTTTTTTTTATCCAGCCTGGTTCTTTTTACACTTCCAGCTGGAGCTCGGGAGCGGCTTTTTGCACAAGATCACGCCGGGTTAGGCTTCCAGGACCTCGGCTAAGCAATTTTAACGGGTCGCCCGGTTCTTTTTTTTTATCCAGCCCGGTTCTTTTTTTTATCCAGCCCGGTTCTTTTTACACTTCCAGCTGGAGCTCGGGAGCGGCTTTTTGCACAAGATCACGCCGTGTTAGGCTTCCAGGACCTCGGCTAAGCAATTTTAACGGGTCGCCCGGTTCTTTTTTGATCCAGCCCGGTTCTTTTTTTTTCCAGCCCGGTTCTTTTTACACTTCCAGCTGGAGCTCGGGAGCGGCTTTTTGCACAAGATCACGCCGTGTTAGGCTTCCAGGACCTCGGCTAAGCAATTTTAACGGGTCGCCCGGTTCTTTTTTGATCCAGCCCGGTTCTTTTTTTTATCCAGCCCGGTTCTTTTTACACTTCCAGCTGGAGCTCGGGAGCGGCTTTTTGCACAAGATCACGCCGGGTTAGGCTTCCAGGACCTCGGCTAAGCAATTTTAACGGGCCGCCCGGTTCTTTTTTTTATCCAGCCCGGTTCTTTTTACACTTCCAGCTGGAGCTCGGGAGCGGCTTTTTGCACAAGATCACGCCGGGTTAGGCTTCCAGGACCTCGGCTAAGCAATTTTAACGGGTCGCCCGGTTCTTTTTTGATCCAGCCCGGTTCTTTTTTTATCCAGCCCGGTTCTTTTTACACTTCCAGCTGGAGCTCGGGAGCGGCTTTTTGCACAAGATCACGCCGTGTTAGGCTTCCAGGACCTCGGCTAAGCAATTTTAACGGGTCGCCCGGTTCTTTTTTGATCCAGCCCGGTTCTTTTTTTTATCCAGCCCGGTTCTTTTCACACTTCCAGCTGGAGCTCGGCAGCGGCTATTTGCACAAGATCACGCCGGGTTAGGCTTCCAGGACCTCGGCTAAGCAATTTTAACGGGTCGCCCGGTTCTTTTTTGATCCAGCCCGGTTCTTTTTTTTTATCCAGCCCGGTTCTTTTTACACTTCCAGCTGGAGCTCGGGAGCGGCTTTTTGCACAAGATCACGCCGGGTTAGGCTTCCAGGACCTCGGCTAAGCAATTTTAACGGGCCGCCCGGTTCTTTTTTTTATCCAGCCCGGTTCTTTTTACACTTCCAGCTGGAGCTCGGGAGCGGCTTTTTGCACAAGATCACGCCGGGTTAGGCTTCCAGGACCTCGGCTAAGCAATTTTAACGGGTCGCCCGGTTCTTTTTTGATCCAGCCCGGTTCTTTTTTTATCCAGCCCGGTTCTTTTTACACTTCCAGCTGGAGCTCGGGAGCGGCTTTTTGCACAAGATCACGCCGTGTTAGGCTTCCAGGACCTCGGCTAAGCAATTTTAACGGGTCGCCCGGTTCTTTTTTGATCCAGCCCGGTTCTTTTTTTTATCCAGCCCGGTTCTTTTTACACTTCCAGCTGGAGCTCGGGAGCGGCTTTTTGCACAAGATCACGCCGGGTTAGGCTTCCAGGACCTCGGCTAAGCAATTTTAACGGGCCGCCCGGTTCTTTTTTTTATCCAGCCCGGTTCTTTTTACACTTCCAGCTGGAGCTCGGGAGCGGCTTTTTGCACAAGATCACGCCGGGTTAGGCTTCCAGGACCTCGGCTAAGCAATTTTAACGGGTCGCCCGGTTCTTTTTTGATCCAGCCCGGTTCTTTTTTTATCCAGCCCGGTTCTTTTTACACTTCCAGCTGGAGCTCGGGAGCGGCTTTTTGCACAAGATCACGCCGTGTTAGGCTTCCAGGACCTCGGCTAAGCAATTTTAACGGGTCGCCCGGTTCTTTTTTGATCCAGCCCGGTTCTTTTTTTTATCCAGCCCGGTTCTTTTCACACTTCCAGCTGGAGCTCGGCAGCGGCTATTTGCACAAGATCACGCCGGGTTAGGCTTCCAGGACCTCGGCTAAGCAATTTTAACGGGTCGCCCGGTTCTTTTTTGATCCAGCCCGGTTCTTTTTTTTTATCCAGCCCGGTTCTTTTTACACTTCCAGCTGGAGCTCGGGAGCGGCTTTTTGCACAAGATCACGCCGGGTTAGGCTTCCAGGACCTTGGCTAAGCAATTTTAACGGGCCGCCCGGTTCTTTTTTTTATCCAGCCCGGTTCTTTTTACACTTCCAGCTGGAGCTCGGGAGCGGCTTTTTGCACAAGATCACGCCGGGTTAGGCTTCCAGGACCTCGGCTAAGCAATTTTAACGGGTCGCCCGGTTCTTTTTTTGATCCAGCCCGGTTCTTTTTTTATCCAGCCCGGTTCTTTTTACACTTCCAGCTGGAGCTCGGGAGCGGCTTTTTGCACAAGATCACGCCGTGTTAGGCTTCCAGGACCTCGGCTAAGCAATTTTAACGGGTCGCCCGGTTCTTTTTTGATCCAGCCCGGTTCTTTTTTTTATCCAGCCCGGTTCTTTTCACACTTCCAGCTGGAGCTCGGCAGCGGCTATTTGCACAAGATCACGCCGGGTTAGGCTTCCAGGACCTCGGCTAAGCAATTTTAACGGGCCGCCCGGTTCTTTTTTTTATCCAGCCCGGTTCTTTTTACACTTCCAGCTGGAGCTCGGGAGCGGCTTTTTGCACAAGATCACGCCGTGTTAGGCTTCCAGGACCTCGGCTAAGCAATTTTAACGGGCCGCCCGGTTCTTTTTTTTATCCAGCCCGGTTCTTTTTTTATCCAGCCCGGTTCTTTTTACACTTCCAGCTGGAGCTCGGGAGCGGCTTTTTGCACAAGATCACGCCGTGTTAGGCTTCCAGGACCTCGGCTAAGCAATTTTAACGGGTCGCCCGGTTCTTTTTTGATCCAGCCCGGTTCTTTTTTTTATCCAGCCCGGTTCTTTTCACACTTCCAGCTGGAGCTCGGCAGCGGCTATTTGCACAAGATCACGCCGGGTTAGGCTTCCAGGACCTCGGCTAAGCAATTTTAACGGGCCGCCCGGTTCTTTTTTTTATCCAGCCCGGTTCTTTTTACACTTCCAGCTGGAGCTCGGGAGCGGCTTTTTGCACAAGATCACGCCGTGTTAGGCTTCCAGGACCTCGGCTAAGCAATTTTAACGGGCCGCCCGGTTCTTTTTTTTATCCAGCCCGGTTCTTTTTACACTTCCAGCTGGAGCTCGGGAGCGGCTTTTTGCACAAGATCACGCCGTGTTAGGCTTCCAGGACCTCGGCTAAGCAATTTTAACGGGCCGCTCTGGAGGTATGGAGCTATGGAGCCCTGGAGCTCTGGAGGTATGGAGCTATGGTGCTATGGAGCTCTGAAGCCATGGAGCTCTGGTGCTATGGAGCTATGGAGCTCTGGTGCTATGGAGCTATGGAGCTATGGAGCTCTGGAAGTATGGAGCTCTGGTGCTATGGAGCTATGGAGCTCTGGTGCTATGGAGCTATGGAGCTCTGGTGCTATGGAGCTATGGAGCTCTGGTGCTATGGAGCTCTGGTGCTATGGAGCTCTGGTGCTATGGAGCTATGGAGCTCTGGTGCTATGGAGCTATGGAGCTCTGGAGGTATGGAGCTCTGGAGGTATGGAGCTCTGGAGGTATGGAGCTATGGAGCCCTGGAGCTCTGGAGGTATGGAGCTATGGTGCTATGGAGCTCTGAAGCCATGGAGCTCTGGTGCTATGGAGCTCTGGAGCTCTGGAGGTATGGAGCTCTGGAGGTATGGAGCTATGGAGCCCTGGAGCTCTGGAGGTATGGAGCTATGGTGCTATGGAGCTCTGAAGCCATGGAGCTCTGGTGCTATGGAGCTCTGGAGCTCTGGAGGTATGGAGCTCTGGAGGTATGGAGCTCTGGAGGTATGGAGCTATGGAGCCCTGGAGCTCTGGAGGTATGGAGCTATGGTGCTATGGAGCTCTGAAGCCATGGAGCTCTGGTGCTATGGAGCTCTGGAGGTATGGAGCTCTGGAGGTATGGAGCTCTGGAGGTATGGAGCTATGGAGCCCTGGAGCTCTGGAGGTATGGAGCTATGGTGCTATGGAGCTCTGAAGCCATGGAGCTCTGGTGCTATGGAGCTCTGGAGGTATGGAGCTCTGGAGGTATGGAGCTCTGGAGGTATGGAGCTATGGAGCCCTGGAGCTCTGGAGGTATGGAGCTATGGTGCTATGGAGCTCTGAAGCCATGGAGCTCTGGTGCTATGGAGCTATGGAGCTCTGGTGCTATGGAGCTATGGAGGTATGGAGCCACCAGCCAGCACCCTCCGTGGCTGGATCAATGGAAGTGTTTTAGGTACCAGGCAGCCAAAGGGCCGAGGCCTCACGCTCGACCACGCCGGCGCAGAGTTCCAGCCGCTCGGATAAGCTCTGTCACTCACCCGCCGCGCAGCCACCGGTAACGGGGAAATGTCGCCGCCTTGTGGACACGCCGTTGTAAATGAATGGGCTTTCGCACTTAGTGCAATTTTCGCCAACTCTCTGACTTAGAGCTATGGAAGTATGGAGCTATGGAGCCACCAGCCACCCAGGCTGGAGCTCTGGAGCTCTGGAGGTATGGAGCTCTGGTGCTATGGAAGTATGGAGCTCTGGTGCTATGGAAGTATGGAGCTATGGAGGTATGGAAGTATGGAGCTATGGAAGTATGGAGCTATGGAGCTCTGGAAGTATGGAGCTATGGAGCTCTGGAGGTATGGAGCCCTGGAGCTATGGAGCCCTGGAGCTATGGAAGTATGGAGCTCTGGTGCTATGGAGCTATGGAGCTCTGGTGCTATGGAGCTATGGAGCTATGGAGCTCTGGAGCTATGGAGCTCTGGAGGTATGGAGCTATGGAGCTATGGAGCTCTGGAGGTATGGAGCTATGGAGCTATGGAAGTATGGAGCTCTGGTGCTATGGAGCTATGGAGCTCTGGTGCTATGGAGCTATGGAGCTCTGGTGCTATGGAGCTATGGAGCTATGGAGCTCTGGAAGTATGGAGCTCTGGTGCTATGGAGCTATGGAGCTCTGGTGCTATGGAGCTATGGAGCTCTGGTGCTATGGAGCTCTGGTGCTATGGAGATCTGGTGCTATGGAGCTATGGAGCTCTGGTGCTATGGAGCTATGGAGCTCTGGAGGTATGGAGCTCTGGAGGTATGGAGCTCTGGAGGTATGGAGCTATGGAGCCCTGGAGCTCTGGAGGTATGGAGCTATGGTGCTATGGAGCTCTGAAGCCATGGAGCTCTGGTGCTATGGAGCTCTGGAGCTCTGGAGGTATGGAGCTCTGGAGGTATGGAGCTATGGAGCCCTGGAGCTCTGGAGGTATGGAGCTATGGAGCTCTGAAGCCATGGAGCTCTGGTGCTATGGAGCTCTGGAGCTCTGGAGGTATGGAGCTCTGGAGGTATGGAGCTCTGGAGGTATGGAGCTATGGAGCCCTGGAGCTCTGGAGGTATGGAGCTATGGTGCTATGGAGCTCTGAAGCCATGGAGCTCTGGTGCTATGGAGCTCTGGAGGTATGGAGCTCTGGAGGTATGGAGCTCTGGAGGTATGGAGCTATGGAGCCCTGGAGCTCTGGAGGTATGGAGCTATGGTGCTATGGAGCTCTGAAGCCATGGAGCTCTGGTGCTATGGAGCTCTGGAGGTATGGAGCTCTGGAGGTATGGAGCTCTGGAGGTATGGAGCTATGGAGCCCTGGAGCTCTGGAGGTATGGAGCTATGGTGCTATGGAGCTCTGAAGCCATGGAGCTCTGGTGCTATGGAGCTATGGAGCTCTGGTGCTATGGAGCTATGGAGGTATGGAGCCACCAGCCAGCACCCTCCGTGGCTGGATCAATGGAAGTGTTTTAGGTACCAGGCAGCCAAAGGGCCGAGGCCTCACGCTCGACCACGCCGGCGCAGAGTTCCAGCCGCTCGGATAAGCTCTGTCACTCACCCGCCGCGCAGCCACCGGTAACGGGGAAATGTCGCCGCCTGGCGGACACGCCGTTGTAAATGAATGGGCTTTCGCACTTAGTGCAATTTTCGCCAACTCTCTGACTTAGAGCTATGGAAGTATGGAGCTATGGAGCCACCAGCCACCCAGGCTGGAGCTATGGAGCTCTGGAGGTATGGAGCTCAGGTGCTATGGAAGTATGGAGCTATGGAGCTATGGAAGTATGGAGCTATGGAGCTATGGAGCTCTGGAAGTATGGAGCTATGGAGCTCTGGAGGTATGGAGCTATGGAGCCCTGGAGCTATGGAGCTCTGGTGCTATGGAGGTATGGAGCTCTGGAGGTATGGAGCTCTGGAGGTATGGAGCTATGGAGCTATGGAGCCCTGGAGCTATGGAGCTATGGAGCCCTGGAGCTATGGAGCTATGGAGCCCTGGAGCTATGGAGCTATGGAGCTCTGGTGCTATGGAGCTATGGAGCTCTGGTGCTATGGAGCTATGGAGCTCTGGTGCTATGGAGCTATGGAGCTCTGGTGCTATGGAGCTATGGAGCTCTGGAAGTATGGAGCTATGGAGCTCTGGAGGTATGGAGCTATGGAGCCCTGGAGCTATGGAGCCCTGGAGCTATGGAAGTATGGAGCTCTGGTGCTATGGAGCTATGGAGCTCTGGTGCTATGGAGCTATGGAGCTCTGGAGCTATGGAGCTCTGGAGGTATGGAGCTATGGAGCTATGGAGCTCTGGAGGTATGGAGCTATGGAGCTATGGAAGTATGGAGCTCTGGTGCTATGGAGCTATGGAGCTCTGGTGCTATGGAGCTATGGAGCTCTGGTGCTATGGAGCTATGGAGCTATGGAGCTCTGGAAGTATGGAGCTCTGGTGCTATGGAGCTATGGAGCTCTGGTGCTATGGAGCTATGGAGCTCTGGTGCTATGGAGCTATGGAGCTCTGGTGCTATGGAGCTCTGGTGCTATGGAGCTCTGGTGCTATGGAGCTATGGAGCTCTGGTGCTATGGAGCTATGGAGCTCTGGAGGTATGGAGCTCTGGAGGTATGGAGCTTTGGAGCCCTGGAGCTCTGGAGGTATGGAGCTATGGTGCTATGGAGCTCTGAAGCCATGGAGCTCTGGTGCTATGGAGCTCTGGAGCTCTGGAGGTATGGAGCTCTGGAGGTATGGAGCTATGGAGCCCTGGAGCTCTGGAGGTATGGAGCTATGGTGCTATGGAGCTCTGAAGCCATGGAGCTCTGGTGCTATGGAGCTCTGGAGCTCTGGAGGTATGGAGCTCTGGAGGTATGGAGCTATGGAGCCCTGGAGCTCTGGAGGTATGGAGCTATGGTGCTATGGAGCTCTGAAGCCATGGAGCTCTGGTGCTATGGAGCTCTGGAGCTCTGGAGGTATGGAGCTCTGGAGGTATGGAGCTCTGGAGGTATGGAGCTATGGAGCCCTGGAGCTCTGGAGGTATGGAGCTATGGTGCTATGGAGCTCTGAAGCCATGGAGCTCTGGTGCTATGGAGCTCTGGAGGTATGGAGCTCTGGAGGTATGGAGCTCTGGAGGTATGGAGCTATGGAGCCCTGGAGCTCTGGAGGTATGGAGCTATGGTGCTATGGAGCTCTGAAGCCATGGAGCTCTGGTGCTATGGAGCTATGGAGCTCTGGTGCTATGGAGCTATGGAGGTATGGAGCCACCAGCCAGCACCCTCCGTGGCTGGATCAATGGAAGTGTTTTAGGTACCAGGCAGCCAAAGGGCCGAGGCCTCACGCTCGACCACGCCGGCGCAGAGTTCCAGCCGCTCGGATAAGCTCTGTCACTCACCCGCCGCGCAGCCACCGGTAACGGGGAAATGTCGCCGCCTTGTGGACACGCCGTTGTAAATGAATGGGCTTTCGCACTTAGTGCAATTTTCGCCAACTCTCTGACTTAGAGCTATGGAAGTATGGAGCTATGGAGCCACCAGCCACCCAGGCTGGAGCTCTGGAGCTCTGGAGGTATGGAGCTCTGGTGCTATGGAAGTATGGAGCTCTGGTGCTATGGAAGTATGGAGCTATGGAGGTATGGAAGTATGGAGCTATGGAAGTATGGAGCTATGGAGCTCTGGAAGTATGGAGCTATGGAGCTCTGGAGGTATGGAGCCCTGGAGCTATGGAGCCCTGGAGCTATGGAAGTATGGAGCTCTGGTGCTATGGAGCTATGGAGCTCTGGTGCTATGGAGCTATGGAGCTATGGAGCTCTGGAGCTATGGAGCTCTGGAGGTATGGAGCTATGGAGCTATGGAGCTCTGGAGGTATGGAGCTATGGAGCTATGGAAGTATGGAGCTCTGGTGCTATGGAGCTATGGAGCTCTGGTGCTATGGAGCTATGGAGCTCTGGTGCTATGGAGCTATGGAGCTATGGA
Organism: Syngnathus leptorhynchus; assembly: GCF_054491065.1. Lineage (NCBI taxonomy): Eukaryota > Metazoa > Chordata > Actinopteri > Syngnathiformes > Syngnathidae > Syngnathus > Syngnathus leptorhynchus. Next base: position 539,270 of record NW_028232004.1, read on the forward strand.
GCTATGGAGCTCTGGAAGTATGGAGCTCTGGTGCTATGGAGCTATGGAGCTCTGGTGCTATGGAGCTATGGAGCTCTGGTGCTATGGAGCTCTGGTGCTATGGAGCTCTGGTGCTATGGAGCTATGGAGCTCTGGTGCTATGGAGCTCTGGAGGTATGGAGCTCTGGAGGTATGGAGCTCTGGAGGTATTGAGCTATGGAGCCCTGGAGCTCTGGAGGTATGGAGCTATGGTGCTATGGAGCTCTGAAGCCATGGAGCTCTGGTGCTATGGAGCTATGGAGCTCTGGTGCTATGGAGCTATGGAGCTATGGAGCTCTGGAAGTATGGAGCTCTGGTGCTATGGAGCTATGGAGCTCTGGTGCTATGGAGCTATGGAGCTCTGGTGCTATGGAGCTATGGAGCTCTGGTGCTATGGAGCTCTGGTGCTATGGAGCTCTGGTGCTATGGAGCTATGGAGCTCTGGTGCTATGGAGCTATGGAGCTCTGGAGGTATGGAGCTCTGGAGGTATGGAGCTCTGGAGGTATGGAGCTATGGAGCCCTGGAGCTCTGGAGGTATGGAGCTATGGTGCTATGGAGCTCTGAAGCCATGGAGCTCTGGTGCTATGGAGCTCTGGAGCTCTGGAGGTATGGAGCTCTGGAGGTATGGAGCTATGGAGCCCTGGAGCTCTGGAGGTATGGAGCTATGGTGCTATGGAGCTCTGAAGCCATGGAGCTCTGGTGCTATGGAGCTCTGGAGCTCTGGAGGTATGGAGCTCTGGAGGTATGGAGCTCTGGAGGTATGGAGCTATGGAGCCCTGGAGCTCTGGAGGTATGGAGCTATGGTGCTATGGAGCTCTGAAGCCATGGAGCTCTGGTGCTATGGAGCTCTGGAGGTATGGAGCTCTGGAGGTATGGAGCTCTGGAGGTATGGAGCTATGGAGCCCTGGAGCTCTGGAGGTATGGAGCTATGGTGCTATGGAGCTCTGAAGCCATGGAGCTCTGGTGCTATGGAGCTCTGGAGCTCTGGAGGTATGGAGCTCTGGAGGTATGGAGCTCTGGAGGTATGGAGCTATGGAGCCCTGGAGCTCTGGAGGTATGGAGCTATGGTGCTATGGAGCTCTGAAGCCATGGAGCTCTGGTGCTATGGAGCTCTGGAGGTATGGAGCTCTGGAGGTATGGAGCTCTGGAGGTATGGAGCTATGGAGCCCTGGAGCTCTGGAGGTATGGAGCTATGGTGCTATGGAGCTCTGAAGCCATGGAGCTCTGGTGCTATGGAGCTATGGAGCTCTGGTGCTATGGAGCTATGGAGGTATGGAGCCACCAGCCAGCACCCTCCGTGGCTGGATCAATGGAAGTGTTTTAGGTACCAGGCAGCCAAAGGGCCGAGGCCTCACGCTCGACCACGCCGGCGCAGAGTTCCAGCCGCTCGGATAAGCTCTGTCACTCACCCGCCGCGCAGCCACCGGTAACGGGGAAATGTCGCCGCCTTGTGGACACGCCGTTGTAAATGAATGGGCTTTCGCACTTAGTGCAATTTTCGCCAACTCTCTGACTTAGAGCTATGGAAGTATGGAGCTATGGAGCCACCAGCCACCCAGGCTGGAGCTCTGGAGCTCTGGAGGTATGGAGCTCTGGTGCTATGGAAGTATGGAGCTCTGGTGCTATGGAAGTATGGAGCTATGGAGGTATGGAAGTATGGAGCTATGGAAGTATGGAGCTATGGAGCTCTGGAAGTATGGAGCTATGGAGCTCTGGAGGTATGGAGCCCTGGAGCTATGGAGCCCTGGAGCTATGGAAGTATGGAGCTCTGGTGCTATGGAGCTATGGAGCTCTGGTGCTATGGAGCTATGGAGCTATGGAGCTCTGGAGCTATGGAGCTCTGGAGGTATGGAGCTATGGAGCTATGGAGCTCTGGAGGTATGGAGCTATGGAGCTATGGAAGTATGGAGCTCTGGTGCTATGGAGCTATGGAGCTCTGGTGCTATGGAGCTATGGAGCTCTGGTGCTATGGAGCTATGGAGCTATGGAGCTCTGGAAGTATGGAGCTCTGGTGCTATGGAGCTATGGAGCTCTGGTGCTATGGAGCTATGGAGCTCTGGTGCTATGGAGCTCTGGTGCTATGGAGATCTGGTGCTATGGAGCTATGGAGCTCTGGTGCTATGGAGCTATGGAGCTCTGGAGGTATGGAGCTCTGGAGGTATGGAGCTCTGGAGGTATGGAGCTATGGAGCCCTGGAGCTCTGGAGGTATGGAGCTATGGTGCTATGGAGCTCTGAAGCCATGGAGCTCTGGTGCTATGGAGCTCTGGAGCTCTGGAGGTATGGAGCTCTGGAGGTATGGAGCTATGGAGCCCTGGAGCTCTGGAGGTATGGAGCTATGGAGCTCTGAAGCCATGGAGCTCTGGTGCTATGGAGCTCTGGAGCTCTGGAGGTATGGAGCTCTGGAGGTATGGAGCTCTGGAGGTATGGAGCTATGGAGCCCTGGAGCTCTGGAGGTATGGAGCTATGGTGCTATGGAGCTCTGAAGCCATGGAGCTCTGGTGCTATGGAGCTCTGGAGGTATGGAGCTCTGGAGGTATGGAGCTCTGGAGGTATGGAGCTATGGAGCCCTGGAGCTCTGGAGGTATGGAGCTATGGTGCTATGGAGCTCTGAAGCCATGGAGCTCTGGTGCTATGGAGCTCTGGAGGTATGGAGCTCTGGAGGTATGGAGCTCTGGAGGTATGGAGCTATGGAACCCTGGAGCTCTGGAGGTATGGAGCTATGGTGCTATGGAGCTCTGAAGCCATGGAGCTCTGGTGCTATGGAGCTATGGAGCTCTGGTGCTATGGAGCTATGGAGGTATGGAGCCACCAGCCAGCACCCTCCGTGGCTGGATCAATGGAAGTGTTTTAGGTACCAGGCAGCCAAAGGGCCGAGGCCTCACGCTCGACCACGCCGGCGCAGAGTTCCAGCCGCTCGGATAAGCTCTGTCACTCACCCGCCGCGCAGCCACCGGTAACGGGGAAATGTCGCCGCCTGGCGGACACGCCGTTGTAAATGAATGGGCTTTCGCACTTAGTGCAATTTTCGCCAACTCTCTGACTTAGAGCTATGGAAGTATGGAGCTATGGAGCCACCAGCCACCCAGGCTGGAGCTATGGAGCTCTGGAGGTATGGAGCTCAGGTGCTATGGAAGTATGGAGCTATGGAGCTATGGAAGTATGGAGCTATGGAGCTATGGAGCTCTGGAAGTATGGAGCTATGGAGCTCTGGAGGTATGGAGCTATGGAGCCCTGGAGCTATGGAGCTCTGGTGCTATGGAGGTATGGAGCTCTGGAGGTATGGAGCTCTGGAGGTATGGAGCTATGGAGCTATGGAGCCCTGGAGCTATGGAGCTATGGAGCCCTGGAGCTATGGAGCTATGGAGCCCTGGAGCTATGGAGCTATGGAGCTCTGGTGCTATGGAGCTATGGAGCTCTGGTGCTATGGAGCTATGGAGCTCTGGTGCTATGGAGCTATGGAGCTCTGGTGCTATGGAGCTATGGAGCTCTGGAAGTATGGAGCTATGGAGCTCTGGAGGTATGGAGCTATGGAGCCCTGGAGCTATGGAGCCCTGGAGCTATGGAAGTATGGAGCTCTGGTGCTATGGAGCTATGGAGCTCTGGTGCTATGGAGCTATGGAGCTCTGGAGCTATGGAGCTCTGGAGGTATGGAGCTATGGAGCTATGGAGCTCTGGAGGTATGGAGCTATGGAGCTATGGAAGTATGGAGCTCTGGTGCTATGGAGCTATGGAGCTCTGGTGCTATGGAGCTATGGAGCTCTGGTGCTATGGAGCTATGGAGCTATGGAGCTCTGGAAGTATGGAGCTCTGGTGCTATGGAGCTATGGAGCTCTGGTGCTATGGAGCTATGGAGCTCTGGTGCTATGGAGCTATGGAGCTCTGGTGCTATGGAGCTCTGGTGCTATGGAGCTCTGGTGCTATGGAGCTATGGAGCTCTGGTGCTATGGAGCTATGGAGCTCTGGAGGTATGGAGCTCTGGAGGTATGGAGCTCTGGAGGTATGGAGCTTTGGAGCCCTGGAGCTCTGGAGGTATGGAGCTATGGTGCTATGGAGCTCTGAAGCCATGGAGCTCTGGTGCTATGGAGCTCTGGAGCTCTGGAGGTATGGAGCTCTGGAGGTATGGAGCTATGGAGCCCTGGAGCTCTGGAGGTATGGAGCTATGGTGCTATGGAGCTCTGAAGCCATGGAGCTCTGGTGCTATGGAGCTCTGGAGCTCTGGAGGTATGGAGCTCTGGAGGTATGGAGCTATGGAGCCCTGGAGCTCTGGAGGTATGGAGCTATGGTGCTATGGAGCTCTGAAGCCATGGAGCTCTGGTGCTATGGAGCTCTGGAGCTCTGGAGGTATGGAGCTCTGGAGGTATGGAGCTCTGGAGGTATGGAGCTATGGAGCCCTGGAGCTCTGGAGGTATGGAGCTATGGTGCTATGGAGCTCTGAAGCCATGGAGCTCTGGTGCTATGGAGCTCTGGAGGTATGGAGCTCTGGAGGTATGGAGCTCTGGAGGTATGGAGCTATGGAGCCCTGGAGCTCTGGAGGTATGGAGCTATGGTGCTATGGAGCTCTGAAGCCATGGAGCTCTGGTGCTATGGAGCTATGGAGCTCTGGTGCTATGGAGCTATGGAGGTATGGAGCCACCAGCCAGCACCCTCCGTGGCTGGATCAGTGGAAGTGTTTTAGGTACCAGGCAGCCAAAGGGCCGAGGCCTCACGCTCGACCACGCCGGCGCAGAGTTCCAGCCGCTCGGATAAGCTCTGTCACTCACCCGCCGCGCAGCCACCGGTAACGGGGAAATGTCGCCGCCTTGTGGACACGCCGTTGTAAATGAATGGGCTTTCGCACTTAGTGCAATTTTCGCCAACTCTCTGACTTAGAGCTATGGAAGTATGGAGCTATGGAGCCACCAGCCACCCAGGCTGGAGCTCTGGAGCTCTGGAGGTATGGAGCTCTGGTGCTATGGAAGTATGGAGCTCTGGTGCTATGGAAGTATGGAGCTATGGAGGTATGGAAGTATGGAGCTATGGAAGTATGGAGCTATGGAGCTCTGGAAGTATGGAGCTATGGAGCTCTGGAGGTATGGAGCCCTGGAGCTATGGAGCCCTGGAGCTATGGAAGTATGGAGCTCTGGTGCTATGGAGCTATGGAGCTCTGGTGCTATGGAGCTATGGAGCTATGGAGCTCTGGAGCTATGGAGCTCTGGAGGTATGGAGCTATGGAGCTATGGAGCTCTGGAGGTATGGAGCTATGGAGCTATGGAAGTATGGAGCTCTGGTGCTATGGAGCTTTGGAGCTCTGGTGCTATGGAGCTATGGAGCTCTGGTGCTATGGAGCTATGGAGCTATGGAGCTATGGAGCTCTGGAAGTATGGAGCTCTGGTGCTATGGAGCTATGGAGCTCTGGTGCTATGGAGCTATGGAGCTCTGGTGCTATGGAGCTCTGGTGCTATGGAGCTCTGGTGCTATGGAGCTATGGAGCTCTGGTGCTATGGAGCTCTGGAGGTATGGAGCTCTGGAGGTATGGAGCTCTGGAGGTATTGAGCTATGGAGCCCTGGAGCTCTGGAGGTATGGAGCTATGGTGCTATGGAGCTCTGAAGCCATGGAGCTCTGGTGCTATGGAGCTATGGAGCTCTGGTGCTATGGAGCTATGGAGCTATGGAGCTCTGGAAGTATGGAGCTCTGGTGCTATGGAGCTATGGAGCTCTGGTGCTATGGAGCTATGGAGCTCTGGTGCTATGGAGCTATGGAGCTCTGGTGCTATGGAGCTCTGGTGCTATGGAGCTCTGGTGCTATGGAGCTATGGAGCTCTGGTGCTATGGAGCTATGGAGCTCTGGAGGTATGGAGCTCTGGAGGTATGGAGCTCTGGAGGTATGGAGCTATGGAGCCCTGGAGCTCTGGAGGTATGGAGCTATGGTGCTATGGAGCTCTGAAGCCATGGAGCTCTGGTGCTATGGAGCTCTGGAGCTCTGGAGGTATGGAGCTCTGGAGGTATGGAGCTATGGAGCCCTGGAGCTCTGGAGGTATGGAGCTATGGTGCTATGGAGCTCTGAAGCCATGGAGCTCTGGTGCTATGGAGCTCTGGAGCTCTGGAGGTATGGAGCTCTGGAGGTATGGAGCTCTGGAGGTATGGAGCTATGGAGCCCTGGAGCTCTGGAGGTATGGAGCTATGGTGCTATGGAGCTCTGAAGCCATGGAGCTCTGGTGCTATGGAGCTCTGGAGGTATGGAGCTCTGGAGGTATGGAGCTCTGGAGGTATGGAGCTATGGAGCCCTGGAGCTCTGGAGGTATGGAGCTATGGTGCTATGGAGCTCTGAAGCCATGGAGCTCTGGTGCTATGGAGCTCTGGAGGTATGGAGCTCTGGAGGTATGGAGCGCTGGAGGTATGGAGCTATGGAGCCCTGGAGCTCTGGAGGTATGGAGCTATGGTGCTATGGAGCTCTGAAGCCATGGAGCTCTGGTGCTATGGAGCTATGGAGCTCTGGTGCTATGGAGCTATGGAGGTATGGAGCCACCAGCCAGCACCCTCCGTGGCTGGATCAATGGAAGTGTTTTAGGTACCAGGCAGCCAAAGGGCCGAGGCCTCACGCTCGACCACGCCGGCGCAGAGTTCCAGCCGCTCGGATAAGCTCTGTCACTCACCCGCCGCGCAGCCACCGGTAACGGGGAAATGTCGCCGCCTTGTGGACACGCCGTTGTAAATGAATGGGCTTTCGCACTTAGTGCAATTTTCGCCAACTCTCTGACTTAGAGCTATGGAAGTATGGAGCTATGGAGCCACCAGCCACCCAGGCTGGAGCTCTGGAGCTCTGGAGGTATGGAGCTCTGGTGCTATGGAAGTATGGAGCTCTGGTGCTATGGAAGTATGGAGCTATGGAGGTATGGAAGTATGGAGCTATGGAAGTATGGAGCTATGGAGCTCTGGAAGTATGGAGCTATGGAGCTATGGAGGTATGGAGCCCTGGAGCTATGGAAGTATGGAGCTCTGGTGCTATGGAGCTATGGAGCTCTGGTGCTATGGAGCTATGGAGCTATGGAGCTCTGGAGCTATGGAGCTCTGGTGCTATGGAGCTATGGAGCTCTGGTGCTATGGAGCTATGGAGCTCTGGTGCTATGGAGCTCTGGAGCTCTGGAGGTATGGAGCTCTGGTGCTATGGAGCTATGGAGCTCTGGTGCTATGGAGCTATGGAGCTCTGGTGCTATGGAGCTCTGGAGGTATGGAGCTCTGGTGCTATGGAGCTATGGAAGTATAGAGCTATGGAAGTATGGAGCTCTGGAGGTATGGAGGTATGGAGCTATGGAGCTCTGCAGCTATGGAAGTATGGAGCTCTGGAGGTATGGAGCCACCAGCCAGCACCCTCCGTGGCTGGATCAATGGAAGTGTTTAGGTACCAGGCAGCCAAAGGGCCGAGGCCTCACGCTCGACCACGCCGGCGCAGAGTTCCAGCCGCTCGGATAAGCTCTGTCACTCACCCGCCGCGCAGCCACCGGTAACGGGGAAATGTCGCCGCCTGGCGGACACGCCGTTGTAAATGAATGGGCTATCCCCGGGCGCGCCCTTTACGCACGCCCGCCGTCATTCTACGGAGACTAAGTTCCGCCCCGGGGAGGCTGCCTCCTCCCCTCCGCGGCCCGGGGATGCTGCCTCATCCCCGGACGCGCCCTTTACGCACGCCCGCCGTCATTCTACGGAGACTAAGTTCCGCCCCGGGGAGGCTGCCTCCTCCCCTCCGCGGCCCAGGGATGCTGCCTCATCCCCGGGCGCGCCCGCTGTCTTCCGCCGCGGCGTAATTTCTTCAAAGTCCGATGACGCCCCTGGTAGCGGCCCACCCCGGAGGGGGGATGCCGACCGGCCCCCGGAGGTGACACCGGCCGACAAAAGGTTGGATCGAGGGCTGACTCTCAATAGATCGCAGCGATGTAGCTGCTCTGCTACTTACGAGACCCTGACCCAGAATCAGGTCGTATGCAAGTCATTTAGACCTGATAGGCTGCCTCCCTGTCGGAGGTGATAGGGCAGACATTCGAATGAGACGTCGCCGCCGCGGAGGGCCGGCGATCGGCTGGAAGTTATCGAGGATCACCAAGGGAGGCCGGGCCGGACGCGCGGAGGGCCGCGGCGCGGCGCGTGAACGCCGGCGCGACCCCTGGGCCCGCGCGCCCGGGCACCGCGTGGGTTTTGGGTCTGATAAATGCGCGCGTCCCCGGAGGTCGGCGCCCGTTTGCATGTATTAGCTCTAGAATTGCCACAGTTATCCAAGTAACTGAGGAGCGATCAAAGGAACCATAACTGATTTAATGAGCCATTCGCAGTTTCGCTGTACGGGCCGTGTGCACTTAGACTTGCATGGCTTAATCTTTGAGACAAGCATATGCTACTGGCAGGATCAACCAGGTAGGAGAGAGGGTGGCTGGGTAGCGCCTCTCGCTCGCCGGCCCGCCGGAGCGGGGGCTCGCGCGACTGTTTTCCGGACGCCGGCCGCGGTTCGCGGGGGCTCTAGGTGGTCTGAGGCTGCCGCGGGGTGAGATGGATCGGGCTGGACCCGGCGCAGCCGAAGCCGAGGACGCGGAACCTCGAACGCGACCCTCGCGGACCCCTAAACGAGAGGAGCTGCGCCCGGCCTCGTAAGACACCCCCTGTCCGGTGCTGAGTTTGACCCCGACGCCGCTGACCGCCGCCGCCGCCTTGCCGCTAGCCCTCCGCACGTGTGGGGCCGGTGCGCGACCCGTAGGACGGCCGGCAACTCGCTCGTTTGGCGGGGCGATGCAAGGTTAGGCGAACCGGGCGGTAACTCGTGCAGTCGGTTGGACGACTTTGCGGTGGACAGGGTGGTGCGAATCCGGCGGGACGGCCCTTCGATGGAGCCCGCTGCAGGGGGACGTTCGGTGGGTTGAGCCGCGCTCGCCGCGGAACCTTCGAGCGCCGCTACTCAGCAAGTAAACGAGAGGGAGCTGCGCCCGGCCTCGTAAGACGCCTCTTCTCCGGTGCGAGCGCCCCGACGCCGCTGGCCGCCGCCGCCGCCTTGCCGCTATCCCGCCGCGCGTTTGGGGCCGGAGGGCGACCCGTAGGACGGCCCGCCGACTACACGACCGTTTGGCAGAGCGAGTGCAAGGTTAGGCGAGCTGGGCGGTAACTCGGGTTAGTCTGGGGAGACTGGCGGTGGACAGGGGGGCGCGAATCCGGCCGGGCGGCCCCATCGATTAAGCATTGGTAGGGGGCCGAGGATGAGCCGTGCGAAGTGGCCTCGGAGGCGGTCCGTGGGGGACGACGGGGGGGGACGGGCGTCGGCCCTCCGGCCCGAGCAGAGAACGTTCGGTCACCCAGGCGGGAATCTGCGCCCCGGCCCGAGTCGGACTCGGTCGGTGCGGCCCGCTGAGGCCCTCAACTATTCCCGTACGCGGGGGTCGGGAGCTGCGGCGCTGCGCCGGCGACTTACCCGCGCGAGGCACGCACTGCGTGCGGCCAGGATGCGGAGTTGGATCGGCGCTGGTTGGGAACCCTCGGGGAACGAAGGCGGACGGTGGCCAGCCGGCGCCGACGAACCCGTCGGGGAGGGGGCTGGTGGCAGGCGCGATCGGCACTATTGCTGACTGCCGGGAGGGAAGCTGCGCCCCGGCCGAGTCAGACTCAGCCGTTGCGGCCCCCCCGAGCCCGCAGCGCGTAGCGCGGAAGCCATACGCCCCCCCGATGCGGAGCGACAGACGCCCCCGCGACCGCGGTTGGTCGGGAAGGCTTTTCGGATAGAGGTCGGACGGTGTGTGTGGACGGCTTCCCGTGGTGCCGCCGCTATCAAGCCGGAGGGTTTGAGAAACGTCATTCGCAGAAGGACCGGCGCGGCCGGCGGACGCTCGCACGCGCGGCGCCCGACACTCAGCCGCTCGCTCGGCCTCCGTGGATCGTGGCTAGGTGGGATGGATGCTTTTTCCGGGTCGTCTCGGTCTCGCCGCAGTACGGTCGCGCCGGGGCCTGCGGGGCGGCGCGGGGAGCGCCAACATTCGTAGTTGACACTTTGTTTCATTTTATCCGAGCGGGCGGGCGCCTCGAGAGGCGGACCGTCCGGGGCGACTCTCGGCCTTTGTTTAAGGAGCCGGCCGGGCATCACGCTCCTTCCTTGGATGGACAACATTCGTAGTTGACACTTTGTGTCATTTTATCCGAGCGGGCGGGCGCCGCGAGGCGGACCGTCCGGGGCGACTCTCGGCCTGTGTTTAAGGAGCCGGCCGGGCATCACGCTCCTTCCTTGGATGGACAACATTCGCAGTTGACACTTTGTGTCATTTTATCCGAGCAGACGGGCGCCGCGAGGCGGACCGTCCGGGGCGACTCTCGGCCTGTGTTTTCGGAGCCGGCCGGGCCTCACGCTCCCTCCTTGGATGGACAACATTCGTAGTTGACACTTTGTGTCATTTTATCCGAGCGGGCGGGCGCCGCGAGGCGGACCGTCCGGGGCGACTCTCGGCCTGTGTTTAAGGAGCCGGCCGGGCATCACGCTCCTTCCTTGGATGGACAACATTCGCAGTTGACACTTTGTGTCATTTTATCCGAGCAGACGGGCGCCGCGAGGCGGACCGTCCGGGGCGACTCTCGGCCTGTGTTTTCGGAGCCGGCCGGGCCTCACGCTCCCTCCTTGGATGGACAACATTCATAGTTGACACTTTGTGTCATTTTATCCGAGCGGGCGGGCGCCGCGAGGCGGACCGTCCGGGGCGACTCTCGGCCTGTGTTTAAGGAGCCGGCCGGGCATCACGCTCCTTCCTTGGATGGACAACATTCGCAGTTGACACTTTGTGTCATTTTATCCGAGCGGACGGGCGCCGCGAGGCGGACCGTCCGGGGCGACTCTCGGCCTGTGTTTAAGGAGCCGGCCGGGCATCACGCTCCTTCCTTGGATGGACAACATTCGTAGTTGACACTTTGTGTCATTTTATCCGAGCGGGCGGGCGCCGCGAGGCGGACCGTCCGGGGCGACTCTCGGCCTGTGTTTAAGGAGCCGGCCGGGCATCACGCTCCTTCCTTGGATGGACAACATTCGCAGTTGACACTTTGTGTCATTTTATCCGAGCGGACGGGCGCCGCGAGGCGGACCGTCCGGGGCGACTCTCGGCCTGTGTTTAAGGAGCCGGCCGGGCATCACGCTCCTTCCTTGGATGGACAACATTCGTAGTTGACACTTTGTGTCATTTTATCCGAGCGGGCGGGCGCCGCGAGGCGGACCGTCCGGGGCGACTCTCGGCCTGTGTTTAAGGAGCCGGCCGGGCATCACGCTCCTTCCTTGGATGGACAACATTCGCAGTTGACACTTTGTGTCATTTTATCCGAGCAGACGGGCGCCGCGAGGCGGACCGTCCGGGGCGACTCTCGGCCTGTGTTTAAGGAGCCGGCCGGGCATCACGCTCCTTCCTTGGATGGACAACATTCGTAGTTGACACTTTGTGTCATTTTATCCGAGCAGACGGGCGCCGCGAGGCGGACCGTCCGGGGCGACTCTCGGCCTGTGTTTAAGGAGCCGGCCGGGCATCACGCTCCTTCCTTGGATGGACAACATTCGTAGTTGACACTTTGTGTCATTTTATCCGAGCGGGCGGGCGCCGCGAGGCGGACCGTCCGGGGCGACTCTCGGCCTGTGTTTAAGGAGCCGGCCGGGCATCACGCTCCTTCCTTGGATGGACAACATTCGCAGTTGACACTTTGTGTCATTTTATCCGAGCAGACGGGCGCCGCGAGGCGGACCGTCCGGGGCGACTCTCGGCCTGTGTTTAAGGAGCCGGCCGGGCATCACGCTCCTTCCTTGGATGGACAACATTCGCAGTTGACACTTTGTGTCATTTTGTTCGGCCTGTGTTTAAGGAGGCGGCCGTCCTCCACTCGGTCCGTGTTTAAGGAGCAACACTCGCGCTCCGGTTCGGCCTGTGTTTAAGGAGGCGGCCGTCCTCCCCTTGGTCTGTGTTAAGGGCGACACTCGGTCCGTGTTTAAGGAGCCTGGCCCTCGCGCTCCGGTTCGGCCTGTATTTAGGGAGGCGGCCGTCCTCCGCTTGGTCTGTGTTAAGGGCGACACTCGGTCCGTGTTTAAGGAGCCTGGCCCTGACGCTCCTCTCCGGCCTGTGTTTAAGGAGGCGGCCGTCCTCCCCTTGGTCTGTGTTAAGGGCGACACTCGGTCCGTGTTTAAGGAGCCTGGCCCTCGCGCTCCGGTTCGGCCTGTATTTAGGGAGGCGGCCGTCCTCCGCTTGGTCTGTGTTAAGGGCGACACTCGGTCCGTGTTTAAGGAGCCTGGCCCTGACGCTCCTCTCCGGCCTGTGTTTAAGGAGGCGGCCGTCCTCCCCTTGGTCTGTGTTAAGGGCGGCACTCGGTCCGTGTTTAAGGAGCGGCCCTCGCGCTCCGGTTCGGCCTGTATTTAGGGAGGCGGACGTCCTCCGCTTGGTCTGTGTTAAGGGCGACACTCGGTCCGTGTTTAAGGAGCGGCCCTCGCGCTCCGGTTCGGCCTGTATTTAGGGAGGCGGCCGTCCTCCGCTTGGTCTGTGTTAAGGGCGACACTCGGTCCGTGTTTAAGGAGCCGGCCCTGACGCTCCTCTTCGGCCTGTGTTTAAGGAGGCGGCCGTCCTCCACTTCCTTCCATGCACCACCACATTCGCAGTTGACACTTTGCCATTTTTTCAGAGAGGTGACACTTAGTCGTTTTTTCGAAAGTTGACACTTAGTCGTTTTTTTCAAAAGTTGACACTTTGCCGTTTTTTCAGAGAGGTGACACTTTGTCGTTTTTTCGAAAGTTGACACTTAGCCGTTTTTTCGAAAGTTGACACTTAGCCGTTTTTTCGAAAGTTGACACTTAGTCACTTTTTCGCCACAGTGACACCTCCAGCGCGTGCCACGGCGCTTTTCAGGTCTTCTATCCGACCTTGTGCTGTCGAGGACGGCGTGTCCGACGCCGTGGGGAGACCAGCACCATCTCCTCCATACTCGTAAACGAGGTGCTTTGGAAAACGGGGGGAAAGTCGATGAGTACACTGACTACTGGGACCATTTCATTGTACTCTGGCGCACCTGAAGACCAAAAAAGGTACTGCATCTTAGCCCGGGTACCTCACCCCCTGGTACCTCGAGGAGAACTTAGAAAAATTTCGACAAATTTTTGGTGAGCTCCAGGGAGAGAGGCTGATTTTTCGCTTTTTGAGGCCGACCGCCGAACCGGCGCGGGGCGGACTCACAAGCCCCGCAGAGCCGTGGGCACTTAGTCGTTTTTTCAGAGAGGCGACACTTAGTCGTTTTTTCGGAGGCGACACTTAGTCGTTTTTTCGAAAGTTGACACTTAGCCGTTTTTTCGAAAGTCGACACTTAGCCGTTTTTTTGGAAAGTTGACACTTAGTCGTTTTTTCGAAAGTTGACACTTAGTCGTTTTTTCGCCACAATTGGCTCTGAGCTCCAGGGGGAGAGGCTGGTTTTGCCTTATTTCAGGCCGGCTGGGGAACCGGCGCGGGTCGGATGCACGAGCCCGGCAGAGCCGTGGGCACTTAGAAAATTTTCGCCGATTAAGCTGGGACCTCCAGGCGGAGACCGGCATTCCTCGTCCTCGGGGTTCGACCCAGGAACCGGCGCTGGGCAGACGCCGTAGCCACGCAGAGCCGTGGGCACTTAGAAAATATTCGCCAAGTTGGCTCTGAGCTCCAGGCGGAGAGGCTGGTTTTGCCTTATTTCAGGCCGGCTGGGGAACCGGCGCGGGTCGGATGCACGAGCCCGCAGAGCCGTGGGCACTTTGCCATTTTCTCAGAGTCGACACTTAGTTGTTTTTTCAGAGAGGCGACACTCTGTCGTTTTTTCGAAAGTTGACACTTTGCCGTTTTTTCAGAGAGGCGACACTTAGCCGTTTTTTCGAAAGTTGACACTTAGCCGTTTTTTCGAAAGTCGACACTTAGCCGTTTTTTCAGAGATGTGACACTTTGCCGTTTTTTCGAAAGTCGACACTTAGCCGTTTTTTCAGAGATGTGACACTTAGAAACTTTTTGCCAAGTTGGCTGTGAGCTCCAGGAGGAGACCGTTATTTTTCGTCATTCGAGGCCGACTGCGGAACCGGCGCTGGGCGGACGCCAAAGCTCGGCAGGGCCGTGGGCACTTAGAAACTTTTTGCCAAGTTGGCTGTGAGCTCCAGGAGGAGACCGTTATTTTTCGTCATTCGAGGCCGACTGCGGAACCGGCGCTGAGCGGACGCCAAAGCTCGGCAGGGCCGTGGGCACTTAGAAACTTTTTGCCAAGTTGGCTGTGAGCTCCAGGAGGAGACCGTTATTTTTCGTCATTCGAGGCCGACTGCGGAACCGGCGCTGGGCGGACGCCAAAGCTCGGCAGGGCCGTGGGCACTTAGAAACTTTTTGCCAAGTTGGCTGTGAGCTCCAGGAGGAGACCGTTATTTTTCGTCATTCGAGGCCGACTGCGGAACCGGCGCTGGGCGGACGCCAAAGCTCAGCAGGGCCGTGGGCACTTAGAAACTTTTTGCCAAGTTGGCTGTGAGCTCCAGGAGGAGACCGTTATTTTTCGTCATTCGAGGCCGACTGCGGAACCGGCGCTGGGCGGACGCCAAAGCTCAGCAGGGCCGTGGGCACTTAGAAACTTTTTGCCAAGTTGGCTGTGAGCTCCAGGAGGAGACCGTTATTTTTCGTCATTCTAGGCCGGCTGCAGAACCGGCGCGGCTCGGATGCACGAGCCCGCAGAGCCGTGGGCACTTTGCCACTTTTTCGCCACAATTGGCTGTGAGCTCCAGGAGGAGACCGTTATTTTTCGTCATTCTAGGCCGGTTGCAGAACCGGCGCGGCTCGGATGCACGAGCCCGCAGAGCCGTGGGCACTTAGAAAATTTTCAGAGAGGCGACACTTTGCCATTTTTTCAGAGAGGTGACACTTAGTCGTTTTTTCGAAAGTTGACACTTAGCCGTTTTTTCGAAAGTTGACACTTAGTCGTTTTTTCGAAAGTTGACACTTAGTCGTTTTTTCGCCACAGTGCCCACCTCCAGCGCGTGCCACGGCGCTTTCCAGGTCTTCTATCCGACCTTGTGCTGTCGAGGACGGCGTGTCCGACGCCGTGGGGAGACCAGCACCATCTCCTCCATACTCGTAAAGGAGGTGCTTTGGAAAACGGGGGGAAAGTCGATGAGTACACTGACTACTGGGACCATTTCATTGTACTCTGGCGCACCTGAAGACCAAAAAAGGTACTGCATCTTAGCCCGGGTACCTCACCCCCTGGTACCTCGAGGAGAACTTAGAAAAATTTCGACAAATTTTTGGTGAGCTCCAGGGAGAGAGGCTGATTTTTCGCTTTTTGAGGCCGACTGCCGAACCGGCGCGGGGCGGACTCACAAGCCCCGCAGAGCCGTGGGCACTTAGTCGTTTTTTCAGAGAGGCGACACTTAGTCGTTTTTTCAGAGGCGACACTTAGTCGTTTTTTCGAAAGTTGACACTTAGCCGTTTTTTCGAAAGTTGACACTTAGCCGTTTTTTCGAAAGTCGACACTTAGCCGTTTTTTCGAAAGTTGACACTTAGTCGTTTTTTCGCCGATTTTGCTGGGACCTCCAGGCGAGGACCGGCGTTTTTCGTCTTCCGGGTCCGACCCGGGAACCAGCGCCGAGCGGACACATTCGCTCGCAAGTGCCGTTGGCACTTAGAAAATTTTTCGTTTGTCATGAGCTCCGGGCGAGGACCGGCGTTTTTCGTCTTCCGGGTTCGACCCGGGAACCAGCGCCGAGCGGACACATTCGCTCGCAAGTGCCGTTGGCACTTAGAAAATTTTTCGTTTGTCATGAGCTCCGGGCGAGGACCGGCGTTTTTCGTCTTCCGGGTTCGACCCGGGAACCAGCGCCGAGCGGACACATTCGCTCGCAAGTGCCGTTGGCACTTGGAAAATTTTTCGTTTGTCATGAGCTCCGGGCGGAGACCGGCGTTTTTCGTCTTCCGGGTTCGACCCGGGAACCAGCGCCGAGCGGACACATTCGCTCGCAAGTGCCGTTGGCACTTAGAAAATTTTTCGTTTGTCATGAGCTCCGGGCGAGGACCGGCGTTTTTCGTCTTCCGGGTTCGACCCGGGAACCAGCGCCGAGCGGACACATTCGCTCGCAAGTGCCGTTGGCACTTAGAAAATTTTTCGTTTGTCATGAGCTCCGGGCGGAGACCGGCGTTTTTCGTCTTCCGGGTTCGACCCGGGAACCAGCGCCGAGCGGACACATTCGCTCGCAAGTGCCGTTGGCACTTAGAAAATTTTTCGTTTGTCATGAGCTCCGGGCGGAGACCGGCGTTTTTCGTCTTCCGGGTTCGACCCGGGAACCAGCGCCGAGCGGACACATTCGCTCGCAAGTGCCGTTGGCACTTAGAAAATTTTTCGTTTGTCATGAGCTCCGGGCGGAGACCGGCATTTTTCGTCATTCGAGGCCGACGGGGGAACCAGCCGGAGCGGACACGTTTGCTCGGAAGAGCCGTTGGCACTTAGAAAAAATTCCGTGTCTCGTGAGCTCCAGGGGGGACAGGCTGGTTTTATTCATCCGTAGCCGACATGGGAACCAGCGCGGAGCGGATTGGTGTTGCGCTGGCATATACCTCATCTCTCTCAGGAGTCCCCCCCTTATACGTGCCGATTGTGTTTTGGAAAACGGGGGGTAACTGGATGAGTACACTGACTAGGGGGACCAGTACACTAGCGAGTGGGACCAGTACACTGACTAGTGGGACCAACACACTATGAGCGCCTGGTACCTAAAATGGAAGTATAGAGGCCGACTTTCGGGCAAGATCACGCCGTGTTAGGCTTCCAGGACCTCGGCTAAGCAATTTTAACGGGTCGCCCGGTTCTTTTTTGATCCAGCCCGGTTCTTTTTTTATCCAGCCCGGTTCTTTTTACACTTCCAGCTGGAGCTCGGGAGCGGCTTTTTGCACAAGATCACGCCGTGTTAGGCTTCCAGGACCTCGGCTAAGCAATTTTAACGGGCCGCCCGGTTCTTTTTTGATCCAGCCCGGTTCTTTTTTTTATCCAGCCTGGTTCTTTTTACACTTCCAGCTGGAGCTCGGGAGCGGCTTTTTGCACAAGATCACGCCGGGTTAGGCTTCCAGGACCTCGGCTAAGCAATTTTAACGGGTCGCCCGGTTCTTTTTTTTTATCCAGCCCGGTTCTTTTTTTTATCCAGCCCGGTTCTTTTTACACTTCCAGCTGGAGCTCGGGAGCGGCTTTTTGCACAAGATCACGCCGTGTTAGGCTTCCAGGACCTCGGCTAAGCAATTTTAACGGGTCGCCCGGTTCTTTTTTGATCCAGCCCGGTTCTTTTTTTATCCAGCCCGGTTCTTTTTACACTTCCAGCTGGAGCTCGGGAGCGGCTTTTTGCACAAGATCACGCCGTGTTAGGCTTCCAGGACCTCGGCTAAGCAATTTTAACGGGTCGCCCGGTTCTTTTTTGATCCAGCCCGGTTCTTTTTTTTATCCAGCCCGGTTCTTTTTACACTTCCAGCTGGAGCTCGGGAGCGGCTTTTTGCACAAGATCACGCCGGGTTAGGCTTCCAGGACCTCGGCTAAGCAATTTTAACGGGCCGCCCGGTTCTTTTTTTTATCCAGCCCGGTTCTTTTTACACTTCCAGCTGGAGCTCGGGAGCGGCTTTTTGCACAAGATCACGCCGGGTTAGGCTTCCAGGACCTCGGCTAAGCAATTTTAACGGGTCGCCCGGTTCTTTTTTGATCCAGCCCGGTTCTTTTTTTATCCAGCCCGGTTCTTTTTACACTTCCAGCTGGAGCTCGGGAGCGGCTTTTTGCACAAGATCACGCCGTGTTAGGCTTCCAGGACCTCGGCTAAGCAATTTTAACGGGTCGCCCGGTTCTTTTTTGATCCAGCCCGGTTCTTTTTTTTATCCAGCCCGGTTCTTTTCACACTTCCAGCTGGAGCTCGGCAGCGGCTATTTGCACAAGATCACGCCGGGTTAGGCTTCCAGGACCTCGGCTAAGCAATTTTAACGGGTCGCCCGGTTCTTTTTTGATCCAGCCCGGTTCTTTTTTTTTATCCAGCCCGGTTCTTTTTACACTTCCAGCTGGAGCTCGGGAGCGGCTTTTTGCACAAGATCACGCCGGGTTAGGCTTCCAGGACCTCGGCTAAGCAATTTTAACGGGCCGCCCGGTTCTTTTTTTTATCCAGCCCGGTTCTTTTTACACTTCCAGCTGGAGCTCGGGAGCGGCTTTTTGCACAAGATCACGCCGGGTTAGGCTTCCAGGACCTCGGCTAAGCAATTTTAACGGGTCGCCCGGTTCTTTTTTGATCCAGCCCGGTTCTTTTTTTATCCAGCCCGGTTCTTTTTACACTTCCAGCTGGAGCTCGGGAGCGGCTTTTTGCACAAGATCACGCCGTGTTAGGCTTCCAGGACCTCGGCTAAGCAATTTTAACGGGTCGCCCGGTTCTTTTTTGATCCAGCCCGGTTCTTTTTTTTATCCAGCCCGGTTCTTTTTACACTTCCAGCTGGAGCTCGGGAGCGGCTTTTTGCACAAGATCACGCCGGGTTAGGCTTCCAGGACCTCGGCTAAGCAATTTTAACGGGCCGCCCGGTTCTTTTTTTTATCCAGCCCGGTTCTTTTTACACTTCCAGCTGGAGCTCGGGAGCGGCTTTTTGCACAAGATCACGCCGGGTTAGGCTTCCAGGACCTCGGCTAAGCAATTTTAACGGGTCGCCCGGTTCTTTTTTGATCCAGCCCGGTTCTTTTTTTATCCAGCCCGGTTCTTTTTACACTTCCAGCTGGAGCTCGGGAGCGGCTTTTTGCACAAGATCACGCCGTGTTAGGCTTCCAGGACCTCGGCTAAGCAATTTTAACGGGTCGCCCGGTTCTTTTTTGATCCAGCCCGGTTCTTTTTTTTATCCAGCCCGGTTCTTTTCACACTTCCAGCTGGAGCTCGGCAGCGGCTATTTGCACAAGATCACGCCGGGTTAGGCTTCCAGGACCTCGGCTAAGCAATTTTAACGGGTCGCCCGGTTCTTTTTTGATCCAGCCCGGTTCTTTTTTTTTATCCAGCCCGGTTCTTTTTACACTTCCAGCTGGAGCTCGGGAGCGGCTTTTTGCACAAGATCACGCCGGGTTAGGCTTCCAGGACCTCGGCTAAGCAATTTTAACGGGCCGCCCGGTTCTTTTTTTTATCCAGCCCGGTTCTTTTTACACTTCCAGCTGGAGCTCGGGAGCGGCTTTTTGCACAAGATCACGCCGGGTTAGGCTTCCAGGACCTCGGCTAAGCAATTTTAACGGGTCGCCCGGTTCTTTTTTTGATCCAGCCCGGTTCTTTTTTTATCCAGCCCGGTTCTTTTTACACTTCCAGCTGGAGCTCGGGAGCGGCTTTTTGCACAAGATCACGCCGTGTTAGGCTTCCAGGACCTCGGCTAAGCAATTTTAACGGGTCGCCCGGTTCTTTTTTGATCCAGCCCGGTTCTTTTTTTTATCCAGCCCGGTTCTTTTCACACTTCCAGCTGGAGCTCGGCAGCGGCTATTTGCACAAGATCACGCCGGGTTAGGCTTCCAGGACCTCGGCTAAGCAATTTTAACGGGCCGCCCGGTTCTTTTTTTTATCCAGCCCGGTTCTTTTTACACTTCCAGCTGGAGCTCGGGAGCGGCTTTTTGCACAAGATCACGCCGTGTTAGGCTTCCAGGACCTCGGCTAAGCAATTTTAACGGGCCGCCCGGTTCTTTTTTTTATCCAGCCCGGTTCTTTTTTTATCCAGCCCGGTTCTTTTTACACTTCCAGCTGGAGCTCGGGAGCGGCTTTTTGCACAAGATCACGCCGTGTTAGGCTTCCAGGACCTCGGCTAAGCAATTTTAACGGGTCGCCCGGTTCTTTTTTGATCCAGCCCGGTTCTTTTTTTTATCCAGCCCGGTTCTTTTCACACTTCCAGCTGGAGCTCGGCAGCGGCTATTTGCACAAGATCACGCCGGGTTAGGCTTCCAGGACCTCGGCTAAGCAATTTTAACGGGCCGCCCGGTTCTTTTTTTTATCCAGCCCGGTTCTTTTTACACTTCCAGCTGGAGCTCGGGAGCGGCTTTTTGCACAAGATCACGCCGTGTTAGGCTTCCAGGACCTCGGCTAAGCAATTTTAACGGGCCGCCCGGTTCTTTTTTTTATCCAGCCCGGTTCTTTTTACACTTCCAGCTGGAGCTCGGGAGCGGCTTTTTGCACAAGATCACGCCGTGTTAGGCTTCCAGGACCTCGGCTAAGCAATTTTAACGGGCCGCTCTGGAGGTATGGAGCTATGGAGCCCTGGAGCTCTGGAGGTATGGAGCTATGGTGCTATGGAGCTCTGAAGCCATGGAGCTCTGGTGCTATGGAGCTATGGAGCTCTGGTGCTATGGAGCTATGGAGCTATGGAGCTCTGGAAGTATGGAGCTCTGGTGCTATGGAGCTATGGAGCTCTGGTGCTATGGAGCTATGGAGCTCTGGTGCTATGGAGCTATGGAGCTCTGGTGCTATGGAGCTCTGGTGCTATGGAGCTCTGGTGCTATGGAGCTATGGAGCTCTGGTGCTATGGAGCTATGGAGCTCTGGAGGTATGGAGCTCTGGAGGTATGGAGCTCTGGAGGTATGGAGCTATGGAGCCCTGGAGCTCTGGAGGTATGGAGCTATGGTGCTATGGAGCTCTGAAGCCATGGAGCTCTGGTGCTATGGAGCTCTGGAGCTCTGGAGGTATGGAGCTCTGGAGGTATGGAGCTATGGAGCCCTGGAGCTCTGGAGGTATGGAGCTATGGTGCTATGGAGCTCTGAAGCCATGGAGCTCTGGTGCTATGGAGCTCTGGAGCTCTGGAGGTATGGAGCTCTGGAGGTATGGAGCTCTGGAGGTATGGAGCTATGGAGCCCTGGAGCTCTGGAGGTATGGAGCTATGGTGCTATGGAGCTCTGAAGCCATGGAGCTCTGGTGCTATGGAGCTCTGGAGGTATGGAGCTCTGGAGGTATGGAGCTCTGGAGGTATGGAGCTATGGAGCCCTGGAGCTCTGGAGGTATGGAGCTATGGTGCTATGGAGCTCTGAAGCCATGGAGCTCTGGTGCTATGGAGCTCTGGAGCTCTGGAGGTATGGAGCTCTGGAGGTATGGAGCTCTGGAGGTATGGAGCTATGGAGCCCTGGAGCTCTGGAGGTATGGAGCTATGGTGCTATGGAGCTCTGAAGCCATGGAGCTCTGGTGCTATGGAGCTCTGGAGGTATGGAGCTCTGGAGGTATGGAGCTCTGGAGGTATGGAGCTATGGAGCCCTGGAGCTCTGGAGGTATGGAGCTATGGTGCTATGGAGCTCTGAAGCCATGGAGCTCTGGTGCTATGGAGCTATGGAGCTCTGGTGCTATGGAGCTATGGAGGTATGGAGCCACCAGCCAGCACCCTCCGTGGCTGGATCAATGGAAGTGTTTTAGGTACCAGGCAGCCAAAGGGCCGAGGCCTCACGCTCGACCACGCCGGCGCAGAGTTCCAGCCGCTCGGATAAGCTCTGTCACTCACCCGCCGCGCAGCCACCGGTAACGGGGAAATGTCGCCGCCTTGTGGACACGCCGTTGTAAATGAATGGGCTTTCGCACTTAGTGCAATTTTCGCCAACTCTCTGACTTAGAGCTATGGAAGTATGGAGCTATGGAGCCACCAGCCACCCAGGCTGGAGCTCTGGAGCTCTGGAGGTATGGAGCTCTGGTGCTATGGAAGTATGGAGCTCTGGTGCTATGGAAGTATGGAGCTATGGAGGTATGGAAGTATGGAGCTATGGAAGTATGGAGCTATGGAGCTCTGGAAGTATGGAGCTATGGAGCTCTGGAGGTATGGAGCCCTGGAGCTATGGAGCCCTGGAGCTATGGAAGTATGGAGCTCTGGTGCTATGGAGCTATGGAGCTCTGGTGCTATGGAGCTATGGAGCTATGGAGCTCTGGAGCTATGGAGCTCTGGAGGTATGGAGCTATGGAGCTATGGAGCTCTGGAGGTATGGAGCTATGGAGCTATGGAAGTATGGAGCTCTGGTGCTATGGAGCTATGGAGCTCTGGTGCTATGGAGCTATGGAGCTCTGGTGCTATGGAGCTATGGAGCTATGGAGCTCTGGAAGTATGGAGCTCTGGTGCTATGGAGCTATGGAGCTCTGGTGCTATGGAGCTATGGAGCTCTGGTGCTATGGAGCTCTGGTGCTATGGAGATCTGGTGCTATGGAGCTATGGAGCTCTGGTGCTATGGAGCTATGGAGCTCTGGAGGTATGGAGCTCTGGAGGTATGGAGCTCTGGAGGTATGGAGCTATGGAGCCCTGGAGCTCTGGAGGTATGGAGCTATGGTGCTATGGAGCTCTGAAGCCATGGAGCTCTGGTGCTATGGAGCTCTGGAGCTCTGGAGGTATGGAGCTCTGGAGGTATGGAGCTATGGAGCCCTGGAGCTCTGGAGGTATGGAGCTATGGAGCTCTGAAGCCATGGAGCTCTGGTGCTATGGAGCTCTGGAGCTCTGGAGGTATGGAGCTCTGGAGGTATGGAGCTCTGGAGGTATGGAGCTATGGAGCCCTGGAGCTCTGGAGGTATGGAGCTATGGTGCTATGGAGCTCTGAAGCCATGGAGCTCTGGTGCTATGGAGCTCTGGAGGTATGGAGCTCTGGAGGTATGGAGCTCTGGAGGTATGGAGCTATGGAGCCCTGGAGCTCTGGAGGTATGGAGCTATGGTGCTATGGAGCTCTGAAGCCATGGAGCTCTGGTGCTATGGAGCTCTGGAGGTATGGAGCTCTGGAGGTATGGAGCTCTGGAGGTATGGAGCTATGGAGCCCTGGAGCTCTGGAGGTATGGAGCTATGGTGCTATGGAGCTCTGAAGCCATGGAGCTCTGGTGCTATGGAGCTATGGAGCTCTGGTGCTATGGAGCTATGGAGGTATGGAGCCACCAGCCAGCACCCTCCGTGGCTGGATCAATGGAAGTGTTTTAGGTACCAGGCAGCCAAAGGGCCGAGGCCTCACGCTCGACCACGCCGGCGCAGAGTTCCAGCCACTCGGATAAGCTCTGTCACTCACCCGCCGCGCAGCCACCGGTAACGGGGAAATGTCGCCGCCTGGCGGACACGCCGTTGTAAATGAATGGGCTTTCGCACTTAGTGCAATTTTCGCCAACTCTCTGACTTAGAGCTATGGAAGTATGGAGCTATGGAGCCACCAGCCACCCAGGCTGGAGCTATGGAGCTCTGGAGGTATGGAGCTCAGGTGCTATGGAAGTATGGAGCTATGGAGCTATGGAAGTATGGAGCTATGGAGCTATGGAGCTCTGGAAGTATGGAGCTATGGAGCTCTGGAGGTATGGAGCTATGGAGCCCTGGAGCTATGGAGCTATGGAGCTCTGGTGCTATGGAGGTATGGAGCTCTGGAGGTATGGAGCTCTGGAGGTATGGAGCTATGGAGCTATGGAGCCCTGGAGCTATGGAGCCCTGGAGCTATGGAGCTATGGAGCCCTGGAGCTATGGAGCTATGGAGCTCTGGTGCTATGGAGCTATGGAGCTCTGGTGCTATGGAGCTATGGAGCTCTGGTGCTATGGAGCTATGGAGCTCTGGTGCTATGGAGCTATGGAGCTCTGGAAGTATGGAGCTATGGAGCTCTGGAGGTATGGAGCTATGGAGCCCTGGAGCTATGGAGCCCTGGAGCTATGGAAGTATGGAGCTCTGGTGCTATGGAGCTATGGAGCTCTGGTGCTATGGAGCTATGGAGCTCTGGAGCTATGGAGCTCTGGAGGTATGGAGCTATGGAGCTATGGAGCTCTGGAGGTATGGAGCTATGGAGCTATGGAAGTATGGAGCTCTGGTGCTATGGAGCTATGGAGCTCTGGTGCTATGGAGCTATGGAGCTCTGGTGCTATGGAGCTATGGAGCTATGGAGCTCTGGAAGTATGGAGCTCTGGTGCTATGGAGCTATGGAGCTCTGGTGCTATGGAGCTATGGAGCTCTGGTGCTATGGAGCTATGGAGCTCTGGTGCTATGGAGCTCTGGTGCTATGGAGCTCTGGTGCTATGGAGCTATGGAGCTCTGGTGCTATGGAGCTATGGAGCTCTGGAGGTATGGAGCTCTGGAGGTATGGAGCTCTGGAGGTATGGAGCTTTGGAGCCCTGGAGCTCTGGAGGTATGGAGCTATGGTGCTATGGAGCTCTGAAGCCATGGAGCTCTGGTGCTATGGAGCTCTGGAGCTCTGGAGGTATGGAGCTCTGGAGGTATGGAGCTATGGAGCCCTGGAGCTCTGGAGGTATGGAGCTATGGTGCTATGGAGCTCTGAAGCCATGGAGCTCTGGTGCTATGGAGCTCTGGAGCTCTGGAGGTATGGAGCTCTGGAGGTATGGAGCTATGGAGCCCTGGAGCTCTGGAGGTATGGAGCTATGGTGCTATGGAGCTCTGAAGCCATGGAGCTCTGGTGCTATGGAGCTCTGGAGCTCTGGAGGTATGGAGCTCTGGAGGTATGGAGCTCTGGAGGTATGGAGCTATGGAGCCCTGGAGCTCTGGAGGTATGGAGCTATGGTGCTATGGAGCTCTGAAGCCATGGAGCTCTGGTGCTATGGAGCTCTGGAGGTATGGAGCTCTGGAGGTATGGAGCTCTGGAGGTATGGAGCTATGGAGCCCTGGAGCTCTGGAGGTATGGAGCTATGGTGCTATGGAGCTCTGAAGCCATGGAGCTCTGGTGCTATGGAGCTATGGAGCTCTGGTGCTATGGAGCTATGGAGGTATGGAGCCACCAGCCAGCACCCTCCGTGGCTGGATCAATGGAAGTGTTTTAGGTACCAGGCAGCCAAAGGGCCGAGGCCTCACGCTCGACCACGCCGGCGCAGAGTTCCAGCCGCTCGGATAAGCTCTGTCACTCACCCGCCGCGCAGCCACCGGTAACGGGGAAATGTCGCCGCCTTGTGGACACGCCGTTGTAAATGAATGGGCTTTCGCACTTAGTGCAATTTTCGCCAACTCTCTGACTTAGAGCTATGGAAGTATGGAGCTATGGAGCCACCAGCCACCCAGGCTGGAGCTCTGGAGCTCTGGAGGTATGGAGCTCTGGTGCTATGGAAGTATGGAGCTCTGGTGCTATGGAAGTATGGAGCTATGGAGGTATGGAAGTATGGAGCTATGGAAGTATGGAGCTATGGAGCTCTGGAAGTATGGAGCTATGGAGCTCTGGAGGTATGGAGCCCTGGAGCTATGGAGCCCTGGAGCTATGGAAGTATGGAGCTCTGGTGCTATGGAGCTATGGAGCTCTGGTGCTATGGAGCTATGGAGCTATGGAGCTCTGGAGCTATGGAGCTCTGGAGGTATGGAGCTATGGAGCTATGGAGCTCTGGAGGTATGGAGCTATGGAGCTATGGAAGTATGGAGCTCTGGTGCTATGGAGCTATGGAGCTCTGGTGCTATGGAGCTATGGAGCTCTGGTGCTATGGAGCTATGGAGCTATGGAGCTATGGAGCTCTGGAAGTATGGAGCTCTGGTGCTATGGAGCTATGGAGCTCTGGTGCTATGGAGCTATGGAGCTCTGGTGCTATGGAGCTCTGGTGCTATGGAGCTCTGGTGCTATGGAGCTATGGAGCTCTGGTGCTATGGAGCTCTGGAGGTATGGAGCTCTGGAGGTATGGAGCTCTGGAGGTATTGAGCTATGGAGCCCTGGAGCTCTGGAGGTATGGAGCTATGGTGCTATGGAGCTCTGAAGCCATGGAGCTCTGGTGCTATGGAGCTATGGAGCTCTGGTGCTATGGAGCTATGGAGCTATGGAGCTCTGGAAGTATGGAGCTCTGGTGCTATGGAGCTATGGAGCTCTGGTGCTATGGAGCTATGGAGCTCTGGTGCTATGGAGCTATGGAGCTCTGGTGCTATGGAGCTCTGGTGCTATGGAGCTCTGGTGCTATGGAGCTATGGAGCTCTGGTGCGTCTCCTGTATGAGCAGGACCGTGGCCCCGTTGGAGTCGGCCAGGTGCCGTAGGACTTCGAGTTTGGCGATGGTAAGTCCCTCGACATTAAGTTGAAGCACCGACAGACCTCGGTATTCGACGGTCGGGATGGCTGCCCGTCCGCCATTCCTCAGTCTGCCGGCTCTGCGTGCTCTGCGTTTGTTTGTCGACATTAGTTTCACAAGCGGGTTTTGCTCCCTGACCTTGCTACTCACAGGGAAGACCGCGTGAAGGTTGTCGTACATCTTCCTCAGCTCTGGTGCTATGGAGCTATGGAGCTCTGGAGGTATGGAGCTCTGGAGGTATGGAGCTCTGGAGGTATGGAGCTATGGAGCCCTGGAGCTCTGGAGGTATGGAGCTATGGTGCTATGGAGCTCTGAAGCCATGGAGCTCTGGTGCTATGGAGCTCTGGAGCTCTGGAGGTATGGAGCTCTGGAGGTATGGAGCTATGGAGCCCTGGAGCTCTGGAGGTATGGAGCTATGGTGCTATGGAGCTCTGAAGCCATGGAGCTCTGGTGCTATGGAGCTCTGGAGCTCTGGAGGTATGGAGCTCTGGAGGTATGGAGCTCTGGAGGTATGGAGCTATGGAGCCCTGGAGCTCTGGAGGTATGGAGCTATGGTGCTATGGAGCTCTGAAGCCATGGAGCTCTGGTGCTATGGAGCTCTGGAGGTATGGAGCTCTGGAGGTATGGAGCTCTGGAGGTATGGAGCTATGGAGCCCTGGAGCTCTGGAGGTATGGAGCTATGGTGCTATGGAGCTCTGAAGCCATGGAGCTCTGGTGCTATGGAGCTCTGGAGGTATGGAGCTCTGGAGGTATGGAGCTCTGGAGGTATGGAGCTATGGAGCCCTGGAGCTCTGGAGGTATGGAGCTATGGTGCTATGGAGCTCTGAAGCCATGGAGCTCTGGTGCTATGGAGCTATGGAGCTCTGGTGCTATGGAGCTATGGAGGTATGGAGCCACCAGCCAGCACCCTCCGTGGCTGGATCAATGGAAGTGTTTTAGGTACCAGGCAGCCAAAGGGCCGAGGCCTCACGCTCGACCACGCCGGCGCAGAGTTCCAGCCGCTCGGATAAGCTCTGTCACTCACCCGCCGCGCAGCCACCGGTAACGGGGAAATGTCGCCGCCTTGTGGACACGCCGTTGTAAATGAATGGGCTTTCGCACTTAGTGCAATTTTCGCCAACTCTCTGACTTAGAGCTATGGAAGTATGGAGCTATGGAGCCACCAGCCACCCAGGCTGGAGCTCTGGAGCTCTGGAGGTATGGAGCTCTGGTGCTATGGAAGTATGGAGCTCTGGTGCTATGGAAGTATGGAGCTATGGAGGTATGGAAGTATGGAGCTATGGAAGTATGGAGCTATGGAGCTCTGGAAGTATGGAGCTATGGAGCTATGGAGGTATGGAGCCCTGGAGCTATGGAAGTATGGAGCTCTGGTGCTATGGAGCTATGGAGCTCTGGTGCTATGGAGCTATGGAGCTATGGAGCTCTGGAGCTATGGAGCTCTGGTGCTATGGAGCTATGGAGCTCTGGTGCTATGGAGCTATGGAGCTCTGGTGCTATGAAGCTCTGGAGCTCTGGAGGTATGGAGCTCTGGTGCTATGGAGCTATGGAGCTCTGGTGCTATGGAGCTATGGAGCTCTGGTGCTATGGAGCTCTGGAGGTATGGAGCTCTGGTGCTATGGAGCTATGGAAGTATAGAGCTATGGAAGTATGGAGCTCTGGAGGTATGGAGGTATGGAGCTATGGAGCTCTGCAGCTATGGAAGTATGGAGCTCTGGAGGTATGGAGCCACCAGCCAGCACCCTCCGTGGCTGGATCAATGGAAGTGTTTAGGTACCAGGCAGCCAAAGGGCCGAGGCCTCACGCTCGACCACGCCGGCGCAGAGTTCCAGCCGCTCGGATAAGCTCTGTCACTCACCCGCCGCGCAGCCACCGGTAACGGGGAAATGTCGCCGCCTGGCGGACACGCCGTTGTAAATGAATGGGCTATCCCCGGGCGCGCCCTTAACGCACGCCCGCCGTCATTCTACGGAGACTAAGTTCCGCCCCGGGGAGGCTGCCTCCTCCCCTCCGCGGCCCGGGGATGCTGCCTCATCCCCGGACGCGCCCTTTACGCACGCCCGCCGTCATTCTACGGAGACTAAGTTCCGCCCCGGGGAGGCTGCCTCCTCCCCTCCGCGGCCCAGGGATGCTGCCTCATCCCCGGGCGCGCCCGCTGTCTTCCGCCGCGGCGTAATTTCTTCAAAGTCCGATGACGCCCCTGGTAGCGGCCCACCCCGGAGGGGGGATGCCGACCGGCCCCCGGAGGTGACACCGGCCGACAAAAGGTTGGATCGAGGGCTGACTCTCAATAGATCGCAGCGATGTAGCTGCTCTGCTACTTACGAGACCCTGACCCAGAATCAGGTCGTATGCAAGTCATTTAGACCTGATAGGCTGCCTCCCTGTCGGAGGTGATAGGGCAGACATTCGAATGAGACGTCGCCGCCGCGGAGGGCCGGCGATCGGCTGGAAGTTATCGAGGATCACCAAGGGAGGCCGGGCCGGACGCGCGGAGGGCCGCGGCGCGGCGCGTGAACGCCGGCGCGACCCCTGGGCCCGCGCGCCCGGGCACCGCGTGGGTTTTGGGTCTGATAAATGCGCGCGTCCCCGGAGGTCGGCGCCCGTTTGCATGTATTAGCTCTAGAATTGCCACAGTTATCCAAGTAACTGAGGAGCGATCAAAGGAACCATAACTGATTTAATGAGCCATTCGCAGTTTCGCTGTACGGGCCGTGTGCACTTAGACTTGCATGGCTTAATCTTTGAGACAAGCATATGCTACTGGCAGGATCAACCAGGTAGGAGAGAGGGTGGCTGGGTAGCGCCTCTCGCTCGCCGGCCCGCCGGAGCGGGGGCTCGCGCGACTGTTTTCCGGACGCCGGCCGCGGTTCGCGGGGGCTCTAGGTGGTCTGAGGCTGCCGCGGGGTGAGATGGATCGGGCTGGACCCGGCGCAGCCGAAGCCGAGGACGCGGAACCTCGAACGCGACCCTCGCGGACCCCTAAACGAGAGGAGCTGCGCCCGGCCTCGTAAGACACCCCCTGTCCGGTGCTGAGTTTGACCCCGACGCCGCTGACCGCCGCCGCCGCCTTGCCGCTAGCCCTCCGCACGTGTGGGGCCGGTGCGCGACCCGTAGGACGGCCGGCAACTCGCTCGTTTGGCGGGGCGATGCAAGGTTAGGCGAACCGGGCGGTAACTCGTGCAGTCGGTTGGACGACTTTGCGGTGGACAGGGTGGTGCGAATCCGGCGGGACGGCCCTTCGATGGAGCCCGCTGCAGGGGGACGTTCGGTGGGTTGAGCCGCGCTCGCCGCGGAACCTTCGAGCGCCGCTACTCAGCAAGTAAACGAGAGGGAGCTGCGCCCGGCCTCGTAAGACGCCTCTTCTCCGGTGCGAGCGCCCCGACGCCGCTGGCCGCCGCCGCCGCCTTGCCGCTATCCCGCCGCGCGTTTGGGGCCGGAGGGCGACCCGTAGGACGGCCCGCCGACTACACGACCGTTTGGCAGAGCGAGTGCAAGGTTAGGCGAGCTGGGCGGTAACTCGGGTTAGTCTGGGGAGACTGGCGGTGGACAGGGGGGCGCGAATCCGGCCGGGCGGCCCCATCGATTAAGCATTGGTAGGGGGCCGAGGATGAGCCGTGCGAAGTGGCCTCGGAGGCGGTCCGTGGGGGACGACGGGGGGGGACGGGCGTCGGCCCTCCGGCCCGAGCAGAGAACGTTCGGTCACCCAGGCGGGAATCTGCGCCCCGGCCCGAGTCGGACTCGGTCGGTGCGGCCCGCTGAGGCCCTCAACTATTCCCGTACGCGGGGGTCGGGAGCTGCGGCGCTGCGCCGGCGACTTACCCGCGCGAGGCACGCACTGCGTGCGGCCAGGATGCGGAGTTGGATCGGCGCTGGTTGGGAACCCTCGGGGAACGAAGGCGGACGGTGGCCAGCCGGCGCCGACGAACCCGTCGGGGAGGGGGCTGGTGGCAGGCGCGATCGGCACTATTGCTGACTGCCGGGAGGGAAGCTGCGCCCCGGCCGAGTCAGACTCAGCCGTTGCGGCCCCCCCGAGCCCGCAGCGCGTAGCGCGGAAGCCATACGCCCCCCCGATGCGGAGCGACAGACGCCCCCGCGACCGCGGTTGGTCGGGAAGGCTTTTCGGATAGAGGTCGGACGGTGTGTGTGGACGGCTTCCCGTGGTGCCGCCGCTATCAAGCCGGAGGGTTTGAGAAACGTCATTCGCAGAAGGACCGGCGCGGCCGGCGGACGCTCGCACGCGCGGCGCCCGACACTCAGCCGCTCGCTCGGCCTCCGTGGATCGTGGCTAGGTGGGATGGATGCTTTTTCCGGGTCGTCTCGGTCTCGCCGCAGTACGGTCGCGCCGGGGCCTGCGGGGCGGCGCGGGGAGCGCCAACATTCGTAGTTGACACTTTGTTTCATTTTATCCGAGCGGGCGGGCGCCTCGAGAGGCGGACCGTCCGGGGCGACTCTCGGCCTTTGTTTAAGGAGCCGGCCGGGCATCACGCTCCTTCCTTGGATGGACAACATTCGTAGTTGACACTTT
This sequence comes from Syngnathus leptorhynchus, assembly GCF_054491065.1. Lineage (NCBI taxonomy): Eukaryota > Metazoa > Chordata > Actinopteri > Syngnathiformes > Syngnathidae > Syngnathus > Syngnathus leptorhynchus. The sequence continues at coordinate 569,760 of NW_028232004.1, forward strand.
GTGTCATTTTATCCGAGCGGGCGGGCGCCGCGAGGCGGACCGTCCGGGGCGACTCTCGGCCTGTGTTTAAGGAGCCGGCCGGGCATCACGCTCCTTCCTTGGATGGACAACATTCGCAGTTGACACTTTGTGTCATTTTATCCGAGCAGACGGGCGCCGCGAGGCGGACCGTCCGGGGCGACTCTCGGCCTGTGTTTTCGGAGCCGGCCGGGCCTCACGCTCCCTCCTTGGATGGACAACATTCATAGTTGACACTTTGTGTCATTTTATCCGAGCGGGCGGGCGCCGCGAGGCGGACCGTCCGGGGCGACTCTCGGCCTGTGTTTAAGGAGCCGGCCGGGCATCACGCTCCTTCCTTGGATGGACAACATTCGCAGTTGACACTTTGTGTCATTTTATCCGAGCGGACGGGCGCCGCGAGGCGGACCGTCCGGGGCGACTCTCGGCCTGTGTTTAAGGAGCCGGCCGGGCATCACGCTCCTTCCTTGGATGGACAACATTCGTAGTTGACACTTTGTGTCATTTTATCCGAGCGGGCGGGCGCCGCGAGGCGGACCGTCCGGGGCGACTCTCGGCCTGTGTTTAAGGAGCCGGCCGGGCATCACGCTCCTTCCTTGGATGGACAACATTCGCAGTTGACACTTTGTGTCATTTTATCCGAGCGGACGGGCGCCGCGAGGCGGACCGTCCGGGGCGACTCTCGGCCTGTGTTTAAGGAGCCGGCCGGGCATCACGCTCCTTCCTTGGATGGACAACATTCGTAGTTGACACTTTGTGTCATTTTATCCGAGCGGGCGGGCGCCGCGAGGCGGACCGTCCGGGGCGACTCTCGGCCTGTGTTTAAGGAGCCGGCCGGGCATCACGCTCCTTCCTTGGATGGACAACATTCGCAGTTGACACTTTGTGTCATTTTATCCGAGCAGACGGGCGCCGCGAGGCGGACCGTCCGGGGCGACTCTCGGCCTGTGTTTAAGGAGCCGGCCGGGCATCACGCTCCTTCCTTGGATGGACAACATTCGTAGTTGACACTTTGTGTCATTTTATCCGAGCGGGCGGGCGCCGCGAGGCGGACCGTCCGGGGCGACTCTCGGCCTTTGTTTAAGGAGCCGGCCGGGCATCACGCTCCTTCCTTGGATGGACAACATTCGCAGTTGACACTTTGTGTCATTTTATCCGAGCGGGCGGGCGCCGCGAGGCGGACCGTCCGGGGCGACTCTCGGCCTGTGTTTAAGGAGCCGGCCGGGCATCACGCTCCTTCCTTGGATGGACAACATTCGCAGTTGACACTTTGTGTCATTTTATCCGAGCAGACGGGCGCCGCGAGGCGGACCGTCCGGGGCGACTCTCGGCCTGTGTTTAAGGAGCCGGCCGGGCATCACGCTCCTTCCTTGGATGGACAACATTCGTAGTTGACACTTTGTGTCATTTTATCCGAGCGGGCGGGCGCCGCGAGGCGGACCGTCCGGGGCGACTCTCGGCCTGTGTTTAAGGAGCCGGCCGGGCATCACGCTCCTTCCTTGGATGGACAACATTCGCAGTTGACACTTTGTGTCATTTTATCCGAGCAGACGGGCGCCGCGAGGCGGACCGTCCGGGGCGACTCTCGGCCTGTGTTTAAGGAGCCGGCCGGGCATCACGCTCCTTCCTTGGATGGACAACATTCGCAGTTGACACTTTGTGTCATTTTGTTCGGCCTGTGTTTAAGGAGGCGGCCGTCCTCCACTCGGTCCGTGTTTAAGGAGCAACACTCGCGCTCCGGTTCGGCCTGTGTTTAAGGAGGCGGCCGTCCTCCCCTTGGTCTGTGTTAAGGGCGACACTCGGTCCGTGTTTAAGGAGCCTGGCCCTCGCGCTCCGGTTCGGCCTGTATTTAGGGAGGCGGCCGTCCTCCGCTTGGTCTGTGTTAAGGGCGACACTCGGTCCGTGTTTAAGGAGCCTGGCCCTGACGCTCCTCTCCGGCCTGTGTTTAAGGAGGCGGCCGTCCTCCCCTTGGTCTGTGTTAAGGGCGACACTCGGTCCGTGTTTAAGGAGCCTGGCCCTCGCGCTCCGGTTCGGCCTGTATTTAGGGAGGCGGCCGTCCTCCGCTTGGTCTGTGTTAAGGGCGACACTCGGTCCGTGTTTAAGGAGCCTGGCCCTGACGCTCCTCTCCGGCCTGTGTTTAAGGAGGCGGCCGTCCTCCCCTTGGTCTGTGTTAAGGGCGACACTCGGTCCGTGTTTAAGGAGCGGCCCTCGCGCTCCGGTTCGGCCTGTATTTAGGGAGGCGGCCGTCCTCCGCTTGGTCTGTGTTAAGGGCGACACTCGGTCCGTGTTTAAGGAGCGGCCCTCGCGCTCCGGTTCGGCCTGTATTTAGGGAGGCGGCCGTCCTCCGCTTGGTCTGTGTTAAGGGCGACACTCGGTCCGTGTTTAAGGAGCCGGCCCTGACGCTCCTCTTCGGCCTGTGTTTAAGGAGGCGGCCGTCCTCCACTTCCTTCCATGCACCACCACATTCGCAGTTGACACTTTGCCATTTTTTCAGAGAGGTGACACTTAGTCGTTTTTTCGAAAGTTGACACTTAGTCGTTTTTTTCAAAAGTTGACACTTTGCCGTTTTTTCAGAGAGGTGACACTTTGTCGTTTTTTCGAAAGTTGACACTTAGCCGTTTTTTCGAAAGTTGACACTTAGCCGTTTTTTCGAAAGTTGACACTTAGTCACTTTTTCGCCACAGTGACACCTCCAGCGCGTGCCACGGCGCTTTTCAGGTCTTCTATCCGACCTTGTGCTGTCGAGGACGGCGTGTCCGACGCCGTGGGGAGACCAGCACCATCTCCTCCATACTCGTAAAGGAGGTGCTTTGGAAAACGGGGGGAAAGTCGATGAGTACACTGACTACTGGGACCATTTCATTGTACTCTGGCGCACCTGAAGACCAAAAAAGGTACTGCATCTTAGCCCGGGTACCTCACCCCCTGGTACCTCGAGGAGAACTTAGAAAAATTTCGACAAATTTTTGGTGAGCTCCAGGGAGAGAGGCTGATTTTTCGCTTTTTGAGGCCGACCGCCGAACCGGCGCGGGGCGGACTCACAAGCCCCGCAGAGCCGTGGGCACTTAGTCGTTTTTTCAGAGAGGCGACACTTAGTCGTTTTTTCGGAGGCGACACTTAGTCGTTTTTTCGAAAGTTGACACTTAGCCGTTTTTTCGAAAGTCGACACTTAGCCGTTTTTTTGGAAAGTTGACACTTAGTCGTTTTTTCGAAAGTTGACACTTAGTCGTTTTTTCGCCACAATTGGCTCTGAGCTCCAGGGGGAGAGGCTGGTTTTGCCTTATTTCAGGCCGGCTGGGGAACCGGCGCGGGTCGGATGCACGAGCCCGGCAGAGCCGTGGGCACTTAGAAAATTTTCGCCGATTAAGCTGGGACCTCCAGGCGGAGACCGGCATTCCTCGTCCTCGGGGTTCGACCCAGGAACCGGCGCTGGGCAGACGCCGTAGCCACGCAGAGCCGTGGGCACTTAGAAAATATTCGCCAAGTTGGCTCTGAGCTCCAGGCGGAGAGGCTGGTTTTGCCTTATTTCAGGCCGGCTGGGGAACCGGCGCGGGTCGGATGCACGAGCCCGCAGAGCCGTGGGCACTTTGCCATTTTCTCAGAGTCGACACTTAGTCGTTTTTTCAGAGAGGCGACACTCTGTCGTTTTTTCGAAAGTTGACACTTTGCCGTTTTTTCAGAGAGGCGACACTTAGCCGTTTTTTCGAAAGTTGACACTTAGCCGTTTTTTCGAAAGTCGACACTTAGCCGTTTTTTCAGAGATGTGACACTTTGCCGTTTTTTCGAAAGTCGACACTTAGCCGTTTTTTCAGAGATGTGACACTTAGAAACTTTTTGCCAAGTTGGCTGTGAGCTCCAGGAGGAGACCGTTATTTTTCGTCATTCGAGGCCGACTGCGGAACCGGCGCTGGGCGGACGCCAAAGCTCGGCAGGGCCGTGGGCACTTAGAAACTTTTTGCCAAGTTGGCTGTGAGCTCCAGGAGGAGACCGTTATTTTTCGTCATTCGAGGCCGACTGCGGAACCGGCGCTGAGCGGACGCCAAAGCTCGGCAGGGCCGTGGGCACTTAGAAACTTTTTGCCAAGTTGGCTGTGAGCTCCAGGAGGAGACCGTTATTTTTCGTCATTCGAGGCCGACTGCGGAACCGGCGCTGGGCGGACGCCAAAGCTCGGCAGGGCCGTGGGCACTTAGAAACTTTTTGCCAAGTTGGCTGTGAGCTCCAGGAGGAGACCGTTATTTTTCGTCATTCGAGGCCGACTGCGGAACCGGCGCTGGGCGGACGCCAAAGCTCAGCAGGGCCGTGGGCACTTAGAAACTTTTTGCCAAGTTGGCTGTGAGCTCCAGGAGGAGACCGTTATTTTTCGTCATTCGAGGCCGACTGCGGAACCGGCGCTGGGCGGACGCCAAAGCTCAGCAGGGCCGTGGGCACTTAGAAACTTTTTGCCAAGTTGGCTGTGAGCTCCAGGAGGAGACCGTTATTTTTCGTCATTCTAGGCCGGCTGCAGAACCGGCGCGGCTCGGATGCACGAGCCCGCAGAGCCGTGGGCACTTTGCCACTTTTTCGCCACAATTGGCTGTGAGCTCCAGGAGGAGACCGTTATTTTTCGTCATTCTAGGCCGGTTGCAGAACCGGCGCGGCTCGGATGCACGAGCCCGCAGAGCCGTGGGCACTTAGAAAATTTTCAGAGAGGCGACACTTTGCCATTTTTTCAGAGAGGTGACACTTAGTCGTTTTTTCGAAAGTTGACACTTAGCCGTTTTTTCGAAAGTTGACACTTAGTCGTTTTTTCGAAAGTTGACACTTAGTCGTTTTTTCGCCACAGTGCCCACCTCCAGCGCGTGCCACGGCGCTTTCCAGGTCTTCTATCCGACCTTGTGCTGTCGAGGACGGCGTGTCCGACGCCGTGGGGAGACCAGCACCATCTCCTCCATACTCGTAAAGGAGGTGCTTTGGAAAACGGGGGGAAAGTCGATGAGTACACTGACTACTGGGACCATTTCATTGTACTCTGGCGCACCTGAAGACCAAAAAAGGTACTGCATCTTAGCCCGGGTACCTCACCCCCTGGTACCTCGAGGAGAACTTAGAAAAATTTCGACAAATTTTTGGTGAGCTCCAGGGAGAGAGGCTGATTTTTCGCTTTTTGAGGCCGACTGCCGAACCGGCGCGGGGCGGACTCACAAGCCCCGCAGAGCCGTGGGCACTTAGTCGTTTTTTCAGAGAGGCGACACTTAGTCGTTTTTTCAGAGGCGACACTTAGTCGTTTTTTCGAAAGTTGACACTTAGCCGTTTTTTCGAAAGTTGACACTTAGCCGTTTTTTCGAAAGTCGACACTTAGCCGTTTTTTCGAAAGTTGACACTTAGTCGTTTTTTCGCCGATTTTGCTGGGACCTCCAGGCGAGGACCGGCGTTTTTCGTCTTCCGGGTCCGACCCGGGAACCAGCGCCGAGCGGACACATTCGCTCGCAAGTGCCGTTGGCACTTAGAAAATTTTTCGTTTGTCATGAGCTCCGGGCGAGGACCGGCGTTTTTCGTCTTCCGGGTTCGACCCGGGAACCAGCGCCGAGCGGACACATTCGCTCGCAAGTGCCGTTGGCACTTAGAAAATTTTTCGTTTGTCATGAGCTCCGGGCGAGGACCGGCGTTTTTCGTCTTCCGGGTTCGACCCGGGAACCAGCGCCGAGCGGACACATTCGCTCGCAAGTGCCGTTGGCACTTGGAAAATTTTTCGTTTGTCATGAGCTCCGGGCGGAGACCGGCGTTTTTCGTCTTCCGGGTTCGACCCGGGAACCAGCGCCGAGCGGACACATTCGCTCGCAAGTGCCGTTGGCACTTAGAAAATTTTTCGTTTGTCATGAGCTCCGGGCGAGGACCGGCGTTTTTCGTCTTCCGGGTTCGACCCGGGAACCAGCGCCGAGCGGACACATTCGCTCGCAAGTGCCGTTGGCACTTAGAAAATTTTTCGTTTGTCATGAGCTCCGGGCGGAGACCGGCGTTTTTCGTCTTCCGGGTTCGACCCGGGAACCAGCGCCGAGCGGACACATTCGCTCGCAAGTGCCGTTGGCACTTAGAAAATTTTTCGTTTGTCATGAGCTCCGGGCGGAGACCGGCGTTTTTCGTCTTCCGGGTTCGACCCGGGAACCAGCGCCGAGCGGACACATTCGCTCGCAAGTGCCGTTGGCACTTAGAAAATTTTTCGTTTGTCATGAGCTCCGGGCGGAGACCGGCATTTTTCGTCATTCGAGGCCGACGGGGGAACCAGCCGGAGCGGACACGTTTGCTCGGAAGAGCCGTTGGCACTTAGAAAAAATTCCGTGTCTCGTGAGCTCCAGGGGGGACAGGCTGGTTTTATTCATCCGTAGCCGACATGGGAACCAGCGCGGAGCGGATTGGTGTTGCGCTGGCATATACCTCATCTCTCTCAGGAGTCCCCCCCTTATACGTGCCGATTGTGTTTTGGAAAACGGGGGGTAACTGGATGAGTACACTGACTAGGGGGACCAGTACACTAGCGAGTGGGACCAGTACACTGACTAGTGGGACCAACACACTATGAGCGCCTGGTACCTAAAATGGAAGTATAGAGGCCGACTTTCGGGCAAGATCACGCCGTGTTAGGCTTCCAGGACCTCGGCTAAGCAATTTTAACGGGTCGCCCGGTTCTTTTTTGATCCAGCCCGGTTCTTTTTTTATCCAGCCCGGTTCTTTTTACACTTCCAGCTGGAGCTCGGGAGCGGCTTTTTGCACAAGATCACGCCGTGTTAGGCTTCCAGGACCTCGGCTAAGCAATTTTAACGGGCCGCCCGGTTCTTTTTTGATCCAGCCCGGTTCTTTTTTTTATCCAGCCTGGTTCTTTTTACACTTCCAGCTGGAGCTCGGGAGCGGCTTTTTGCACAAGATCACGCCGGGTTAGGCTTCCAGGACCTCGGCTAAGCAATTTTAACGGGTCGCCCGGTTCTTTTTTTTTATCCAGCCCGGTTCTTTTTTTTATCCAGCCCGGTTCTTTTTACACTTCCAGCTGGAGCTCGGGAGCGGCTTTTTGCACAAGATCACGCCGTGTTAGGCTTCCAGGACCTCGGCTAAGCAATTTTAACGGGTCGCCCGGTTCTTTTTTGATCCAGCCCGGTTCTTTTTTTATCCAGCCCGGTTCTTTTTACACTTCCAGCTGGAGCTCGGGAGCGGCTTTTTGCACAAGATCACGCCGTGTTAGGCTTCCAGGACCTCGGCTAAGCAATTTTAACGGGTCGCCCGGTTCTTTTTTGATCCAGCCCGGTTCTTTTTTTTATCCAGCCCGGTTCTTTTTACACTTCCAGCTGGAGCTCGGGAGCGGCTTTTTGCACAAGATCACGCCGGGTTAGGCTTCCAGGACCTCGGCTAAGCAATTTTAACGGGCCGCCCGGTTCTTTTTTTTATCCAGCCCGGTTCTTTTTACACTTCCAGCTGGAGCTCGGGAGCGGCTTTTTGCACAAGATCACGCCGGGTTAGGCTTCCAGGACCTCGGCTAAGCAATTTTAACGGGTCGCCCGGTTCTTTTTTGATCCAGCCCGGTTCTTTTTTTATCCAGCCCGGTTCTTTTTACACTTCCAGCTGGAGCTCGGGAGCGGCTTTTTGCACAAGATCACGCCGTGTTAGGCTTCCAGGACCTCGGCTAAGCAATTTTAACGGGTCGCCCGGTTCTTTTTTGATCCAGCCCGGTTCTTTTTTTTATCCAGCCCGGTTCTTTTCACACTTCCAGCTGGAGCTCGGCAGCGGCTATTTGCACAAGATCACGCCGGGTTAGGCTTCCAGGACCTCGGCTAAGCAATTTTAACGGGTCGCCCGGTTCTTTTTTGATCCAGCCCGGTTCTTTTTTTTTATCCAGCCCGGTTCTTTTTACACTTCCAGCTGGAGCTCGGGAGCGGCTTTTTGCACAAGATCACGCCGGGTTAGGCTTCCAGGACCTCGGCTAAGCAATTTTAACGGGCCGCCCGGTTCTTTTTTTTATCCAGCCCGGTTCTTTTTACACTTCCAGCTGGAGCTCGGGAGCGGCTTTTTGCACAAGATCACGCCGGGTTAGGCTTCCAGGACCTCGGCTAAGCAATTTTAACGGGTCGCCCGGTTCTTTTTTGATCCAGCCCGGTTCTTTTTTTATCCAGCCCGGTTCTTTTTACACTTCCAGCTGGAGCTCGGGAGCGGCTTTTTGCACAAGATCACGCCGTGTTAGGCTTCCAGGACCTCGGCTAAGCAATTTTAACGGGTCGCCCGGTTCTTTTTTGATCCAGCCCGGTTCTTTTTTTTATCCAGCCCGGTTCTTTTTACACTTCCAGCTGGAGCTCGGGAGCGGCTTTTTGCACAAGATCACGCCGGGTTAGGCTTCCAGGACCTCGGCTAAGCAATTTTAACGGGCCGCCCGGTTCTTTTTTTTATCCAGCCCGGTTCTTTTTACACTTCCAGCTGGAGCTCGGGAGCGGCTTTTTGCACAAGATCACGCCGGGTTAGGCTTCCAGGACCTCGGCTAAGCAATTTTAACGGGTCGCCCGGTTCTTTTTTGATCCAGCCCGGTTCTTTTTTTATCCAGCCCGGTTCTTTTTACACTTCCAGCTGGAGCTCGGGAGCGGCTTTTTGCACAAGATCACGCCGTGTTAGGCTTCCAGGACCTCGGCTAAGCAATTTTAACGGGTCGCCCGGTTCTTTTTTGATCCAGCCCGGTTCTTTTTTTTATCCAGCCCGGTTCTTTTCACACTTCCAGCTGGAGCTCGGCAGCGGCTATTTGCACAAGATCACGCCGGGTTAGGCTTCCAGGACCTCGGCTAAGCAATTTTAACGGGTCGCCCGGTTCTTTTTTGATCCAGCCCGGTTCTTTTTTTTTATCCAGCCCGGTTCTTTTTACACTTCCAGCTGGAGCTCGGGAGCGGCTTTTTGCACAAGATCACGCCGGGTTAGGCTTCCAGGACCTCGGCTAAGCAATTTTAACGGGCCGCCCGGTTCTTTTTTTTATCCAGCCCGGTTCTTTTTACACTTCCAGCTGGAGCTCGGGAGCGGCTTTTTGCACAAGATCACGCCGGGTTAGGCTTCCAGGACCTCGGCTAAGCAATTTTAACGGGTCGCCCGGTTCTTTTTTTGATCCAGCCCGGTTCTTTTTTTATCCAGCCCGGTTCTTTTTACACTTCCAGCTGGAGCTCGGGAGCGGCTTTTTGCACAAGATCACGCCGTGTTAGGCTTCCAGGACCTCGGCTAAGCAATTTTAACGGGTCGCCCGGTTCTTTTTTGATCCAGCCCGGTTCTTTTTTTTATCCAGCCCGGTTCTTTTCACACTTCCAGCTGGAGCTCGGCAGCGGCTATTTGCACAAGATCACGCCGGGTTAGGCTTCCAGGACCTCGGCTAAGCAATTTTAACGGGCCGCCCGGTTCTTTTTTTTATCCAGCCCGGTTCTTTTTACACTTCCAGCTGGAGCTCGGGAGCGGCTTTTTGCACAAGATCACGCCGTGTTAGGCTTCCAGGACCTCGGCTAAGCAATTTTAACGGGCCGCCCGGTTCTTTTTTTTATCCAGCCCGGTTCTTTTTTTATCCAGCCCGGTTCTTTTTACACTTCCAGCTGGAGCTCGGGAGCGGCTTTTTGCACAAGATCACGCCGTGTTAGGCTTCCAGGACCTCGGCTAAGCAATTTTAACGGGTCGCCCGGTTCTTTTTTGATCCAGCCCGGTTCTTTTTTTTTATCCAGCCCGGTTCTTTTCACACTTCCAGCTGGAGCTCGGCAGCGGCTATTTGCACAAGATCACGCCGGGTTAGGCTTCCAGGACCTCGGCTAAGCAATTTTAACGGGCCGCCCGGTTCTTTTTTTTATCCAGCCCGGTTCTTTTTACACTTCCAGCTGGAGCTCGGGAGCGGCTTTTTGCACAAGATCACGCCGTGTTAGGCTTCCAGGACCTCGGCTAAGCAATTTTAACGGGCCGCCCGGTTCTTTTTTTTATCCAGCCCGGTTCTTTTTACACTTCCAGCTGGAGCTCGGGAGCGGCTTTTTGCACAAGATCACGCCGTGTTTGGCTTCCAGGACCTCGGCTAAGCAATTTTAACGGGCCGCTCTGGAGGTATGGAGCTATGGAGCCCTGGAGCTCTGGAGGTATGGAGCTATGGTGCTATGGAGCTCTGAAGCCATGGAGCTCTGGTGCTATGGAGCTATGGAGCTCTGGTGCTATGGAGCTATGGAGCTATGGAGCTCTGGAAGTATGGAGCTCTGGTGCTATGGAGCTATGGAGCTCTGGTGCTATGGAGCTATGGAGCTCTGGTGCTATGGAGCTATGGAGCTCTGGTGCTATGGAGCTCTGGTGCTATGGAGCTCTGGTGCTATGGAGCTATGGAGCTCTGGTGCTATGGAGCTATGGAGCTCTGGAGGTATGGAGCTCTGGAGGTATGGAGCTCTGGAGGTATGGAGCTATGGAGCCCTGGAGCTCTGGAGGTATGGAGCTATGGTGCTATGGAGCTCTGAAGCCATGGAGCTCTGGTGCTATGGAGCTCTGGAGCTCTGGAGGTATGGAGCTCTGGAGGTATGGAGCTATGGAGCCCTGGAGCTCTGGAGGTATGGAGCTATGGTGCTATGGAGCTCTGAAGCCATGGAGCTCTGGTGCTATGGAGCTCTGGAGCTCTGGAGGTATGGAGCTCTGGAGGTATGGAGCTCTGGAGGTATGGAGCTATGGAGCCCTGGAGCTCTGGAGGTATGGAGCTATGGTGCTATGGAGCTCTGAAGCCATGGAGCTCTGGTGCTATGGAGCTCTGGAGGTATGGAGCTCTGGAGGTATGGAGCTCTGGAGGTATGGAGCTATGGAGCCCTGGAGCTCTGGAGGTATGGAGCTATGGTGCTATGGAGCTCTGAAGCCATGGAGCTCTGGTGCTATGGAGCTCTGGAGCTCTGGAGGTATGGAGCTCTGGAGGTATGGAGCTCTGGAGGTATGGAGCTATGGAGCCCTGGAGCTCTGGAGGTATGGAGCTATGGTGCTATGGAGCTCTGAAGCCATGGAGCTCTGGTGCTATGGAGCTCTGGAGGTATGGAGCTCTGGAGGTATGGAGCTCTGGAGGTATGGAGCTATGGAGCCCTGGAGCTCTGGAGGTATGGAGCTATGGTGCTATGGAGCTCTGAAGCCATGGAGCTCTGGTGCTATGGAGCTATGGAGCTCTGGTGCTATGGAGCTATGGAGGTATGGAGCCACCAGCCAGCACCCTCCGTGGCTGGATCAATGGAAGTGTTTTAGGTACCAGGCAGCCAAAGGGCCGAGGCCTCACGCTCGACCACGCCGGCGCAGAGTTCCAGCCGCTCGGATAAGCTCTGTCACTCACCCGCTGCGCAGCCACCGGTAACGGGGAAATGTCGCCGCCTTGTGGACACGCCGTTGTAAATGAATGGGCTTTCGCACTTAGTGCAATTTTCGCCAACTCTCTGACTTAGAGCTATGGAAGTATGGAGCTATGGAGCCACCAGCCACCCAGGCTGGAGCTCTGGAGCTCTGGAGGTATGGAGCTCTGGTGCTATGGAAGTATGGAGCTCTGGTGCTATGGAAGTATGGAGCTATGGAGGTATGGAAGTATGGAGCTATGGAAGTATGGAGCTATGGAGCTCTGGAAGTATGGAGCTATGGAGCTCTGGAGGTATGGAGCCCTGGAGCTATGGAGCCCTGGAGCTATGGAAGTATGGAGCTCTGGTGCTATGGAGCTATGGAGCTCTGGTGCTATGGAGCTATGGAGCTATGGAGCTCTGGAGCTATGGAGCTCTGGAGGTATGGAGCTATGGAGCTATGGAGCTCTGGAGGTATGGAGCTATGGAGCTATGGAAGTATGGAGCTCTGGTGCTATGGAGCTATGGAGCTCTGGTGCTATGGAGCTATGGAGCTCTGGTGCTATGGAGCTATGGAGCTATGGAGCTCTGGAAGTATGGAGCTCTGGTGCTATGGAGCTATGGAGCTCTGGTGCTATGGAGCTATGGAGCTCTGGTGCTATGGAGCTCTGGTGCTATGGAGATCTGGTGCTATGGAGCTATGGAGCTCTGGTGCTATGGAGCTATGGAGCTCTGGAGGTATGGAGCTCTGGAGGTATGGAGCTCTGGAGGTATGGAGCTATGGAGCCCTGGAGCTCTGGAGGTATGGAGCTATGGTGCTATGGAGCTCTGAAGCCATGGAGCTCTGGTGCTATGGAGCTCTGGAGCTCTGGAGGTATGGAGCTCTGGAGGTATGGAGCTATGGAGCCCTGGAGCTCTGGAGGTATGGAGCTATGGTGCTATGGAGCTCTGAAGCCATGGAGCTCTGGTGCTATGGAGCTCTGGAGCTCTGGAGGTATGGAGCTCTGGAGGTATGGAGCTCTGGAGGTATGGAGCTATGGAGCCCTGGAGCTCTGGAGGTATGGAGCTATGGTGCTATGGAGCTCTGAAGCCATGGAGCTCTGGTGCTATGGAGCTCTGGAGGTATGGAGCTCTGGAGGTATGGAGCTCTGGAGGTATGGAGCTATGGAGCCCTGGAGCTCTGGAGGTATGGAGCTATGGTGCTATGGAGCTCTGAAGCCATGGAGCTCTGGTGCTATGGAGCTATGGAGCTCTGGTGCTATGGAGCTATGGAGGTATGGAGCCACCAGCCAGCACCCTCCGTGGCTGGATCAATGGAAGTGTTTTAGGTACCAGGCAGCCAAAGGGCCGAGGCCTCACGCTCGACCACGCCGGCGCAGAGTTCCAGCCGCTCGGATAAGCTCTGTCACTCACCCGCCGCGCAGCCACCGGTAACGGGGAAATGTCGCCGCCTTGTGGACACGCCGTTGTAAATGAATGGGCTTTCGCACTTAGTGCAATTTTCGCCAACTCTCTGACTTAGAGCTATGGAAGTATGGAGCTATGGAGCCACCAGCCACCCAGGCTGGAGCTCTGGAGCTCTGGAGGTATGGAGCTCTGGTGCTATGGAAGTATGGAGCTCTGGTGCTATGGAAGTATGGAGCTATGGAGGTATGGAAGTATGGAGCTATGGAAGTATGGAGCTATGGAGCTCTGGAAGTATGGAGCTATGGAGCTCTGGAGGTATGGAGCCCTGGAGCTATGGAGCCCTGGAGCTATGGAAGTATGGAGCTCTGGTGCTATGGAGTTATGGAGCTCTGGTGCTATGGAGCTATGGAGCTATGGAGCTCTGGAGCTATGGAGCTCTGGAGGTATGGAGCTATGGAGCTATGGAGCTCTGGAGGTATGGAGCTATGGAGCTATGGAAGTATGGAGCTCTGGTGCTATGGAGCTATGGAGCTCTGGTGCTATGGAGCTATGGAGCTCTGGTGCTATGGAGCTATGGAGCTATGGAGCTATGGAGCTCTGGAAGTATGGAGCTCTGGTGCTATGGAGCTATGGAGCTCTGGTGCTATGGAGCTATGGAGCTCTGGTGCTATGGAGCTCTGGTGCTATGGAGCTCTGGTGCTATGGAGCTATGGAGCTCTGGTGCTATGGAGCTCTGGAGGTATGGAGCTCTGGAGGTATGGAGCTCTGGAGGTATTGAGCTATGGAGCCCTGGAGCTCTGGAGGTATGGAGCTATGGTGCTATGGAGCTCTGAAGCCATGGAGCTCTGGTGCTATGGAGCTATGGAGCTCTGGTGCTATGGAGCTATGGAGCTATGGAGCTCTGGAAGTATGGAGCTCTGGTGCTATGGAGCTATGGAGCTCTGGTGCTATGGAGCTATGGAGCTCTGGTGCTATGGAGCTATGGAGCTCTGGTGCTATGGAGCTCTGGTGCTATGGAGCTCTGGTGCTATGGAGCTATGGAGCTCTGGTGCTATGGAGCTATGGAGCTCTGGAGGTATGGAGCTCTGGAGGTATGGAGCTCTGGAGGTATGGAGCTATGGAGCCCTGGAGCTCTGGAGGTATGGAGCTATGGTGCTATGGAGCTCTGAAGCCATGGAGCTCTGGTGCTATGGAGCTCTGGAGCTCTGGAGGTATGGAGCTCTGGAGGTATGGAGCTATGGAGCCCTGGAGCTCTGGAGGTATGGAGCTATGGTGCTATGGAGCTCTGAAGCCATGGAGCTCTGGTGCTATGGAGCTCTGGAGCTCTGGAGGTATGGAGCTCTGGAGGTATGGAGCTCTGGAGGTATGGAGCTATGGAGCCCTGGAGCTCTGGAGGTATGGAGCTATGGTGCTATGGAGCTCTGAAGCCATGGAGCTCTGGTGCTATGGAGCTCTGGAGGTATGGAGCTCTGGAGGTATGGAGCTCTGGAGGTATGGAGCTATGGAGCCCTGGAGCTCTGGAGGTATGGAGCTATGGTGCTATGGAGCTCTGAAGCCATGGAGCTCTGGTGCTATGGAGCTCTGGAGGTATGGAGCTCTGGAGGTATGGAGCTCTGGAGGTATGGAGCTATGGAGCCCTGGAGCTCTGGAGGTATGGAGCTATGGTGCTATGGAGCTCTGAAGCCATGGAGCTCTGGTGCTATGGAGCTATGGAGCTCTGGTGCTATGGAGCTATGGAGGTATGGAGCCACCAGCCAGCACCCTCCGTGGCTGGATCAATGGAAGTGTTTTAGGTACCAGGCAGCCAAAGGGCCGAGGCCTCACGCTCGACCACGCCGGCGCAGAGTTCCAGCCGCTCGGATAAGCTCTGTCACTCACCCGCCGCGCAGCCACCGGTAACGGGGAAATGTCGCCGCCTTGTGGACACGCCGTTGTAAATGAATGGGCTTTCGCACTTAGTGCAATTTTCGCCAACTCTCTGACTTAGAGCTATGGAAGTATGGAGCTATGGAGCCACCAGCCACCCAGGCTGGAGCTCTGGAGCTCTGGAGGTATGGAGCTCTGGTGCTATGGAAGTATGGAGCTCTGGTGCTATGGAAGTATGGAGCTATGGAGGTATGGAAGTATGGAGCTATGGAAGTATGGAGCTATGGAGCTCTGGAAGTATGGAGCTATGGAGCTCTGGAGGTATGGAGCCCTGGAGCTATGGAGCCCTGGAGCTATGGAAGTATGGAGCTCTGGTGCTATGGAGCTATGGAGCTCTGGTGCTATGGAGCTATGGAGCTATGGAGCTCTGGAGCTATGGAGCTCTGGAGGTATGGAGCTATGGAGCTATGGAGCTCTGGAGGTATGGAGCTATGGAGCTATGGAAGTATGGAGCTCTGGTGCTATGGAGCTATGGAGCTCTGGTGCTATGGAGCTATGGAGCTCTGGTGCTATGGAGCTATGGAGCTATGGAGCTCTGGAAGTATGGAGCTCTGGTGCTATGGAGCTATGGAGCTCTGGTGCTATGGAGCTATGGAGCTCTGGTGCTATGGAGCTCTGGTGCTATGGAGCTCTGGTGCTATGGAGCTATGGAGCTCTGGTGCTATGGAGCTCTGGAGGTATGGAGCTCTGGAGGTATGGAGCTCTGGAGGTATGGAGCTATGGAGCCCTGGAGCTCTGGAGGTATGGAGCTATGGTGCTATGGAGCTCTGAAGCCATGGAGCTCTGGTGCTATGGAGCTATGGAGCTCTGGTGCTATGGAGCTATGGAGCTATGGAGCTCTGGAAGTATGGAGCTCTGGTGCTATGGAGCTATGGAGCTCTGGTGCTATGGAGCTATGGAGCTCTGGTGCTATGGAGCTATGGAGCTCTGGTGCTATGGAGCTCTGGTGCTATGGAGCTCTGGTGCTATGGAGCTATGGAGCTCTGGTGCTATGGAGCTATGGAGCTCTGGAGGTATGGAGCTCTGGAGGTATGGAGCTCTGGAGGTATGGAGCTATGGAGCCCTGGAGCTCTGGAGGTATGGAGCTATGGTGCTATGGAGCTCTGAAGCCATGGAGCTCTGGTGCTATGGAGCTCTGGAGCTCTGGAGGTATGGAGCTCTGGAGGTATGGAGCTATGGAGCCCTGGAGCTCTGGAGGTATGGAGCTATGGTGCTATGGAGCTCTGAAGCCATGGAGCTCTGGTGCTATGGAGCTCTGGAGCTCTGGAGGTATGGAGCTCTGGAGGTATGGAGCTCTGGAGGTATGGAGCTATGGAGCCCTGGAGCTCTGGAGGTATGGAGCTATGGTGCTATGGAGCTCTGAAGCCATGGAGCTCTGGTGCTATGGAGCTCTGGAGGTATGGAGCTCTGGAGGTATGGAGCTCTGGAGGTATGGAGCTATGGAGCCCTGGAGCTCTGGAGGTATGGAGCTATGGTGCTATGGAGCTCTGAAGCCATGGAGCTCTGGTGCTATGGAGCTCTGGAGGTATGGAGCTCTGGAGGTATGGAGCTCTGGAGGTATGGAGCTATGGAGCCCTGGAGCTCTGGAGGTATGGAGCTATGGTGCTATGGAGCTCTGAAGCCATGGAGCTCTGGTGCTATGGAGCTCTGGAGGTATGGAGCTCTGGAGGTATGGAGCTCTGGAGGTATGGAGCTATGGAGCCCTGGAGCTCTGGAGGTATGGAGCTATGGTGCTATGGAGCTCTGAAGCCATGGAGCTCTGGTGCTATGGAGCTATGGAGCTCTGGTGCTATGGAGCTATGGAGGTATGGAGCCACCAGCCAGCACCCTCCGTGGCTGGATCAATGGAAGTGTTTTAGGTACCAGGCAGCCAAAGGGCCGAGGCCTCACGCTCGACCACGCCGGCGCAGAGTTCCAGCCGCTCGGATAAGCTCTGTGACTCACCCGCCGCGCAGCCACCGGTAACGGGGAAATGTCGCCGCCTTGTGGACACGCCGTTGTAAATGAATGGGCTTTCGCACTTAGTGCAATTTTCGCCAACTCTCTGACTTAGAGCTATGGAAGTATGGAGCTATGGAGCCACCAGCCACCCAGGCTGGAGCTCTGGAGCTC
Organism: Syngnathus leptorhynchus; assembly: GCF_054491065.1. NCBI lineage: Eukaryota > Metazoa > Chordata > Actinopteri > Syngnathiformes > Syngnathidae > Syngnathus > Syngnathus leptorhynchus. The sequence continues at coordinate 586,529 of NW_028232004.1, forward strand.
TGGAGGTATGGAGCTCTGGTGCTATGGAAGTATGGAGCTCTGGTGCTATGGAAGTATGGAGCTATGGAGGTATGGAAGTATGGAGCTATGGAAGTATGGAGCTATGGAGCTCTGGAAGTATGGAGCTATGGAGCTCTGGAGGTATGGAGCCCTGGAGCTATGGAGCCCTGGAGCTATGGAAGTATGGAGCTCTGGTGCTATGGAGCTATGGAGCTCTGGTGCTATGGAGCTATGGAGCTATGGAGCTCTGGAGCTATGGAGCTCTGGAGGTATGGAGCTATGGAGCTATGGAGCTCTGGAGGTATGGAGCTATGGAGCTATGGAAGTATGGAGCTCTGGTGCTATGGAGCTATGGAGCTCTGGTGCTATGGAGCTATGGAGCTCTGGTGCTATGGAGCTATGGAGCTATGGAGCTCTGGAAGTATGGAGCTCTGGTGCTATGGAGCTATGGAGCTCTGGTGCTATGGAGCTATGGAGCTCTGGTGCTATGGAGCTCTGGTGCTATGGAGCTCTGGTGCTATGGAGCTATGGAGCTCTGGTGCTATGGAGCTCTGGAGGTATGGAGCTCTGGAGGTATGGAGCTCTGGAGGTATGGAGCTATGGAGCCCTGGAGCTCTGGAGGTATGGAGCTATGGTGCTATGGAGCTCTGAAGCCATGGAGCTCTGGTGCTATGGAGCTATGGAGCTCTGGTGCTATGGAGCTATGGAGCTATGGAGCTCTGGAAGTATGGAGCTCTGGTGCTATGGAGCTATGGAGCTCTGGTGCTATGGAGCTATGGAGCTCTGGTGCTATGGAGCTATGGAGCTCTGGTGCTATGGAGCTCTGGTGCTATGGAGCTCTGGTGCTACGGAGCTATGGAGCTCTGGTGCTATGGAGCTATGGAGCTCTGGAGGTATGGAGCTCTGGAGGTATGGAGCTCTGGAGGTATGGAGCTATGGAGCCCTGGAGCTCTGGAGGTATGGAGCTATGGTGCTATGGAGCTCTGAAGCCATGGAGCTCTGGTGCTATGGAGCTCTGGAGCTCTGGAGGTATGGAGCTCTGGAGGTATGGAGCTATGGAGCCCTGGAGCTCTGGAGGTATGGAGCTATGGTGCTATGGAGCTCTGAAGCCATGGAGCTCTGGTGCTATGGAGCTCTGGAGCTCTGGAGGTATGGAGCTCTGGAGGTATGGAGCTCTGGAGGTATGGAGCTATGGAGCCCTGGAGCTCTGGAGGTATGGAGCTATGGTGCTATGGAGCTCTGAAGCCATGGAGCTCTGGTGCTATGGAGCTCTGGAGGTATGGAGCTCTGGAGGTATGGAGCTCTGGAGGTATGGAGCTATGGAGCCCTGGAGCTCTGGAGGTATGGAGCTATGGTGCTATGGAGCTCTGAAGCCATGGAGCTCTGGTGCTATGGAGCTCTGGAGGTATGGAGCTCTGGAGGTATGGAGCTCTGGAGGTATGGAGCTATGGAGCCCTGGAGCTCTGGAGGTATGGAGCTATGGTGCTATGGAGCTCTGAAGCCATGGAGCTCTGGTGCTATGGAGCTATGGAGCTCTGGTGCTATGGAGCTATGGAGGTATGGAGCCACCAGCCAGCACCCTCCGTGGCTGGATCAATGGAAGTGTTTTAGGTACCAGGCAGCCAAAGGGCCGAGGCCTCACGCTCGACCACGCCGGCGCAGAGTTCCAGCCGCTCGGATAAGCTCTGTCACTCACCCGCCGCGCAGCCACCGGTAACGGGGAAATGTCGCCGCCTGGCGGACACGCCGTTGTAAATGAATGGGCTTTCGCACTTAGTGCAATTTTCGCCAACTCTCTGACTTAGAGCTATGGAAGTATGGAGCTATGGAGCCACCAGCCACCCAGGCTGGAGCTATGGAGCTCTGGAGGTATGGAGCTCAGGTGCTATGGAAGTATGGAGCTATGGAGCTATGGAAGTATGGAGCTATGGAGCTATGGAGCTCTGGAAGTATGGAGCTATGGAGCTCTGGAGGTATGGAGCTATGGAGCCCTGGAGCTATGGAGCTCTGGTGCTATGGAGGTATGGAGCTCTGGAGGTATGGAGCTCTGGAGGTATGGAGCTATGGAGCTATGGAGCCCTGGAGCTATGGAGCTATGGAGCCCTGGAGCTATGGAGCTATGGAGCCCTGGAGCTATGGAGCTATGGAGCTCTGGTGCTATGGAGCTATGGAGCTCTGGTGCTATGGAGCTATGGAGCTCTGGTGCTATGGAGCTATGGAGCTCTGGTGCTATGGAGCTATGGAGCTCTGGAAGTATGGAGCTATGGAGCTCTGGAGGTATGGAGCTATGGAGCCCTGGAGCTATGGAGCCCTGGAGCTATGGAAGTATGGAGCTCTGGTGCTATGGAGCTATGGAGCTCTGGTGCTATGGAGCTATGGAGCTCTGGAGCTATGGAGCTCTGGAGGTATGGAGCTATGGAGCTATGGAGCTCTGGAGGTATGGAGCTATGGAGCTATGGAAGTATGGAGCTCTGGTGCTATGGAGCTATGGAGCTCTGGTGCTATGGAGCTATGGAGCTCTGGTGCTATGGAGCTATGGAGCTATGGAGCTCTGGAAGTATGGAGCTCTGGTGCTATGGAGCTATGGAGCTCTGGTGCTATGGAGCTATGGAGCTCTGGTGCTATGGAGCTATGGAGCTCTGGTGCTATGGAGCTCTGGTGCTATGGAGCTCTGGTGCTATGGAGCTATGGAGCTCTGGTGCTATGGAGCTATGGAGCTCTGGAGGTATGGAGCTCTGGAGGTATGGAGCTCTGGAGGTATGGAGCTTTGGAGCCCTGGAGCTCTGGAGGTATGGAGCTATGGTGCTATGGAGCTCTGAAGCCATGGAGCTCTGGTGCTATGGAGCTCTGGAGCTCTGGAGGTATGGAGCTCTGGAGGTATGGAGCTATGGAGCCCTGGAGCTCTGGAGGTATGGAGCTATGGTGCTATGGAGCTCTGAAGCCATGGAGCTCTGGTGCTATGGAGCTCTGGAGCTCTGGAGGTATGGAGCTCTGGAGGTATGGAGCTATGGAGCCCTGGAGCTCTGGAGGTATGGAGCTATGGTGCTATGGAGCTCTGAAGCCATGGAGCTCTGGTGCTATGGAGCTCTGGAGCTCTGGAGGTATGGAGCTCTGGAGGTATGGAGCTCTGGAGGTATGGAGCTATGGAGCCCTGGAGCTCTGGAGGTATGGAGCTATGGTGCTATGGAGCTCTGAAGCCATGGAGCTCTGGTGCTATGGAGCTCTGGAGGTATGGAGCTCTGGAGGTATGGAGCTCTGGAGGTATGGAGCTATGGAGCCCTGGAGCTCTGGAGGTATGGAGCTATGGTGCTATTGAGCTCTGAAGCCATGGAGCTCTGGTGCTATGGAGCTATGGAGCTCTGGTGCTATGGAGCTATGGAGGTATGGAGCCACCAGCCAGCACCCTCCGTGGCTGGATCAATGGAAGTGTTTTAGGTACCAGGCAGCCAAAGGGCCGAGGCCTCACGCTCGACCACGCCGGCGCAGAGTTCCAGCCGCTCGGATAAGCTCTGTCACTCACCCGCCGCGCAGCCACCGGTAACGGGGAAATGTCGCCGCCTTGTGGACACGCCGTTGTAAATGAATGGGCTTTCGCACTTAGTGCAATTTTCGCCAACTCTCTGACTTAGAGCTATGGAAGTATGGAGCTATGGAGCCACCAGCCACCCAGGCTGGAGCTCTGGAGCTCTGGAGGTATGGAGCTCTGGTGCTATGGAAGTATGGAGCTCTGGTGCTATGGAAGTATGGAGCTATGGAGGTATGGAAGTATGGAGCTATGGAAGTATGGAGCTATGGAGCTCTGGAAGTATGGAGCTATGGAGCTCTGGAGGTATGGAGCCCTGGAGCTATGGAGCCCTGGAGCTATGGAAGTATGGAGCTCTGGTGCTATGGAGCTATGGAGCTCTGGTGCTATGGAGCTATGGAGCTATGGAGCTCTGGAGCTATGGAGCTCTGGAGGTATGGAGCTATGGAGCTATGGAGCTCTGGAGGTATGGAGCTATGGAGCTATGGAAGTATGGAGCTCTGGTGCTATGGAGCTATGGAGCTCTGGTGCTATGGAGCTATGGAGCTCTGGTGCTATGGAGCTATGGAGCTATGGAGCTATGGAGCTCTGGAAGTATGGAGCTCTGGTGCTATGGAGCTATGGAGCTCTGGTGCTATGGAGCTATGGAGCTCTGGTGCTATGGAGCTCTGGTGCTATGGAGCTCTGGTGCTATGGAGCTATGGAGCTCTGGTGCTATGGAGCTCTGGAGGTATGGAGCTCTGGAGGTATGGAGCTCTGGAGGTATGGAGCTATGGAGCCCTGGAGCTCTGGAGGTATGGAGCTATGGTGCTATGGAGCTCTGAAGCCATGGAGCTCTGGTGCTATGGAGCTATGGAGCTCTGGTGCTATGGAGCTATGGAGCTATGGAGCTCTGGAAGTATGGAGCTCTGGTGCTATGGAGCTATGGAGCTCTGGTGCTATGGAGCTATGGAGCTCTGGTGCTATGGAGCTATGGAGCTCTGGTGCTATGGAGCTCTGGTGCTATGGAGCTCTGGTGCTATGGAGCTATGGAGCTCTGGTGCTATGGAGCTATGGAGCTCTGGAGGTATGGAGCTCTGGAGGTATGGAGCTCTGGAGGTATGGAGCTATGGAGCCCTGGAGCTCTGGAGGTATGGAGCTATGGTGCTATGGAGCTCTGAAGCCATGGAGCTCTGGTGCTATGGAGCTCTGGAGCTCTGGAGGTATGGAGCTCTGGAGGTATGGAGCTATGGAGCCCTGGAGCTCTGGAGGTATGGAGCTATGGTGCTATGGAGCTCTGAAGCCATGGAGCTCTGGTGCTATGGAGCTCTGGAGCTCTGGAGGTATGGAGCTCTGGAGGTATGGAGCTCTGGAGGTATGGAGCTATGGAGCCCTGGAGCTCTGGAGGTATGGAGCTATGGTGCTATGGAGCTCTGAAGCCATGGAGCTCTGGTGCTATGGAGCTCTGGAGGTATGGAGCTCTGGAGGTATGGAGCTCTGGAGGTATGGAGCTATGGAGCCCTGGAGCTCTGGAGGTATGGAGCTATGGTGCTATGGAGCTCTGAAGCCATGGAGCTCTGGTGCTATGGAGCTCTGGAGGTATGGAGCTCTGGAGGTATGGAGCTCTGGAGGTATGGAGCTATGGAGCCCTGGAGCTCTGGAGGTATGGAGCTATGGTGCTATGGAGCTCTGAAGCCATGGAGCTCTGGTGCTATGGAGCTATGGAGCTCTGGTGCTATGGAGCTATGGAGGTATGGAGCCACCAGCCAGCACCCTCCGTGGCTGGATCAATGGAAGTGATTTAGGTACCAGGCAGCCAAAGGGCCGAGGCCTCACGCTCGACCACGCCGGCGCAGAGTTCCAGCCGCTCGGATAAGCTCTGTCACTCACCCGCCGCGCAGCCACCGGTAACGGGGAAATGTCGCCGCCTGGCGGACACGCCGTTGTAAATGAATGGGCTTTCGCACTTAGTGCAATTTTCGCCAACTCTCTGACTTAGAGCTATGGAAGTATGGAGCTATGGAGCCACCAGCCACCCAGGCTGGAGCTATGGAGCTCTGGAGGTATGGAGCTCAGGTGCTATGGAAGTATGGAGCTATGGAGCTATGGAAGTATGGAGCTATGGAGCTATGGAGCTCTGGAAGTATGGAGCTATGGAGCTCTGGAGGTATGGAGCTATGGAGCCCTGGAGCCCTGGAGCTATGGAGCTCTGGTGCTATGGAGGTATGGAGCTCTGGAGGTATGGAGCTCTGGAGGTATGGAGCTATGGAGCCCTGGAGCTATGGAGCTATGGAGCCCTGGAGCTATGGAGCTATGGAGCCCTGGAGCTATGGAGCTATGGAGCTCTGGTGCTATGGAGCTATGGAGCTCTGGTGCTATGGAGCTATGGAGCTCTGGTGCTATGGAGCTATGGAGCTCTGGTGCTATGGAGCTATGGAGCTCTGGAAGTATGGAGCTATGGAGCTCTGGAGGTATGGAGCTATGGAGCCCTGGAGCTATGGAGCCCTGGAGCTATGGAAGTATGGAGCTCTGGTGCTATGGAGCTATGGAGCTCTGGTGCTATGGAGCTATGGAGCTCTGGAGCTATGGAGCTCTGGAAGTATGGAGCTATGGAGCTCTGGAGGTATGGAGCTATGGAGCCCTGGAGCTATGGAGCCCTGGAGCTATGGAAGTATGGAGCTCTGGTGCTATGGAGCTATGGAGCTCTGGTGCTATGGAGCTATGGAGCTCTGGAGCTATGGAGCTCTGGAGCTATGGAGCTATGGAGCTATGGAGCTCTGGAGGTATGGAGCTATGGAGCTATGGAAGTATGGAGCTCTGGTGCTATGGAGCTATGGAGCTCTGGTGCTATGGAGCTATGGAGCTCTGGTGCTATGGAGCTATGGAGCTATGGAGCTCTGGAAGTATGGAGCTCTGGTGCTATGGAGCTATGGAGCTCTGGTGCTATGGAGCTATGGAGCTCTGGTGCTATGGAGCTATGGAGCTCTGGTGCTATGGAGCTCTGGTGCTATGGAGCTCTGGTGCTATGGAGCTATGGAGCTCTGGTGCTATGGAGCTATGGAGCTCTGGAGGTATGGAGCTCTGGAGGTATGGAGCTCTGGAGGTATGGAGCTTTGGAGCCCTGGAGCTCTGGAGGTATGGAGCTATGGTGCTATGGAGCTCTGAAGCCATGGAGCTCTGGTGCTATGGAGCTCTGGAGCTCTGGAGGTATGGAGCTCTGGAGGTATGGAGCTATGGAGCCCTGGAGCTCTGGAGGTATGGAGCTATGGTGCTATGGAGCTCTGAAGCCATGGAGCTCTGGTGCTATGGAGCTCTGGAGCTCTGGAGGTATGGAGCTCTGGAGGTATGGAGCTATGGAGCCCTGGAGCTCTGGAGGTATGGAGCTATGGTGCTATGGAGCTCTGAAGCCATGGAGCTCTGGTGCTATGGAGCTCTGGAGCTCTGGAGGTATGGAGCTCTGGAGGTATGGAGCTCTGGAGGTATGGAGCTATGGAGCCCTGGAGCTCTGGAGGTATGGAGCTATGGTGCTATGGAGCTCTGAAGCCATGAAGCTCTGGTGCTATGGAGCTCTGGAGGTATGGAGCTCTGGAGGTATGGAGCTCTGGAGGTATGGAGCTATGGAGCCCTGGAGCTCTGGAGGTATGGAGCTATGGTGCTATGGAGCTCTGAAGCCATGGAGCTCTGGTGCTATGAAGCTCTGGAGGTATGGAGCTCTGGAGGTATGGAGCTCTGGAGGTATGGAGCTATGGAGCCCTGGAGCTCTGGAGGTATGGAGCTATGGTGCTATGGAGCTCTGAAGCCATGGAGCTCTGGTGCTATGGAGCTCTGGAGGTATGGAGCTCTGGAGGTATGGAGCTCTGGAGGTATGGAGCTATGGAGCCCTGGAGCTCTGGAGGTATGGAGCTATGGTGCTATGGAGCTCTGAAGCCATGGAGCTCTGGTGCTATGGAGCTATGGAGCTCTGGTGCTATGGAGCTATGGAGGTATGGAGCCACCAGCCAGCACCCTCCGTGGCTGGATCAATGGAAGTGTTTTAGGTACCAGGCAGCCAAAGGGCCGAGGCCTCACGCTCGACCACGCCGGCGCAGAGTTCCAGCCGCTCGGATAAGCTCTGTCACTCACCCGCCGCGCAGCCACCGGTAACGGGGAAATGTCGCCGCCTTGTGGACACGCCGTTGTAAATGAATGGGCTTTCGCACTTAGTGCAATTTTCGCCAACTCTCTGACTTAGAGCTATGGAAGTATGGAGCTATGGAGCCACCAGCCACCCAGGCTGGAGCTCTGGAGCTCTGGAGGTATGGAGCTCTGGTGCTATGGAAGTATGGAGCTCTGGTGCTATGGAAGTATGGAGCTATGGAGGTATGGAAGTATGGAGCTATGGAAGTATGGAGCTATGGAGCTCTGGAAGTATGGAGCTATGGAGCTCTGGAGGTATGGAGCCCTGGAGCTATGGAGCCCTGGAGCTATGGAAGTATGGAGCTCTGGTGCTATGGAGCTATGGAGCTCTGGTGCTATGGAGCTATGGAGCTATGGAGCTCTGGAGCTATGGAGCTCTGGAGGTATGGAGCTATGGAGCTATGGAGCTCTGGAGGTATGGAGCTATGGAGCTATGGAAGTATGGAGCTCTGGTGCTATGGAGCTATGGAGCTCTGGTGCTATGGAGCTATGGAGCTCTGGTGCTATGGAGCTATGGAGCTATGGAGCTCTGGAAGTATGGAGCTCTGGTGCTATGGAGCTATGGAGCTCTGGTGCTATGGAGCTATGGAGCTCTGGTGCTATGGAGCTCTGGTGCTATGGAGCTCTGGTGCTATGGAGCTATGGAGCTCTGGTGCTATGGAGCTCTGGAGGTATGGAGCTCTGGAGGTATGGAGCTCTGGAGGTATGGAGCTATGGAGCCCTGGAGCTCTGGAGGTATGGAGCTATTGTGCTATGGAGCTCTGAAGCCATGGAGCTCTGGTGCTATGGAGCTATGGAGCTCTGGTGCTATGGAGCTATGGAGCTATGGAGCTCTGGAAGTATGGAGCTCTGGTGCTATGGAGCTATGGAGCTCTGGTGCTGTGGAGCTATGGAGCTCTGGTGCTATGGAGCTATGGAGCTCTGGTGCTATGGAGCTCTGGTGCTATGGAGCTCTGGTGCTATGGAGCTATGGAGCTCTGGTGCTATGGAGCTATGGAGCTCTGGAGGTATGGAGCTCTGGAGGTATGGAGCTCTGGAGGTATGGAGCTATGGAGCCCTGGAGCTCTGGAGGTATGGAGCTATGGTGCTATGGAGCTCTGAAGCCATGGAGCTCTGGTGCTATGGAGCTCTGGAGCTCTGGAGGTATGGAGCTCTGGAGGTATGGAGCTATGGAGCCCTGGAGCTCTGGAGGTATGGAGCTATGGTGCTATGGAGCTCTGAAGCCATGGAGCTCTGGTGCTATGGAGCTCTGGAGCTCTGGAGGTATGGAGCTCTGGAGGTATGGAGCTCTGGAGGTATGGAGCTATGGAGCCCTGGAGCTCTGGAGGTATGGAGCTATGGTGCTATGGAGCTCTGAAGCCATGGAGCTCTGGTGCTATGGAGCTCTGGAGGTATGGAGCTCTGGAGGTATGGAGCTCTGGAGGTATGGAGCTATGGAGCCCTGGAGCTCTGGAGGTATGGAGCTATGGTGCTATGGAGCTCTGAAGCCATGGAGCTCTGGTGCTATGGAGCTCTGGAGGTATGGAGCTCTGGAGGTATGGAGCTCTGGAGTTATGGAGCTATGGAGCCCTGGAGCTCTGGAGGTATGGAGCTATGGTGCTATGGAGCTCTGAAGCCATGGAGCTCTGGTGCTATGGAGTTATGGAGCTCTGGTGCTATGGAGCTATGGAGGTATGGAGCCACCAGCCAGCACCCTCCGTGGCTGGATCAATGGAAGTGTTTTAGGTACCAGGCAGCCAAAGGGCCGAGGCCTCACGCTCGACCACGCCGGCGCAGAGTTCCAGCCGCTCGGATAAGCTCTGTCACTCAACCGCCGCGCAGCCACCGGTAACGGGGAAATGTCGCCGCCTGGCGGACACGCCGTTGTAAATGAATGGGCTTTCGCACTTAGTGCAATTTTCGCCAACTCTCTGACTTAGAGCTATGGAAGTATGGAGCTATGGAGCCACCAGCCACCCAGGCTGGAGCTATGGAGCTCTGGAGGTATGGAGCTCAGGTGCTATGGAAGTATGGAGCTATGGAGCTATGGAAGTATGGAGCTATGGAGCTATGGAGCTCTGGAAGTAAGGAGCTATGGAGCTCTGGAGGTATGGAGCTATGGAGCCCTGGAGCCCTGGAGCTATGGAGCTCTGGTGCTATGGAGGTATGGAGCTCTGGAGGTATGGAGCTCTGGAGGTATGGAGCTATGGAGCTATGGAGCCCTGGAGCTATGGAGCTATGGAGCCCTGGAGCTATGGAGCTATGGAGCCCTGGAGCTATGGAGCTATGGAGCTCTGGTGCTATGGAGCTATGGAGCTCTGGTGCTATGGAGCTATGGAGCTCTGGTGCTATGGAGCTATGGAGCTCTGGTGCTATGGAGCTATGGAGCTCTGGAAGTATGGAGCTATGGAGCTCTGGAGGTATGGAGCTATGGAGCCCTGGAGCTATGGAGCCCTGGAGCTATGGAAGTATGGAGCTCTGGTGCTATGGAGCTATGGAGCTCTGGTGCTATGGAGCTATGGAGCTCTGGAGCTATGGAGCTCTGGAGGTATGGAGCTATGGAGCTATGGAGCTCTGGAGGTATGGAGCTATGGAGCTATGGAAGTATGGAGCTCTGGTGCTATGGAGCTATGGAGCTCTGGTGCTATGGAGCTATGGAGCTCTGGTGCTATGGAGCTATGGAGCTCTGGTGCTATGGAGCTATGGAGCTCTGGAGCTATGGAGCTCTGGAGGTATGGAGCTATGGAGCTATGGAGCTCTGGAGGTATGGAGCTATGGAGCTATGGAAGTATGGACCTCTGGTGCTATGGAGCTATGGAGCTCTGGTGCTATGGAGCTATGGAGCTCTGGTGCTATGGAGCTATGGAGCTCTGGAAGTATGGAGCTCTGGTGCTATGGAGCTATGGAGCTCTGGTGCTATGGAGCTATGGAGCTCTGGTGCTATGGAGCTATGGAGCTCTGGTGCTATGGAGCTCTGGTGCTATGGAGCTCTGGTGCTATGGAGCTATGGAGCTCTGGTGCTATGGAGCTATGGAGCTCTGGAGGTATGGAGCTCTGGAGGTATGGAGCTCTGGAGGTATGGAGCTTTGGAGCCCTGGAGCTCTGGAGGTATGGAGCTATGGTGCTATGGAGCTCTGAAGCCATGGAGCTCTGGTGCTATGGAGCTCTGGAGCTCTGGAGGTATGGAGCTCTGGAGGTATGGAGCTATGGAGCCCTGGAGCTCTGGAGGTATGGAGCTATGGTGCTATGGAGCTCTGAAGCCATGGAGCTCTGGTGCTATGGAGCTCTGGAGCTCTGGAGGTATGGAGCTCTGGAGGTATGGAGCTATGGAGCCCTGGAGCTCTGGAGGTATGGAGCTATGGTGCTATGGAGCTCTGAAGCCATGGAGCTCTGGTGCTATGGAGCTCTGGAGCTCTGGAGGTATGGAGCTCTGGAGGTATGGAGCTCTGGAGGTATGGAGCTATGGAGCCCTGGAGCTCTGGAGGTATGGAGCTATGGTGCTATGGAGCTCTGAAGCCATGGAGCTCTGGTGCTATGGAGCTCTGGAGGTATGGAGCTCTGGAGGTATGAAGCTCTGGAGGTATGGAGCTATGGAGCCCTGGAGCTCTGGAGGTATGGAGCTATGGTGCTATGGAGCTCTGAAGCCATGGAGCTCTGGTGCTATGGAGCTCTGGAGGTATGGAGCTCTGGAGGTATGGAGCTCTGGAGGTATGGAGCTATGGAGCCCTGGAGCTCTGGAGGTATGGAGCTATGGTGCTATGGAGCTCTGAAGCCATGGAGCTCTGGTGCTATGGAGCTCTGGAGGTATGGAGCTCTGGAGGTATGGAGCTCTGGAGGTATGGAGCTATGGAGCCCTGGAGCTCTGGAGGTATGGAGCTATGGTGCTATGGAGCTCTGAAGCCATGGAGCTCTGGTGCTATGGAGCTATGGAGCTCTGGTGCTATGGAGCTATGGAGGTATGGAGCCACCAGCCAGCACCCTCCGTGGCTGGATCAATGGAAGTGTTTTAGGTACCAGGCAGCCAAAGGGCCGAGGCCTCACGCTCGACCACGCCGGCGCAGAGTTCCAGCCGCTCGGATAAGCTCTGTCACTCACCCGCCGCGCAGCCACCGGTAACGGGGAAATGTCGCCGCCTTGTGGACACGCCGTTGTAAATGAATGGGCTTTCGCACTTAGTGCAATTTTCGCCAACTCTCTGACTTAGAGCTATGGAAGTATGGAGCTATGGAGCCACCAGCCACCCAGGCTGGAGCTCTGGAGCTCTGGAGGTATGGAGCTCTGGTGCTATGGAAGTATGGAGCTCTGGTGCTATGGAAGTATGGAGCTATGGAGCTCTGGAGGTATGGAGCTATGGAAGTATGGAGCTATGGAGCTCTGGAAGTAGGGAGCTATGGAGCTCTGGAGGTATGGAGCCCTGGAGCTATGGAGCCCTGGAGCTATGGAAGTATGGAGCTCTGGTGCTATGGAGCTATGGAGCTCTGGTGCTATGGAGCTATGGAGCTATGGAGCTCTGGAGCTATGGAGCTCTGGAGGTATGGAGCTATGGAGCTATGGAGCTCTGGAGGTATGGAGCTATGGAGCTATGGAAGTATGGAGCTCTGGTGCTATGGAGCTATGGAGCTCTGGTGCTATGGAGCTATGGAGCTCTGGTGCTATGGAGCTATGGAGCTATGGAGCTCTGGAAGTATGGAGCTCTGGTGTTATGGAGCTATGGAGCTCTGGTGCTATGGAGCTATGGAGCTCTGGTGCTATGGAGCTCTGGTGCTATGGAGCTCTGGTGCTATGGAGCTATGGAGCTCTGGTGCTATGGAGCTCTGGAGGTATGGAGCTCTGGAGGTATGGAGCTCTGGAGGTATGGAGCTATGGAGCCCTGGAGCTCTGGAGGTATGGAGCTATGGTGCTATGGAGCTCTGAAGCCATGGAGCTCTGGTGCTATGGAGCTATGGAGCTCTGGTGCTATGGAGCTATGGAGCTATGGAGCTCTGGAAGTATGGAGCTCTGGTGCTATGGAGCTATGGAGCTCTGGTGCTATGGAGCTATGGAGCTCTGGTGCTATGGAGCTATGGAGCTCTGGTGCTATGGAGCTCTGGTGCTATGGAGCTCTGGTGCTATGGAGCTATGGAGCTCTGGTGCTATGGAGCTATGGAGCTCTGGAGGTATGGAGCTCTGGAGGTATGGAGCTCTGGAGGTATGGAGCTATGGAGCCCTGGAGCTCTGGAGGTATGGAGCTATGGTGCTATGGAGCTCTGAAGCCATGGAGCTCTGGTGCTATGGAGCTCTGGAGCTCTGGAGGTATGGAGCTCTGGAGGTATGGAGCTATGGAGCCCTGGAGCTCTGGAGGTATGGAGCTATGGTGCTATGGAGCTCTGAAGCCATGGAGCTCTGGTGCTATGGAGCTCTGGAGCTCTGGAGGTATGGAGCTCTGGAGGTATGGAGCTCTGGAGGTATGGAGCTATGGAGCCCTGGAGCTCTGGAGGTATGGAGCTATGGTGCTATGGAGCTCTGAAGCCATGGAGCTCTGGTGCTATGGAGCTCTGGAGGTATGGAGCTCTGGAGGTATGGAGCTCTGGAGGTATGGAGCTATGGAGCCCTGGAGCTCTGGAGGTATGGAGCTATGGTGCTATGGAGCTCTGAAGCCATGGAGCTCTGGTGCTATGGAGCTCTGGAGGTATGGAGCTCTGGAGGTATGGAGCTCTGGAGGTATGGAGCTATGGAGCCCTGGAGCTCTGGAGGTATGGAGCTATGGTGCTATGGAGCTCTGAAGCCATGGAGCTCTGGTGCTATGGAGCTATGGAGCTCTGGTGCTATGGAGCTA